>NC_060129.1:82355013-82980013 GCF_021461395.2 Schistocerca americana
TGAGAGTGTGAGAGTGTGAGAGTGTGAGAGTGTGAGAGTGTGAGAGTGTGAGAGTGTGAGAGTGTGAGAGTGTGAGAGTGTGAGAGTGTGAGAGTGTGAGAGTGTGAGAGTGTGAGAGTGTGAGAGTGTGAGAGTGTGAGAGTGTGAGAGTGTGAGAGTGTGAGAGTGTGAGAGTGTGAGAGTGTGAGAGTGTGAGAGTGTGAGAGTGTGAGAGTGTGAGAGTGTGAGAGTGTGAGAGTGTGAGAGTGTGAGAGTGTGAGAGTGTGAGAGTGTGAGAGTGAGAGTGTGAGAGTGTGAGAGGTGTGAGAGTGTGAGAGTGTGAGAGTGTGAGAGTGTGAGAGTGTGAGAGTGTGAGAGTGTGAGAGTGTGAGAGTGTGAGAGTGTGAGAGTGTGAGAGTGTGAGAGTGTGAGAGTGTGAGAGTGTGAGAGTGTGAGAGTGTGAGAGTGTGAGAGTGTGAGAGTGTGAGAGTGTGAGGAGTGTGAGAGTGTGAGAGTGTGAGAGTGTGAGAGTGTGAGAGTGTGAGAGTGTGAGAGTGTGAGAGTGTGAGAGTGTGAGAGTGTGAGAGTGTGAGAGTGTGAGAGTGTGAGAGTGTGAGAGTGTGAGAGTGTGAGAGTGTGAGAGTGTGAGAGTGTGAGAGTGTGAGAGTGTGAGAGTGTGAGAGTGTGAGAGTGTGAGAGTGTGAGAGTGTGAGAGTGTGAGAGTGTGAGAGTGTGAGAGTGTGAGAGTGTGAGAGTGTGAGAGTGTGAGAGTGTGAGAGTGTGAGAGTGTGAGAGTGTGAGGAGTGTGAGAGTGTGAGAGTGTGAGAGGTGTGAGAGTGTGAGAGTGGTGAGAGTGTGAGAGTGTGAGAGTGTGAGAGTGTGGAGAGTGTGAGAGTGTGAGAGTGTGAGAGTGTGAGAGGTGTGAGAGTGTGAGAGTGTGAGAGTGTGAGAGTGTGAGAGTGTGAGAGTGTGAGTGAGGTGTGAGAGTGTGAGAGTGTGAGAGTGTGAGAGTGTGAGAGTGTGAGAGTGTGAGAGTGGGTGAGAGTGTGAGAGTGTGAGAGTGTGAGAGTGTGAGAGTGTGAGATGAGTGTGAGAGTGTGAGAGTGTGAGAGTGTAGGTGTGAGAGTGTGAGAGTGTGAGAGTGTGAGAGAGTGTGAGAGTGTGAGTGTGAGAGTGTGAGAGTGTGAGAGTGTGAGAGTGTGAGAGTGTGAGGAGTGTGAGAGTGTGAGAGTTGTGAGAGTGTGAGAGTGTGAGAGTGTGAGAGTGTGAGAGTGTGAGAGTGTGAGAGTGTGAGAGTGTGAGAGTGTGAGAGTGTGAGAGTGTGAGAGTGTGAGAGTGTGAGAGTGTGAGAGTGTGAGAGTGTGAGAGTGTGAGAGTGTGAGAGTGTGAGAGTGTGAGAGTGTGAGAGTGTGAGAGTGTGAGAGTGTGAGAGTGTGAGAGTGTGGAGAGTGTGAGAGTGTGAGAGTGTGAGAGTGTGAGAGTGTGAGAGTGTGAGAGTGTGAGTGAGTGTGAGAGTGTGAGAGTGTGAGAGTGTGAGAGTGTGAGAGTGTGAGAGTGTGAGAGTGTGAGAGTGTGAGAGTGTGAGAGTGTGAGAGTGTGAGAGTGTGAGAGTGTGAGAGTGTGAGAGTGTGAGAGTGTGAGAGTGTGAGAGTGTGAGAGTGTGAGAGTGTGAGAGTGTGAGAGTGTGAGAGTGTGAGAGTGTGAGAGTGTGAGAGTGTGAGAGTGTGAGAGTGTGAGAGTGTGAGGGAGTGTGAGAGTGTGAGAGTGTGAGAGTGTGAGAGTGTGAGAGTGTGAGAGTGTGAGAGTGTGAGAGTGTGAGGAGTGTGAGAGTGTGAGAGTGTGAGAGTGTGAGAGTGTGGGTGAGGTGTGAGAGTGTGAGAGTGTGAGAGTGTGAGAGTGTGAGAGTGTGAGAGTGTGAGAGTGTGAGAGTGTGAGAGTGTGAGAGTGTGAGAGTGTGAGAGTGTGAGAGTGTGAGTGTGAGAGTGTGAGAGTGTGAGAGTGTGGAGAGTGTGAGAGTGTGAGAGTGTGAGAGTGTGAGAGTGTGAGAGTGTGAGAGGGTGGAGTGTGAGAGAGTGAGGAGTGTGAGAGTGTGAGTGTGAGAGTGTGAGAGTGTGAGAGTGTGAGAGAGTGTGAGAGTGTGAGGTGTGAGAGTGTGAGAGTGTGAGAGTGTGAGAGTGTGAGAGAGTGGAGTGAGAGTGTGAGAGTGTGAGAGTGTGAGAGTGTGAGAGTGTGAGAGTGTGAGAGTGTGAGAGTGTGAGAGTGTGAGAGTGTGAGAGTGTGAGAGTGTGAGAGTGTGAGAGTGAGTGTGAGAGTGTGAGAGTGTGAGAGTGTGAGAGTGTGAGAGTGAGGTGTGAGAGTGTGAGAGTGTGAGAGTGTGAGAGTGTGAGAGTGTGAGTGTGAGAGTGTGAGAGTGTGAGAGTGTGAGAGTGTGAGAGTGTGAGAGTGTGAGAGTGTGAGAGTGTGAGAGTGTGAGAGTGTGAGAGTGTGAGAGTTGTGAGAGTGTGAGAGTGTGAGAGTGTGAGAGTGTGAGAGTGTGAGAGTGTGAGAGTGTGAGTGAGAGTGTGAGAGTGTGAGTGAGAGTGTGAGTGTGAGAGTGTGAGAGTGTGAGAGTGTGAGAGTGTGAGAGTGTGAGAGTGTGAGAGTTGTGAGAGTGTGAGAGTGTGAGAGTGTGAGAGTGTGAGAGTGTGAGAGTGTGAGAGTGTGAGATGAGTGTGAGAGTGTGAGAGTGTGAGAGTGTGAGAGTGTGAGAGTGTGAGAGTGTGAGAGTGTGAGAGTGTGAGAGTGTGAGTGAGAGTGTGAGAGTGTGAGAGTGTGAGAGTGTAGAGTGAGTGTGAGAGTGTGAGAGTGTGTGTGAGAGTGTGAGAGTGTGTGAGAGTGTGTGTGAGAGTGTGTGGAGAGTGTGTGTGAGAGTGTGTGTGAGAGTGTGTGTGAGAGTGTGTGTGAGAGTGTGTGTGAGAGTGTGTGTGAGAGTGTGTGTGTGAGAGTGTGTGTGAGAGTGTGTGTGAGAGTGTGTGTGAGAGTGTGTGAGAGTGTGTGTGAGAGTGTGTGTGAGGTGTGTGTGAGAGTGTGTGTGAGAGTGTGAGTGAGAGTGTTGTGTGAGTGTGTGTGAGAGTGTGTGTGAGAGTGTGTGTGAGAGTGTGTGTGAGAGTGTGTGTGAGAGTGTGTGTGAGAGTGTGTGTGAGAGTGTGTGTGAGAGTGTGTGTGAGAGTGTGTGTGAGAGTGTGTGAGAGTGTGTGTGAGAGTGTGTGTGAGAGTGTGTGTGAGAGTGTGTGTGAGAGTGTGTGTGAGTGTGTGTGAGAGTGTGTGTGAGAGAGTGGTGTGAGAGTGTGTGTGAGAGTGAGTGTGAGAGTGAGTGTGAGAGAGAGAGTGTGAGAGAGAGTGTGAGAGAGAGTGTGAGAGAGAGAGTGTGAGGAGAGAGAGTGTGAGAGAGAGGAGTGTGAGAGAGAGTGTGAGAGAGAGAGTGTGAGAGAGTGGTGAGAGTGTGAGAGAGTGTGTGAGAGAGAGTGTGAGTGAGAGAGAGAGTGGTGTGAGAGAGAGTGAGTGTGTGTGAGAGAGAGTGTGTGAGAGTGTGTGTGAGAGTGTGTGTGAGTGAGTGTGTGAGTGGTGTGAGTGTGAGAGTGAGTGTGAGAGTGTGTGTGTGAGTGTGAGAGTGTGTGTGTGAGTGTGAGAGTGTGTGTGTGAGTGTGAGAGTGTGTGTGAGGAGAGTGTGAGAGTGTGAGAGTGTGTGTGTGGTGTGAGTGAGGTGAGAGTGTGTGAGAGAGGAGAGTGTGTGAGAGAGAGGCTAATAAATTTTTGTAAGAAATTGAATGTACGCGAAGAGATCTATCATTAAAACGACACGTTCAACATCATTACGAAATGTCGTATTCGTGATATATGGCACAAGTACTAATCTAATGTATTCTAATCATGTCATATTGCTGACTGGCCGCGAAGAGTCATGAATTACCGAAATTTTCGCAAATATCAGTAACCAAATCTAAAGTTGAAAAGAAAAGACGACAATTTTTTGTAATAAACCGGGACTCCTATCAAGACCCTTTCATCTATGTTAACTAACCACAAAGATGTCTGATATACCTCCATTCAGAATCAACAAAAAGTGTATGTATTTAAAGATGAAGCGCATGATGTGAAGTTCTGCGACGGAGATACGAACCCAACGCGTAATAGGAATGTTAACTAAGTAAAATCAAATGTTACTTATCGATTTTTCTTACCAGCTGCTAGGTGTTTGAATCTAAAATAAGGATACAAATTTCTGTGCCTGAGTGACAATCGAACCGCACTTCTATCATTCTTCTTTATCGCCCACGAATATAGCTTAAGTATCAATTGCTTACTCGCCAACAGTAAGATGTGTGCGTGTCTGACCGGAAATTGTTGGCCACACATGAACAGACATTAAAAATGCACGTTAATTTTCATTAGCAGGCGGTGTGCACGTGACAGGGCTTGAAATGAAATTATGAATATTTTTGTACTGGATCAGGAATCGGACCCACATGCTTACCTTTGGACGAGGCCTAGAGAAGATTGCAGTCTGGGAAAAAGGAACGAATTCTACTATAGTGTTCCGAGGGATTCAGATCCTCGAAAGAGGAGATACAAATTCGAATCATAGTCCAGTACCTAATTTATCAACGTCTCTAGTTCAATCAAGTACAAGCAAACTAAGAGCCCTGTTCCTTTAAACGGCTATCTGTTCGTCCAAAAAATTATTTTTTTTCTAATGTAAGTAAGTTTACTGGCGACACTATTTATGTGTACCATGACCTCCACCTATGTCATTTCCCAACTTAAACCGGCTCTGCCCAGTTGGGATTGAAGGAAAGTGATGTTTAATACGGATTCTGGATTATATCGTCTTTCTCTTGAGGTTACCAGTGGTAAAGTAAATATGTTTCTACCTCTTAAAAGCTATTGCCTGAACCCACGGATTGCACTTCTCATAGTTCGTTCCACCAGACGATTATAGCCACATTTCTCAACTCCAGGAGGTTGCTGTAACGGATGATGAGCTTAGCTTACAGAATTAGTCACGTTGGAAAATGCCAGTCTATTAAATGGTTAAGTAGAAGCAAGCTTCTGACGCAGAGATTATGCTAATCTCATGTCAGCAGGATGTAAAGACTCTTCTAGGCATCATAGCCTCGATGTGAAGACATTTTGAAATTTGCATATTTTGCGTTGAGAAAGAGCACTGGAAAACGGTCTTCACTACATTAGGTTACTTAAACTGGTGTCACTCTGAGCTAGAATTTGTGGTCAGCGACTAAGTGTAAGGACAATGAGTCCGATGCGGGCCTTGCAACTGTGAAATACTTTCCTACATTATAGAAGCGAATATTAAATTTGAATTAATATTGCGAATATTTTGAACTTGGATGGCTTAGAATGAAAATCTTTTTGTTTATTGCAAAGGAAAACAATTGATTTTCTAAAACATTCTCCGTCGTACACAACTTGAAACAGGTCACGTCGACCAAATCATATGGAAGAACTGACGGCGACGTAGTAGGCAGTAACATCCCTTGGTTTGGCAGTATTCGACAGCCATTTCTAGGGGCAAGTAAATGAAGAAAGACAGCGTGTTTTTGCTATCAAGTAACGTCTTCATCAATTACTTTAGTTTTAATGTAATCTACGAGTAACTGCTGATGTTTGATATTAACATGAAAAGGATTCCGTACACAGGGAAAGAACCTGTTCTTGGCCAACTACTTCTATAATGACCAAAACGCCTTAAATGATCTTCAAGCACATGTGTTCCAGCAGCAGTATGAAGAAAATGATAGTAATAATGACGGTAATAATCGAATTACCCGGTAACTTCACACTTCAAAGAGGATTTTCTCGAACTAAGAAATTTCCTGAATTAGTGAAAATTTCAAAGTGGCTTCACATCGAGGCTATGATGACTAATCATGGTGGAAAAATGCGACTCTATTATTATGCTATTCTCACGTCAGCAGGATATAAAGACACTTCTAATTTTGTAAGCAAACCACATCATCCGTTACAGCACACTCCTGGGGCTGGGAAATGTGGCCACAATGGTCTAGTGGAACCAACTATCAGAAGTGTAATGCCTGGGTTCAGGCATTTAGAGGCAAAAACAGATTTTCTTTACCTCTGGTAACCTCAAGAGAAACACGTTATAATCCAGAATCTGCATTAAACATCACTTTCCTTCATTCCCAACTGGACGGAGCAGGTTTAATTTGGGAAATGACATAGGCGGACTTGATAAACAGAAATACTGTCGCCAGTAAACTTACTTACATTAGAAAAACATTATCTTTCTTTTTTTTTTTTTGATGATCGAAAAGTCATTTAAAGGAACAGGGCACTTAGTTTACTTGTGCTTGATTGAACTAGAGACGTTGAAAAATTTGGTGCTGCACTGTGATTAGAATTTGTATCTCCGCTTTCGAGGATCTGAATCTCTCGGAACAGTATAGTTCAATCATTTCGTTCCTGTTTACAAGACCGCAATTTCTGGTCAAACACGCACACATCTCACTGTTGGTGAGTAAGCAATTGATACTTAAGCTATATTCGTGGGCGATAAAGAAGTGTGGTTCGATTGTCACTCAGCCGGCCGCGGTGGTCTAGCGGTTCTAGGCGCTCAGTCCGGAACCGCGGGACTGCTACGGTCGCAGGTTCGAATCCTGCCTCGGGCATGGATGTGTGTGATGTCGTTAGGTTAGTTAGGTTTAAGTAGTTCTAATTTCTAGGGGACTGATGACCACAGATGTTAAGTCCCATAGTGCTCAGAGCCAGAGCCGATTGTCACTCAGGTACAGAAATTTGTATCTTTATTTTAGATTCAAACGAAAAGCAGCTGGTAAAAAAAACCGATACGTAACATTTGATTTTACTTAGTTAACAATCCAATTACGTGTTGGGTTCGTATCTCCGTCACAGAACTTCACATCATGCGCATCCTAATTAAATGCATACATACGCTCCTGTAAATGGAAAAAAGAACACATTGACACCGGTGTGTCAGACCCACCATACTTGCTCCGGACACTGCGAGAGGGCTGTACAAGCAATGATCACACGCACGGCACAGCGGACACACCAGGAACCGCGGTGTTGGCCGTCGAATGGCGCTAGCTGCGCAGCATTTGTGCACCGCCGCCGTCAGTGTCAGCCAGTTTGCCGTGGCATACGGAGCTCCATCGCAGTCTTTAACACTGGTAGCATGCCGCGACAGCGTGGACGTGAACCGTATGTGCAGTTGACGGACTTTGAGCGAGGGCGTATAGTGGGCATGCGGGAGGCCGGGTGGACGTACCGCCGAATTGCTCAACACGTGGGGCGTGAGGTCTTCACAGTACATCGATGTTGTCGCCAGTGGTCGGCGGAAGTTGCACGTGCCCGTCGACCTGGGACCGGACCGCAGCGACGCACGGATGCACGCCAAGACCGTAGGATCCTACGCAGTGCCGTAGGGAACCGCACCGCCACTTCCCAGCAAATTAGGGACACTGTTGCTCCTGGGGTATCGGCGAGGACCATTCGCAACCGTCTCCATGAAGCTGGGCTACGGTCCCGCACACCGTTAGGCCGTCTTCCGCTCACGCCCCAACATCGTGCAGCCCGCCTCCAGTGGTGTCGCGACAGGCGTGAATGGAGGGACGATGGAGACGTGTCGTCTTCAGCGATGAGAGTCGCTTCTGCCTTGGTGCCAATGATGGTCGTATGGTCGTATGCGTGTTTGGCGCCGTGCAGGTGAGCGCCACAATCAGGACTGCATACGACCGAGGCACACAGGGCCAACACCCGGCATCATGGTGTGGGGAGCGATCTCCTACACTGGCCGTACACCACTGGTGATCGTCGAGGGGACACTGAATAGTGCACGGTACATCCAAACCGTCATCGAACCCATCGTTCTACCATTCCTAGACCGGCAAGGGAACTTGCTGTTCCAACAGGACAATGCACGTCCGCATGTATCCCGTGCCACCCAACGTGCTCTAGAAGGTGTACGTCAACTACCCTGGCCAGCAAGATCTCCGGATCTGTCCCCCATTGAGCATGTTTGGGACTGGATGAAGCGTCGTCTCACGCGGTCTGCACGTCCAGCACGAACGCTGGTCCAACTGAGGCGCCAGGTGGAAATGGAATGGCAAGCCGTTCCACAGGACTACATCCAGCATCTCTACGATCGTCTCCATGGGAGAATAGCAGCCTGCGTTGCTGCGAAAGGTGGATATACACTGTACTAGTGCCGACATTGAGCATGCTCTGTTGCCTGTGTCTATGTGCCTGTGGTTCTGTCAGTGTGATCATGTGATGTATCTGACCCCAGGAATGTGTCAATAAAGTTTCCCCTTCCTGGGACAATGAATTCACGGTGTTCTTATTTCAATTTCCAGGAGTGTATTTTGTTACTTCTGATTTGAGGTATATTAGACATCTTTCGTGGTTAGCTAACAGGTATGAAAGGGCCTCGATAGGAGTCTCGGTTTATTACAAAAAATTGTCGTCTTTTCTTTTCAAGTTTAGATTTGATTACTGATATTGGCGAAAATTTCGGTAATTCATGACTATTCGCGGCTAGTCAGCAATATATGATTAGATTACATTAGATTAGTACTTGTGCCATAGATCACAATAGGACATTTCGTAATGATGTTGAACGTGTCATTTTAATGAAAGATCTCTTTACATACCAGTATTCAATTTCTTTACAACAATTTATTACCCTCTCTATCATCCCTTTTTATTTCTCTCTCTCTCTCTCTCTCTCTCTCTCTCTCTCTCTCTCTCTCTCTCTCTTTCTCTCTTTCTCTCTCTCTCTCTCTCTCACACACACACACACACACACACACACACACACACACACACATACATTCTGTTTTTATTTTTATTTGTTTGGTGTGTTCGACTACCGACGTGGCACGAAAACGTCTGTGAATGAGTTTCTTAGTTTTTAGTACAGTTACGAAAGAAATATAAAAGCAACTATGAGAGTTACTGATTTATCGTTCTTAGTTTGCAGTCAGTTCTGCATATTATTAGTAACTACGCTCCAGTCCCTAAACCTAGTTACAGAAATGCGAATCGTACGCATTACGTATTCCAAGCCATAGCAGCCGCGTCTTTGAGACGGCAGCTATGGTCACTTCCCAGCCCGCTGTAGGATCACATCGGTTCGTCTTCTTCCTGCTGGTACTGTAACTGAGACTTGCCAACAAGAAAACGTATGTTTGGCAACTCTGTGATCGAAGAGTTACTTCCTGGTGTACACGGAATTAAGCATCAAAGTTCACTTGATTTTTCCTGTCATTTCCATTGAATAATCTGAATTATTATCGCTTGAGGTGTAACAAAATATTGTAAGTTTACGATTTTCAGCCCAGGAAAGTCGTTGCACGTGGAAATCGCAACCAATCTCGTCCTTTAGTAGCGGTTTACGAGCTCTAGACAGTATTGGTCTCGTAAGACGAAGGCGCAGCACATACCTGTTTGCTAGCTGTATGGGGACGTGCTGACCCGTGTAAAAGCGTCTGTTATGGTTCGCCGTTTTAGTCTCGCAGACTATAACGTTTTTATCCCTTTTGTGAAAGAGCCACAAGCAGTCAGATCAAACATCGATAAGGAAATCGCAAGAAAATACTTTCAGCTCAGAGTGCAATGGTGAAAAACTTACAATGCTGTACAACACGTAACGCCCCTTTCCCCTGCTGACAAGCAAATTTTGGGTTGCTAGGAATACATAACTTTATTTATGAAATGCCACATTTGCATATCTGTTGAGTATGACACAGCATACCAATCAAACACAGACCCAATCGAAATCAATGTGAGTAGTATTTTACTAATTCAGGCCGATAGAGACACGCTTGTGTACAGATACTCAGTTTTATTAAATCAGACTTTCGTCGTAAGGTTATCGTGGGTAGTTATAATTCATTTCTTATATTACAGTGCACAATATTCGCAAGGTTTCTTTTAGTGTTGTTAGAACAATACTAAGCACGAGAGAGAAATTAATCGTCAATGCTGTATGCGAATTCTCTGATGTTACACATAACAGTCTGACAATGCACATGCAGTTTATTGATTACATGCATGTAGATAACTTGATCTTAGTTAAAGCTGTCAAACAAGGTTTGAAGAAGAATAAAATGCCACTACCAGACGACAGCTAATGTAGAAAATACTTTCCTGACTGTTTTGGCACGATGCGGTCTCCCCATACATAATACAAAAGCTCCGAGATGCATCTGCTGCCTGGCCGTCTATTAAACCTGTAAAGAGCAAAATGTCGCAGAAGTTAGCCCTTTTTCCCCATTTTACTATTTTAGGTTGAGAAGTGAAGGGAATTATGTTCAAAGTTCCATTAAATTGACAGCTACAGGAGACAGCAGAATTGCGTTTTAAAAGATGTAGCAGAGCATGTAATAGAACTCGCGACGTCTTATCTAATGCGCGCGACGCGTACCGTTACACTAGTAGCTATCACGTAACTTCAGCACCTCCAGAAGTCAACAACAGTTCCTCCAGAACTTTCGCATCCACAGTGCTGTGAGATAAAGCATATGTCCGGACCTAGACTTCTGAGAGACAGACAGTTACAGCTTTTCTTTTGCACTGCACGACGTCTTCAACAAACAGATAGCGCAATAGAGTAGCTCAAATGTAGGAACAGTTCCTATTTAAATTTCTGCATCCTACACTGTTGGCAATTGTGTGTAGGTGGCAGTTGCGTGATTTTATTTCGGTGATTACAAAATATAGTCGAATTTATGCACTGGGTAGCCGAGGCAGCTAGTTCTTGGCGATTCGGTCAACCAAGTAAATGAATGTACTGAACACGCTGCAAACCACTACAGGGAACCTGTCTGTCAGAATTCTCATCGAGTGTGCCAAAACACGGTTATGATAGGAAAATGAGTGTCAAAGAAGAGGATTTGGTGGTCTGTTGGATTGATGGTAGGTTCCAATGGGGATGGTCTGGGTTCGATTGCAATTTCTGCTGATGATTTTCAATAGGGAGAGCCAGATTCTATTTTCTTCTGGCTATCCCGAGTGAAGAAGGTAAAAGGCATTGTGGTCTAAAATTCACGTTAAATACGATATTACTTCTCTACCAAGTAGATGTTAGATTTCCCACATTTCGCCACTCCTGACTTTACTGGGGTTCAACCTATCAAATCAAATGGTTCAAATGGCTCTGAGCACTATGGGACTCAACATCTTAGGTCATAAGTCCCCTAGAACTTAGAACTACTTAAACCTAACTTACCTAAGGACATCACACACACCCATGCCCGAGGCAGGATTCGAATCTGCGACCGTAGCAGTCCCGCGGTTCCGGACTGCAGCGCCAGAACCGCTAGACCACCGCGGCCGGCGGAACTCTATCACCAGCAGCCTTTCTTATATTAGTTATTTATTTCTAGGGACGAAACAAACGCTATGTAGGGTCACAGGTCATTTATTCCATCTTTTAATTGAGCTTCTGTATGCCGATAAAATTGGTTCTGAACTGGGAATGCTACTCAGACCGCTCTTAACGCGGACTTTGATCCCTTCGTGACAATACAGGTCGATTACAATTTGTTGTTTGTTCAAAACTGCAGATTCCTCAACATCTCCACATATTGCGCGTGAATGGATTCGACTCCTGGCCTGGCACTCAATTTTCATTATGTATTATCAAGCTCTAGCATGAGAACACCTATTTGCTGTTGGATAATAATTTTGATTTTTAATGGATTTTCATTCGTTGTCAACACTAACGATTGCTGACGTTTTTGACTCCCAGTGAGACACAGAAATATTTGTGAGATCACTGTAAGTTCAAGGATGTTATTCCGAGCTGCTGGTGGAGAAAAATTCGGTAGCTGACGTCTCTTTGTGTGTAGTCAACAACGACATGTGTGGAGTCGATACCCAGTCAGGACTGAACTCTTCGTCATATTATTTCTAGCTCAGACTTGCTCACATGTCGCTGCTGCTCTAGAATATAACAGCGATAGGTGCCAGGTTGGAGTCCTGGGAAGGAAAAAATTAATGTTTCGTCTCGTCATTTCAGTTAAAACATCTAGCCACTGCCAAGAAAATTCGATATGTCACTGTTTATCGTGCTTCGATAGCAATTCGATTAGGTTCTGGGTTCGAATCCCTGTCCAACACAAAGCTTTATCTCACGGCATTTCGAAGTAAGTTATTTGTGAAGAAGCAATATTTAACATCTCTCGTAGTTCGTTAACAGGGACAATAGATGCTGGGTAGGAATCCGCGTCCGTTCAAAATGTTCACGTTATGTAATTTAAAGTTGGTATTTGCTCACTGATACTGTCTAAAATCGACGTATATCACTCTCTGTATGCCTAGTCAGGGATGACTGTTAGTTTCTATCAGTCACGAAATCTTAGACCTGGGTTTGAATCCATATGCAAAACGAGCCGGTTCGTCGTGTAATTTGAAGTTCATACATATTCTCTACTAGCTGCTTGTGAATAACTTAAATTTTTAATGTCATTTTGTGTTAAATAACAAGTATTGTATGCTACTTTGAAGAGGAAGTCATGAATACGACGAACTTACTACGTACGTTACCCATCTGACGTAATAATGAGAGTGGTAACATTTCAGGTATATCATTTATTGCAATAAATGTGAGCTTACAAGCCTTAATCACAGTCTTATCTGGGAAAAGGTGTTCCTTGATATTTCTAGTGTCGTGGTATTACTTTACATCTTGAGTTATTGCGATACAGAGCAGTGTTTTCTAATGGTGACTCGTTGGAACCATTTTCAATAATCAAACGACTGTACTAAGGAGCGATTAGAGGACCTGCTAGACAGCTGTGTTATGTGGGTTGCATACGAATCAGGCGAAATGCAATTCAGGTCGTTCGGATACTTTTGAGCATGACTGTACAATCACTGCTGCCTGGGCATAAAATTCCGTTCTGTGCAGACTCGAACACGCAGGGAGCTCTCGTAAGTTGTCAAACGTTACAAACGCGAGCCCGAATACAAAGCAGATAGAACACTGTAACTCCTCATTTCGGATTCTTTTAGTGTTACGCCATTCGCGCTACAACTGCGATCGCAACCTCGTCGAACTTGACGTGGAACGCAATGAAGCAGAAAGTTTCACGGAACAACGTCGGCAGCGTCACCCTTTCCCAGTTGAGACAAATGACTGCGGCTGCGGTGAAAGTGGGAAACTGCGCGTGTTGTGGGCGGACGCCGGCACAGAGGCACCGCTGAAGAGTCGGGCTGTCAGCAGCTTCGGCCAGACGGTGGCAGTGGACTTGGGTCTCGCCGCGGCGTTCTGAGGACGATCCGCGCGAGGCAGGCCTGGAGGGAGGAGAGGCGGCTGCCCGGGACTCGAGCACCAGCCCTGCCGGGTCGCAGCCGCGTGCAGCAGGGCCGGCCCTCAGCCCCCGCATACGCGTCACAGGTTGCTCGAAGCGACTCATCAATGCTTCTCACTAGCTCACTTTTCTTTATTCCTGTCTATCTTCTTCATTTGGGATCTTCGCTTATGTGATTTTAATGTTTTATTCACCCATCACAACACGTAAGTGTTTAATAATTGTAATGAACTGATTAAAAAACAAAAGCAGAAAGGGATTATTGTATTGGCTGCACAGTGCCGTCAAGAATGTATTTCGTGCTACAAGATTTAATAATATGGTGATTATTTTCAAGTCTTTATCGACATGACTTGAAATGATGTTGCAGCCCCTGACGAGATCTGAAGTCACAACCACCTGCACAGTAACCAGACATGTCGTCCACTGCACTACTTTTTTTTTTGTTCCGGGAAAAAGCGGACACAGTCAGCTTCAGGCTTGGGCGGTGGAGACAGGGGGGGGGGGGGGGGGGGGGAAGGGGTCGAAAGCAGAGGACTGCACCCCCCCCCCCCAATCTGTCTGTCGCTCTTTTGGTCCGTCACATGGACATTGTACTTGGTTGGTTTCCTCCTGTTTTTTAATTATTTTTGTTTATATTTTTAATTTGTTTGTTTGCTTTTGATTCTTCTTTTTTTGAAAAGAAAACTTGGTACACATAAATTCAACAATTCCGGGACTCAAAAAGGAATACTAAATTTTTCTCTAGGAAGGCCACAAGGAGACAAGGCTCCAGAACAAGGAATAAATAGAGCTGTCCAATTCCTTGACGATTAGAGACAGGATGGGACGTATTTTCAGATAAAGCTCGATAACGTGGAGGCCTCTGCCACTTCCAGTGAGCGTTCACCGCGTCTGGCGAGAAACGCTGCGGTCAGGATGGTCGTCACAGCCGACTTCACAGTGGGCCCAGAGTCAGAGGAGCCGCGAGATCGAATTAGTCTTCGCCCGAGGTGAGACGGAAAAGTCCGGACACGGAAGAAGTTAAACCGAGAAAGCAGCTTCAGCCGGTGGACTAAGGGAAGGCAGCTGGCGGCGGATCCGCAGCCAGTGTCCTCTGCCTCAAGAGGCAAGGCTGTGCGGCAATGCGTCACACGTCGCGAAAACCAGTCGGACTGAGACGAAGAAGGCGGAGGCGGGGATTAGGCTGTTGGTGACCTTACACCGCGGTGAGGCCGACGTGAAACCACACTGTCTTCCAGGACGTGAGTGGTGCGGCCATCTTAACTGGGGATCGGGATAATTGTACTCCCCAACGAGGAAGCAAACATCCGCTGATGCCGTGTGTCATCGATAAAGTGTTGGCTCCCAGAAAACTTAGTATAATATGAAATTCACGTACGTGGCGTAGCCGGCCGGGGTGGTCGAGCGGTTCTAGCCGCTTCAGTAACGAACCGCGGGACCGCTACGGCCGCAGGTTCGAATGCTGCCTCGGGCACCGATGTGTGTGATGTCCTTAGGTTAGTTAGGTTTAAGTAGTTCTAAGTTGTAGGGGACTGATGACCTCAGAAGTTAAGTCCCATAGTGGTCAGAGCCCTTTTTTTTACGTGGCGCAATTTAGAGCTGATCTGGCCAACATCGGCAGGGGGAGTCAGACTGTCTGGTCCAAGACACGTAAATAAGCGAGATGTAACGGAACGGGTTGCTCGAGCACACGTTACACCGGTACTCCGTATGAACAGTACTGAAGCCTCCACTCCGATGCTGGGAAGTCCAAACGTTCCAAGGGGACGGGGCTCCACTCATACCAGAGTGGAGAAACATAAGTTTTCCACAGGAAACGACCAGATAATTGTTTCAATTTGCACGCCATCACTGCGGGTTGTGAACAGGAGTGGGCCGTGGTACGGTTTCCCCGTAGAAGGTCAGGAACTCGTAACAGACGCAGGAATGCTGGCAGGTCGGTGGAAACAGTGCGGAACTGCGGAGTGGGTGTGTCCTCGTGTGACGGAGGCCGTCCCAGTCTCGGCAGTCACATCGGAGAGACTGCCGGGCGGTTTCGAATCTCGAACAGCAACTAGGAGAGGGGAGAGGCCTCCTGCAACGGAATCTCTCCAGTAGAGCAGAGAAGGGCAGAGGAATTGTCCGACAGCTCACCACCTTGTGTCCGAGTACGCTCGTTCTGAAATGGTTCAAATGGCTCTGAGCACTATGGGACTCAACTTCTGAGGTCATTAGTCCCCTAGAACTTAGAACTAGTTAAACCTAACTAACCTAAGGACATCACAAACATCCATGCCCGAGGCAGGATTCGAACCTGCGACCGTAGCGGTCTTGCGGTTCGAGACTGCAGCGCCTTTAACCGCACGGCCACTTCGGCCGGCCCGCTCGTTCTGAAGTGGAGGCGGTGGCGGCGCGGAGGCCACAGTGGCCACGTTCGTACGAGAGGCCAGCGGAGGAAATGCGCTGGGACCGTCCCGTTCCCCATCAGAAACGCGGATAGGGTCAGTAGCTGTCGCTTGGGGAAGCACGTCCGCTAAGGGTAGCCTTCTACGTTGTTCGTAAGTGGATTTTAGGAGCGTGACGCGACGCGGGCAGATTGTACGGACGTTACACACAAAGCAGGTCCCTTCTTGTCCTATGTAGATTATATGTTCCCAGAATAAATAAATAAAATAAAAATCATAAACTAAATGGAGGAAGCCAACAGAGAAATGAACAGCGTTTAGGTATAGAAAATCCCGTGATGGAAGAGAACAATACAATAAGTGCGAATGTAAGACAGGTGCTCCGGGGCGATAACGTCTCACACGTAAATTTCGATCCGAATGCGGAGCAAGAAACTACGGCACAGCATCCGACAACGGAAAGCCGTCCCGGTTTAGCAGATGACGTAGTCATCCAGCGACAACATGGCGTCTCAATTTTCCACAATCATTTCGAAAGCGAAATACCCAGAGTATAAAATAAATAAATAAATAAAATAAAATATTAATTATTAATTATGTATCATAGTGATTGGTTGTAATTAATATTTGCTTATCTGGAACGTGGACGTTTAATTATTTGGTATCAGACGCTTGACAATGGCTTTTTCGTAAATGCAGCGTTATTCGTAGTTGACCGTGAAATAAGACTCAAATAATCGGACTTCGTATTTAAATCGTTTCCAAAGACTCCTGCGGTAGATGCGGACTCAAAATCGAAATCTCAATATTAGAATAATTTGCCAGCCATGTCAATACGTCGTACAGAGGTGACTGTCTACTAAACATAGAAAAGTTTACACAGTTAGTTAAATCAGATATATTCAACGAATAAACCTACAGTTAAACAATTCTACTTACTTTCATAAATATAAATTCTTTACAGAATCGAGTGCCTAGTAAGACTGCAACTCGCAGTGTTCTTATATAAAATCAAATATGCCAGTGTACCAGTTAATAAAATATACGTGCTTCCCGCACCAGGTATTCTACTCAACCTACTTCTTCTTAATGAAACATAAGAGTGTCAGAATTGTATTTTATTTTATCGGTGGCATAGCACTGCAGTTCTATGCCATAGCCTTTATTTGTCAGAGATTAATTATTTAATTAAGATTCCGCTTTCCGAGGAAACTCACGCACGGCATGCAAATGTGCCTTTATAAGACGGTCCCTGGTAGCTGTATGAAAACTATAGAAACACCGTTATTTCTGTTGCCATTAATAGGAAATGGATACCATACAAATACTTTAAGTACTAAGCAGGCACTACAGCATTTGAGAGCACAATAACCAATTTAATTACCTTAGTCAGTACTGCTAACAACAGGCTCGGTACATTTCAATTTTATATCTTGCTGGCTGTTTCTTTAAATAAAGTCCTTTAGCATATTCGACATTTCATCTTAGCTGCACACACAAATTCTTACACAGCACTGCACAATAGTAATATTTTATAATAACTAATTAGTGATTGCGGACCACGCCATGTACGCGTCCGCCGTCTTTAAAAACTATATCAGGACTGTGGGAACAGGAGAGGATTACAATTCTTCAGCTGTCAAAAAATAAGAAACACGAAAGATCTCTATCGATACAATTTATGAACAAGTCGTATTCTGCGCCGTGGCGCGTAAGGTATTCTTTGAAATATCAGGTTGTCGCTGCTCAGCGGCGATCTAAGAAAATTTTACACAAATTGTATGGCTTTTAAGAGCCTGCATGGTTAGATTATCGAATGTAAGTTTATTTAAGCTGTCGAAACAGATACTAATGTTACACTGCCTCCCATGGGGAGCGGAGGAATACAGGAGGCATTGCTTCCGTCCCCATGTCGCTCGTAATATTAGTGGCATTAAATACATATCTACCGCTGAAATTGAGTAGTTATATAGTGGTATACACTTGACGTTTCCCAAAGTTACCATAACAGAGAAAATATTCATTGTTAAGATCATTAGTAAAAACTGTCTTTGTGCAGTTCATCTGCATCTGTGTTTTGGTCACAGGGTTTCTTAACGTCTACATCAACATGGAAAGTATTACTATTCACAATAAAGAGCTATATACATTAAGTGGACATGACAGGTATTGACGCAGAGAAAAAAAAATACATACACGTATAACTACCTGCACAATCCTAAAATGCTTACAAACTATGAAGTTGACATGACATTTTCATTTTTCTTTCACACGTTTTCCAAATTTTCAGTGTCTCTACAAGCTCGATAGGATCGTGTTTATTTCATCATAATATTCTTTCTTATTTTACACACATTGTACACGTGGATCACACTGTGCCGTCGAATTGTTTGTCAAGAATCGCTCACGACGTGAGTCCCTTTTCTACCACTTCACTGAATGGAATTTGCTATTCTCCGTGAACTCATGGAATATGGAACATAAATGGAGAATACTCTGCATTAGTATTACTTAAAATTTCGGTTTAATTACAATGGGTTCAGGATGGGTAAGGATCATTTCTTTCTTTTTTTCATTTCTCACTGACTTCTGCTCTTGTTTATGACAGCGGTTAAGGCAAATATCAATGTCGTTCTGACCGTGACCGAAGTTTATTCTAGTCGTGACCATTTTATTCTTTGCTTAATACAAATCGTTCTCCTTCAGTCTCTAAAATATGTTTTCTATGTACATATAGAACAATGTCCTTCAAAGTAGTATGAAGTCTCAGTTATTGCCGGAGCGAGCCACGCGGACCCGGCCATTACATCCACATCTACATCTACATCTACATGGATACTCTGCAAATCACATTTAAGTGCCTGGCAGAGGGTTCATCGAACCACCTTCACAATTCTCTATTATTCCAATCTCGTATAGCGCGCGGAAAGAATGAACACCTATATCTTTCCGTACGAGCTATGTAAAGTTACAAATATCCATTACTTCGTCATACGCCGCTGCGCTGCAATGTTGACAGACTAACACCGGCCAGCATAACGCGCGCTATCGTAGATAGGTTGTGTGTTGTGTTGTCCGCCAATAACGTGGTGCGTTTAAAGCACGTTGTTTGAGGATTACTGCTGTTGCTTCACCGACGAATCCTGGACGAAGTCATCTCGTCGTACCACTCGTCAACTGTCCGTGAAGGACTCACAGGTAAGTGAGAGGAAGTTATTTTGCTGGCTTGCGAGGGCTGCATGGCGAACCATACTTCTTCACTGGCCGTTGCACATGTTAAAAATAAAACTGATACACACAAGGTGTGGTATAAAGAGTCGTGACACAGACTCGCTTTTCGATGCACAAAGTTTCACTTTCACTTTGATAGGCGTTCGTGAACTAAACGTCGTCCTTCATCTCACTTTCTCTTTGCAAAAATAACACTATCACAGAAGGATAACAAGATACCTTGACTAATAATATTTAAATAATTTGCTTATATATATACATACATATATTCTTAATCTAATGATCACGTCCGGTACAGAACTGCTGTCGTCATTTTCTTATGGCTCTCTCTTGCTTACCAGTTAAAATTTACGTCTTCCGCTTAAGACTATTCTTCAGTCTCCTCTTGTAAACAGAGTTACCACTTTTATTAATTCGTTACCGTCAAATTCTTATTACATTTTTTAATTGTCTCAAAGACAAACTAATCGTCTTCCTCTTTGACAACACTCCTCTTTTTATCACTTTTTTCATTTACATGTCCATTTAATTGTGTTTACTGTGTTCTTTAAATTGAGGACAGCTTCCAGACATAGAGACTGCCTCCTTTTGCGCGCTGAATACTATTCGCTTCAAAATATACGGGCGATGACTAACTAACCGCGCGTTACAAAGACAACAAACTCAATTGCACGCCAAACAATGCTCGACTCTAATTGGCTTCAACAAGCAAAATTTAACTCATCTCGTCGCGAAGCTACACGCTTTTCGTGTGAGTTGCTTTGCCCGGACAGTACAAGTAAACCTCTACGAGCTGATCCTTGGAATATGATGTCTGAAGTATTATCAGGGGTCGGTATTTTGGATAATATTTTATAAAGGAACACACAAATCACCATTTAAATAATCTGGACATTATAAAAATTATCATGCTAAACAAGAATCATTTACATGCGAGCGCTTATGCTGCTGCAGTTGCTTTTTGCGTGTCACTCACTTAGAAAATATAATTGATTCTTTTACACGCCTCTATGCATGTGCTTGTTTGACCAATTGTTTACTTGGTTACTTGACCCTGTAGCCTGCGGACTCCTGTTATTAATCGCTACATTTAGTCTAGCGGCTGGCATTTCCTAAGTATAATATTTCCATGGAACTTATTATATAGCGTTATTTCTACCCCTTCTTTTACTTGCTACACCTTCGAATTTGCGTCAGCATAACTTATCTGCCATAGACTTTAAAACTTTATTCCTAATGAAGTTTTCCACATACATTACTTCTTCTAAGCATCGGATCTTACACATGTTCTTTAGCATATTATAATTTACTCTCTTTTTTTTAGGAAATGTGTCGCTCTCATTACGATATCCTCTGTTATTCTTAGATTCTAGTCACGAAAAGCTATGACCCTTTGTTTTACACAGGAGTACAAGCTGTCCTCCGAGAGACTTCAGTTTCTTAACAAGAAAAAAATCCTTTATTATAAAACCTGAGAGAACGGCACTGACCACTCCTTCCTCTTTGATTCACACATACCGGGGGCTGATTACCACACGAGCATGGATCGTATACCTACATACTAACTTGAAACTAGTACTAAGTTCTCTCTTTGCCATGTTCCTTTACCTGTATTCAGTTAACAGATCGGTACAAACTTTCCTCACACAGTCAGCAGTGTATGATGACCTCCAGACGTATTAACTACTGGCTTGTCGTTTTTCTTGAGTTATCATTCGACGTCGACGACTTACCTTGTTCTCTGATGATGCTTTGAAATTGCCTCGTACTACAAACACCTGCAAATTTCTTTCTTGTGTTCCCATTGTGGAATTTTCTTAGGTCACTATGGTGGAACAGACCTTTAATCCTTCCAGTCACGGGGTCGGCTAGCAAGTAACATCCTGTGTGCGGCTTCCTGACAATAACGTATGGGCCTTCGTAAACGCGCTCCCACTTACGATGGTTTAAAATGAGTCCTCAGTAAGATTCTCTCACCTTCTCTGTATTCAATAACCTTATTTACATTTTTGCCAAATGCTTTCTTACAAGGGGTTTGCATACGTTGTCAGTGAAATCAACGCCAGCCTGATTTTGGAAAAAATGCTGTTTCTAGTTTTCCTAATGATGGTGGTTCTCCCTATCGGATATCGCCCTTAACGTCTCCTCCGTTTCGTGTTGGTGTTGTGACTGTGGCACGAAGGGTGGTGGACAAGGTTCTTGTCCCGTGTTCGATCCACTTTACGCTTAATAGATTCGTGCAGTCTTTTGCCGTTTCGGCTTCGGATTTCCCGCATAATCACTTGAGAGATCGGAAAAAATTATATTTGTCGGAGGTCAAAATGTATTCTGGGCCAAGTAGTGTATTGTACTGTCATTACTAGCAAAATGTTGTTGTCCTGCACTTGTCCCGTGCCATTTATTTGATTTCCACTCGCGCGTCCTGTTAAAGACTGGTCTGCCCTGATAATTTCCTTCTGTGGTGGTTTGTTTCCGTACTGATTTTGTGGATAATTGTGTGTCTAGTTTCCGTACTGTGGCCGTTGTGTTCTATCCACTGGGCTGCACCGTTGTTTATTATCATCCTTCGGTCGACGCCTGTTGGCTTCTGCAGCCGCCGGACGGTCGCCAGTGAGCGTCGCTTCCGCGCGCTCTTCCCTCACTGCCATTGTTGGCCGCGCAACCTCCACGTTTCGCCTGCTCACTCCATTCGGAGCGCTACCAACATTTGCTACCGCGTCTTCGCGAATCGAATCCAATGAGTCCAATATGGAAACAAATGCTTCGGTATCGTCCCCGGAAACGTTAACTACTTTCTCCCTTATAGAGATGGGCAATTTAGTTTTCAAAATCTTGATCGCGTCTTTATTTGTAATTGGCGAGTCCCAGAATTTAATTTCTGCTAACTATTTTTCGAAATACCTTTTGAGACTGCCATGTTTCGAATTGAACATTTCCGCATTGAACACTTCTTTTCTTAAACGTTGCTGAACCCCGTCACTCCAAAATTTGTTCAGAAACATCCGATCGAATTCATTATAGGTCCTGCACTTGTCCGTCATTTCTATTCCCCATAAGGCGGCATTTCCTGTTATATACCCGCCACAAACTCTATTCTTTGCTTGTCTGTCCAGCTGTTCGGAAATACTCCAGAGAAGTTTCGCAAAAATACCATCGGGTGTATGTCAGGTTCTTGCGGATGAAAGGTTGGAAATGTTTTGTGTTGCAATACACTTTCTTCCTGCATTTGTGTTATGAGCGTTGGTGGGCTGTTCAGTTCAATGTGGTTACGCACTGCGTCTGTCGGACTGTGTTACGACGTGTCATCAAGTGGAGTGCTGTAATGAATTTGCCTATTGTCATTTCGGTATGGGGAGTGATTCCATTCGCTACCCACCAGATGTAAAGGACTTCCCACTTTGTTCTTTAATGTCTGCTCCTCTTCAATGACCTGCTGCTTCCACTGATGAAGGTCTTGTGCCAAAGTTCGCCTTATCTGTCCCAGCTCAGATAACACGGTGTCTCCCGATTTTCTTGGTTCCGCCAAAAGATCGTAAGTAACTTCCCTTACTACTTCCTTCAGTTCTGTTTTTTCTATCAGATAGTCTTTGCTTTCTATCCACTCTGTGTCGTGGTCGGATAACGCTTCGGCGTGAGCCTTTACCGGAATTTTTTACCTGCTCCTCTATGTCAAGTGATTCTACTTGTTTCGTCAAACCATCTATCTCCTCTCCCATATTAGTGACAACCAGTTTCATGGCGCTGACCTCCTTTGACGTGGTACCACAATTACCCTTTAACGCTACAGTTTCGCTATGGTATGCTTCTATCGTGGCATTAATTTCACCCTTGGCAGCTCCTAGTGCTGCATCAAATTTACTAAATCTCAGCCTCAACCTGTTTACGGATCTCAG
The DNA here is from genome assembly GCF_021461395.2 of Schistocerca americana. Lineage (NCBI taxonomy): Eukaryota > Metazoa > Arthropoda > Insecta > Orthoptera > Acrididae > Schistocerca > Schistocerca americana. The sequence goes on from NC_060129.1 coordinate 82,377,859, forward strand.
ATATTACTGCTTCGATTTGCCCACTTATTTCCGACTTGACCTCGCCCAATTGCGTATTCAGTTCAGTTTTCAAGTCGGTACTTATTTTAGTTTTCACCACTTCAAATTTTTCATTTATCACGTCAAATTGTTTATTTAAATCGGTAAAATCTCGCATTAGTTCTTTTTTGTTTTCCTCCTCTCTTTCAGCTCTCTCTTGCTTTTCGTTTCCTTTGTAACCGCAATTGTTCCTTTTCCCTATCATTATTTGTCATCGAATTGTGGATCTGAAGGAGCATTGCATTCGTATCCACAGTTGGGTTGCTACCCGCGGGAATGGTTTGAATTGTTTGGTCTGTGTCAATCATATCACCGGCGTTAGCCTCCGCCTCCACTCGCATGCTAATCGCACGTGAGCGCAGCGAATATTGAGTGCTGTTCATATCGTCACTGCCACCTGCTGTCGGGATTAATTTCTGTTTACCCTCCTCCATCTCGCGGTGTGTGTTTGACAACAGTATTACGTCAGCTACAAGTGGTCTGCAACGCGGTTCTTCTGTCCTTTGCTTGTGACGTCAGGTCACGTGCTGTCTGTCAAGTATCGGAGTTGCACTCGCCTAAGAAACGCCTGTGAACTGAAGGGGAGAAGACAAGATTGAAGACGGGCACACTAAACAACTGAATTAGCACACAGCGCCAGCATTTTACATGTAACACGACGCCATATTTACACATTGAAATCTAGACTCAACAATGAGATTCAGACTCTACGTTGCAAATCCTACTGAATTTTGACTAAAAAAGAATTTTAAGCTGATTTTTTAAATGTGCAGATGGAAATAAAAGGAAGAATGGTAATGTAGCTGGAAAGACAACTGTACTACTGAAGCGTCTCAACTGCAAATGGAAATTTTTTCGTAACTTACGTTTGATGTATTGAAACTTGGCAACTGGATGTAAAATTTGTCCGTTTCCCGCCTTCGGCTCGTCTTTCCTCTCTGAAATTCTCCTCCACAATTTTTTTAAGTGCGTAGCGTGCACATTAAAAATAAATCTATTGTTAAATACATCTATCTATATTAGCAGCAAACACAAGAGGACTTATTTTCGTGATTTCAGTAGAGTCCTTGTTCGGGTGCCAAGTGTGGTGTTTTCTTTTTTTTTTCTTTTTTTTTTTTAAATGTACGAGGGCAGTTCAATAAGTAATGCAACACATTTTTTTTCTGAAACAGGGGTTGTTTTATTCAGCATTGAAATACACCAGGCTATTCCCCAAACTTTTAGCTACACAACACTATTTTTCAACGTAATCTCCATTCAATGCTACGGCCTTACGCCACCTTGAAATGAGGGCCTGTATGCCTGCACGGTACCATTCCACTGGTCGATGTCGGAGCCAACGTCGTACTGCATCAATAACTTCTTCATCATCCGCGTAGTGCCTCCCACGGATTGCGTCCTTCATTGGGCCAAACATATGGAAATCCGACGGTGCGAGATCGGGGCTGTAGGGTGCATGAAGAAGAACAGTCCACTGAAGTTTTGTGAGCTCCTCTCGGGTGCGAAGACTTGTGTGAGGTCTTGCGTTGTCATGAAGAAGGAGAAGTTCGTTCAGATTTTTGTGCCAACGAACACGCTGAAGTCGTTTCTTCAATTTCTGAAGAGTAGCACAATACACTTCAGAGTTGATCGTTTGACCATGGGGAAGGACATCGAACAGAATAACCCCTTCAGCGTCCCAGAAGACTGTAACCATGACTTTACCGGCTGACGGTATGGCATTAAACTTTTTCTTGGTAGGGGAGTGGGTGTGGCACCACTCCATTGATTGCCGTTTTGTTTCAGGTTCGAAGTGATGAACCCATGTTTCATCGCCTTTAACAATCTTTGACAAGAAATTGTCACCCTCAGCCACATGACGAGCAAGCAATTCCGCACAGATGGTTCTCCTTTGCTCTTTATGGTGTTCGGTTAGACAACGATGGACCCAGCGGGAACAAACCTTTCAATATCCCAACTGGTGAACAATTGTGACAGCACTACCAACAGAGATGTCAAGTTGAGCACTGAGTTGTTTGATGGTGATCCGTCGATCATCTCGAACGAGTGTGTTCGCACGCTCCGCCATTGCAGGAGTCACAGCTGTGCACGGCCGGCCCGCACGCGGGAGATCAGACAGTCTTGCTTGACCTTGCGGCGATGATGACACACGCTTTGCCCAACGACTCACTGTGCTTTTGTCCACTGCCAGATCACCGTAGACATTCTGCAAGCGCCTATGAATATCTGAGACGCCCTGGTTTTCCGCCAAAAGAAACTCGATCACTGCCCGTTGTTTGCAACGCACATCCGTTACGGACGCCATTTTAACAGCTCCGTACAGCGCTGCCACCTGTCGGAAGTCAATGAAACTATACGAGACGAAGCGGGAATGTTTGAAAATATTCCACAAGAAATTTCCGGATTTTTCAACCAAAATTGGCCGAGAAATAAAATGTGTTGCATTACTTATTGAACTGCCCTCGTATTTATATTTAGATTAAATTATTATTGTCTCGTGAAGATTCAGAAATCTGTTGTGAGTTTTGCACCACTTCTTGGCGGGAAGAGCAAAGACTTTTCAAAAACTTAAGTACTGTATGTCATAGTTTATATGCCACCTGAAATCGTTTGCAGAAGTTCTCAAGATTAAGAACAGAGTTCGCATTGCCACTTAATTTACTTGTGTCGTGATCATGTTCGATCACGACTGGACATGAGACAGCAACTACGAACGGAGAAACCTAAGGGACCAGACAGAGCTGGAAATTTTCTTTGCTGTACTACACCACACGTTAAAAAAAATTGGATTTAAATGTCAAACAAGGTAAGTGACACTCCGCCTCCTGCCTTAACTACGACGTTTGCCGACATGCGGTCGGTCCCTGGTAGCTGTATGGAAACTATAAAAACACCGTTATTTCTGTTGCCACTAATAGGATGTGGATACCATAGAAATACTTTAAGTACTAAGCAGGCACTACAGCATTTGAGAGCACAATAAGCAATTTAATTACCTTAGTCAGTATTTCTAACAATAGGCTCCGTACATTTCAATTTTATATCTTGCTGGCTGTTTCTTTAAATAAAGTCGTTTAGCATTTTGGAATGCAAGCTTATGTAAGCTATCGAAACAGATACTAGTAATAAAAACTCACCCTGACTGACTACACACACACTTAGATATAAAGGGAACAGAATGAACAGACTTTGTTTTTCAGTATATACTTCGTTAGGTTGGCAACGTGTTGATAAGCAAAAAATGGTTCAAATGGCTCTGAGCACTATGGGACTCAACATCTGAGGTCATCAGTCCCCTAGAACTTAGAACTACTTAAACAACCTAAGGATATCACACACATCCATGCCCGAGGATGACTGAAGCGCCTAGAACCGCTCGGTCACACCGGCCGGGAGATAATGTTGTGTCCCTGTGTTTTATGATTGATACCTCCAGAGCTTGAAAGAGTGTCTTTCAGTTAATATTGTCGAAACCTTTCTCTGAACATGGAAATGCTACGAAGACTGGTTTTCCTTTCTCCAGTCTGTCTACTTAGCTGAGTGATAGGAACTGTATTGTCTCTCGTGTTCAGACATTTCACAGCAATCTAACGTTGTGGCCATGTCAGTTTGTATAGCCCCTCCTCCTCTCCTCTCTGCCGGCCCGAATGGCCGAGCGGTTGTAGGCGCTTCAGTCTGGAACCGCGCGACCGCTACGGTCGCAGGTTCGAATCCTACCTCGGGCATGGATGTGTGTGATGTTGGCGATGATCACGTTATGGTCTGTGCAGAATTCTATGAGGTGGCTTCGCCTTTCATCCCTTCCCCAAAGCCTACATTTTCTTACTATTTTGTCTTCCTAACCAGCTACCGTATTCCAGTCTCTCGTCATATTTTAAATCTTTGTCTCGCTTAACTATTGGAGTGATGTCTTTTATCGTCCATTCTTTCAACCTGTTCATCACCTGTGGCGTTGGTACGCACGGAAACTTGTATCACTGTAGTGTTGGCTTTAACGTCGTGTCTCTCCTGGTAATGATAATGTCAATGGCAGTTTAGTGATGGAGCGGAGTGATGTGATACTACTTCACTGGTAGTTTCAATAGCTGACACTCGCAGAGTGGTTAAAATACATGATCTCAACATAGCAAATATTGAGGATCGACTGTCAGGCATTTTTAATTATAAATAAAGGACTATCAGATAACAGGTAATGTACTATCATTATAGTAGACTGCGTTTCGGTATTGCAATTTCGAGTACTGACAGCCGTTATTAAAGTCACAATAAGTTTATGTTCTGGGGTGGCCGCTTTTCTAAATGAGACAGCGGACAATCACGGACGGTGGTCATGGTGTCTGTTTATGGTGAAATAAGAAAACACGAATAATGAAATGCGTGGAAGGGAACACCGTAGTGAAAATAAAAAATTGCCATGTCTTGATCGGAGTTGGTCTCTCCCTCGTGTAGGTCGGCGGCACAGTTAAGGGGAGGCGCCGGGCGCTTCGGTGGGCCCCGCCCCGTGGCTCAGCGCCGGCCGCTTGCAGGTGGGAGCGCCGGTCCCGGCAGCAGAGGCCGCCAGCTGCCGCCGCAGTGCCGCTCGTTCTGGGCAGCCAGGGCGCCGTCTCCAGAGCGAGGCGAGCCGGCTCTCTGGGCTGGCCGTACTGCGTGCGGCTGTCCGAGCTACGAGCGTGCTAGTGAGGGGCGTGTGGCAGGCCGCAGTCGTGCCGCTGGAGTGTGTGGATGCACTGTGGGAGATTTGAGGCACATCTCGGCCGAACGAAGCAAAACTGAGACGTTCGAACAAATACAGTCCACGTAATTATAAAAGTAAAGCTGCCAAAGTTTCCTGTAAAAGTGCTACCAGTGGTGGCATTCAGATTACTCAGAAACTGTCGTGTAACGGTGGCAAGGGAAGTCGTGAAACGTTACGATCAAGCAAGAGATGACGACTGTAAATTATTTTCTACGTGAAGATACGCTTATTGTGGGGTCTAAGATAAGCATTAACACAAAGTCATTTCTTGCAGTGTCAAGAAAACTAGCCAGCCAGTTTCCTGCCTATCATAGATATTAATGTTGAATTTTGTGCGTGTGCGTTTTGTACTTACGGTTGTTTTTAAAGTGACGTCTCATTTTACTAATGTTTCCCCTTTCGTGTGTAACTACAGCTACAGAGCCTGCGAAAGACTGTCCATAAGTGCAAAGCACCTGCCTTCTCGAACATTCTACCTGTACAGCGTTGTTGGAAAAGTGAAATATCTTTTATAGAACTAGGGCCTACAACAAAATAAAAATAAAACACAAGAGTTACACAATTAGCTTTGATAGCAAACGTTACAAGATTAACCCTGAAACAGATAATATGTTAACAACCTTGCCCTAGTTGACGGCAGTCTTTAATGCTGACGGAGGTCGTAATAAATACAATGAACCGTATTAAGTCGTTGTAGAGTGAAGAAACAGTGGGATAGTAGCTAAATAAAGAGGAAGAAATCAACACGAGCAGAAAGGCAATAAACTTCAGAACTAATTCCGCGAAAGGAAATCATAAAACGGCTCTACATTTTCTGTAATCAGAGACGCCGCACAGATTAGATTTTGCAACAGTAGTTTCAAACTGGACGGCGGCTGCTCCACGCACCAGATCGTGGAATCATTTACGCCCCGAAGTGTCGACGCGGCGTCGCAGACATCGACGTGTTTCCTGGCAGCACGACGACAGTGATACCGTTCCGGGAAGAAAAAGGCGATGGCCATTTTCAAAATAATCTCGAACTGTTACTAAAGCTTAACTCGGCGAGAACACGGACAGCGTCTGATGCAAGAATGCCGTCGCGAGAGCAACTCCGTTCCCAGTTGTAACGGAATTTTCTGCCCACGGTTGTTTTCGCAACAGTTTATAAACACCGCGTCATCGTAATTGTGCGTTTATGTGATACTGAGTAATTGCGTTTACGATGCAGAGACGGAGGCATTTTCGTAGCTGTAGCTTAATGAAAGAACGTAACATTTCTTACCGCGTTTTCTGTGGATTAAGGGATACAACACCATGCAGTTTCAGTCTATTCTCCTAAGCTATCAAAGAAAAAAAACAGAAGATTTACCCCGCCTTGGTCAAATCACTTCATCGCCTCGCTACCAATGGTGACCTCATTTCAGAGCGTCTCTGGTTTGGAAACGGAGATTCAGCTGTGGGAAAAAGTTTGCTACCGTCAGTAACTACTTACTCACTTCCCAAATAAAGCAGTTTTGTAGTATGGACTTTTCAGACAAGTCGCAGAGTGGACATCAAATTTCGTACGAGCACCTACTAATGATAAATTTCTTCTCTGTCGTCATCAAGGCAACTTTCATACTGATTTGATACGTGGCTCGAACGTGTAAGAAATCACAGCACTACTTCGCAGAGGAGAACACAAACTACAACGAAAACTCTTTGACAACAAAGGTACCACTATTCGATTGTCGATGCAGAAAACAAAGCGATAGAAATTTGTGCGTTTCTCAAATTAAATGCGCAGTGTTAGTAACGGTCGATTGAATGTACGCTCTTTGTACGTTTTGAGTGTATATTAAAGCCGTAGCAGAACAAATAGTACACCACTTGAATGCTAAAGCTTAATAACAGAAGAAATCTTTTGGAGTACTAAACGTATCGTCTTAGTAAGAAGACAGTGAGTCCAAGCTGTGTCGATGGTAGGGGCTGCACTGCATGTGTGGCGCTGCAGAGTCGGTCGTAACAAACAGGGCGAGGCCTCCACGTTGCGATGACACGGTCGTGTGTGCCGGCACGAGTCCTGCCGCGACGGGTACGGAATGTGCGTAAATTTACAAAAGTACGCGTCTACATCTTCATACCTGTTTCCAGGGCTGGGTTGACGGAGGTGAATTGTCGGCACTGCTTAAGATGCAAGTGCTAGCCGACCACCACAAGCACACGTGAAACAAGAAAGAGTCTTTACAGTTAGCCAGTAACAGAACAGTGAGGAATGTTTATTTATAGTTAGCCAGTAACAGAACAGTGAGGAATGTTTGTACACTTTCTTTCAAAAATGAGAGAGTTTTCAGCTAAATGAGTGCACAAGCTACGCAGCGAACCTGTTTGAAAATACACTCCTGGAAATGGAAAAAAGAACACATTGACACCGGTGTGTCAGACCCACCATACTTGCTCCGGACACTGCGAGAGGGCTGTACAAGCAATGATCACACGCACGGCACAGCGGACACACCAGGAACCGCGGTGTTGGCCGTCGAATGGCGCTAGCTGCGCAGCATTTGTGCACCGCCGCCGCCAGTGTCAGCCAGTTTGCCGTGGCATACGGAGCTCCATCGCAGTCTTTAACACTGGTAGCGTGCCGCGACAGCGTGGACGTGAACCGTATGTGCAGTTGACGGACTTTGAGCGAGGGCGTATAGTGGGCATGCGGGAGGCCGGGTGGACGTACCGCCGAATTGCTCAACACGTGGGGCGTGAGGTCTCCACAGTACATCGATGTTGTCGCCAGTGGTCGGCGGAAGGTGCACGTGCCCGTCGACCTGGGACCGGACCGCAGCGACGCACGGATGCACGCCAAGACCGTAGGATCCTACGCAGTGCCGTAGGGGACCGCACCGCCACTTCCCAGCAAATTAGGGACACTGTTGCTCCTGGGGTATCGGCGAGGACCATTCGCAACCGTCTCCATGAAGCTGGGCTACGGTCCCGCACACCGTTAGGCCGTCTTCCGCTCACGCCCTAACATTGTGCAGCCCGCCTCCAGTGGTGTCGCGACAGGCGTGAATGGAGGGACGAATGGAGACGTGTCGTCTTCAGCGATGAGAGTCGCTTCTGCCTTGGTGCCAATGATGGTCGTATGGTCGTATGGTCGTATGCGTGTTTGGCGCCGTGCAGGTGAGCGCCACAATCAGGACTGCATACGACCGAGGCACACAGGGCCAACACCCGGCATCATGGTGTGGGGAGCGATCTCCTACACTGGCCGTACACCACTGGTGATCGTCGAGGGGACACTGAATAGTGCACGGTACATCCAAACCGTCATCGAACCCATCGTTCTACCATTCCTAGACCGGCAAGGGAACTTGCTGTTCCAACAGGACAATGCACGTCCGCATGTAGCCCGTGCCACCCAACGTGCTCTAGAAGGTGTACGTCAACTACCCTGGCCAGCAAGATCTCCAGATCTGTCCCCCATTGAGCATGTTTGGGACTGGATGAAGCGTCGTCTCACGCGGTCAGCACGTCCAGCACGAACGCTGGTCCAACTGAGGCGCCAGGTGGAAATGGCATGGCAAGCCGTTCCACAGGACTACATCCAGCATCTCTACGATCGTCTCCATGGGAGAATAGCAGCCTGCATTGCTGCGAAAGGTGGATATACACTGTACTAGTGCCGACATTGTGCATGCTCTGTTGCCTGTGTCTATGTGCCTGTGGTTCTGTCAGTGTGATCATGTGATGTATCTGACCCCAGGAATGTGTCACTAAAGTTTCCCCTTCCTGGGACAATGAATTCACGGTGTTCTTATTTCAATTTCCAGGAGTGTATTTGGATGGGGTGTGGAAGCGGCCAGTTAAATGCGCCCCAGTCCAACAAGAACAGGAATTCATAGAATGAGTGTAAGTCTGTCGTTCGTGGAAATACGGAAGTGTCGGGACAGTGTTCAAAAGTTTGCTGTCGTTCCACGTGGCCAAACGTAACAAGGATACTTATCGCAACACCACTGCGAGCTTTGGGGAAATCAGGTTATCTGAATTACTACGTGTGAGACACCAATACAACAGGGAGACCAGTTGTTGAAACCAGAGCTTGGTTCCAGCTACACATACTGTAACTGTCTAATCCACTCGGTTTCGAACCTTAACACGCCAAGGGTAGAGGCCTGTGCCGTCTATGTGTGTATCGTCATGGTGTAAGGGAAGTTTGACATACGCCAAAGAGCAGTAGATTCAGCGGTCTAGCACCGTAAAATAAAGCTTTGGTGGGCTTTGTTCTCGCGATCCGCCGTAGCCAGCTACGCGACAGAATAATATGGCTGACACATTTTTTTTTTTTTTTTGTTCTTATCGCCTTTTCAGTAAATTAGTTGTTACCTGAATGCGATCCTCCTCTTGACGTGTGCAGTGTCTGAAGGCCACCGACAGATGTTCTTTCTTATCCGCTACCAGGTAGGAATGCCATCCGTAGCAGCCGAACGATAACACCTGCACACACTGCCACGAAGTAAAACAGTTTCCCACCCTGCGATGATATTCCGCGTCGATGCAAAACACACAATGCAGTCAGCTTTTTTGTTACATTTTAACAATCGGTGGGTGGTGTCAGCACATCTGTTCATTCAATGTACTTCATCAAAATATCGCCTTGAGTCGAGAGGAATTTTTCTACCCATTATACGTCTTCAAATCCACGGAATGTAAATGCATTCCACCCCTTACCACTACGCATATTACGCACAACGCGTGTCATCCAGGTGAACTTAACTACACAGAATCTCGTGCCTTAACTGGCTCGGACAAGAACGTTTTGACCGTATGCTTTGACGTGTCTTCCGGAAGATTTTCTCACACGGCCTCCCCCTTCTCAGAAGTGCAGGCAGGGTGACGCCTGCTGGAGGCTTGTGTGGCAGAAGGCCGTGCACGAACGTGCGGAGTGCAGAGCAGCTCTGTCCGGATGCGTTAAAATGGCGGAACTGGACAGCGGCTAGGAGTGTGATCCACACGTGGGGGGGACACGCGGCTCGCATCTCGCGGGACACGCGGCCTTCTGCTGTGGGTGGATTTTAAAAATTAAGCCGTCGCGTCAAGTGGGAATTCACTCTCATTGCGACGACCAACACTGGGGTGTAAATATCATTCACCTCAGAAAACCGCCACGACTCGCGGGAGACTTCAAACTGCCAACGTTCCGCGGAGCTATACTCTGTTCGTCATAAGAATAAACCTGACGTAAACATTACGCCATGCATTGTTCCGCGTTTGCTCGAATCTCATTGGATTTCGCTTCACGTGGAGCGGAAGCCAAGCTGTGTCCAGTACAGTCAAGTCCGATCACAAGGACACGTTTTACGCTGTGCTGCACACACACACACACACACACACACACACACACACACACACACACACACACACACACATACAGACTGAGCTGTGACGCGGTACAACAGCTTCATCGGCGCATTAAACTCTGACAGCAGTGGCCAGCTAGCGGCCCAACTAACCTGCACTGCTGAGACCAGCTGCAGTTGAGACGCAGAAAGAGACGGCCAAAGAAGCAATATAGCTTCAAATGTCACTTAATTTTTAAAACGAATGAAGTAATATTCGGCAAAAGTCCGGCACTGCCGCGTGCTTCTCAGGCGGCGAGACGCAAAGCATAAAATGCTTTCGTTCTTACCTTACATAGGATTCTGATTACAAACTAGTGTGATGAAAATTACTAACTTAAACACAGGGTAATTTTTCTCAGCGAGCTATGTATGATGCAAAAGCCTACCGCAGGGATTTCACCGTAATGTTGACTACTCAAGCTAATGAAGGTATTTATTGCAGTCAGTCGTCACGTAATCTGTTGGCTCCTTCTAACCCGTATCCGAGAAGTTCACTACTTTGACGACGAGTCGATCAACAACAGAATCCACGAAGCCAACCAGGCGCCGCATTTCTCCTCTTCTTTTATGCCGTTCTGGATCCCTCCAGCGTTCGGCACTGACATGTGAAACAGCTGCGTTTGTTAGTTCCGGTACATCTGGCAGCTTAACAGTGTTTTCTTATTTCTCGGGACAGATCCCTTAACTTGGCTCCAGACCAGTTCTGTTGGGTTCATACTGTAATGGCACAGTGGAAAAAGTTAAAAGGCAGCATTTGTATGGTGTGCTCGATGCTGTGAAAGTGTTTTGCGTGTTCCTACGGTACTTATCTACATCTGTGGCATGAAACAATGCAGAAAGTCCAAATAAAGAGTATTTGGTTTTTCATTTCTGCCTTACAAATTAAATTGTTATGTTTTCTTATTTCAAGCAACATTTACAACCAGCCTTTCATAGAATATCGATAATTAATAATTTGTATTTGACATGAAAAAAAGGAATTTCGTGTGTAATACGTAATTAGAAAGAAGAAGACGTGCATTATTCACAAAAAATGATGATGAATTTTACGAGATGTACGTATTTCAAATTGAATGAAGAAAAAAAGTGACTTGGGCGGGACTTGAACCCGTGAACCATGATATACAGAGAAATATCAATGTGCTAGGTTACCGATATTTTAGATCTCACTTTGTTTGTGGTATTTGTTCGTGGCGGACTTTCCACGGCGCTTGTTCAAGTTCATCGTCGATCCATTGACTCAGTTAATTTTATTACAGACGGCAGATACGACGCTGACCGAACACACTTTTTTTTTAATCTCATTTTGTTCGTTGTATCTGCTCCCGGCGTACGTCGCAAGACACCCGTTTCAGTTCGTCGTTGATCCATTCACTCAGTTTTTTTATTACAGGGGGCAGCTAACCCTTTGACCGAACACGCAGAGTTACCGTGCCGGCAACACACTGAGCTACCATGCCGACATAGACGTTGACAAGGAGTGTGACTTTGAAACTGAACCGTATGTGTCTAATAGAGTCCCTTGGAAAACTTGGAAGCCGATTATTTCTGTAAATTCACGAAGATAATTGAGAACAGCCTATTTCTCGGCACTTTTTAACTGTGTCCCACACGCGTGTTTCACCACGGAACAGGAAGCAGCCTCAGCCATTAACAGCGCGGCAGTCAGGGCTCACCAGTACAGAGGCAGTGACTGTACGCGGCTTGTGGAGTAAAAACTACGTAGCTAAAGCGTGATTAACAAACACGTTGATGGCCGGTTAATACATTTGAATATCTTGAAAGTTTCATTTAACGTGACTTAGTAACAAGATACCTAATACATAAGCAGGACCTACTTCCAAGAGCGTAACAACACCAGTGTATGCGTGCTACGGCTTCCGAACAGTCACCGCGTTTGTGTTTGTTTACATCAGGTTTATTCTTATGATGGGGTACAGCAGCAACAAAGCTCTGTGGGCTGCAGGAGAAGGAGAATTAACTGAAAGAAATTCAGCTTCTACAACAATGTGCATATGTGGTCAACGTCTAAATGTCCTCAAAATTAGTACAGTGTAATTATGCGGGTGTGACGCTGGTTTCGTGATTTTGAGTGTCGCGTGCTGGCGTTCCTGTAACGTGGCAGAACAGAATGTAGTCGGCCGACCGGGTTGGGAGCCATTCAGTGACACACAGGGTGAGTCAGGAGCAAAGGCACATGCTTTGAGGGGTGGCAGTATTAGTGGTACTGAATACTACTCCGAATGGTTTCCGAGGTAAAACACAGTGTAATTTGTTTTCTGTAGTACCACACATTGTCACTGTTCACAATGTACCACAGTACAGTAGAGCAAGGTGAGACGAACAGTTTGGTACGGGACACTTGTGGCCTATCAAGTCGGGAAACGGCCTCAAATTCGTCTACAAAAACTACGTAAACTACAGCGCATGCGCGTCGAGCGAGTTTTCCAACGTTCTGGCGCTCTCTTCGCACAAACCATTAGTTCTAGAGAAAAAAATGAATAGGACCTGTTTTGTAGGAAATTTAATATAGCTTAATTTTGCACTGCGACACGTTTTCGCTGGAGGGTGCGGCTTTCGCGTTATTCAGGAAAAACGTACAAAAGTGATAATAAACGTGTTCTATCTCGGAAACCATTCGGAATAGAGAGAATTCAGAATCACTTTTACTGTCACACCTCAAAGCATGAACCTTTCCTCCTGACTCACCCTGTCTGTGTAGCGTACATAAAAAAATGAGTAATTTAAGCACCGCTGGTTGAGCGATGTTCACAATCCAGCTTCGTTATACAGGTTGCGGAAAAGCAATTTCACCAAAAGTGTGCGTCGAAAAGGCAGCGTGAAACATAGGAATTTGAGTACAGCGACTGGGGGTTGCAACTACGTATATTCGGCCTTACGGGGACGTAATTCAAAGGTCACACACGGACGTCTATGCTCTAAATGATTGGTAATTTACAGAAAATGTGTGCTTAACAGGCTGTTGAGACTTACCAAGCGTCACGATGGCAACAATATAAACTTACGGCAGTACTTACACGTGTATCGTACTTAGCTGACGTAACATGCAGCACTTCTTCAGAGACGAAGATAATCAAATGTCCACGTTTCATGTTTGAACATGTCTTTGAAAGGTCAAAATGAGTGAAAAACGAGCCAACACTTAATTAACATAGGTATGCGTTGCAAATGTTCAGTATGACCACCGTTTTCATGTTGGCATAGCGCCGTAAATATTCAGCAGCCACCTCAACTGGCAATGCCGAAACCCCTTTACTTGAAGCTTTCTTTCTGCCCTGCACTTTTGGTCGAGTTCTCTTTCCTCTTCCTGTATCTACCAGACGTGACACGACAGACTAATTGTCGAATTCTCAGAGGTGTAATACACTTCGTCTATGGTAGAAAATGTCAAAAACAGCAAAATGACAGAATGTGTTGGTAGAGATTTATAACGTTAAAGTTCAGTAGACGGAAGCTATGTAAAGGAAATGCGATACATTTAACCAAGCCGCCACGAAGTAAGCTGTAAAATACGTTTGTTGGTTGCAAAAAGTCCTCTAGTAAAGAGGTGAGTGCCGTGACAAGGGTGAAGGTCCCGCTACGATGCGGCGACATCTGAGAGCCTACAGCATCGGTGTTAATGACAGGAAAGACTGCGCGCCTTTGGTCAACTGTCTAAGCAGTGAAAATGGAGCGAAACTTTAATTGGGTTGATCACATCGCTCTATAATCTGGAGTAAATGTGAAATAATTTTATAGCGTCTGCGATGTGGAAGTGATGTGTGAGAGACTGATTACTAGGGTGATATTAGCTGCTCTTTGTATCTCGTCATATACCTACGACACAGTAACCTATGGAAGCAAGTAACCCTCATTTCTTCTCTTGACCGGAAGCAATCCAAAGTCCACTTATTTGCCTTTTGGCTGTAATGAAATAGTGACGCAAATTCCGGAAACCGTTTTTCTCTAAGTGACCTTGTTACATTAGTCGATTCCACTAGGGTCAACAGACGTCCCGAGCTCCATGATTATTACACGCATGGTCTCTGCAGTGCAGCTGTGCTTGACGAAGTGAACTCGCCAGTCTTTATGTTAACACGGAGAGGAGACACAGACAAACAATGCAGAGCACGAATTCCTTACGGACGCCAGAGAAATCGTGAGTTGGGGGAGTGTGAGGAGGCGGCTGGCCGTAGTGGGACGTTCAAAAGTCTCGCGCACGAGCTTTGAGGCGTTCATAGCCGCTTTAATAAGCGACCAGGATTACGCTGGTTGCCGAAAGACGTGCTGGAAGCATATTTCACAGAAAAACTTTAGGGGTGCGGACCAAACTACTCATCGAGTAAAGACACATTCCCACGTGAGTGCAGTTGCCACTGGCAGTTCAGTTTGCAGAGACTGCACCCTGTAGTCTAACTACTTGACCTTCACAGAAACTGACTGAGGGCCAGATACGCTTCCCTACGTACGTATATCACTGTAATCGGAAATTCGAATACTAGAGATCAATTGTATCATAGCAAATGTCTGGCAGATGTCTCGCACATGTCTTTCACTCATACTGAGAAATGATTTCGAGACAGTATGTAAACATACTTGTCGCGCCGAATTGTGGAACAACTTTGCGAAGTATAGCACACTTTATAAGATGAAATGAAAACGGTTGCTATCGTTGTTCGTGGTCATCAAACAAATTTCGGAATTGTTTTATTATATAGCAAGAATGTGAAACACACTACTGTAGAACTTCGAGATGGAAGACGCCACAGAAATATTATTAGCATGTTGTGAAAACATCACACGTGATCCCTTTATCGAGGAGAAAACAAAGCCATAAAATTCCAGGTTTCTCGTCTGATGCCCGGTGAGCTACACACGATCGGACAGATATCTGCCATTTACACGCTTTCAAAGTGGATGAATAACTATACTCGAAAAAATGAGACGTATTAAATGGGAAAAAATTCTTCTGTTAAGAGAAGCACGGATCTTTTTAGGGTACTTATATTCTAGTAAGAAGAATGTAAGGCCAGGCTTTCTCGATTACAGGGGTAGCATTTGCGGCAGTGCAGAGCCGTTCGTAATGAATGAGATGCGAGTGTCGATGTTACGACGTCATCATAGTGTAGCAGCAAGATACGCCTGCCGTGATCTTTAGTTAATCAGGCACTGTCGCAAAGAAACTGCAGAAATACGAAGGTCTTGATAATACGAGGTAAAATAACAACTTTGTCTTGCTGATAATGGAAATGAAAATTATAACAGCCTATTAATATGTGGACGGAATATGTAAAGGGCCGCAGCACCACTTGGCAATGGAAGAAGCCGTAATAAGGAAAACATGCCAAGCAGCCAGCTTGTAAAACACAAATAAGGCGACAAAAATTATATGTAAGCCGCAGAGTTGCAAACGGTTATATATACACCACTGAGGTGTTTTTACAGTGTGTTGATGCTAGACGCAAACAAAAAGTGCGCGCTTGAAATTCTTAACTTCGTAAAACGAGGAAACTTTTCGAGTGCTAAATGTATTTTCTTAGTGAGGCCAATAACAGACCAAGCTCTGTCGGTTCTAAAATATATGTAAACTTTCATAAGTAGCTTTCTACGTAAGCAAATTCGCCTCCAATGTTGGTTTGACGGCTATTGTCTTAGCGTTAACAGTCTACAGTCATTTCCAAGACTTGTTTGCATTTCAAGCATGGTGGAAGCAGTGTCGCAGACGTCGACACCCTCTTTGGCAGCACGGCTGCAGCCAGCTGGTCCAGGAAGAGACGGCTGACAGTTTCGTCCGGATCTTGATTCGTTGTTCACGTTTAACGCGGCAAGAACGCCGAAAGCGTGCGTCACAAGAATGTCGCGGCGAAATATTCCTTTTGAAGTTGTAACGGAATTTTGCGGCACAGTGCTGTTTTCACGGCGTTTTATAAATTGCACGTCTTATTAATTGTTCGTTTATGCATTGCTAAAGAACTGAAAACCCTTGAACTGAGGAAAAATGTAATTGCAATGAAGATTTGACGAAACATTTAACTTTGCAGAGAGAAAAATTACTGTCGCTTACATCAGTAAGTATCATTTTCTAGAGACGAATAAGGCAGGTAGTTTCTGCTGGAATGACCGACGACTTTTGCGATACGCTTTCCACGTCTGCATACGAGCTCTAGCCGCTGTTTCACAATACTAAATCATTATCACGGCATGTGAACAAACCGCTGGTCGACGCTCAAGTAACACGTTTGAATTCTGACGTGATAATTAAGAAGCTAAGAGATGACAAGTTTTTATATCCCGTCCATGGCTACTGCGAAAATAATGAACTTTTTTATATGCCGACAGATTGCGTAATAGAGCACACAACTCTTTGCTGTAGGAAGGTGGGAGTGTTATGCAAACATGATGCCACAAGTCTTTAGTGGAAAGTCAGTGTCGTTTTACAGTAAAGTATACAATACGTAACCTCATTTGGGGAGAAAGATAACTTTTGCGAATTTGTTTGTGGAGCCATACCTCTAAATGTGACCTTACGCTGCCTAATCACAATTTTGTGTGTCCCACCGACGTAATTTATCGTTTACAAGTTTACTTCCTTATTATCATGCTGTATGTAAAGTCTCAATGCTGTTTGTATCTTTATCATCATTTTTTCCTATTTTCATTTACTTCATAAAACGGCCATTGTTCCCGAGGAACTGCCGACATTCCGGAGCGCTAGCAGCAACAGTCAGTCGCTTGAGGCAGCGACAAAGCTCTGTGGGCTGCAGGGCAAGGAGAATCCACGCAAAAATAAATTCGTCTTCTTCGTTACTACGATCTGCTAGTTCAGTTAAATGTGCTGGAATTCAAAACAATGTCATTACGTTTGTAAGTCATTCAGTGACGTACCTGCAACTTATATAACTTGAGCAGTGCTGGTTGAGCGAGGTTTTGCCATCCAGCACCGTTACACATGCCAGACGTGACGGGACAAAGGTGCTGACCGCATTCTCAGGAGTTACATACTTAATCTTTGATAAAATGAATGTGCTTAAAACGGTAAAATGATGGAATGCCGTCGTATTGATTTTTACCTTAAAAACACAGTAGGGAATTCGGCATCGATAACCGCATTTCCAGAACCGATTTGATACTTTTTACAGGACGAACCAGAAGGGGTCCTGGCAGATGGGTTTATGAAGAGTGTGTTTATTAGCCGTATGTAGGACGGTTAAAAGTAGGTTTTATATTTTCTTTGGAGCAGTTAAAGTGAATATTAACATATCGTTCGTTTCCAAGAATGGGATGATAGACAAAAGCTATTTTTGCACTTCACATTTCTTCTCTGTTCTATATTTATAATCTTATACGAAAAGCTATCAGAAGTCCTATCGCCATTTTAATGTACTTCATGGTTGTGTGACACAATGGAGACGTATTACTCTGTTTATTTTTTTTTAACGTCTCATTGTGACAGAAATTCCAGAGCCAGCACTGCGTGAGCAGACCACAGACCTATGAGAGGCTGACTGCAGTTGGTACCTGCCGCCATCTCAGCAGTTGGCAGCACTGGCAGCGTGGCAGTCCCTGCGCCTTCTGTTGTCTGTCGCATTTGTAGCGAGCTGTTTCCAGTGTGAAGGCGTGACTCCGCATTCTGTGCTGCAGCTTCCGAGTTGATATCTACTTCTCCGTTAATAAGGTAAAGGTGACCATTTCCGTTCGTTCCCGCTGTGTTGAATTATTTAGTTTTTGAAAGGCCGTGGTAGTTGTGCGGTTTCTGTGTTGTCCATAACTATAAAGCAAACTATGAAGGTTACTATGTTCTCAAAATGCTAGCGAATTACGTATTAAAAATCTTGGTATTTTTAAGCGCTATCGAAATTCCAGTTAAATCTGCTGTTTTACTGACTATAGGCAAGAATGAAAAGCACAGTCACGGACTAGATATTTTTGTCGTTTTTGCGCCATTTTGTTGAATTGTTTTCTCGAAATATTGGGTTGTACTCGTTACGTCTGATGTTTAAAAGAACTACCCTGCTTGTAGGTGGGGAATAACGTAACGGAATGGAGCTTGTTTCTTCCTGTCCTGTATTTGCTAACATTAAGTTGATATTTTTACTTCTGTGGAGTAATGTTTTCGGCGACAATTCCGCCTCTTGGGTAGTGAGGCAGATGAGGTTGTGCCCCGTTTCGTTCTTTATTGTATTTGTGTAATTGCAGAAATCAATGAATTCTTACGTTGACCTCAAAATGTTCGGCTTTATGGGTTTAGTACTGTAATCACGTAGATTAATAATCGTGTATCTACAGACTGACTGTGGCTTATACTTACCAAACAGCACTACTTTTTCTAACAATGTAGGTATTTGAATGAGGAAAACAATACCGTACATTAAGCGCCTATATTGAAACATTTTTTTGCTAAAACCAGTCCTCCTCAATGTATTTTCTGAAAAGTCTTCATCATTGGTCAGAACGATATAGAAATACGTGGTGTGACGATTACAGATGTTACTGCAGTAAACTATTATCCATATTCGTGATCGAGCAGTGCACAGGTGAACTTCTGGTTCACAGTGTGTCCGTTGGACTCACGAATTGGCATTTCGCTCGTGGACTGCAAAAGGTTGTGAAGTCTCTTCGGGAGGAGATATTTATTTATTTATATTTTTCTCATTTGTTCAGAGTTTTCAAATAGACGCGCGAGTGTAATTGTGGGGTCCAAGATGCAAAAATTGTTGAATGCATTATTAGCCCGGCGTATTTGTACTTTAAGAGCATGGACTCAAATATTGAAATCATTCTGGACCCACGCAACACTCGAAGAATACTCCTCTTACCATCATGTTGAGGCTATGGTAGTCGAATCCTGGCTTTCGGCGTAAGCTGGAAAGTAAAATCTCAAAACTAGTCTTGCTCTCGTCTGCAACTGACTGCTGTGAAAAAATGTCTGTTACATGTTAAAGCGGCTATCATTTTGCGTTATAGGGCGACGCGTAATGGCGTCTGTTGAAGCAGAGGCCGCTAAAATTGTGGAGCTGTAAACGTCTTAAGAAAAATTAATTCGATGCAAGGAACATGAGGGCTCACTGTACTTCGAAATAACGCACATTTAAACTTAACGTACAGTATTAGCAACATATAACTTACGTGGTACAGTATGTCTCGTACTTATTACAACAATAATCAAGGAGCGTTATTCTCCCGTATTAATTGCATAGAAGTTTACATTTAAGGAGTTTACTCCTTGATACGAAGATTAAATTTAATATTTACTATAAAATTTTACGCCGTCTTTTCGCTCGATGATACACGAGGTTCGTGTACATTTACTTCGTCGCGAGATACATTTCTCGTTCCAAGTTTTTTAAATGTCTTTACGACACAATTGTCGCTTGGTAGAAACTGAGGATTCACATATATATTCTTGTTAAACAAAGGCACAGGAGTTGTTGAGTAACACTTTATTAGCTTAAATAAAGGATTAATCAACTGCTAGTGCGGTTTTAACGAGAATACATTCTTATAGCTGTAGTTGCCTACAATGTAAAGTGTATTGTTATTACGTAGAGCAAGCAATACAGTTTATATCACAGCAAGCGGATCTCTTGATACTAATACGCAAAGAGTAATTTCAACGTCTTTTGTTGAAGTAAACGAAAAAATAGGAATGCGAACAGTAGACAAACGTTCAGGATCAAGGACTGATATAACCTCCTCTCTACGTCCCTGGTTACGCTGATAGACAGGTCTGTAGCACAGGAGGTGGTCTAGGTTAGGTTGGAATAAGACGGTATTGGTGGAGACGGGTAATCCATTGGATGTGAATGGGCAACGGATTGCTATGCAGCAGCGCCTGATGTCCACATTTGCACTGTAATTAAGGCACTTTGCCACATACAGGGCGAGTGAGGAGGAAAGGTACATGCTTTCAGATGCGATAGTATAAGTGATACTGAACAAACAACTTCATGTGGACATTTGCCATATTGCTAGTGGTTTCCGAGATAGAATGTTTATTTCTTCTGTGCAAATGTGTAGTGTTATATGGAGGCCAGAATTTAGATTGGAGCGTTCACTGATCAGTATGTAAATGAATAGACGGTAATAAATTTGTCGTCGGGATGGAAATTTCATTGTTACCCACATAACGCACACGAAGTTGTACGGAGAATTTTCCCGTCATTAACAAATAGTGTGACGTCAGTGCCTCTTCTCGTGGAAACAGTTGTCCTGTGCTGTGATTGGCCGAAAACAGCAGTCGTAACAGAAGCCAGATTATATTCAATTTTCGCGAAGTTTAGTTGGCTTGTTTCGGAGTCATTGCTTATTAAATTGTGATCTACGAAATTAAGTTCGTGGAACGTTTTAATGGCCATAGATACTGGAAAACGGTATCCACCTTCGCTTCCATGCACTCCAGGCACGCGGTACGAGCATAAGGCTGCGTTCACACTGCCGGCCGGGCCGGGCCGGGCTGACGCGCACTGGCTCGGCTCGTGCCTAGCCAGCTCAGGCCGACGAGTAGTGCATTCACATTGCGCGCCGCGCCGAGCCGGGACGGCGAAATGGGGGAAAATCCACTTCTCCGATTTTCATGTTTTAAAAATTCTTAGCGGTATATAAGACTTCGCCACATCGTTTTATGAACTTATTTTTTCCTTAAAAGCGTTACTTACGTCGTGAAAAAAGAAAAAGTTAACTTTTCGTTTCGCGTGATTTCTTAGTTTCGTAACGCTTCCCAACCGATTTTGAAGAAAGTATGCGGCTAAAGAATCTGATTTTTGTACACTTGGTAGTGCAACATCTTAGCTTCGTATTGAATCATTTATCTTTCCATATTTCTTAACAGTCATTGTGAAATGATGCTATTTGTCAACGTTGTGCACTTGATTTACAAATCTTGTAGTGAAAAAGTTATGTAGCGGGTAGCTTACTGTTAGATCAGTTTTAGACCATACATTGTTCGGAATGAAATGTAGCTAAAAGTACCAAAAAGTTTTAGAAATGATAATGATACTGATATCTGTCTCTGGTCTCAAGTAATGCGAGCTATTCAGTGGCGTCAATGCCGCGTCCGCAAGCCACGGAGTTCGCGCGGTTTCAGCTTGGTTTAGTGTAGTCATATAATGCAGGACAGAAAAAAACTAATTACTAGTGATCAGCGCAGACCTAGTGCCGGTCCCTCTTATTTTTTTAATAGTATCATACTCTAGATAAATCCAAATGTACAAGAATTTTTCCCTCGGCTACTGGACAATCATCTGCTATGCTTTTATAACTGGCCACACGTTGCATCACAAAGACAAACAATTATTTGTCATCAACATCCTACAATTAGTATGATGTACATTTCGTATTTCGAACTAAAAGATAACTGAAGCGCAATTCTGTAGTCTCGTTGTCTACTTTGACAGAAAAAAATAATGGAGAGTTAATGAAACTACTGTAGATCGGCACAGATGTGCGTTTTATTGTTCTTCATTGTTTTTTTTTTTTCTTCCTTGGCGGGCTGCGCTGCACTGTCAAAGTAATCCCTACTCTTTGGCTAAATGGCTGGCGGGAGGCCAAATAAATAAATTTAAAAAGATTTCCACCCTTCGACAGCTGCCAAGCAAGTCAGTAGAAAACGCAGCTGCAGTCAACAGTTGCTCACCTTTAGCTGGTCTGTGCTGTCGTGTAGAACAATGTCTTCACTCTTTTATTGGTATTGTTTTGACTCTGCAGTAACTCGTCGAGTTTTGAAGTACAGAAGAACTAGGAGGTTATGGATTCATCCCATGAATAGCGACAGACATTTAGGAGAGTTTTTTTTCTTTATATGAAGAACTTAAAAACTATCCTTAAAAATTTTTATTCAAATTACAGAACGAATCATAATACATTTCAGTATGTGCTGCAGAACATTCAAGACAAAATTTCTAAACAGAACAAAAATTTTCGCAGAAGTATAACAGCAGAAGAAAAATTGTGTATAACGATAAGGTAAGATTCGTTAGTACACACTTTTTGGCTCGCAGTAGAACTTTGTACAGCATTCACTACCTCCAGTTAATTGTAGTCATGCTTTTGTATTTTAAATTTCACAAACGCTTACCCTTACCTCTGAGGGGAAGAGAGTTTATGGAACTCCTGAGAATCATTAGGAAGTAATTAGCTTCGTCATTTTGGGTAATGTCTTGCTGTGCCTTCAACGAAGAATCGCAGAAATACTCCTTCAGAATTTTGTAACTTTTTTCTTCTTTTTTCTTCATGATGCAGCGCTTGGCAGTGGTGATGGTTCATCATGTGGAGCCACTGATGACCTCACAGAATTCTTTTCATTACCTTGTAAGATAGACAGATTGATAGGCGAAGAGTTTTGAGATAATGCCCTTTGACTCAGTGGTTCTATTTCCACTGATAAGGAACTGCCACAGCATGACTTTACAATGCATTATCATCTGGCAGGGACACATTTCCGTCCCTCAGTGACACTCATATCTGTCTCCGTTTACAAGTAAATGCGAACTATTCAGTGGCGGCAATGCCGCGATCGCTGGCAAGCTATTGTTGTAAATGCATGTAAATACGGTAGATTAAACAAATGAAATAAAAGTAATTTCGCATGTATCATTATAATAAACGTAATTTTTCCTGACTGATTGTGAAATGTGAGGCAACATCTTAAAATAAAAGACGTGTGCAGTCACACTTGTGAAGAAAGCAGAAGGGAGACGTGTGATGCGTGTACTGCAGAAGCTGTAGTGCTGCGCCACAGGCTCGCGCCTGCGGTCGGCTCGCGCCGGCAATATTAAACACTCCGGATGTCGCCGGCTCGGCTCCGGGAGGCTCACGCCGTGTCGGCGCGGCCCGGCCGCCAGTGTGAACACCGCAATTCAAAACCATGTGTTTGATATCGAAGCGGGCGGCGGCCCGGCCAGGCTCGGCTCGGCTCGGCCCGGCCGGCAGTGTGAACGCAGCCTAAGACAGGGTTTCCAGTACGTGGAGCTGGAACAACGGTTCTGCTTACGTGGTCCTGTGTTGTGAAGACAAAAATAAATAAATAAAGGTAACCGCAGAAGAGAAGACTTGTTGTGACGTCAAGACTGTTTAATAGAACGACTCAGCGGCGTACCAACTATTTCTTTGTGGTGGGGGGGGGGGGGGGGGGGGGGTTCAAGCAAACCCATTTGCTGATTTCGTCTTTCAGCAAAACCGTTAAGAATACGTAAATACCGACCGTCTGGGAAGGTGTTAGCTACGCAGCGGTCGTCTACAGAAACAACTCGTTAATAATAATATGGACCCAGTTTTAAGGTTCGTCCTCTGTAAAATTGTCTCGTTGCTTTAATTTTTAAAACGACATTGGTCCTACTTTCTTGTTAAACCATTTACGAAAAGGAATACCTTTTTACTGTAGACTGTGGATAACAATCGGGTAGAGAAACCTTTTATTATTGTTACTATTTGATAAACACTGTGCATCACATCATAATGGAAAAAGAAAAACGTAATTTGAAATGAAGGCATTTATTTATTTATTTTTTATTGTCCGCAGCTCGTGGTCTTGCAGTAGCGTTCTCGCTTCCCGCGCATGCGACTAAAAAAATTTAGTTACAATTTCCAAATGTAGTTTTCCTTTCTACGCTCCGGTAAACAATTTTTTCATGACATCCACAAGATTAATTTTTCCAGTCGTGTCTTGATGAATATGGTAGAGGACTTAAGGGGTGAGTCTCGATTGAGTCAGCGTTGATCTGAGGCTAGTTTTAAATCGTATCAAAGCGCCGAATGACCTCTGAGGATGGTGACGGTCAGAACCAGAATGATGAGGCAAATAACTTCCTGGAGGAATTCTTTAACCCTAGCAGGTTCAGCGGTAAGTTTTCTTCCAGTAGAGGGTACGTTACATGGTTGTATACCAGCCGTAATGGTTCGCATCATTTCGAGCTGCGCATAAAGCCTGTGCAGGTTGTATTTACTCAAAGCAATTCTTCCAAACGACGTGTAGATGGAGGAAATATTTGGGAGAACGTAATAACTATCGCTTCAAGATGGGATAGTCTCTTTAAATCCTCCTGGTTACCTTTCGATAATTTTTTCACAATGAGATCAAGAATTTCGAACAAATCCTTCCTAAATTTTCGTTCTGAAGACAATTTTTTGGGAACAGATGGTGTTTCTGTGTTGCAATTTCACTGGAATTTTTCTTGGCTGTGAGATGGCTGTGTGTTTCATATTTAGGTTTTTAGAATAATTTTTGGATTTCGCTAACAGCATGTCAAATGGTTCTGTAGTTATAGGATTTGCAAGAGCTACTTTCAGAACCTATAAAAAATGTTTTTTGTACGTTAGCTTCAGTTGGTACGTGCGTTAGCTTAAGTTGGTACGCTGCAGTTTACTGTATGAAGTAAACTGCACAAAGTGTGAAATAGACTGTGAGGTCATTCATCATTGCAAATTCTTCAAATTACGTTCAGTGAGTGATGGTACTTCATTTATAAACATTGTAAAAACTGAGTAATAACGGAAAGGTAGTCACTTCGCTGCCAAGCACGAATGTTCGGCTATGTCGGTTGTTTTATGAAATGACATCAGAAACGTCGTTTTGCAAAAAACCCGATGCAAATCCAAAAACAGTATTCTTTAATTTTTGTGTGCATATAGTAAAACGTTTTCCAACAAACTAATATCAGAAAAGGATGCAGCTTTGCCCCTTTCATATAAAACAGTGATCCATTAGACCGAAAATTCCGTTTCCGCCAGCTTTCTTTCATGTTGAAGGGTGAGAAAATATTTTCTGCAAACAGTCCGCAACAATAATACCGCGTCTATGATCCAGGAATAACGAATTGGTACTGAAACTGGATAATAAATCAGTGCTTACTGGAACTCAGGGTAAAGTTACCTATAATGCCTTAATAAACGGAAGGCTGTTTCTTTAGCACAAGACGTTATCCAAGCAATAATTGCCACGACTGAGTACATTGCTTAACTACTATCGCAGGGTGACTGTGAGAAATGTGGCCGCTACACAAAGCAGCCTGTGTCAGATCGTGAGTGTATTGCGTATTCGTATGAGACATAAATGGGGATGTTTGTAACTAGGCAAAGTAATAAAATTTTCATACTTAAATGTGAATGCAGTGCGTGTCGTGAACCATGAACTTCATAACAAACTGCTTTATATTAACATTTTGGATCATACGTCTCACTTTCCTGATCCTGCAACAGCAGTGGACTCTCTAGCCGTGGAATAAAAGGATGGTCCGTGCACACAGTCATGATGCCTAATTTCAGGACAAGAGAGATTTGTGTGCAATAATACACCTGGCTCAAACGCGTGCGTCCAAATACTAGTTATCTTGCAGCTTAGAAGAATTATTACATTACTCGATACTGTGTTACATGTATATAGTTTGACTTTCTTGTATTGTTACATAGCGGTTATCGACATCTTTACCTCAGCTTGCTTCGTTGTAGTGACAGGGAATGCATATTCACAGACCGTTGTTAATTTTTTCTGGAACATTTATTCTCTTTTTCCTGCTTGAAACCTTGGGCCTGACCTGTTTGCCGCTGATACGGATGGTCAAGAGGGTTCTGATTACCCCAGCGTAGTTCCAACCACGATTTCTCCCGTTTGGATTGAGATTTGGTGCCCCCTACAACTCAAAAGTATTTCCGCTGCATCGGAAATAATGACACCTTTTTGTAAAAACTTTCGTGTACGTCATAGCTCCACTCCCCCTTCCCATGAAGGTCTCTCCGAGAAATGGGAGAATATAACTACAAAACATGGTCGCAGGTTCGAATCCTGCCTCGGGTATGGGTGTGTGTGATGTCCTTAGGTTAGTTAGGTTTAAGTAGTTCTAAGTTCTAGGGGACTGATGACCACAGCAGTAAGTCCCATAGTACTCAGAGCCAACTACAAAACATGGTTCAAATGGCTCTGAGCACTATGGGACTGAACATCTGAGGTCGTCAGTCCCCTAGAACTTAGTACTACTTAAACCTAACTAACACATCCATGGCCGAGGCAGGATTCGAACCTGCGACCGTAGCAGCAGCGCGGTTCCGGACTGAAGGGGCTAGAACCGCTCGGTCACAACGGCCGGCGCAGATTTCTTGACGCAGCTTATTTAATTCACTGGCTCTGTCCATATATGAAATGAGTCTTCAAGCGAATCCCCCCTCCCCTTAGTTGGAAGTGGGAGGGGGAGCGACTGCCCCTCCTTGCCGCTACCCCCCCCCCCCCCCCCCCCCCCCCCAGCCCTCCCCGGGTGGTTGATACGTCGTTGCATGTGCTAACGGTGCAGTGGTAAATGTAAAAATGCAGCAGCATTTGTATGGCGTGCTCGATGCTGTGAGAATGGTTTCTCATGTTTCTAATACAGTTATCTGGTTCGTGTGAGACTACATCTGTGGCATACACAATATTTGATTTTTATTTTTGTCCTAAAAAATCAACTTGTTTCCTTAATTTAAGCAGCCCTCATTAACGATCTTTATAATATCGACAATTGAGAATATATATGTGAAATGAACACAGGAATTTGGCGTGGTGTGTGTAATTAGAAGCAAGGATACGTGCATTATTCATGAAAATGATTAATTTTAGAGTTACCAGATGTGGGTATTTCAAATTGGATGAAGAAGAGGATGAGCAATACGGGACTTGAACCAGCGATCCATGAGCTGCACCAAACTACCATCCGCTATACATTCAGTGTGTATTTGTATGTCAACTGCATCAAATACAGTTCCTCGCAAAACTTGAAAGCCGATTTTTTTTCTGGAAATTCACGAAAAACATTAAGAGCGACCTATTTCTCGGCACTTTTTAGCCGTGTTCCACGCGCGTTTTTCACTGCGGAGCAGGAAGCAGCGTGAGCCATTTTCGTACTGCTTATTAAAGGTGTGACATCAGAGGACACCAGTACAGACACTGTGACTGTACACGATATCTGAAATAAAAACTACATAGCCCCTTAAGAAAAATGTCAATGGCTGGTAGTACGTTAGAATATCTTAGTTTCGTTCAACATAACGTAGTAATAAGATATGCAGTACAGAAGTAGGACCTACTTCAAAAAGCGTAAGAACACGTGTGCTACGTCTCTCGACCAATCATTGCGTGTGTGTTTGCTTACAGCAGGTCTGTTCTTACGATGAACGGAGCAGAGCAGTGGGGTCCCAACGCCAGCGGACCGAACCCCAGCCGCGGCAAAACGCTTCGTCGGCTGGGATTCGCCGCCCGCACACGCTAACAAAGTTTCTGCCAACGAAGCAATTGCTGGCGTGCGTTGGCCAAGGCTGTGGTGACCACACCTTCCACGAGGTGAAGCTGGACATTGGCGAAAGATAGGGATAAGAAAACGGGACACTAGGAGAAAAGAAAACCTTTGTATATATACTGAAGCATCAAGGAAACTGGTATAGGCGTGCGTATTGAAATACAGAGATACGTAAACAGGCAGAAGACGGCGCTGTGGTCGACAATGGGTAGATAAGACAAGTGTGGGGCGCAGTTGTTAGATCGGTTACTGCTGCTACTGTGGCAGGTTATCCAGACTTGAGTGAATCTGCTCGTGATGTTACAGTAGGCGTAGGAGCGATGGAACACAGCATGTCCGAGGAAGCGTTGAAGTGGGGATTTTCGCGTACGACAATTTCACGATTGTACCATGAGTATCAGGAATTTAGTAAAACATCAAATCTCCGACATCGCTGCGGTCGGAAAAAAGATGCTGTAAGAACGGGACCAATGGCGACTGAAGAGAATCGTTCAACGTGACAGAAGTGCAACCCTACCGCAAATTGCTCCAGATGGGTCAGTAACAAGTGTCAGCGTGCGAACCATTCGACGAAACGTCATCGAAATGGGCTTTTGGAGCCCAGGGAGCACCCCTGTACGCCTGTCCTGGCCCGTCAACACCGACATTAGACTGTCGATGACTGGAAACATGTTAACTTAGTCGGACGAGTCTCGTTTCAAATTGCATCGAGCGGACGGACGTACACGGGTATGGAAACTTCACGAACCCGTGGATACTGCCTGTCAACAGGGGACTGTTCAAGCTGGTGGAGGCTCTCTAAAGGTGTGGGGCGGCTGCAGTTGGAGTGATACGTCTAGATACGTACGTAAGCATCCTCTCTGATCACCTGCATCCTTTCGTGTCCACTGTGCATTCCGACTTAAATTCCAGCAGGGCTATGTGACACCCGACACGTGCAGAGTTGCTACAGAGTACCTCCAAGAACACTCTTCGGAGTTTAAACACTCTGCTGGCCACCAAACTGCCGAGAAATGAACACTACTGAGCATATGTGGGATGCGTTGCGACGTGCTGTTCAGAGATCTCCACCCCGTCGTACTCTTACGGATTTACGGACAGCCCTGCAGGATTCGCGGTGTCAGTTCCCTCGAGCACTACTTCAGATATTAGGCGAGTCCATACCACGTCGTGTTGCGGCACTTCTGCGTGCTCGCAGGGTCCTACACGATATTAGGCAGGCGTACAAATTTCTTTGGCCCTTCAGTGTAGGACTGCATCGCTTCGCTGAGATACACAAAAATTCCTCTGCCAAATGACATTAGCCCTTGTGGTAAAACTCTTAGCAGTAGCGAACATTCTCAAAAACGGAGACGGGAGACAAACCTCTCTCCTAACAACCATTGAAACTCCCAAATAGCGGACAGCGTGGAAACGGCGGAGGTCGCGTGTCTGCCGGCAGTGCAGGCCTTCAGAAGGCGCGTTACGGCTTTGATGTCGCCGCCACTGCTGCGCCGCCTCCTCCTCTGAGTGAGGAAGGCGTGTGTGGGGGTGGCCGGCTAGACCAGTGCTCCGTGTGGAGGGAGGCCGCCAGAAGAGCTCACTGCTGCTGGCCCCCAGCCAGGGAGTCCGGGTACCGCAGTGCTGAGGTGCCGCGAAACCGGACACGGCTAACGCTGAACGAAAAGGTAGAGATAATTCGTGCGGAAAGGGAAAGCTTGGTGTAGATATGGCTACGAGATTTGTTCTTGGAAAAACACGGACCAGTGACGTTTTTAGAAACAAAAATGGCTTTCCGGAATCGTGGAATTGAAACCGTAACTTTACTAGGAAACGCGCTTTTCCCAACACACCGGGCTCAAAGCTTGACAATTTCACACCTCAGTGGTTTTGCCGTGCTCGCAGCAATAACTTGCCACATGGTGGACCTCTGATGCGCGAGAAAGTACTCGGAATCGCCAAGAAGTTGCGACTTATCGATTTTAAAGCCAGTAGGTTGACCTGACAATTTAAGGAGTAGCCACTACATATCTTCTCGAACGGTGTGTGGTCGATGCAGCTCAGCGCACGAAAACATCGTGTCAGACTGGAAATTTTGGGTAAGAGGAATTCGTGAGGTTTATGAAGAAGTAAACTTCTTTAACTGTAATGAGACTGGGCCTTTGAGATTTTCCTGGTAAAACAATGGCCTTGAAAAATCAAAATTATTCACGAAGCAAAAACGAAAACATCGACTAACTACTGTATTGTGTGTCAATATCATAGATACATTTGAAAAGCCCTCAGTTAACTCTTGAGGAGGCCGCTAAACCTGGTTGTTTTGAGGGTATTGACTTAGGTAAATAGAACGTAGAGTGGTTTGCTCAGAAACCATTATGGATGACGAAAGCAACAATGGCCGAATGGTTACTGGCATTTGGTAGTAGAATGGAAACACGGACGAGATTTATATGGATATGCCACTTCCCGTTGCGATGCTGCACTAAAAAATGTGAAAATATTTTTGCCGCCAAATTCAGCTTCTAGTTGTCAAGAACTCGATCAGGAAATTACTCAATTTCTAAGTGTTTTACTGCCTGAAATTGTTGACATAGTTTGTTTCGAATTGACAGTGTTCGATCTGGACATGAACTTGAAAGATCTGTTAGTAGTTCTGTGCATTTCTTCAGCCTTAAAACAAGTAACACTCGCTAGTCACAACAACTGTTTCAAGAAGGCAGGGATCGTTTTTAATGACTGAGCTTCAGCGACTATAGTTCAATTCTTTTATCTTGGCGGCTCGTGCATGCCCGCCCAGACGCGGGGGATTGCTGCGTTGCCAGTTGTACGCGCCAAGAGAAGCAGCGCCATAGTATAGTATAGTTCGCAAGCTTACGTTTAGGGGGGAGCGCGCAGTTCATGAAGTAAAGCCGCCACGGCCGCATTAACCCTTTCGCTGCTACAGAGGCGTGCTCCCCGCATTCCGCGCTGTGCGCGATTTTTTCATCACTGCATTGCTCGCCTGTGCAGACACATGGTGTTCCGACTGCTTTGACACACTTATTATTCCATTCCACAAAAACTATTTGGCCCAAAAATTAGATTTTTACACATCTCCTTGACTGGTACCTTTCCCCCATAAATGACTTAATTTTGTTTCGATGTTAAACGCAGTTATTATGCAGCATTAAACATAGTAAACCATTGCACGAAATTTTGAAGTGTTTGCCGAGGTAAAAGTCCATAGTGTATACTTTCCGTATGGTCGATTTTAGTTGCCACAGTGTTGAGAATGAAATGTGGACAAGGTACCTAAATTTCATATAAAATTTATTGTATAACAATATCTCATTTAAAGTACCACATAGGTGCCGTATGTAATATTGAGAAATATTCCGTCCTTCGTGACTGTAACAAAAGTTTTATTTACACCGGGCACGTTTGGCTTTATTTTAAAGCACTTCAATCAATCAAAAGGAAGTAGACAAAATACATTAAACAAAACTGTGGACTTACAAAAACATTAGGACTTGAATATACCGTCTTATCAGTGAAGTGCTCTGAGCAATGTCAAATATAATTTTTGTGTGTGGCACACACAAACAGCATTTATTTGCTAAAACACTGATCAGCCGACACAAACGTTGAATATTGTCTTACCGCAGCACAAAACTACGAAAGGTGACTTGGCATTGGAGGAGACAAAATACTGTCCACTGAAGATGCTTCAAAAGAGAGAAACGCACCTGGTCTAAATAAGTCGCTGATTACAGTTGCAGAAGAGGAATATATTTAAATACCATTGGTAAAACTGCGACTGTGCAACAAAAACAAGAAAGACAACATGAGTACCATTGTGTATGTGCCATACCTTTCATTGATCGAAGTGCTTTAAACTAAATCCAATCGCGCCCGGTGTAAATAAAACTTGTATTACAGTCGCGAAAGACGGAATATTTCTCAATATTACATACGACACCTATGTGGTACTATAAATGAGATATTGTTATACAGTAAATTTTATATGAAATTTAGGTACCTTGTCCACATTTCATTCTCAACACTGTGGCAGCTAAAATCGACCATACGGGGAGTATACGCTATGGACTTTTACCTCCGCAAACACTTCAAAATTTCGTGCAATGGTTTACTATATTTAATGCTGCACGATAACTGGGTTGAACATCGTAACAAAATTAAGTCATTTATGGGGGGAAGGTACCAGTAAAGGATATGTGTAAAAATCTAATTTTTGGGCCAAATAGTTTATGTGAAATCGAATGATAAGTGTGTCAAAGCAGTCGGAACACCATGTGTCTGCACAGGCGAGCAGTGCAGTGATGACAAAATGGCGCACAGCGCGGAATGCGGGGAGCGCGTGTCTGCAGCAGCGAAAGGGTTAACGAAGAGACAAAGCACTAGAAATTTCAAAAAACTGCATTCAAACGAATAAAGTTCGTGAAGTAAGACACTTCGATATTGTTTTTAAATAAAGAAAATTTTAAGCACCGCATAAGGATTGAACTCCATACCTTCCGTTTAATCAACCCATCACCTTAACCGTTACACTAACACAGCCCGTCCTGCAATGTGACTCCATGAGCAGTATAACAGGTCACGCAAACTACTGACAAACACTGTTGGTATCACTATGAATTACTCACACACTTCGTCGAAGTGCAATAGGAAATAAACAATTACCGCTTTTCTTTATTGCGAAAAGGCGGTTCGTGAGTTTGATACAGACACCTTTCCTTGCTATCAGGAGTCTTATTGCTTGTTTGGTTTAATTAATTAATAGAATATGAAGCAATTGATATAAATGCTTTTTCCAAACATTTTATAAAAGAAAGTCTGCTATCAAGACATTGCTTTTGTTCAATTACCGTACTTTATTTATGACTGAACGTTCCTAAAACTGAAGACACTCGTCCATGCTCTGCTCTGCAGTGATCTGGCAACGTCGTTCTCTGTTCATTGACTGACTGTTTTGTGACGTCAGATGCGCAGAACGAACCTAAACTCGGCGGCCAACATAAATGACGCGCACTTTAACTATGGTGTCGAAGAAAACAACCTCAAGGGACATGAGCGTGAAGTTCACAGTTCAGTTGAGGAATTTGGTGGATCTGAGGGATACACCAATATGTCGATGATGCCCTATTCACAGAAAGTACGTCAAGTAGAGTAAGTGACTCGTAAAAGAGAGGTGTCATGACAATGTCGAGAATGGACAACAAAATGAAGGTGAAGATAACGTAATTTAACAGGACTTCACTCCACTTTCAAGTAAGCCGGCAGGAGAAGAGGTAAAATAAAACTGAAACACTATTTTTAATGAGAAGTGACGAAGAGAATTCAATTTAACGTTTTATGTCGAAACACACATGAAGACAATGACACTCTGGCTCAGAAAAAAAGTGGTTATTTAAAACATGAAGGGAATGCTAATACTGTATTGTACTGTAATCCGTTCATCATACGAATAAACCCGATGTAAACATTGCACTGTGTATTCTTCCGCGTTTGCTGGATCCTCGTTGGATTCCCGCCTCACGTGGGACTGCAGCCAAGCTGTCTCGAGTACTGCCAACTAGTGATGGGGAGCTCGTGAATGAGTCGTTCAAATGAACGCTTCACTCCAGTGAAGTGTGAACTAACCACTCAATTTCAGTGAACTGGTACTTCAAACTCTTCACAGATAGCACACTCCACACTTTTCTCTAGTTCACTCACTCTCTTCCCCTCTCCCTCTCCCACTACATCGGCGCTACGTCACTCATCCTCCCTTCACTTCAGTCCTACCTCTACTGCCTGTCGACGAATCGCGCGGTGTTTGTGGGGAACGATAGGGTTATGATGGGTAGTGGCGAAGAGGGGCGAGGGGAAGGCAGCGTCAGCTGCTTCCTGCAGTGCTGACATCATTACCAGCGACTATTTGTGCAGTTATACTTCACGTCTACGGGTCAGCTACCGTTGGCAGCGCTTGCAGACAAATGAATATTAAAATACAAACGAAGAGGCTGGCTGTGTGAGCACGCACAGCCAACATGAAAATAAAATGCTTACCATGTGAGTCTGGAACTGAAGCATGCGTGGAATCCACCCTTGAAAGATTCTTTCATGTAGGAATGTCTATCTCGTACACATTATTGAAATAATTATACTAAATGTCAATTTGAGGATTGTCCTAATTAAATTTAAAAAATACATATATATATATATATATATATATATATATATATATATATATATATATTTATGAATAAACATCAACGTATTTGGTGAATCTTCAGAGATTTCCGTTTGACAACATTATTTGTTCCACTTTTCCCTGTCAGGCGATTTCTTCTGTCAGTTATAAGGTGTCCTGCCTTCGAGAACACTCTTGCACACGGCGTGGAGGTTGCGACAATACACAGTCGTATTTTTGCAAGTTCAAAGAGCGAGGGGTATAGTGACAGGCGTTCAGACCACCACTGAAGTGGACTGCCTTGTCTCTGTAGCAGGGGCTCTTGTAAGTATTTGTCCACTTCCACCATTGCAGCAGCTCTCGGGTGTGGATTACTCTGCAGCCTGGAAAACACTTCGTCAAATTCGAGCCAGAGACTGGAAGTAGATTCAGTGGTTGGAACTGAGATTGTGGCAGTAGCAGTGGATGTGTTCGTCACAAATTTCTCAGTGCCTGATCAGGTTTAATTTCACCTTCTCAGCAGAATTTTTATCAGAAAAACCATGTAATTAGAACCGGGGATCCAATGCAGTTGCTTCCGCGAAAATGGAATTTTCCTCTATATTTCTAAATCGTCGTTTTAGGTCTTCAGCTAACTTTTCGGCCATCTGTTCGGCCATCTGTTGCACGTCTACAAGAATTTCAGTGTTATTAACAAACCTGCAACACCATTTTTTCAACGAGCGACTAAGGAGTATAACTTTAGAAGCAGTGACATTTTCACTTGACATTTCCTCAGTGCAGTCTTCGAAAACTTCCAACAGGTCACAGGCTCGTGTTACACTTGCAATGTCCTCTGCAGCCGGATTTGGAAGATCCGGATAATTCAGAGTGATAACTGTCATTAGAGAATTGTTAACCTCGATTATTCTTCGCAGCATATCATAGGTTGAATTACATCTTGTAACAGTGTCCTGTTTTAGTGTCAGAACTGGCTCTTTTAACTGTTCCTGCATCTTTTTCAGTTTCGTGCAGGCCTGCGAACTTCTTTTAAAAAATTCATCAATTTTTTTTATTTTATTCAGGATGGGTTGAATGTGCGGAAGCCCATTCTGAACAATTAAATTGAGTGTGTGCGCAAAGCAGAGGATGTGTTCCAGGCTGTGAGTCTTATAGCCACCACAATATTAGCAGCATTGTCGCTGACAACACACACGACTTTTTCTTGAATGCCCCATTCCCTTGTGACATGTCGCAGTTCTTCGGAGAGTTTTTCTGACGTGTGCCTTTCGTCGTATTTAAAGCACTCTAGGAGGGAAGACGCCAGTTCCAGGTCTTTAACGTAGTGTGCTGTCACCGACAAATAACTCTCATTTGTAGTTGTCCACCCATCCAGTCAGCACAACCGCTTCCGCAGAATTAATTTTGGCTCTCACAATTTCTTTCATCATGGGGTACTGTTGTTGTAGCAGCGTATTGGAAATGGTCTTCCGAGATGGCATTCTGTAAGCACCATTCAGTTTGCCTACAAAACTTTGGAAATATTTGCTTTCGACTATGTCGAAGGGCAAATAATCCTTTACAACAGTCTGCAGAAGTGCGAAATCTATCTCCTGATTTCTTTTGTTAGAAAGAGGTTTCGGAAAATACATGGGTAATGTTCCGTGATATTGAGGTCTGCTTTCTGATACTGAAGTGATACTGTTATTTTCTGGCACTAACTGCTGTTCGCATCTGGCATTTGCTGGTGTTGGTTCCGGTTCAAAATGGCTCTGAGCACTATGGGACTCAACATCTTAGGTCATAAGTCCCCTAGAACTTAGAACTACTTAAACCTAACTAACCTAAGGACATCACACACACCCACGCCTGAGGCAGGATTCGAACCTGCGACCGTAGCAGTCCCGCGGTCCCGGACTGCAGCGCCAGAACCGCTAGACCACCGCGGCTGGCTGTTGGTTCCGGATTGTCCGGGTTTTTTATCCAAGAAATATCGGAAGATGCAGGAGCAGGGGGCGCTAAGCGCCTGACTGGCAATGACACTGTTGGATGCAGCACTCGAACATGATGCGCTAGATTAAATGTATTTCCTCCTTTATATGAAATACACTTTGAACAATAATTGCACTTTGCTTTCCCATCACCTAAATCTGTGAAGGAACCCCAACTTCCACTGCTTTTACGCGATCGCGAGTTGCTAGCCATTGTATAAGAGTGAACAGACACACAAACTGCTTTCCAAAGAAAATAAAGAGGGATTTTACCTGAAATCGTACCAGTGACTACAGGTGACAGTTTACGTTTTGAATTTGGAGGGTTATCATTCTCAACAAAAATAAAATCTACAGGAAAACTTCTGAATAATTACTTAACGTAGGTATATAGACTTTGTAACAGTGGTAAACATACTGATTCTATTTTGGATTAAATTTTAAAAGGAACAAAATTGGACTGCATTTCGTTGGTAGCCCTAGTTTTCAGTCCATGAATACAACAAATAAGGTTTCACTCGGCAGATAAAGACTTTTTTGGGCGCTTCATGAGAAGATGTCGAGCAAGATTAAATGTAATACCTTCTTTATATGTGACAGGTTTCTCTGTTTATCTTTCCTTTGTCCCCTTCGACCATGCTCTATTTAACTTTCGGACACTAAGAGCGTAAAACGTTGCGTTCACGTTATTGCATAGTTCGGCCATCTGTTGGTAAAATTATGAAGTATTACGAAGCTTTATTGTACGAGCGAGGCGAAGCGAGCGTAGCCGCGGCTGAGCGGCGAACTGGCCAACTTCGCCAGCCTTCCGTACTTCATGAATGAACTACTTCATTTGAACGCTTCACGGCAAAGAGTGAAATGAATGAAGTAGTTCACGGGAATGAACGAGCTCGACCCATCTCTACTGCCAACTACGACAATAAGGTGACACGTTGTGCTGTGCGTTACGCGCACATCGACTGTCCGGTAATACGGGACAACAGCTTTAGCGGCGCATTTAACTTGGACAGCGCTGGCCGGCCAGCTGGTACAGCTGCAGGTCACACGTAAAACGAGACGAGCAGAGGAGCAATACAGCTTCGAATGTCATTTGACTGTTAAGCAGGCTGAAGCAGTACACTGCAAATCTCCCACAATATGCTCCTTAGACGACTAGACGAAAACCTCGCAACGTTACCGTTTTTAGCTAACGAAATATTTTAATTGAAAACAACAATGATGAAAGGTAATTTTCTTGCATAAGCTGTGTGTAACGTAATTGTATTGAAGGGTTTCACCGTATGGTTAAATATTGAAGCCACTGAAGATATTATTTATGCAGTCGTCTGGTAATCTCTTAGCTGCTTCCTTATCCGAATCCGAGAAATACATTTCATTTCTTGAAGTGTCACCTGCTAAATTGATAAAGAGCCTATCGACAACAGAATCCACGAAGCCAACCATGCGCAGCATTTTCTCATTCTCTTTTATGACGAGCCGTTCTATATCCCGCCAGCGTTCGGCAGTGACGTGTGAAGAAGCTGCGTGCGTTATTTCCAGTAAGTCTGGCAGCTTGACAGTCCTGTGAAATCCCGCAGCTTGACTCCAGATCGGTTCTGTTGGGTTCATTTTGTAATGGTACAGTAGCAAATGTAAAGATGCAGCGTGTGTATGAAGCGCTCGATGCTGTGAAAATGATTGTTTTTCATCATTATACGATACTTCTGTGGTTTAAAACGACAGACATAGTCCAAATAAAGATTATTTGGTTTTTCATTTTTGCCTTAAAAAATTATATTGTTTCCTTCATTTAAGCAACTTTTATGAACAGTCTTTCATAAAACATCGATAATTAAAAATTTGTATTTGAAATGGAAACAGTAATTTCATGTCCAATATGTAATTAGAAACAAGACGTACACTATTCATTAAAAATGATGAGATTTGTAATTACGAGATGTAGGTATTTCACCTTGAACGAGAAAAAAATTATACTGGGGAGGTTCGAACCAACGCACGAATAACGGCACTTGGTTCACATTTTTACAATCACGCTATCGACTGCAGTACTCGTTTATTGTGTGTCTGGTTATCAACTGCCTAATATAGAACGCTGGGAAAACTTCAAAGCCGAGATTTTC
Source organism: Schistocerca americana (assembly GCF_021461395.2). Taxonomy (NCBI): domain Eukaryota; kingdom Metazoa; phylum Arthropoda; class Insecta; order Orthoptera; family Acrididae; genus Schistocerca; species Schistocerca americana. The sequence continues at coordinate 82,415,492 of NC_060129.1, forward strand.
TCCGTAAATTTAGGAAGAACATTAAGGACAGCCTATTTCTAAGGACAGCCTATTTCTCGGCGCTTTTAACTGTGCCCCATGCGCGCGGTTCACTACGGAACAGAAAGTAGCGTCAGGCATTTCCGTACTGCGCATTAGCAAGGCGATAATCAGAGCACAACGTTGCTGCACAGGCTGTGGCTACACGACTTTCTAAATAAAAACTACGTAGCTAAGGCGTGATCAAGAAAAACGTTGATGGCTGTTGATACATTTGAATATCCTTAAGTTCCGTTTAACGTAACTTAGTAATGAGATATCTAACAGATAAGTAGGAGCTACTTCCAAGAGCATAACACCAATGTAAGAGTGCTACGGCCTCTGTCCAATCATAGCGTTTTTGTTTGTTTACATCAGGTTTATTCTTACGATGAGCGGATTGTAGTTGTACGGCTACCGCGCAGATCCGGACACCGTCTCGAGTATACTCAACGAATGTGACGAAACGAGTGTAAGAAAAACTTAACGCCTGACTAGATTGCTACTTACGCTCGGCAAGTGTGTGAATAGAGCACTTCTTTGGCGGAGCGGACACAAGAAAGAATGATATGGGGGACCGGAATATATACTTCCGTAAAATAGTTCTCTGAGCACCAAGTATTTAACAGCACGCGACTCTCCGCCTTGTTAATGTAGGGTTGTTTGAGCCGCATTTAGAATCCGTTAAAATTGATGCCCACGGGGAGCGTTCATGGAGACGAAAACGGAAACGTAATCTCAGGGATTATATTTCCTGTCACTGCATTAAAATATTGCTGCAGGATATCTTTACCGTAGAGAATTGTAATTAAAGGAAACCTTTGAGTTAAAGTATTTCCTTTTTTAAACGGAATAATATTTGTTTAGCCGAGAAAATGTGAATGTACTGAACTGAATGTTAGTTTTTGCTTTAATACGAAATAAATTAATTTATGCGCTTTCTTGTCTTTACTAATTATGATGAGAGTCTTGTAAAGCGTGCGTTGATGACGGCGATGAAGTTAACAATGAAATTATTTGTATGCAAGATGTGTACCAAGAATGGTCGATTGTTTGGCCGTTCTTGGTTATCCAGCGTATTGAAAACCTAACAAATAATATGTTTACTTCTGCACATGAAAGAAAAATGCTCAGTCAGCATAAATTACCATATATTACCATATACCAAATTCGCAACTTTCAATGCGAGGCGGCCGCATTAGCGTGCGTTTCCTTTTTGGTTTCTTGGGGCAGCGAGTAAAAGAACAATTACATTGCTTCATAGATTCTATACAGTTATAAGGTGAAATTTTTTTAAGTGCTTTATCTGAAAACTACCTTGAGCAGTTAAACAGAGAACCGACTCGTGGCGATAACATATTAGACCTTCTGGTGACAAACAGACCCGAGCTATTTGAAACAGTTAACGCAGAACAGGGAACCAGCGATCATAAAGCGGCTACGGCATCGATGATTTCAGCCGTAAATAGAAATATTAAAAAAGGTAGGAAGATTTTTCAGTTTAGCAAAAGTGACAAAAAGCAGATTACAGAGTACCTGACGGCTCAACACAAAAGTTTTGTCTCAAGTACAAATAGTGTTGAGGATCAGTGGACAAAGTTCAAAACCATCGTACAATATGCATTAGATGAGTATGTGCCAAGCAAGATCGTAAGAGATGGAAAAGAGCCACCGTGGTACAACAACCGAGTTAGAAAACTGCTGCGGAAGCAAAGGGAACTTCACAGCAAACATAAACATAGCCAAAGCCTTGCAGACAAACAAAAATTACGCGAAGCGAAATGTAGTGTGAGGGGGGCTATGCGAGAGGCGTTCAATGAATTCGAAAGTAAAGTTCTATGTACTGACTTGGCAGAAAATCCTAAGAAATTCTGGTCTTATGTCAAAGCGGTAGGTGGATCAAAACAAAATGTCCAGACACTCTGTGACCAAAATGGTACAGAAACAGAGGATGACAGACTAAAGGCCGAAATACTAAATGTCTTTTTCCAAAGCTGTTTAACAGAGGAAGACTGCACTGTAGTTCCTTCTCTAGATTGTCGCACAGATGACAAAATGGTAGATATCGAAATAGACGACAGAGGGATAGAGAAACAATTAAAAGCGCTCAAAAGAGGAAAGGCCGCTGGACCTGATGGGATACCAGTTCGATTTTACACAGAGTACGCGAAGGAACTTGCCCCCCTTCTTGCAGCGTTGTACCGTAGGTCTCTAGAAGAGCGTAGCGTTCCAAAGGATTGGAAAAGGGCGGAGGTCATCCCCGTTTTCAAGAAGGGACGTCGAACAGATGTGCAGAACTATAGACCTATATCTCTAACGTCGATCAGTTGTAGAATTTTGGAACACGTATTGTGTTAGAGTATCATGACTTTTCTGGAGACTAGAAATCTACTCTGTAGGAATCAGCATGGGTTTCGAAAAAGACCGTCGTGTGAAACCCAGCTCGCGCTATTCGTCCACGAGACTCAGAGGGCCGTAGACACGGGTTCACATATAGATGCCGTGTTTCTTGACTTCCGCAAGGCGTTCGATACAGCTCCCCACAGTCGTTGAGGAGTTTCTAGATAACAGAACGCAGCATGTCATTCTCAATGGAGAGAAGTCTTCCGAAGTAAGTGTGATTTCAGGTGTGCCACAGGGGAGTGTCATGGGACCGTTGCTGTTCACAATATACATAAATTACCTGGTGGATGACATCGGAAGTTCACTGAGGGTTTTTGCAGATGATGCTGTGGTGTATCGAGAGGTTGTAACAATGGAAAATTGTACTGAAATGCAGGAGGATCTGCAGCGAATTGACGCATGGTGCAGGGAATGGCAATTAAATCTCAATGTAGACAAGTGTACAGACTGAGGTTCATTGGAAGAATCCTGAGGAAATGCAATCCGAAAACAAAGGAAGTAGGTTACAGTACGCTTGTTCGCCCACTGCTTGAATACTGCTCAGCGGTGTGGGATCCGTACCAGATAGGGTTGATAGAAGAGATAGAGAAGATCCAACGGAGAGCAGCGCGCTTCGTTACAGGATCGTTTAGTAATCGCGAAAGCGTTACGGAGATGATAAACTCCAGTGGAAGACTCTGCAGGAGAGACGCTCAGTAGCTCGGTACGGGCTTTTGTTAAAGTTTCGAGAACATACCTTCACCGAAGAGTCCAGCAATATATTGCTCCCTCCTACGTATATCTCGCGAAGAGACCATGAGGATAAAATCAGATAGATTAGAGCCCACACAGAAGCATACAGAGAATCCTTCTTTCCACGAACAATACGTGACTGGAATAGAAGGGAGAACCGATAGAGGTACTCAAGGTACCCTCCGCCACACACCGTCAGGTGGCTTGCGGAGTATGGATGTAGATGTAGAAGGTCTTTTGCTTCATTGTTATTTCGTTTCGTTACGAATTACCGATCTGACAGTTAAACAGGTATTCTCAGAGTCTTAAACTTTTAATTTTAGTTTGTTTTGTGTCTGACTTGTCGCACGATTTAATATTTTGTACCTCGTATCGGTACAAGGGCCCCCTGGTATGAATGGGCCAAACACACCCGCGGTTTGCGAACAGTCATACCACCATTATAACAACACACGTAACTTCTCACACGTCTGTTTTTATACACATGTTACTTTACGTCTCTTTTGTTTATTACACATGTAAATGCACGCATAAGCTGACAAAATGTTTTGATTAGTTCACAATCACTCCTCAGCCGTGTCACCTGGTTGTTGTTTGTGTATGTAGTTTGTTTTGAACGTCACTAGTGCAGCACTTCACAACATTTAGGATTACTCTTGTACTACCTCACTGTTTAATAAAATGCAAAGCTGATAGCTTGTCAACACCTCCCGTCACGCACGCACTGCATTCATACAGTCGTCGTGTTCCGTTAGGGTTTTCTGTTGTATGTTTGTCCACCTGTCACTTACAGCGTTCAGACGTCCCGTGTTTTCACGTTACTCGCTGCAGTTTGACACTACATCCAACACTTTTATGCATGTGATATTTCAACAGCTTCGTACATTGCATTCGTGAAAACTTCACATTAATGCTTAGATATTGCTACACGCTACGGACTTGGGCCATAAATTTACGTACTATTTACAGGTTCAGTCTTTTCCGTGTATAACAGTTGTTATTCCTTGCTGTGGCTGCGCTCACCTATTTTTTGCAACTACACAGTTCGTGGATTTGTCGTTTGTTGAAAGGTTTTGGCCTTTCTACTGTCGCTACTTTAGCGTCCAGATTGTTCGATACTCAAAATGCACGTTCTGCACAAAGTTTGTATTTTGTACATTTGAAGAGCCCATTATGTAGCACCTTAACTTTTACCCCCCCTGCGGGTCCGGGGATTAGAATAGGCCCGCGGTATTCCTGCCTGTCGTAAGAGGCGACTAAAAGGAGTCCATCCCCCTCACGGGAGTAGTTCGCGCCTGCGTCCGGAGACGGACGGTTCCACGACCTATCATCGTGGTCCTTTTGGTTTTTTCACTTCTCGTTTCTTCCTTCCTTTTGTTGGTTCCTTTCTTTGCTCTTCTCCACCTCACTGTCTTCCTTACTCTTTCCCTTGCCTTCTCCTTGCCTTCTCATTGCCTTTTTCTCCTTGCCTTCTCATTGCCTTTTTCTCCTTGCCTTCTCATTGCCTTTTTCTCCTTGCCTTCTCATTGCCTTTTTCTCCTTGCCTTCTCATTGCCTTCTTCTCCTTGCCTTCTCATTGCCTTCTTCTCCTTGCCTTCTTATTGCCTTCTTCCCCTTGCTTTCTCATTGCCTTCTTCTCCTTGCCTTCTCTGGTCTCCGCCTCGGCGTTTGAGACAGTCTGTCCTCTCTCTCCCTCTTTCTCCTCCTTTTCCTCTTCTTCCTTCCTCCCTGTGCGTGTCTGAAGGCCGACCCACGCGTTCGCACGCGTAGCCGGTGACGGGGTAACGCGTAAGTCCCCGCCCTGGGTAGACATGTAAGGCACGCGCGTACCCCCTGGTAAAGGCCAGGCCCGGGGAGGGGTGATTGCCTGAGCTGATACCTTCTGACCATGCCGATTGGTCCCTCCGTCTGTTTCTCGGGAGGTGTGACCTGAGGTGTAAACATTCACCTAAGGCGGGAGTGCCCTCTGAGAGGGTCCCCACAAGGAAGGAGCGCGCCATCGGAGACGCTGGCAATCATGGGGGATTCCTCCGCAATGGATTCTACTCCATCTCTTTCGACTTCGACCCAAAAACGGAAACGTGACCAGCCAACAGTGACAAAAGTACTACCGCCTGCCCCACAGTTCCTCGTAGTTTCTCGAACTGAGGACGGAAAGGATTTTTTCTCTGTCAACCCTTTCGTTATTCAGAAGGGCGTAGATGCCATAGCCGGATCTGTCAAATCCTGTACCAGGTTGCGTAACGGCACCTTATTACTGGAAACTGAGAATGCCTTTCAGGCACAAAAACTGCTTCGGGCCACCCTCCTGTACACGTTCCCTGTCCGGGTGGAGGCCCACCGAACTTTGAATTCGTCTCGTGGTGTGGTCTATACTGACTCCCTCGACGGATTGACTGACGAGGAGCTTCAATCATTCCTCGCTGAGCAGGGCGTGACGGCTGTCCATAGGGTCATGAAAAAGGTCAACAATGACCTTGTACCGACCCGGACAATTTTCTTGACCTTCGATAGTGTTAAGCTGCCATCACGCATCAAGGCGGGCTACGAGGTTATTTCTGTTCGCCCCTATATCCCGACACCTACGCGCTGCTACCAGTGTCAGCGTTTCAATCACACTCGACAGTCTTGTTCCAATGCGGCTAAATGTGTCACCTGTGGCAGGGATGCCCATGAGGGTGACTGTCCACCTCCGTCTCCTCGTTGTGTGAACTGTCAGGGTGACCATGCAGCATCCTCCCGCGACTGTCCTGTCTATAAGGAAGAACGCTGTATCCAGGAAATTCGGGTCAAAGAGAAAGTGTCCACCTCGGCTGCTCGCAAGCTATTGGCTAGTAGGAAGCCCACGCTGCTCCCAGCGGGGAAATACAGTACTGTCCTCGCCTCTCCTCGGACTACCCGGGAGGTAGCAACCCAGACATGCGATCTGACCTTCAGCACCACGGTCGTCCGTTCGGCCAGTGCTAAGATCGCGCGGTCGACGTCTCCTCTTCCTCCCATCACCCCACAGACACGAGCACCTTCTTCAGCTTCTGCTAAAACGAAGACACCGAAGTCAGATGCACGGGCCTTCAAGAAGGAACCATCCCGTGCAGACTTCCTCCGTACCTCGACCTCACAGCCTTCGACCGGTACTTCCACTACACGTCCTTCCAAAAAGGCGCATAGGAAGCACAGTTCTCCTTCCCCGCCACGGCGCATTTCTTCTCTTGCGCCACCCAGCGGCTGCCGCCCCAGGCCGTCATCCGTTTCGCCTGGCCGCACCGCTGGTCGCCGTACATCTGGCCGTTCAGTGGCGGAGGAAGCTCCCCCTCCCGGCCATCCTCCCGAGATGGCCGATGACCCTATAGACCCAATGGACGATGACTGTCCGCCTACTGATAGCGGCAGCAGTGCTCGCTCGAAGCCAGGCCCTAAGCGGCCTTCGAGGTGACCACTTCTCTCATCTTTCTTTTCTTACGATGGCACTTATTCACTGGAATATTCGCAGCATTCGCTCCAACCGAGAGGACTTGAAGTTGCTGCTCCGCTTGCACCGTCCGCTTGTCGTAGCCCTCCAGGAAACGAAGCTACGCCCATGCGATCAAATTGCCTTGGCACACTACACCTCTGTGCGTTTTGACCTACCCCCTGTGGTAGGTATCCCAGCTCATGGAGGGGTTATGTTGCTGGTCCGGGATGATATTTACTACGATCCCATCACGTTGCACACCGGCCTGCAGGCAGTTGCCATCCGCATTACTCTCCCCACTTTTACGTTTTCCTTTTGTACCGTTTACACTCCATCGTCATCTGCCGTTACCAGGGCAGACGTGATGCAACTTATTGCCCAGCTACCTGCACCATTTTTGTTAACTGGAGACTTCAATGCCCACCATCCCCTTTGGGGCTCTCCAGCATCCTGCCCGAGGGGCTCCTTGTTAGCAGACCTTTTCAACCAGCTCGATCTTGTCTGCCTCAATACTGGCGCCCCTACTTTTCTTTCGGACACATCTCACACCTATTCCCATTTAGACCTCTCTATATGTACTCCCCAACTTGCACGCCGGTTTGAGTGGTATGCACTTTCTGATACATATTCGAGCGACCATTTCCCGTGTGTTATCCATCTCCTGCAGCATACTCCCTCTCCGTGTTCCTCTCGTTGGACCATCTCCAAGGCAGACTGGGAGCTCTTCTCTTCCAGGGCTACCTTTCAGGATCAAACCTTCACAAGCTGCGATCGTCAGGTCGCACACCTCACGGAAGTCATTCTCGCTGCTGCTGAATATTCCATCCCTCACCCTACTTCTTCTCCACGTCGCGTACCGGTCCCCTGGTGGACCGCAGCATGTAGAGATGCTTTACGTGCTCGTCGACGTGCTTTACGCACCTTTAAGCGCCACCCTACAGTGGCGAATTGTATTAATTATAAACGATTACGTGCTCAGTGTCGTCGTATTATTAAAGAAAGCAAGAAAGCCAGCTGGGCTGCTTTCACAAGCACCTTCAACAGTTCTACCCCTTCTTCTGTTGTCTGGGGTAGCCTGCGCCGGCTATCTGGCACTAAGGTCCACTCCCCAGTTTCTGGCTTGAAGGTCGCGAATGAAGTCCTTGTGGCCCCTGAGGCTGTCTCCAATGCCTTCGGCCGCTTTTTCGCAGAGGTTTCGAGCTCCGCTCATTACCACCCTGCCTTCCTCCCCCGCAAACAGGCAGAGGAGGCTAGGCCACCTGACTTCCGCTCCTCGAATTGTGAAAGTTATAATGCCCCATTCACCATGCGGGAACTCGAAAACGCACTTGCCCGGTCACGGTCCTCCGCTCCAGGGCCTGATTCTATTCATATTCAGATGCTGAAGAACCTTTCTCCTGCGGGTAAAGGTTTTCTTCTTCGTACATACAATCGCATCTGGATTGAGGGACATGTTCCCGCATGCTGGCGCGAGTCTATTGTTGTCCCGATTCCTAAGCCGGGGAAGGACAAGCACTTGCCTTCCAGTTATCGACCTATCTCGCTTACCAGCTGTGTCTGTAAAGTGATGGAGCGAATGGTTAACTCTCGATTGGTTTGGCTGCTCGAGTCTCGACGCCTACTTACCAATGTACAATGTGGATTTCGAAGGCGCCGCTCTGCTGTTGACCATCTGGTTACCTTGTCGACCTTCATTATGAATAACTTCTTGCGGAAGCGCCCGACCGCGGCTGTGTTCTTTGATTTGGAGAAGGCTTACGACACCTGTTGGAGGGCGGGCATTCTCCGCACCATGCATACATGGGGCTTTCGCGGTCGCCTCCCTCATTTTATTCATTCCTTTTTAATGGATCGACAGTTTCGGGTACGTGTGGGTTCTGTCCTGTCCGACACCTTTCGCCAGGAGAATGGGGTGCCACAGGGCTCAGTTTTGAGCGTCGCTCTCTTCGCCATCGCGATCAATCCAATAATGGATTGCCTCCCAGCTGATGTATCAGGCTCCCTTTTCGTGGACGATTTTACCATCTATTGCAGCGCGCAGTGTGCACGTGTCCTGGAGCGCTGTCTTCAGCGTTCTCTTGACCGTCTTTACTCCTGGAGTGTCGCCAATGGCTTCCGTTTTTCTGCCGAGAAGACGGTCTGTATTAACTTCTGGCGCTACAAAGAGTTTCTCCCACCGTCCTTACGACTCGGTCCCGTTGCTCTCCCACTCGTGGAGACAATCAAATTTTTAGGCCTTACATTTGACAGGAAACTTAGCTGGTCTCCACATGTGTCATATTTGGCCGCCCGTTGTACCCGTTCTTTAAATGTCCTCCGTGTTCTCAGTGGTATGTCATGGGGAGCGGATCGAACCGTCCTACTTCGTCTATATCGGTCGATCGTCCGCTCCAAGCTGGATTATGGGAGCTTCGTATACTCCTCTGCACGGCCATCCATCTTACGCCGCCTCAACTCCATACAACATCGGGGTTTACGACTTGCGATCGGAGCATTTTATACCAGTCCCGTAGAGAGTCTTCATGCTGACGCTGGCGAATTGCCACTCACCTACCGGCGCGATATACTGCTTTGTCGGTATGCCTGTCGGCTACTGTCAATGCCCGACCATCCGTCTTATCGTTCCTTTTTTGACGACTCTCTTGACCTTCAATACGGGTTGTATGTCTCTGCCTTGCTACCCCCTGGAGTTCGCTTTCGTCGCCTCCTTCAACACCTTCATTTTTCACTCCCTGCAACCTTTCGAGTGGGCGAGAGCCGCACGCCACCTTGGCTCCAGGCTCAGGTCCGCGTTCACCTCGACCTCAGCTCGCTCCCAAAAGAGGTCACCCCCGGTTCGGTCTACCACTCCCGTTTTTTGGAACTTCGTTCGAAGTTCAACAACATGACTTTCATTTATACAGATGGCTCTAAGACCAATGACGGGGTCGGGTGTTCCTTTATTGTCGGGGTACAAAGTTTCCAATACCGGCTCCATGGCCATTGTTCGGTCTTCACAGCTGAGCTCTTTGCCCTCTACCAGGCTGTTCTTTACATCTGCCGCCACCGACATTCTGCTTATGTCATCTGCTCAGATTCCCTGAGCGCCATCCAGAGCCTCAGTGATCCGTACCCGGTTCACCCTTTCGTACACCGGATCCAACGCTCTCTTCAGCAGCTGGTGGACGTCGGTACGCCGGTTAGCTTTATGTGGGTTCCTGGCCATGTCGGTATCCCTGGGAACGAAGCTGCAGATGCCGCGGCCAAGGCTGCGGTCCTCCAGCCTCGGACGGCTTCTTGTTGTGTCCCTTCGTCCGATTTTAGCAGGGTCATTTGTCGGCGCGTTGTGTCGCTGTGGCATGCCGATTGGGCTGCACTTACCGACAACAAGCTTCGGGCCTTAAAACCTCTTCCCGTGGCTTGGACGTCCTCCTCACGCCCTTCTCGGCGGGAGGAGGTCGTTTTAGCAAGGTTAAGAATTGGACACTGCCGGTTCAGCCATCGCCATCTGCTGACGGCTGCGCCGGCGCCGTTCTGCCCATGTGGGCACTTGCTGACGGTTAGACACATTTTAATGTCCTGTCCTGATCTTAACACACTGCGCCTCGATCTTAACCTGCCTAATACTTTCGATGCCATTTTAGCGGATGACCCACGAGCAGCTGCTCGTGTTCTTTGTTTTATCAATTTGACACACCTCGCTAAGGACATTTGATGATGTTTTTTAATCCTATGCCTGTCAGTCTGTCTTTTATTGTGTTTTCCCTTTCAGTTGTTGTTGTCAACTTGTGCCTCGCGGTGCATTCTTAGAGTAGTCAGGGCGCTAATGACCATTGAAGTTGTGCGCCCGAAAACCACAAAAAAAAAAAAAAACCTTAACTTTTACATTATGTAGCACTAATGGTACATATTTAACAATAAGTCTTTATATTTCTCTAGGATTCATGTAGCCAGTGTCACCTCACGCAGAAAGGTCGATCAATTGGTCACCAAGACTATTCCGTTTAGTATATTTAACCATCATAGTTGCTCTCAACACTGATTCATTCTCTAGTGTTTACTTTGCTTTCTGACAACATTATCTGAGCTCATTACTGCCAAGTATCTAACGTCTGAAAGATTTATACCTTCCACCGTGATAGTTTACTATCAATACTTATGTTTCACAGTTCTGTCGTTATGGTTATTCTATAATTCTTTGATACTGGTCTATGATTTAGAGGGGCATATTAGTCATCTGGGGACCATGCAAACTACCCACATTTCCTTACTCACACGCACAGGGTAAATGTGAAAATGTAATTCACTACTGTTTCTGTGTCAAAGGGAAGAACGCGTGCACGTGTTTCAACTTCACTGTGTACCACGCGGGATGCACTGCCGATGCTTTCAAAGTTCATCTTGAGAACACTGTCCAGTTAGGAGTAAACATTGCTTGTTCCTGCCCTCTTGCGCGCACCATAGTTGGTATTACAGTTATATCTGCACAAAATGTGCCTATCTTGTCACCTATATTTTTCTTTTTAAAAATTATCCAGGCTACAGCTAACCAGTCTTTTGAAGACAGGTTATTTTGCACCGAACATCTTTTGCAGGAGTGAAACGAATAGCTAGAATCGTCACTAGCTTTAACCTTTCGTGATTTGATTCATCGACCATGACAGACACACACTTAGCATGTTGAAATTCTGACTGAACTTCATGCATTGTGTAATGCGGTAAAACGTTCACTAAAATTGCCTCGCATTTTGTCCTTGAACATGCGAATTTCTTCTCGAATAGGTTTCCGACGAGAAGAGTCTTGCCGTTCATTGAATGGAAAGAAAGATTGTGTCTTGCGGTATGGAACCCAAACAGCACTTGTTCCGCGTTAGCCTTCGTGTGTTTGCAGTTCATTCGTTCTTACAGAGGAAGTGACGCAGCTACAAGTCCTCCCAGAAACTGCCAACAGGTGCTTCATTTTCTTTGTGCTTCGTTGTATCGGTAAGTCCTCAGTGTTCAGTGGAAAACACTGAATGACACAGCGTGCATACCGCCTTCGTACTCGCGGTTTCCATCAGGTAAAGGAAACCTCTTTTCAAGAAAGAAACTTTATTTTCCCCATATTAACGGGCAGGAATTAGTTTCACACACACCGGACTGAGGTAAGCTCGTCGAACCGAGTGTTGAAACTGCCGCCAACTTCTCACTGTTGTAACAGTGCGAAGACATCGCGTCTGTTGCATCCACTGCAAATTTGTCATTTAGCAGTGAATAGCTAATTTGTAACTACGACTAGATAGTCCTATAACGTTCTTTAACGAAAACTTGTTACATCCGCGCGTCACTTCTGCGGTAGCAGATAATCGATACGAATCGCGAAACTCACGCGTAGGTCACTGGCAGTAAACACGATGACGGAAAATGTTCTGTTCTCACCTCTCCTCATTCCGTGATCAAAATAAACCTTCTTTATTCCATCTTTGCCTTCAAGACAAAGCAAGACTAAAGAAAATGTTAAGAAACTATGACGCTAAATTAATGTAAAAGCAAATAAAAACGAAAGTGAAACATCAAAGATAAGGTTACTGCTGATTACGAAAAACCGTTAGATTTGGCATCCCGTTGACTGTTCTGCGGGACAACGGGAGACGGAACGATATAGGAGTCCCTTTAAAGACCGGACTCGTGGTCACGCTAGCACAGGCCCTAGTGTGAACGCCCTTTAAAATGGCTCCTGTCACTACGTTTACATGCTACACGTCTTCCGAAAGACGAAAACCGAATTTCGGAAACGGTTTTTCGCCGCCGTTTTTACATGTTAAGGTCTGAAGCAGATTCGCCATCCCAGTTAAATATGTCGCCTGGAAAACAGCTGTTGCAGTTTCTCATTTTGTCAGCACAGTAGCTATTTCCCTTCAGTTAGAGGAGGTGTAAATAGCTTATGTCTAATTTTTCTACTTGTCCTTCACTGTACATAAAGCCACTCCGGCCACATTAGCCGAAAATTTTTGAAAAAGAGACGAAGCCTGGCAGCCCAAGGATTTTTCAAAACCGGTTGCGTTTACGTGGGAGTGAAAATTGATTGCGCAGTTCGGAAAATCGGCAACTGGAGGCGGATTTCCAGAATAGATTTACGTGACTACCCAGAATCGGTATTCGGAAATGTGATTACGGTATCTGGTGTTGGGAGTCCCGTGTAAACGGGGCGGGCTTCGTGTTGCCAGCTGTGTACGGCAGTGCGAGACAATCCGGTGTGGGTGGAGGCAGGCGTAGACGCCTCGCCGGCTCTGCCGCAGCCGCTGCCTCGGCTGCCGGGGGCCGACCTGGCAACGCCGCAGTCGTGTCAAGTTCGCACCCCTCTCACGAGAAATACGCATTTCTTTCATAGTTCTCGATAGATGTGCCAAGTTGCAGAGTTCTTTGTACAAAATTTCAATAGTCCTGCAGAATTTAGCGAAGAAAACAAGAATACTCGAAAAAATTTCTTATCGAAAACATTCTTTGTCAGTTTTAGCAAAATATATATTCGTACAACAGTTCTGAACAGAACACCAAGACCTCTATCGAAAATCCTAATATCTTTTTGTGGCGATGATAGTTCATACAGTAGCTGCTTTGATCTTCGACCCACTGTCTCCACAGAAAGAAAGAAATTCGTACAACAGTTTTGATGAACACTTCTGGATAACACCCCAGGACTTCTATCGATAGTCATAACATTTTTTGTGGTTATAATAGTTTAAGATAATTGATTAATTGTGGAACTCACTTCCTCTACAAAAAATTGTCTATTCGTACGTTCTGATGACAGCTCTGGATAGCATTGTAAGAGTGCTGTCGAAAATACTAGTAACATATTCTGTGCTGGTAATTGTTTACGTAGTAACGGCATTTATTAAGGTTTGCTTATGAGCATTTCCCGTGAAGTTTGTACCCCATTTACGAGGGATATAAATTTTTTTCATAGTTTTTTATATGTATGCAATAGTTCTAGAGTTCCCTGCTCAAAACACGAATAGTTCTGCAAAATTTCGGGAAGAAAACAATAACTCGGCAAAATTTTGGTATAGTAAAAAATTAGTCAGTTTAGAAAAAAAATAAATTTGTGTAACAGTTCTGTTGGCAGTTCTGGATAGCACCGGAAGAGTTATATTGAAAATAGGAACATTTTTGTGGAGATAATAGTTTATGCGATTATTGTTTTAATCTGATACTCACTTTCTCTACGAAAACAAAATTCGTAGAATAGTTCTGACGAGAGGTCTGAATAGCACCCACAGAGTTCTACTGGAAACTATAACAACATTTTTTGTGACGATGACATTATATGAGAATTAATATGGGACTCACTTTTGTCATGTGAAAGTAATAAATTCGTACAAAAGGTCTCATGGCATTTCTTAATAGGACCCTAAGAGTTCTACCGAAAACTGTAATAACATTTTTTGTGGGGATAACAGTTAATGAGATAATATCATTTACGAGAGTCACAACATTTTTGTGGTGCCAATAGATTATGAAATAGATCGTGTGTTCAGTCTGCAGTGGGTGTGCGCCGATGTGAAACTTGCTGGCAGATAAAAACTGTGTGCCGGACCGGGTCCCGAACCCCAGGCTGTGACGAAGCAATATCGTCACAATATCCTTTCTTCCAGGAGTGGTACTGCTGCAATTTTCGTAGGATAACGTCTGCGAATTTTGGAATGCAGGAGATGAGGTAGTGCTGGAAGTACAGCTGTGAGGACGGATCGTAAATTCTCAATTTTATTTTGGAATTATGTGAGACATAAATAGTTTGCAGTGACTACAACTAATAAGGTCATCTGCGTAGGCGACAATTCCGTCTGACCTGTCATCCCCATCCAGAAGTTGTAGGAGGGGTTCGATTGCTATGTCCCAGAAGATGGGGCCGCAGATCGACCCTTGAGAGAGCCTTCGGTAATTCTTTTAATTTCTTTCCGGCTGTCCATCTGCCATTCGACCACTCGGTCTTTACAGTAGTCTACAGTGATAGCGGTACCTCCAGATGTCTTAGCCTCTGAAACAGTGCGGGCGACCAAAGATTATCAAATGCTCCGGCAATGACAATCATTATTGCCATGGCGTATTTCTGTTTTGTGGTGTTAACTATGTGCAGGGCCTGGTTGATGGCATCATCTATTGATCTGCCAGATCTGAAGCCGAACTGGTGTTGGCTCATACCCCTGGGAGCTCTGTGTGTTTGTAGGCGCTTACACAGTAGCCTCTCCTGAATCTCTGCTAGGGTGTTTTATTAGGCATATTGGCCTGTAAGTCTTTGGATTTCTTAATAATGACTGCTTTGGAGGTTTTCCATACTGTAGGTACCCTGCCCAGCCGTAAGGCACCGTTCAGTAACGTTGTTAGGTACGTGGTGATCTGCGGTGCTAGTTTTTCAGTGTTTCCGAGTGGATACCATCTGGTCCAGGTGCTTTTTTGTTTTTGAGCTCTGAGATTGCTAGCGCAACCTCTTCTTGCACAAAAGGACGGGTGACAGTTGCAGCGTTGTATGGTGTGTGTAGGTTTTCTCATAGTGTTGCATGGTATTGTGTGTCTGTATCAATAACGTCGTCAGGGAGCAGTTTATACAGCAGAAACGCCGCTGTATTCCTCCATCCCCTCATCGTGCCGTCATCCTGCCTTAGCGTTCCCAGAACTAGTGGCGTTTTTATCTTCTCTGTCAGTATTTTGTATGGTTCCCCCCATATATTTAGCGCTGTGTTGTTTCAAATAGTTCCCATTGTTGTCTACGCGTGTTGTAAAGTGTGTGTGTGTCTTGTGCATGCCTATATGCTTAGTCTTATTCGTCTGTCCCTATCTGCTATCGCCCTTTGATATAATTTTCGTTTGCGTCTTGTGTGTGTCTCGTGAGTTCTTTGGTCCATGGTACTGGTGAGCAATTTGTGTTCTTTGCTGTCGGTATTGAAGTGTTTTGTGCATGTTGTATTACCTGTGTTAACTTCTGTGCTCTATAATCGATACTTCCATTGATGTTTTCTAGATCGTGTCGTTGGATAATTTCCGTTAATTTGTTCCAGTCTGCTTTGCGCAACAGCAAGTGTCTGGTGTGTGATTTGGTCATTGTGTTCTTAGTGTGAGTTAGTGTGTCTGTTACGACATTATGATCTCTACTGGTTATGTTGTCGTGTACAGTCCAGTTTGTTACGTATGCCATTGCTGCATTATTTGCCAGCGTGAAGTCGATATTACTGCTCGTACCATCGAACCCTGCATATGTTGGTATAGGTCCTCCCGTATTCATTACATGTAATTGTGTTTCTTGTATTAGATCAGTGATTGTCCGTCCTCTGTCATCTGTTCTGAGTTCCAGAGGGTCGATCTGGAATTATGTCAGCACTTCTCTAATTTTTTGCCTCTGGCACACGTTACTAGTTCTCTGATATAGTCTGCGTACGGCTTTATTTGATGGCTGTATTGGGCGTACATGGATGCAATAACCCATGTGACGTTC
Source organism: Schistocerca americana (assembly GCF_021461395.2). NCBI lineage: Eukaryota > Metazoa > Arthropoda > Insecta > Orthoptera > Acrididae > Schistocerca > Schistocerca americana. Next base: position 82,431,547 of record NC_060129.1, read on the forward strand.
CCGTTAGTTATTTCTATGGTAACCAAGTGTTGATTGCATAACTGTGTTACCTTAATTAGAAGTTCTATTTAGAATTACTATTGCAGCCTTACAGTCATTGCTGCATGTTATTCTGGTAGCATGTTTTGGTAGACATATCAGTTGCCCGTTTCTATTATAAGGTTATTGTAAGCACATGATGTCTGCCTGCAAGTCTTGTGCTATTTTATGGATTTCCGCGCTGACTGTCGTACTGTTTTTTGTTGTAAGATATTCATTTTTTGCCTATGTCCACTCAACGCAACAACCAAAAGTGAGCGCAAAGCACTTTCAGTATCACGAAACTCTGTCGTGTAAATATGGGCCAAAACTCGAAGGTAAAGTTGTTTGACTTGTGACTTACCTCCTGAGAAGCATTTCCACCTCGAAATCATGACCATAAAATGGTTTAAATCTATTCTCGAACAACACGAGGGCAGAATTACTCTTTCATGCAAAACAATATGACTATAAAACCTTTTCAAATAATCTGTTAAGCCCGAGCAATTGGCTATTGCTTTAGAAATGGCAACCAACAAAGCCTTACCGAAATCAGTTACCATGATTTTTGGTTTGGGATTTCCAGATCTGACGATTTCCATAAAGAAAAATGACAAGAATAATGCGTCACGCCTAGAGGATATCATCTGATAAGTTGGGCAACTGATTGATGATATTTGGATCTTTACTAGTGACGTTTACTACGCGGATGCGTATGTACTCATACAGGTATATGTACTTTGACTTAATTTCCACACAGTCAGCTCTGTTTGACAGATCCCCAAACCGTGATATAACTCGAAATACAACGCCACCCGTAGCATCTACTGAATCGTATACACTGCTATTCATTTGATGACAATATTTGTGCAAGTGACTTTGATCTTTCAGCCAATATATACAGAAGAATGGGTCCAATCCAATTGCGTGAATTTCGTCCAGTTGGTTGTATGTTTTGCAATTTGCAAGTTTTAAACAGGCTTACTAGTTGTTATACCAAATCGTTTGTCCCTTTACTCTTCTTTAGCCTTTCTCAAGACAACAGCATTGTGTAAATTTGGAGGAATCATGTCTCCGATAGAGGTATTTTTCGCTTCATCATTTCGCCTAAGAGCTGCAGGCATCCTGTTATCAACCAATTTCGTGCCACGAAGTTGTCTTCTTTTCAGGTGAATACTATCGTCTGAAAAGTTTGAAAGTCTGCAGTTTAGAATAATAACGTTGTCCTTTTTTGGCTTCTTTAGAGCAATCCCTTCGAAAGTGGCTCCACATTCTGTACATCTTCCTTTGATCTTCAAGAAGTACTTTGAACTTGAACATTCACACACTTTTCACGTATTTGAAAGAAAAGGCACATGCAATTTTGTGTTGTTCATAAATTTTATCAGCCATCAAATCTGTCCTTTTCCCTATTTCCAGTCTTGAAAGGCCGAAGTGGCCGTGCGGTTAAAGGCGCTGCAGTCTGGAACCGCAAGACCGCTACGGTCGCAGGTTCGAATCCTGCCTCGGGCATGGATGTTTGTGATGTCCTTAGGTTAGTTAGGTTTAACTAGTTCTAAGCTCTAGGGGACTAATGACCTCAGCAGTTGAGTCCCATAGTGCTCAGAGCCATTTGAACCAGTCTTGAAAACTTTCCAAGTTTTCTCTTTGTTGGTTTTACGGTGGACCATTTTTTCTGCTGACAGTAGTAGGTCAAATTGCTTTGTCATGCCCTTGTTGCACGAAAAACCAAAAACATTCCACGACTCACCTCTGCTGTCGTCTTTTTCTTCAACGAAACATTCCAGCCTGAAGGTCTTTCTAACAAAAGTAAGCAGATGACGACGATCATCTTTAATTGTTGTGTAAATATTCTTTGAAGACATTTTCGGACAGTTTTTGGAAGACCAGATGAGACGGAGTGAATTGAATGCCTCTATCATCGATTACTTTAAATTCCTCCATGCAGAGAAGATTGTACATTTTTATGGGTATTTCGGTTCATAAATATCACTTGCACAACAGGCAGCGACTTTACAACGGGCACAGGCTGTACGAGAGCTGTGACTGAACGAGCATAATGATTATTCGCACGAGTGTGAGTAGTTTAGTTACGTTTAGTCATTGGGGGCAGAGCAAGGAGCGAAGTGCAGCAGTGGCGGGCGCCTTCACACGACGCGGCGCGCGCCACCCAAAAACTGCAGCTGTTGTTGTCGTCAGCTTTGATGCTACCGCGAGCAGCTTTGATGCTACCTCTATTGTAACTGCTACGCCGACGTCACTTGCCGATTGTTTAAAAGACGCAGTTCATGTGTTCATTGTTTCCAGATGTAGTGCCACGACGTTTGCATAGCTGCTGTGCTTTGTTTATTATTATTTTTTGGTCTTGAGAGGTCTCAGGGACGTATCATAGTTTCTATTATCCTTCCATCGTGCGCAGCTGTTGACATTGATACATGTCGAAATTTTCTGTAAATTACTTTTAAACAATTTGCAGTATTGGCGCCTTCTCGTTATAGCTTCCTTTCTCTGTACGCCTTTCATTGTTGTATGATTCAGTATGGACGCTAATGATCTCCTTACGAGATATGAGCCGATTGCTCGTTTTTATCCACTGTGCCCTTTGGTATTTCATTTCAGCAATTAATTTGTTTATCAACGTAGAAAGTCGTACAAAGCTGATCCAGAATGTGAAATGTGATTAAATTCTGTTCGAACTGTCTAATGGTCAGTGTCCGCTGTCTGAACGTCAAATATCAAATTAATACACTGCGCCTGGTTGCGTTAATTTATAGGAATGTTATTATTTTAAGTGGAACATACTAGATCATGTTGAAGAAATCCAAAGCATATTGTTCGACGAGGATAATATTATTTGATGCTGTAATTGCCCCATAGATGACGATATTTGTCTATTGTAGTTATGCATTGCAATCAGCAATTTGAGAGCGTCAAAGCTTCATTTCAGCGTGAGGGAGGGGTAAAATCAATAGATGTTATTGAATTGAAAGCCTTCATCAGTCTCTTGTTTTTAATTTTTGTTAACAAAAGCAGCAGATGAATCCTGGAAGATCTCTGTGGAGGTGATGGGGATGGCATTGAAAAATTTCACCTCGCAAATGAACGTAAAGCGTTTCAAATTTATTGTGGGGTGTCTTAGATTTTACAGTCGCGCTATTCGTGATGAAATGAGACAATTGGAGAAGCTAACAGCAATTCGGGAAATATTTACTGTTTGTACGCAACTACGAAGAATCTTATACCCTCGGAGAAAATGTTGCAGTAGACGAGAAGCTGGAAGGATTCTGTGGAAGGTGCAGTTTTCGCCAAATGTACGTATCAAAACAAACAAGTATGGATTTAAAATCTATGCTTTGTGGATTCTTAAGTATTTTACCCGTACAGTTTGGAAATATACGCTGTGTTGCAACCAAAAGGATTTACCAACTGAGCAATACATTTTGACGTTGTTCTGTGACTGTGTAAACCTACATACCAGTCAGGTCGAAATGTGAAAGCGGACAACTGGTTTACTAGTACTGGAATGATGATAGAGTTATGAAGGAAGAATTTTTCTTTTGTTGGCACGATGAAGAAAAACAAGCGTGAGATTTCTCTAGAGTTTCCTATCATTAAAAGAAGGGCGGCCCAGAGTTCCTGTTTTGGCTTCCACAAGACTGAACTCTGGTTTCCTCCGTACCTAAAGAGGAAGTCTGTGATCCTGGCATCACGTTTGCGTGAAGATAATTCGATAGATGCTGACTCTGTAGATAAACGAAAGATGATGTAAATTGTACAATAGCGTCAAGTGTGGTATTTTCACAGCGGATAAGCTGAATGCTTGGCACAACGCCGCAAGAAATGTCCGCCGATGGTCAATGGTTATATTTTTGTAATGATCAATACGGTTTGAATCTATGCACAAGTGATTTATCGTGGCAACAGTGAGAATTGTATCGTAAGGAAAGGGTCCTGAATCACCTATGTTATACATTGTTTTCTTCGCTAAATTCTGCAGAACTATTGAAATTTTGTGCAAAGAACTCTATAACTGTGACACATCTAGCAAGAACCGTGAAAAAAATGTATATTTCTCGAAAAAGGGTCGCTAACTTCCCAGGACTCGACGCGGCGTGCAACGGCGGTTGGCGTGGGTCAGTCGTGGAGTGGGGGAGGGGCCAGGCGGCCAGTGCCAGAAGGTCCTCAGGGGAAGGCGGGCAGCTGGTCCCGACCGCAGTTTCCGGACGCCGCGGCTGTTCCTTTGTTTTGCTCGCTTTTGTGTAGTCCGTCCCGTTAACTCACGAGAGAGCAACGTCAGCAAACTGCTCCTCTCTAATACATTGTCTTAATTAAAAAAAAAAAAATAGCATTGCTACGAATGGGGAATAGTGTGTTAAATTACTGAGTCGAGTGTTTCATTGCTCGTTATTTATCGCCGTTCTAGTCATTTAAGCGCTGAAAACCTGAGAGGGAATAACGTTGAACGAGCGGAAAATAGCGCCACGTTCAGTCGGACATTGTTTCGATGTGCGATTCGAGATTCCTTCAGAATTCTCGCACGACACATATTTAAAATAAATACAACACGTTATTTATTATGTCACTGCGTGGAAATAACGTGTCTTCATACGACACAACTTTGCGAAAGCCATCAACTGCAGCACTTTGGCATAAATGAGTTTTGGAGCGACACCACGTCTTATGCCTCCGATTCCGTGAGCCGTAGTCATCTCCATTACGGAATCTCCAGCAGAAATGTTTCACGTAAACTGAGCGAATTTAAACGTCCAAAATGCTTCGGTAATCCACTCGTAAAGTAGTATAACCTTAGGGTACGGTTTTCACGCAGTAAGAGAAGTATCAGTTGGAAGCTTAGCGTGTCTCGAGGAAACGGAACTGAAGGCGGTGAAATAACCGGACATTATTGAGATGGCTCTAACAAGGGAATCTCCCCATCGCACCCCCCTCAGATTTAGTTGTAAGTTGGCACAGTGGATAGGCCTTGAAAAACTGAACGCAGATCAATCGAGAAAACAGGAAGAAGTTGTGTGGACCTATGAAAAAATAAGCAAAATATACAAACTGAGTAGTCCATGTTGAAGATAGGCAACATCAAGGGCAATTTAAACTTAGCAGTGCCGTCGTCCCGAGGTTAGCGTGGGCAATTGCGGAGCGAAAGGTTCTTGGTTCAAGCCTTCCCTCGATTGGAAAATTTAATTTCTTATTTTCAATTTATGTCACAAACTCTTATGTTTTCATTACTTTTTTGGGAGTGATTATCACATCCACAAGGAAACCTAACCAGGGCAAGGTAGAAGAATATTTTTACCCATTCGCCAACTTTACAAGTTAGGAGGGGCGACAACATATTCCTCTCATGTGACGCACATGCCGTCACCAGTGTCGTATAGAATATATCAGACGTGTTTTCCTCTGGAGGAATCGGTTGACTATGGCCTTGCGATCAACTGCTTTCGGTTCCCATTGGAGAGCCACATCCTTTCGTCTACTAATCGCACAGTTTTGCGGTGGGGTCGCAAAACACAGGCACTAAACTTATTACAGTGAACAGAGACGTCAGTGAACGAACGAACAGATCACAACTTTGCGAAAATAAAGAAAATAAATTTTTCGCTCGAGGTTAGACTTGAACCAAGGACCTCTTGTTCCGCATCTGCTCTCGCTAACCACGGGACCACGGCACTGCTCAACTTAAGAGTCCTTGATGTTGCCTATCTTGCAGATGGACTACTCAGTTTGTATATTTTGCTTATTTTTCCATAGTTCCACACAACTTCCTCCTGTTTTCTCGATTGATCTGTGTTCAGTTTTTCAAGCCCTATCCACTGTGCCAACCTATAACTAAATCTGAGGGGGGTGCGATGGGGAGGTTCCCTTGTAAGCACCATGGGACTTGACATCTGAGGTCATCAGTCCCCTAGACCTAGGACTACATCCATGCCCGATGCAGGAGTCGAACCTGCTACCTTATCAGCAGCGCGATTCCGGACTGAAGCGCCTAGAACCACTCGTCCACAGCGGCCGGCGGTTATTATTCACCCAGTATTTCAGAATGAGGCAGCTTAGCGATTTGCGGTACTCAACTTGCTTTCAAAGACAGAGATATTTTTCTCGCTAACGTCATTCCCCCGGCCCTAAAAACAATGTTCTTGTTGTTGTGGTCTTCAGTCCTGAGACTGGTTTGATGCAGCTCTCCATGCTGCTCTATCCTGTGCGAGCTTCTTCATCTCCCAGTACCTACTGCAACCTACATCCTTCTGAATCTGCTTAGTGTATTCATCTCTTGATCTCCCTCTACGATTTTTACCCTCCACACTGCCCTCCAATACTAAATTTGTGATCCCTTGATGCCTCAGAACATGTCCTACCAAACGGTCCCTTCTTCTGGTCAAGCTGTGCCACAAACTTCTCTTCTCCCCAATCCTATTCAATACTTCCCCAGTAGTTATGTGATCTACCCATCTAATCTTCAGCATTCTTCTGTAGTACCACATTTCGAAAGCTTCTATTCTCTTCTTCTCCAAACTATTTATCGTCCATGTTTCACTTCCATTTATGACTACACTCCATACAAATACTTTCAGAAATGACTTCCTGACACTTAAATCTATACTCGATGTTAACAAATTTCTCTTCTTCAAAAACGCTTTCCTTGCCATTGCCAGTCTACATTTTATATCCTCCCTACCTCGACCATCATCAGTTATTTTGCTCCCCAAATAGCAAAACTCCTTTACTACTTTAAGTGTCTCATTTCCTAATCTAATTCCCACAGCATCACCCGACTTAATTCGACTACATTCCATTATCCTCATTTTGCTTTTGTTGATGTTCATCTTACATCCTCCTTTCAAGACTCTATCCATTCCATTCAACTGCTCTTCCAAGTCCTTTGCTGTCTCTGACAGAATTACAATGTCATCGGCGAACCTCAGAGTTCTTATTTCTTCTCCATGGATTTTAATACCTACTCCGAATTTTTCTTTTGTTTCCTTTACTGCTTGCTCAATATACAGATTGAATAACATCGGGGATAGGCTACAACCCTGTCTTACTCCCTTCCCAACAACTGCTTCCCTTTCATACGTCTCGACTCTTATAACTGCCATCTGGTTTCTGTACAAATTGTAAATAGCCTTTCGCTCCCTGTATTTTACCCCTGACACCTTTAGAATTTGAAAGAGTATTCCAGTCAACATTGTCAGAAGTTTGCTCTAAGTCTACAAATGCTAGAAACGTAGATTTGCCTTTCCTTAATCTTTCTTCTAAGATAAGTCATAAGGTCAGTCATGCCTCACGTGTTCCAGTGCTTCTACGGAATCCAAACTGATCTTCCCCGAGGTCGGCTTCTACCACTTTTTCCATTCGTCCGTAAAGAATTCGCGTTAGTATTTTGCAGCTGTGACTTATTAAACTGATTGTTCGGTAATTTTCACACCTGTCAACACCTGCTTTCTTTGGGATTGGAATTATTATATTCTTCCTGAAGTCTGAGGGTATTTCGCCTGTTTCATACATCTTGGTCACCAGATGGTAGAGTTTTGTCAGGACTGGCTCTCCCAAGGCCGTCAGTAGTTCTAATGGAATGTTGTCTACCCCCAGGGCCTTGTTTTGACTCAGGTCTTCAAGTGCTCTGTCACTCTCTTCACGCAGTATCGTATCTCCCATTTCATCTTCATCTACATCCTCTTCCATTTCCATAATATTGTCCTCAAGTACATCACCCTTGTATAGACCCTCAATATACTCCTTCCACCTTTCTGCTTTCCCTTCTTTGCTTAGAACTGGGTTTCCATCTGAGCTCTTGATGTTCATACAAGTGGTTCTCTTATCTCCAAAGGTCTCTTTAATTTTCTTGTAGGCAGTATCTATTTTACCCCTAGTGAGATAAGCCTCTACATCTTTACATTTGTCCTCTAGCCATCTCTGCTTAGCCATTTTGCACTTCCTGTCGATCTCATTTTTGAGACGTTTGTATTCCTTTTTGCCTGCTTCATTTACTGCATTTTTATATTTTCTCCTTTCATCAATTAAATTCAATATTTCTTCTGTTACCCAAGGATTTCTACTAGCCCTCGTCTTTTTACCTACTTGATCCTCTGCTGCCTTCACTACTTCATCCCTCAAAGCTACCCATTCTTCTTCTACTGCATTTCTTTCCCCCATTCCTGTCAATTGTTCCCTTATGCTCTCCCTGAAACTGTGTACAACCTCTGGTTCTTTCAGTTTATCCAGGTCCCATCTCCTTAAATTGCCACCTTTTTGCAGTTTTTTCAGTTTTAATCTACAGGTCATAACCAATAGATTGTGGTCAGAGTCCACATCTGCCCCTGGAAATGTACTGCATGACAGAATGGCGATGTACTTCCAACATGATTGATGTCCGGCACATAGCTCGCGTGTGGTTGAAGCGGTGTTGAATAGCTTATTTCATGACAGGTGGATTGGTCGTTGAAGCACGATACCGTGGCCCGCACGTTCACCGGATCTTACAATTTAAAACCTGGTTCCTAAATCTCTGTCTTACGGTGATACATTACCCGTGTTAAAATGGCCCGTTGACCAATTGCGGAAAAGGTCGATATCATGCTGATATGTGGCTATTGTGAACAAAATGCCCAATGGGTGTGTGCTACGTATGCTGCTCGGTATCCTGGTCGACATCATCCAAGTGTCCGGACTGTTCGCCGGTTACTTACGATATTTAAGGAAACAGGAAGTGTTCAGCCACATGTGAAACGTCAATCACGACCTGCAACAAATGATGATGCCCAAGTAGATGTTTTAGCTGCTGTCGCGGCTAATCCGCACATCAGTAGCAGACACATTGTGTGAGAATCGGGAATCTTAAAAATGTCAGCGTTGAGAATGCTACATCAACATCGATAGCACCCATACCATATTTCTATGCACCAGGAATTGCATGGTGACGACTTTGAACACTGTGTACAGTTCGGCCACTGGGTGCAAGAGAAATTACGGGTCAGTGACAGATTTTTTCCACGCGTTTTATTTAGCGACAAAGCGTCATTGACAGAAAGCAGTAACGGAAACCAGCATAATATCCACTATTGGGCAATGGAAAATCCACGATCGCTGCAACAAGTGGAAATACAGCGACCTTGGCGTGTTAATGTATGGTGCGGCATTAAGGGAGGAAGGATAATTGGCCCCTATTTTATCGATGACAATTTAAATGGTGGATTGTATGCTGATTTTCTATGTAATGTTCTGCCGATGTTACTACAAGGTGTTTCACTGCATGACAGAATGGCGATGTAGTTCCAACATGATTGATGTCCGGCACATAGCTCGTGTGTGGTTGAAGCGATATTGAATAGCTTATTTCATGACAGGTGGATTGGTCGTTGAAGCACGATACCGTGGCCCGCACTTTCACCGGATCTGACATCTCCAGATTTCTTTCTGTGGGGAAATTTGAAGGATATTTGCTATCGTGATCCACCGACAATGCCCGACAACATGTGTCAGCGCATTGTCAATGCATGTGCGAACATCATGGAAGGCGAACTACTCGCGTTGAGAGGAATGTCGTTGCACGTATTGCGAAATGCATTGAGGTTGACGGACATCATTTTGAGCAATAAAATTCTTCAGGGTATCAGACCGCATCGTCATAATTTTAAAATGTGCCAACGTTTCGGCCAGCGTTGCAGCTAGCCTTCATCAGGGCCTTACGTTAACTGCTAAATGAACACACTTGGATTCCTTAAATAGCTGCACGAGAAAACCATGTCGTTACTTGATTGGCTGTACTAGGAGGAGGAGGAGGGGTGAAAGGTATGCTTTATTGGTGTTTCCTTTATTATCTGTCATTGGCTGAAATAGCTGTTTTCTATTGGTCTTTATATTAATCCACCCCATTGGAGGAGACGGACGAATAGCGAACAGGTGATGGCTGTGACGTCACACTGTTTCCATGCTGTCCAGAAGCCGGCTGCGGCGTGCCATTGCTTTGTGTGCTCGCGACCACTACTGTGGCTCTCCGCGTGTCCGCATGGGCCGCCACGGCTCTGCCGCCGCTCCGTAGCCCTGCTATTGCAGGCAGCCAAGACCTCGGAAGCTTGTACCCGTCCTCTCTATTCATGTTGGCGGGTCTTTTGGCTATTTCTATCGCCTCTCTAATCTTTCTTTTGAATGTGAGAGGCTGTTTCGCCAGGACGCGGGCTTCTTGAAAAAATATTGGTTTCCCGCACTCGTCTCGGTGTTCCGCCACTGCTGACTTAGTGTGTTGTTTCAGGCGGATATATCTTTCATGTTCCGAGAGCCTAGTGCTGATCGGACGTCCCGTCTCACCTATGTAAACTAATCCACACTCACACCGGCCGCGGAAGCCTACGCTTACATTTAACCAACCTGTATGGGCAGGAAATCCACGGAAACATCAAGAAGTTAGAAGCACTGCGTTTAAAAAGATGTAAACTGCTGAATGACCTTGCTTTTTTGAAGAGATGCAGAGACACGAGTGTTGTGCCGCATTCTTTGCGGTTGACGTCTCACATACAAACGAACAAGGCGAGGAATATCTGTGTTAAAGCCAGTAAAGCATTGCTACGGGAAAGGATTCGCCACATCCGCATAAGTCTCGATGCTCACAACAGGAATTTGTGTGATCTGCACCTATTTCCGGCCGGAAAACTTCAGATGGAAGACTGGGATAAAGTCGACAGGTTAACCTTTCAGCAAGCATCAAGGACCAGCAATAGTATTACTAACCGCCAGATGAGAAAGTACGACAAACTACAACAGAAAGCCACGGACGAAACATTGACGCTGGACAGGCGACGGACAGTGGTCAACCTCTCCAGCCACACCTTGAGCGAAGCAACCACAGCAATCCTGGCCAAGGGGATGAATTTCGCAGTCGCACCTAAGCGAGTTCCAAAAGAAGATATCATAGAATCCGTAGAGGCTTCGGTACGTCATCTGCCGCAGGCCGAGGCGGAGAAGATCCGGCAGGAAACGGTCAGAGTTCTGAATAAAGCAAAGCCACCGAAGCAAAACATCAACGCTGAGGAATACCATGCCATCAAGGAACTCAGGGACAACCCCCACTTAGTAGTGGTACAGGCAGATAAGGGCAACGCCACTGTAGTCTTGGACACGACTGATTACAACAAACGAATGGAAGATATTCTCGCAGAACCTATCTACAAGAAACTTCAGGGAGATCCGACCGCCAAGGTAATCAAAACGACGCAGGCACTGCTGAAGCACTCTAGAATCAATTTCGACAAGGCCAGAAGATTCATCCCGCAAGTGACACAGGCACCAAGGATATATGGTGTACCGAAGGTACACAAAACCGACTTCCCCTTAAGGCCCATAGTAAACAGTATAAATTCGCCGACCTACTACCTAGCGAAAGAACTGGCACCTAGGCTCCGACACCTAGTGCATCAAACCGAGTCCTACGTTAAGGATTCCACTCACTTCGTGTCTCTCCTAAAGGAAATGCGTGTTACGGACCAAGATCTGATGGTTAGCTTCGACGTCAAATCCCTATTCACGAATGTCCCAGTGTCAGATACTGTGGACATCCTAGAAGAACGCGTGGCACCTGATGTATGTGAGCTTGTGCGCCACTGTCTGACGACCACCTATTTCAGGTGGAGAGGTCAATTTTATGAACAAACTGACGGTGTAGCTATGGGCTCACCCCTATCGCCTATCGCAGCAGAAATTTTCATGGAGGCATTTGAGGAAACAGCCCTCCAGTCCGCACCATTACGTCCAAATTGTTGGCTTCGCTATGTCGATGATACTTTCGTCATCTGGCCCCACGGAGAAGAGGAGTTACAGAACTTCCACAAGCACCTTAACCAACAGCATAGGAAAATCCAGTTTACAATGGAAACAGAGAAGAATGGGGTGCTGCCTTTTCTCGACGTGGAAGTTTATCGAAAACCTGATGGTAAACTTGGCCACAAAGTGTACAGGAAACCAACCAATACGGACAGGTACCTTCACGCCTCCTCCCACCATCACCCCACGCAGAAGAAGTCCGCCCTGCACACGCTAACGAAGAGAGCGTACAGGATAAGCGACGAAGAACATCTGAAGACAGAACTTGAACACCTCAGGTCCATCTTCGGAACTAATGGCTATGGGAAGCAGATGATAGACAGCACCATGTCGACAAGGGAGAAGATTAATAGGGAAGAGGAGAAGGAGGCACAGAGCATTGCTGTGTTACCATATGTACAAGGGGTCACCGAACGTATTGGCAAAATCCTACGAAAAGCCGACATCAAACCAATTTTCCGAAGCAGACACAAAATATCAGACATGCTCGGTTCTACCAAGGATGCAGTTGACAAACTACACACAGCTGGCGTGTATGAAATTGGTTGTGAGTGTGGATTAGTTTACATAGGTGAGACGGGACGTCCGATCAGCACTAGGCTCTCGGAACATGAAAGATATATCCGCCTGAAACAACACACTAAGTCAGCAGTGGCGGAACACCGAGACGAGTGCGGGAAACCAATATTTTTTCAAGAAGCCCGCGTCCTGGCGAAACAGCCTCTCACATTCAAAAGAAAGATTAGAGAGGCGATAGAAATAGCCAAAAGACCCGCCAACATGAATAGAGAGGACGGGTACAAGCTTCCGAGGTCTTGGCTGCCTGCAATAGCAGGGCTACGGAGCGGCGGCAGAGCCGTGGCGGCCCATGCGGACACGCGGAGAGCCACAGTAGTGGTCGCGAGCACACAAAGCAATGGCACGCCGCAGCCGGCTTCTGGACAGCATGGAAACAGTGTGACGTCACAGCCATCACCTGTTCGCTATTCGTCCGTCTCCTCCAATGGGGTGGATTAATATAAAGACCAATAGAAAACAGCTATTTCAGCCAATGACAGATAATAAAGGAAACACCAATAAAGCATACCTTTCACCCCTCCTCCTCCTCCTAGTACAGCCAATCAAGTAACGACATGGTTTTCTCGTGCAGCTATTTAAGGAATCCAAGTGTGTTCATTTAGCAGTTAACGTAAGGCCCTGATGAAGGCTAGCTGCAACGCTGGCCGAAACGTTGGCACATTTTAAAATTATGACGATGCGGTCTGATACCCTGAAGAATTTTATTGAAGAAGACAACGGCCGCGGAAGCCTACGCTTACATCATTTTGAGCATTTATTGCATTAATGTGATATTTACAGGTAATCACGCTGTAAAAGCATACGTTCTCAGAAATGATAAGTTCACAAAAGTACATGTATCACATTGGGCCAACCGAAATAAAATGTCAAACGTACCTACGTTCTGTATTTTAATTTTAAAAACCTACCTGTTACCAACTATTTGTCTAAAATTGTGAGCCATATGTTTTTGACTACTACAGCGCCATCTATCACAAAGTGAAAAAAGTGGTCCAGCTAAAGCATTCATATTTATGTATGTAGTACATGAATATGTAATAAAAAATGGGGGTTCCTAATTAAAAAAAGCAGTTGATATCCGTTTTACCTAAGGCAGTACCATCTAGCGGGCCAACCATAGCGCCATCTGCTTTCCCCCTTCAAGCTAGACAAGTTTCATTCTTTGTAGTTATTTCATCTGAGGCTTATTTCGTGAGATATTTGGCCGGTTCACAATCAATCACCACCCTGTACATAGATATAAAATTTCTGCAAAGAACAGTTCCATAAACAGATTCAATTATAAAGACGGAAATTGTATTTCTAGAACTATCGTGTTATATATAGCTTTGTATTTCTTGACATCTTGAACCAAACACGAAATGACTTCTTTTTCGCAGCATGTGTTGTCAAGTTAATACAACTGTGCACTGTGACTTTGTAATGACGAGACACTCACCTTTCACGTAACGGAGAATGAGACTCGAACAGCATCTTTCCTACAGGGCCGTGAAAGGAACTGATTAGCAAGAGGCGTGCAGTTAATGTCAGTATCTTTAAATTCATTCGATACCTGGAAAATGTGCCCTGCATACCAGTTTTCATCATATTTGAAAGCCACATAATGCCCAACTTGCAGTTGTTCCAACAAAGCATTTTCACAATCTTCCACAGCAACAGTGCGCCCATTTGCATCTGTTTACAGCCTCTCCATTAGAAGGGTGTTAGTAGAAAAGTGCATGAAGTGACAGTGTTCCTGGATCTGTCCTCATCGTACCCCCCACCACACACACACACACACACACACACACACACACACACACACACACACACACACATCCCCACCCCAGGGCTAACTAGTCAAATTTGACTCTTTTGTGATTGAGACATCTTTAAGTGAAGGTAAGAAATACCAACTGCAATGCCAAATACTTTTCATTATACTTAATTGTAGGACTGAAGAGTTACAGGGCAGAAGCTGAAGTCTGTACTGCTTCCCTGTGCAAGTTACAATATGTTTAAAAATCACAAATTTGAAGGACAGCACGGAAAAAGGATGCTTTTCAACATTTTTCATAAAAAGTTTGAATGATGGATTATACTTCTTACATGTTAGATCAACTTGATGGACTACGTACTATATGCATAAAAAACTGAGGTCAGTAGGTTAAGTCGTTACTGAGTATTAGGTCTCTGAAAATTGGGAAATTGGTGCCTGACTAATAACTGGGTGTGTACCCTTGAGCCTTCAAACCTGAATTTGTCAAAAATGGTTACAGTTAGGACAGTTTTACTGTTAATCCATGTAGGTAGCCATGTACCAAATATGACTCAATTCTGAGATGGGTCACCTTACCACCACAAGCTTCCATTCTCTTGTTCTCTGAACTGATCATCGTCCATATTTCATTTCTGTATAAAACTACACTCCAGATGAATATCTGTGGGAATGACTTCATGGTACTTCAGTTGACATTCTCCATTATCAATTCCTCCTTATCAGCCGTGGTTTTCTTTTTCCCCCCCCCCCCCCCCCCTATGCAAGTGTGTGTTCTATGTCATCTGTACTTCGGTCATTGTGAGTTATTTTGCTGCCCAAATAGCAAATTCATCTACGACTTCTCGTGTCTTGTTTCCTAATCCAAATCTCCCAGCATCGCCTGATTTAATTAAACTACATTCCATACCCTTGTCAAACAAAAAAAAAAAAAAAAAAAAAAAAATTCCAGTTTGGAAAATCAACAATTTAAGGAAAAGATGAATTGCTGCTTACTATAAAAACAAGACATTAAGGTGCAGAGAGGTGCAATGAAAAGACACCTACACATCATCTTCCATCAGAAAACAAAACACACACACACACACACACACACACACACACACACACACACACACACACACACCTCATTCACATATGACTGCCATCTCCAGCAGTGTGGACCAGAATGCACGTCACATGGATGAGAAGCAGAGAGATCTATCCCACAAGTTCAGTACAACCTCTAATCCCTGCTTAAGCCTGAGGGCCTTCCCGGAACCTCTCCCCTGAATCCATTTCCGTCCTCGCCGCTACGACATCCTGCATACCCACCTTCTACACGCTCCCCAAAATCCACAAGCCCGACAATCCTGGACGTGCGATTGTGACTGCTTATTGCACCCCCACTGAAAAACTTTCGCTCGTCATTGGCTGACACGTCCAACCGATTGCTCGTAATCTAGCCTCCCACTTCCTTTGACCTCCTCGATCCCTACTCGTCACAGTGCACACCACCTCCCTGTGCACCGACATCCCTCACGTCCGTGGTGTTATCACTGTTGCTCGCTACCTTTCTTGACGTCCTTCAGACTCTGAACCCACTACCTCGTTCCTAATTCACCTTACTACTTCTCCTTTGAAGGTAAGATTACAAACATTCACAGCACAGCCACGGACACCTGCACGGAACCCTGCTATGCCGAGTCTGTGTATACTTCATCTAGAGGAGACCTTCCTAGCCTCCCAAAATGCCAAAGCCGTGGTCTCATTAAGGTTCACTGGTGATATCTTCACGATCTGGACTCACGGCCGCGACAACCTATCTTCATTCCTTCACAACTTCAACACCTTCTTTTCCATCCACTTCACCTGGTACTCCTCAACCCAGTGTTCCACCTTTCTGGGTGTTGAAACCTTCCTCTACGATGGCTCCATCCACACTTCTGTCCACACGAAACACACCAACTACCAACAGCACCTACATTTTGGCAGTTGTCATCCTTCTCGTACAGCCTGGCCACCTGGGGACGGCGTATCTGCAGTGACGAGAACTCCGTTGCCCAGTATGCTGAGGGTCCCAGACGTAGTTAGCAAACGGATCTCCTGTGCCATTTCCCTTCACACCCCCAATCCTCCCACCACCCCCCAGAACCGTCCACAAAGGAGTGGCCCCTTTGTCACCCAATACCACCCTGGGCCGAAACAACTGAGCTACATCCTTCGCCAGGTCTTCGATCGCCTTTCGTTGTGCCCTGAAATGAGGGACACCCTGCCCGAGATCGTTCGCACTCCTCCTAAAGTTACGTTCTGTCTCCCACCCTACCTCTACGACATTCTAGCTGATCTCTGTGCCACTTCCGGTGCCACAGGGATCATTCCCTGTGGAAGACCCAGGTGTGACACCTGGCCAAATCCACCAAAACAGCTCTTCCTATTCCAGTCCTGTCACAGGCTTATCTTCCCCAATCAGAGGCCACCTGAAAAAGCAGCCATGTTGTATACCAGCTCGGATGCAATCATTGCACAGTTTTTATATTGGTGTGTATACCAACCAACTGTCCACCAAGATGAACAGCCACTACTAAACTGTAGCCCAGACAGTGTAGCACATCCTGTGGCTCGACATGCAGCTGAACGTAACTCGCTCAGTTTCAGTGGCTGCTTCACTACGCAAGCCATCTGGAGCCTCTCATCTACCCACAGCTTCTCTGAACTGCACAGATGGGAATTACACTTAACAACTCATTGTCCATGCCCGAAATTATCCCGGCCTCGACCAACGGTAACCTGTCGTCTCGCACCCTCCGTCTGATAGTTTGTGCCCCTTCTGTCCTATCACCTTCTCCCTATTCTCTCTTCCCACCCTCTCTATGTTCTGTCCTCTGCTAGTGCACCCACCCATAATTTCCAGATCCTCCCCTTTTTGGCTCCATTTTTCCCCACCTCCCTGCCCCACAGAGACTTGACGATATGTCTATTGGAGGTCTAGTCCCTGCACGTAGCCTCATACAGTGCTCTTCTCTCCACCCCTACCCCCTCACCTGTACCCTGCTATATGTTGTGCTTCCTGCCCCCTCCAGATGCTTGCATTCTATGTGACAGCTACATTCCTGTCCAAGCTGCCAGTGTGTGTGTGTGTGTGTGTGTGTGTGTGTGTGTGTGTGTGTGTGTGTGTGTGTTTTCTTTTCTAACATAGGCTTTGGCCAAAAGCTAATTGGTGTTTTGTTGTGCCTGTCTGCAACTTAACATTTTATCTTTACAATAAGTAGCTCTCTATTTTTTCCTTAGATTATTGATAATCCTTACCCTTGTTTTACTTCTGTAGGAGTTCGTCTTATAACACATTTTTCAAGACACTGTCCATTCCGTTCAGCTATTCCTGTAAGTCCTTCGCCATCGCTAACGGAACCACAATGGTGTCTGCAAACATTATGCCTCAGGTCTGTTCAACGTGGCAGTACCGCAGGCGATCTGTGATCGTGGAATTCTGTCTCTGGATTTGATTGAATTTATTTACATAGTGTTTCAGTCTTTTTGGTCATACATGAACCGTGATTAGGGGTGGCAATTATGTTAAAGACATAACATTTCCTATTTCAAGGAACCATTACATTCCAAAACCTTGCAATAAAAATGAGATTTTTCTGGGACTCACAGCTCAGATTCTGTTGGTGACAGAAATGTAGGGTCGTGTGTTTTGGATAGCCCTTGGACCAGGGACCATTTGCATTCCCAGCAAGAGGATTGTCTTACTGTAACTATCCTACAATACGAGGTCAAAATTTGGTTTTTGAGTGCCAAAACTGAGCTGCGTATTCCGAGATGGTTGTGCACACCAGACAGTTGTAATCCTTACAATATATTCCTAAGATCCTGATGTTGAACATCCGTGAAAATTGTTTTGATATCTTCACCCATTTCCGAGGTACAGAGATTCAAAGTTACTCTACTTATACACACAAAAGATGGACACGAGATGAAAACGTAGCTTACAAAGTTATTTAGCGAGGAGAAATATGCTGTAAAGTATGTCTGTTATCGTTGTAAGGGTCATGGGAACCCCAAGTTGTGGCACTGAAGCACGTGCAGATTTTTATGCACTTAAAATCCAGTCTGAGGTGTAAAAATAGTTTTGCATTATTTCAGTTTTGTGTAAGTATACAGTCAAAATTTAATGATCCATAAAGTTATTTTCATATCAGAGACATGCCTTGCTGTAGCAGGCTAAAGAAGGGAACCAGTGGAAAGGCCGAATATGCTTCCGTTTGAGAGGCTCTCGGCAGAAAATTGGGGGACTAGCTGCCTCTGCGTACGTTCCTCAACACGTTTAAAAAAAATTACCAACGTTTTTGGCATGCAAACATATCTGTGGTTAGAGAGGAGGAGACGGTGGCATTTAGAAAAAGACAGAAAATTAATAAGTACTGGAAAATAGTAAACAGTGGTTCTGCTCCAGAAAGAGTGAAGGAAAAAGTGGCAGTGAGAGAGAGAGAGAGAGAGAGAGAGAGAGAGAGAGAGAGGGACACTGCGGCAGTGGAACATAATAGGCAGATTGACGGAACAGTGCTCGGAGAAGAGTGAAGAAGACAGAGCCAGTGATAGAGAAACAAAGATGAGGGGGAAGTGGAAGTGGGTAAGAGCCAGTGATAATGAGAGATCAGAGTGTATGGCAGTGACAATGAGAAGAGACAGCAGCAGTGGGAAGGAAGTAATGAGGTGGTAGGACTAAGGTAGAGGAAGACGGAGACTGTGATGACGATGACTGTGCGAGCAGAAGAGCACAAATGGACTAGTGGGTGTTGAGTGCAGTACAGTAAGGGGAGGTTGTGGGAGTGAGAGGCGAGTTGCAAGCATGAATATGGTCAAATGCCAAATGTTTGAGAAAACTTGTGAAGGTGCTGAGGAAGGTAGACTGAGGTAGCCAGTACCATACTTTTCATTCAGAGGCTTTTAAACAGGAGCATATTTGCCCTTTTTTGTACTCATTTATTTACATAAATAAGAGGTTTTTTTATATGTCCGGCATGTGGAATTTCTGTTGGTTTTCAAAGGTTAATAACTGATGCTACATTTCAGATTTATGTTTAAATAAATGAGTAATTTTTAATCTAAATTTATTGAAGAACTGTTAGAAGTATTTTTTGTGAGAAATATTTGTCATGGGTCATTTGTTTTCTGTAAATTAATAAATATAGTTTCATAATAAGAATCATCCTTGCAGTTATTGTACATCGTATTGAATTTATCTCGAGGATCACTTTCTATGGAGTCATAAGATTTCCTCCATTCCCGTGCCTCTGTTCATTTTGGTATTCTGCATCAGATGCTGAGTTCGCTATTAAGAAAACACCTATTATAAGCGTGGACAGAAAACTTAACTGAAAGCTACCTATTGGCACTCAAATAGCAAGCAAATATCGGAACGGCATAACAGTGACGACAAATGTTAACAGAGTGTTGTCAACAGTAATGATTTAACAGTGGCAAAACAGTTGAATGTTTTCATTTGGTTGCTCCCACATATTGCTTTCATTCAAAGACTGAATGAATAATTACACTCAATATGTAAAATTAAAACTGAATGAGTAGATTGTTTTCCACCAAATGACTGAATTGATTTTCATTTGATTTTCCCCATTGCTGTGTTACAGATCTCCCTTCCTTGGAAACAATTTGAAGACGTTTCGGAAATCGAACCAGCTTCCTCCCACACCGAGGGTAGCCACATTAACCGCCCATCTGTGGAGCCGGTACGTCATTAGCTTTTTATTTCTTAATTTCCTTTCTAAATAATACTAAATATATAAAAAACCAACATGTTAACATATGGCACTCCTGACATTATAATGAAGTATAATGTTCTTCAGCACTAATACAAATGTGCAACACTTGATATGTCTTCTTTTTCCATTTGGAACACTGTTTCAAGTTGGCTGCCCGGGGATATACCACGTGTAGCATCCAGCAACAGTCAGCTATCATACTGACATCCCTTCGGCTCTGATACCTTACCTTCCTTTACTCTCTCGGTGGAACCTTTCACACTGCTTCTCACTCACAGAACCTAGATTGTTTTTGGAAAATAGGTAATTGGGAGTTAGTGAAATGCAGCATTGAGGCACCCAGTACCTTCAAACTATCCAGCACGTTTCTCATTATTTTGTTGTAACGGAGAGCTTGCCGAGAAACTTGCTGATACCTTCTTTAAAGGATATCTGAGTTGACCTTTCAGTGTTGTCGGTCTTATCTTCAAATGTTTTATCTTTCTTTAGTTTCCAAATGTCAGAGCTGTCAAAACTACTCCATTCAGCTCAGCTTCTGGCAAAACTTTGAGATATGGAAAAGTGCCAATCACGCGAGCCTTTATTAAGATTTAAATCAAACTTCAGTAAAAGACTCATGAAGGTGAGCACATAGACAATATAATACAGGTCTCACCTCACACACTCATATTGGACAGTGCTGTTGTCTATTCGAAGAATGTAAACTTTTCGAAGAATGTTACATTGTCACGACTGTTAGAGGGCTATGAGCCCAGATACATTTTCAATGCTTATGAAACTGGCATCTGTTATAATTTACTTCCTGCAAAATCATATTCAGTTAAGGTAGAAAATTGCCACGGAGGGAAAAAAGAGAACTATGCTGTTGTGTGTAAATAGCAATGGAAGTTGCCTCCTCTAATGATTCTCAGATGTTTCCAAAATGTAGAAATGCTGCTTTGTGCATATGAGTACAACCGCAGACCCTGGAGATACCAGAAATCCTTAAGACTTTTTCAGGCGTTAGATACCAAGATGAGCGCAGCAGAAAGGAATTGGACTTATTATTAACATATGCCCTGTACCTCCTAAGGAAACAATTAGTGAGGAATGTAAATGTTGTGTTCCTTCCTCCAAACTCTGCCTGGGCATAATACACTCTGTTCAAGATAAGCACAAAGTAGCAGTTTTGCAGAAGTCAGTTTCATTCTTTGAGAGGAAGGATGTAATAACAGTCAGCCTCATACAGCCTGTACAACTGTTTGTTGCTGTCTGGAATTCTATATCACAACAGACAATGTAAAATTGTTTCACAAAGGGTGACTGAGGTACATCAGTTGCTGCTGAGGCTGACATTGTTCCAGGAGGAGGATGGGGTAGAAAACTGATTTTTCTGAAAATGTCAGATTCCAGACACTGTTGTGATTAAGGTGTTCTGACTGCCATACCTGAGACTGATGAGAATAAAATGCTTACATTTATGCCTATTAGGTGCTGGCAGTAACAATGACGAAGAAGAAGAAGAAAAATAGGAGGGCATTGGGTCAGGTTTTGCTGCTGTTGTGCGAGGAATTGATACTGTCAGAAATTTCTTTTTGTCTTTTAATGTACATGACTGAATTCTAAATTATATCAACCAGTTGGAGCAACTGCAGTATGCTGGAAGGACAAACTGAATTAGACTTCTTGATTTTTTCTTTTTTTTTTTTTTTTAAAGAAATTAAGGTTGCGTTCTGTGAAAATTGTCTATGTAGTGCTTTCAAATTTGAAGCACAGGATATTGGCAATTTTGTAATTAAATAACGCTTATTTCATCTTTTGGGATTATATAAAGTATGTATGGTAATGTAGGTTAAGATCCCAGGTATCACACACACTGCAGCCATTCACCCAGATGGGCCCTCATTTGCGAGTAATTGACGAAAAACTTCATAATTTTACTCGATGCTCAAGTAGTATACAGGGTGAGTCATTAACAGTTCCCACCTAGAATAACTCCAAAAGTATCATAGTAGCTGAAAAGTTTGTGGGATAAAAGTTGCATGGGACAACGGGGGCCATAATATGACGTTGGTTTTTTGTTGCTACGTGGGGTCGCGTCAGTTATGAAGGTCAACTGTGTGTGTGTGTGTGTGTGTGTGTGTGTGTGTGTGTGTGTGTGTGTGTGTGTGTGTGTGTTTGTTTGTTTAATGGGATGCTATAGTTCAGTACTTATTTTCTGACAGCAGCTGTCGAGACAAATCCAATGATGTGTAACAGTAAGGTCTCCGAACGTCAGCGAAGGTCACAAAGGTGGCATGAACATCCCATTTACAGGTGTTCGAAGGGATGACCATTGGTGTCAATGCAGAACTGCAACCTTCTTATTATGGATTGAGTGGCATTCCTTATCACTTTGGCACTTATTGAAGCACATGCTCTTACAATTCTCTCTCATATATAGTGAAAATAGTAAATAATTACCAAACATAGCGTATCCGTCTAACGTGCCATTGATATATAAATAACATTAGACGGTTTCTCAATACAATACTAATAGGAATGGTAAGACTAGTATTGTCGAATCAAGCAAATGTGAATGATTTATTCCTTCAAAGAACAAGTCGTTATGCTTCTCATTTACTGAGAATGCCAACGAAATTCAGTGAGAGCTAGACACTTATATGCTGAAAGATATCTTCAACATACTCACCCTACACCTCATACATTTAAATATGTGTAAGATAAATTGAGAACAACTGGATCTTTAACGCATCGGAAACATATCGGGCAAAGGAAAGTTAGTAACAAGGAAGTGGAAAGTGATACTCTTGGTACTGTGGTTTGAGATCCTTGTCACTTCGTGTCAAAGACATTGTTTATAAAGACATTCCAATTAAACTTGAAGATACGCGAGAGAGGATTGTCAGAGCATGTGCTTTGATAAGTGCCGAAGTGATAAGGAATACCACTCAATCCATGATAATAAGATTGCAGCGCTGCATTGATACCAATGGTCATCACTTCGAACACCTTCTGTAAATGGACGTTCATTAACCGCTATCAGAAAATAAGTGCCAAACTATAGCATCCCATTAAAAAAAAGAAAGGGGGTTGACCTTCATATCTCTGAAGTGACCCCACCTAGCAACAAAAAACCAATGTCCCATTATGGCCCCTGTTGTCCCATGCAACTTTTCAACTCCTATCATAATACCAGAGTTATTCTTGGTGGCAATAGTTAGTGACTCACTCTGTATAACAGACTAGTTGTAATGGATAGGATAAGCTCTTCACGTGCAGAAGGTTGTAGAGTCAAATCTCAGCAGATGCTTTCCATTTTATATTTTTAAATCTTTCCATTTTCTATTTTTAAATATTTATTGAAATGACTTTGATCATTATTTTTCTTCAATTAATTGGTTTTAAACGTAATTTTTTTAATTCATATGTCACATCTTTTTAGTCATTATATGAATGTTTACATTTGTCTCATTTTTCTCTTTATATGATTCTTTTTCCACTTGGAATTTTTGTGAATGTGAATCTGATTGTTTATCTATTATAATATTTAAATATTTGAAAATTTTGATCCATCAGTTAAAAATCAAAAGATGATATAATCTGTTTATATTCACTGTGCAATGGCGTCAAAAAAAGTATTTCTCATTACAAGATGCCAGATGTGCTTTCTTTTGGTAATTGTCATACAGACATTTAAAACATAGCCTAAATTCCCCTTGCACTATAGATGAAACAAAACAGGTGACGATTTAAGTGAAAGAAGGAATTACAAGTAAAGTTAAATGAGGAATAGAAATAATGGATGCAACAGTGTCAACGAAAAAATAGGAAGTCAAAACAGAAGAAATTAGATTGAAACTAATACATAAATTAATTGAAATCACATAAAGAAAGACTTCAAGCACAAAAAAATAATAGGAAAAAAATGAGAGCATATGAAGATGTTGTGATAACTAAAATGTGACAAAAGGAATAGAAATTTAAAAAAAATTACATTTAAACCAATTAATTGAATAAAAATAATGATTAAGGTCATTTTGATAAAAAGTGAAAAATAAGAAAAGATAATTAAAGTACCAGATCAGATTCAAACCTGTGACCTCACGCATGTGAAGCCACACCCTATCTGTCACACGTGCAACCCTCCGATGTCACATTCCATTTTTAATGCTGTTGAGCACCACGTGAAATTCTGAAGTTTTTTCCATCAGTTACTCTCAAATGAGGGCTCACCGGGATGAATGGCTGCAGGGTGTAATACGTAGGACTAACCGACATTACTGTATGGCCGGTTTCAGAAACTCGATCCCACCACTGGAGACCTCTCCTTGTCAGTTCTGGTTTCAAGAACATTTTTAGCATATGAATGTATCGAGGCACAGTAACAGGGACTGCGGCCCCATACTGTCGGAAAAAATACAGTCCAAGTCTGACGGATACTGATGAGTAAAGTGTGAATGCTCAGGAGCACAATAAAGCAGGTTTTGTTTACAGGTGGTCCCATTTGCTTGAAAATGAGCTTCATCACTCATCGGCAAAATCACTTGCATTCTACAAGCAAAGTCGTTGCATACAGCGAAATCAGTTGGCTTGAGTTGTTGCACAACAAGAAGTTTGTACTGATGGAATATTAATGTGAGCAAAATTTTTCTAACAAATTGATGACCGATTGCTAGTTAACTTGCATGACGGCTAGCTGACTGTCACGGGCATCTGGCTCTCGCATCCATTAGCCCTGTAACATTTTCTGGTACCATTGCATTGCTTCTTGGGCCTGAACACTTCGTATGCGTTATGTTCCCAGTTGATCTGAAGTTTTGCACCCATCTGAAGATTGTGTTAAGACTCAGGACAATCTCGTGTCATCTGAGATTGACTCGTACACAAAACATTTGCTGCGTAGCTGCAACAGACCCACCACTTCTGAAGAAGCTGTCATAGACGAACAAACGATGTTGCAAGTCACGCTGCTCCATTGTAACTGAAACGGTATGTCATGTGGAGGGGAACTACCCCCATCGTGACCTAAAACCGACCCCCTGCTATGTGTCATCCTGTAGTTGTGGTTCACTTACAGCTTTATCTTAATAGTTATGTGAAATATCGCCTGTTCCTGCAATGAAACTTGTACTTGAGTTTTGACTCCAGGCTTTGCTCAAAATTTATTGGTCTGTATGACTCACCTGATGTCGAACTCAAAAAGCAATTATCCTTACATTCACAATCACTCGGAAATGTTACACACTTACAGTTTTATTGTATTGCAGCTGTTAAAGTTCACTCACGTAATGGTGTGACACGACTCAACCCCCCACCCCCACCCCTCTAGAGCTGAGCTCGGAGGAAGTCTTGCCTGCTGTGCCGGAGCGTGTGCGTGTGATTAGTGTGTCATACTGTAACAATACGAGTCAACATAAATGTAACAGAACTTCAATAGCGTATTTGACTCTATTGGTTACGGTAGAGAGATCGATCTTTCGGTCCTGTCTGTATATTTATATATAATATATCTAAAAACAAAGATGATGTGACTTAACCATACGAAAGTGCTGGCAGGTCGATAGATACACCAACATACACACAGAATTCTAGCTTTCGCAACAAACGGTTGCTTCGTCAGGAAAGAGGGAAGGAGAGGGAAAGACGAAAGGATGTGGGTTTTAAGGGAGAGGGTAAGGAGTCATTCCAATCCCGGGAGCGGAAAGGGTTACCTTAGGGGGAAAAAAGGACAGATATACACTCGCACACACACACATATCCATCCGCACATACACAGACACAAGCAGACATTTGTAAAGGCAAAGAGTTTGGGCAGAGATGTCAGTCAAGGCGGAAGTACAGAGGCAAAGATGTTGTTGAAAGATAGGTGAGGTATGAGCGGCGGCAAATTGAAATTAGCAGAGATTAAGGCCTGGCGGATAACGAGAAGAGAGGATATACTGAAGGGCAAGTTCCCATCTCTGGAGTTCTGACAGGTTGGTGTTAGTGGGAAGTATCCAGATAACCCGGACGGTGTAACACTGTGCCAAGATGTGCTGGCCGTGCACCAAGGCATGTTTAGCCACAGGGTGATCCTCATTACCTACAAACACTGTCTGCCTGTGTCCATTCATGCGAATGGACAGTTTGTTGCTGGTCATTCCCCACATAGAAAACTTCACAGTGTAGGAAGGTCAGTTGGTAAATCACGTGGGTGCTTTCACACGTGGCTCTGCCTTTGATCATGTACACCTTCCGGGTTACAGGACTGGAGTAGGTGGTGGGAGGGTGCATGGGACAGGTTTTACACCGGGGGCGGTTACGAGGGTAGGAGCCAGAGGGTAGGGAAAGTGGTTTGGGGATTTCATAGGGATGAACTAAGAGGTTACGAAGGTTAGGTGGACGGCGGAAAGACACTATTGGTGGAGTGGGGAGGATTTCGTGATGGATGGATCTCATTTCAGGGCAGGATTTGAGGAAGTCGGATCCCTGCTGGAGAGCCACATTCAGAGTCTGATCCAGTCCCGGAAAGTATCCTGTCACAAGTGGGGCACATTTGTTGGTTCTTCTGTGGGAGGTTCTGTGTTCGAGGAGATGAGGAAGTGGCTCTGGTTACTTGCTTCTGTACCAGGTCGGGAGGGTAGTTGCGGGATGTGAAAGCTGTTTTCAGGTTGTTGGTGTAATGGTTCAGGGATTCCGGACTGGAGCAGATTCGTTTGCCACGAAGACCTAGGCTGTAGGGAAGGGACCGTTTGATGTGGAATGGGTGGCAGCTGTTATAATGGAGGTACTGTTGCTTGTTGGTGGGTTTGATGTGGACGGATGTGTATTTATTATTTATATATAATATTGAATATAATAGAGGGAAACATTCCACATGGGAAAAATATATCTAAAAACAAAGAAGTGTAACAGAGCTAAAGACTCAGCGAAGTAAGGAACCAGAAAAAGAAATGTCGGGTACGGCCTTTCTGCCATACATTCCCAGAGTGATGGACAGAATCGGCCGTATATTGCGCAAACACGGCGTAAAGACGATTTTCAAACCGACAAGGAAGATCAAAGAGTGTCTTAGATCGGCGAAGGAGAAAAGAGACCCACTTGCAATGTTGGGAATATACCGTATACCTTGCACATGCGGAAAAGTTTATGTCGGAATGACTGGACGATCCATTAACACCAGGATCAAAGAGCATAAGCGACATTGCAGGTTGGGGCAGGTGGAGAAATCGGCCGTGGCAGAGCACGCACTGAATGAGACCGACCACGTAATAAAATTCGCCGACACGGAAGTTCTGTCTGTAGAGAAGCACTATCACACGCGCTTGTTCAGAGAAGCTGTAGAAATCCAAAAACACGCGAACAGTTTCAACAAGAAAGAGGAAAGCCTTAAGGTAAACGGATCCTGGCTTCCCGTACTGCAGCGAACGACCATCGCGGGTAGCAAGAGGAGAAACGCACCGGAAATGACTGCAGATAAGCCCTCGGACGTTGGCGCGCCAGATACATATAGCCTGTGGCCGCGAGCTCGCCTCCAGTTCACCACCGGCAATGGAGGGTGAAGCTTTGACAATGCCAGCCACTCGTGCTGGCGAAACGTCGGAAAAATCATTAGATGAACGTCGGCCAAAGAACCCGAGACAGAAGCCGATAGGCAGTTTGTCAACAAGTGGCCACGAAAGCCTTAACAATGTTGTATAACCAGAGACTCATGGCACCCCTGCTATACGTAAAACCATTTTGACACTCTAAATTAGTAATTCATTTATTTTATTTTTATGATTTTGGGTTTATAGCCATTCTCAGTTGCAAATTGACAAGCCTAAATGACATAAGCAACCATTGAGCATGACAGTTATTATAGGTCAGTATAATAACTGATCAGTTAGCTGTGAATATTGTTCTGTTTGTAAACATACATATATGGATGGATTTATGTATCTCTCTCTCTCTCTCTCTCTCTCTCACACACACACACACCTCTCTCTCTCTCTCTCTCTCTCTCTCTCTCTCTCTCTCTCTCACACACACACACACACACACACACACACACACACACACACACACAAGCATGTGTTTGTGTGTGCATGCATGTCTAATCAGAGATTCTGTAACAATTAGAAGTGCAATCTGTGAATGGTGACTGATTATTAAAATAAATTTATAACAGTTTTCAAAAAATGTACAGAAATGAATGATAAGTGATGCAACTCACTGTTAGCCCATAAATACAAGTTGTCGTGACCAAACGAATACAGAAATAGTTTGCTTTTTAGTCACAGAGATATAACATTGAAGTCTCTCTGTGCCCAGTTACTGTTTGACACTGCACATTTTCTCACGGTGAAGACGGAATAAACGAGAATGCAACTGTCTTGTTCGCATTGAACGAAATTTGTGAGTTTTTCGGCTGAAGCGTGGATTGTAACGTGAAACTTATTGGAGATGTCACTCCTCCTCTATTGGAACACTTTTGTAGTGGTGTACACTACATCAGTTGATTTTTGTCTTGCACCTTCCACAGTCTCACAAAAAGCAGCCTTTTTAAAGGCCACCTGATTCTGACAATCGGCCATTCCGCCTCACGAGTGCTACTTCGCACCAGTGAGATCGAGTACTCGACTTCCGCACTAACGCCGAATCACGACCAACCCTACGCTTCAGTAAGGGAAAAAAAGTCGACGGGTACAAAGCGACTGCAGCGCGACAGTTCAGACTTGTTATACTTGTGGAATTACAGTGGGAACGAAGGAAGCCCCACACGGAAGTAACACAGTACCTCAAATTGTAAAGTATTAGGCCTGTACTCACTCACCCTTCTGATCTGTCGGTGACCGGGCACATGCTATGAACTGCCTCATCTCGTGCTCCCTAATCCTTTTAAATTGTCGATGCCACACCCAGACTGGCAGTTGCCCTTACTCGCTTTCCAGGCCAGCCCTTCTCTACGCTGTGATTTCAGAATGTACTAAAGTTTGAACGGATTTATTAAACTTTTGAAAAAATGCTGCGAACTCGTGCACCAGAGGAATATATTGTTATTGCTTGTCTGGAAACACTGTACGTGTTTGCATCTTTGATGTACTGCTTGTCTTAGAGAGCAGTGACCCTATCTCCACAGTTGTGCAATTCCAACCTGCAATTATATGGAAGATTTTGCTTGCTCGGCACCCTGTTCTCTGTTGTGACATTATTATCTGACGGCTATTCTCCGCTTTGTATACGGTTACATCTGTAAGGAAGCGGGAACCCCACTACAAACTGCTGGAAGTCCTCATCGTCTGAGCAATGCGTCCTTCGAGACTGCCGGTAATGAGGAATGTGGCCGTGCAAAGAATTATCGACTTTGGCTCTTTCGGGAACTTATTTTCGGGAGAACGTATGTGGTCTTGGACTGAATGACACCACCTGTATGTTACGTTTTGCTCATTATAAACAAAAATGAACGTATAAAGTGATTATATCTGAGTACACTTAATGCTCTAAATTGCCACAAGAGCTTCCTGTATAGATGCAAAAGTGTATGCTGCAAGGAAGATTTTCCTCTCAGATTTGGAAATGTGAGATTTTTCATCCAGATAATTCACTTCTTTTGGAAGCCTATTCAAAATGGTTGGTATAGAACACTGCACATTTTTCTGTACCATTCCACAGTTTCCTCTACTACTGAAGCTTTATTCACGCTGAATTTGAATACAGTTATGCGCATCCAGTATCTCGGACTTATCACACTAAATATACCAAACTAGAATTGACGGAACTTCACAAATCGAAATATGTTTCCTTTTTGGCAGTGAAGTTATAAACAAATATAGTGCATTGCATTACTGTCTTCGTTTACTCGAGCTTATTTTTCAATTTTTGTAGTTCATTTTCATGCTTTAATGCTCAAAATAGAGGCTGAGGCAACCATGTTGCAAAAGCACTAATTGAATGTGTTTCATCATCAGAAAGATTTGTATTCAATAATCTCCTTACCTCAAAGTATATTTACAGTTGTTCATCCACACGAAGTCACCACAGTAGTGTCAGTGAATGAGAGGTAAACAAGATAAAAACCGTAAGTCAATAAGAATTTCATGGTCACTTCCTTTGTTAGTATGCCATCTCCTTGCAATGTAGCCCATCAGCATCAGTACATCAGCGAAAAATAGAACCGTGTACACTGAGAGGGAAATTGGTAACATACGAGGTGTGTTCAAAAACTAATTGAACTTTTGAAATAGCACACCAACCAGCAGAGAGAGCATGCTGAAGCTACTGAGCACACCTAGCAGCAGGTTTAAACAACAAACAGCCATTTGCCTCGCATCGCTCGGACAATTAGCGAGCGAACGACAGCCGCTAAAGCAAGCACGTGTACAGCCTGCTCATCGGATTAGTGCAATGAAGGAGCCTGGAGAACAATTTGTGTGAGTGAGTGAGTGTGAAATTCTGCTACAAATTTGGCAAAGCTTTCAGAGACATTTCAAATGCTTAGCCAAGCATACGGGGAGGACTGTATGAGTTGCTCGCAGTGCTACAAGTGGTTTAAACATTTTCAACAGGGCATAATGTTGGTCTGTGACGCTTCCGGGTCTGGACGTCCTTCCAAATCGACAGATGATGGTGACGCGGATAGCGTTCGTGCCGTGATTCGTGGAAATTAACTGTTTGGGATGTTGCTCAGGAGGTGGGCATCAGCGTAGGATCGTGTTATCAAATTTTGAGTGAAATGCTTGAGATGCGTCATGTCAGTGCGAATTCGTGGCACGTTTGTTGACCGAAGATCAGAAACAGACCTGTGTTGAAATGTGCGGGGAACTGCTTGCCACTGTTAATGACAATGAAAACTTCTTAAGAACATCATAAAAAAGTTCATGAGAAGTGAGGGTCACTTTGTCCAAAGAAAAGCACGCATGAGTAGGTCAAAGATCAAGGTGATGTTGGTTTTTTTTGTGACCGCAAAGGCATTATCTATCACAGATTTGAACAACATGGTCAGACGGTAAACGGGGAAGTCTAACAGGGAATACTAGTGCGCACGATGGATGCTGTGCGCAGGAAGAGGCCTGAATTGTGGGAAAACCAGAGTCGGATGTCTCATTGTGACAATGTGCCGGCTTACGCGTCACTCCTTGTCTGCAGTTACCTAGCAAAACAGCACATTCCCATTGTGTCCCATCCACCATATTCTCAGGACCTAGCCCCAGCACATATTTCCCTGTTTCTCAAACTGAAAAACACATTCAGAGGACGTCGTTTGCAAACCGTAGAAGAAACACAGGACAATTGACGAGAAACCTGTGAAACCTGTGTGCCATCCCACGAAAAGCATTCCAGGAGGTGTTTGAAAATGACAAGAAACAATGGGAACTGTATTACCAGTGGAGAGGACTATTTTGAAGGGAACAATGCTTGAAATGTTGTACAATAAGCAATAAGACTGATACAGCAAAAGTTCTTTTTTAAAATGCTGAACTAATGGGCTACATTTTAAGGTGACATAGTCACAGGGGAAATGATCACACAATTTTTATTGTCTTTTATGTATTTTTACCCTTTATCTTCTTTTGAAATTTATCATTGCTTTAATCCATATTCATTAAAATATCCTGTTTTAGGTGAAGCTCGGTTTCTTCAGAAGGCTATTTTTAAAAAAATTGTAAAAATATAAGTCGAGCAGTGTCTCTTATCTTACAACTCGCATCCTCCAGGACTGGATTTGTGAGCACGAGGGCTAATTGTCGCGCCTCAGCTGGTCGCCACAATCGTCAGATGTCAATATTTCTGAGTCTCTGTGCTCTGCTTCAGAGAGACGGATACTCGGTCGCTATCCTTCTCCGTCATCGTTTTCTGAACCTGCCACTATTTTGCAGGAAGAGTGGTATAAGATTGCTTCAAAAATCGTGCTAGAGCTGTATTTATCCGTTGCGAGATGACTGGGAGCTGTTTTGAATGTCTACAGGTTTCCTACACCGTATTTGGCATGCTAGTGTCTTGTGTTTTTGGTGTTTCCATATACCCCCTGTGTGTTTCTTATTTATGTACGTGTGTTGTTCATTACTGTTTGTTATTTTGTTACTTGCTACGACCCATCAAGTGATCTCCAAGTCCTGATGTCATGACGAATGGTGTCCCTTCGTGAACTCCCAGACGTTGTTTTGTTCCTCAGTTATTCCAGTGTCCTCCCAGTGGTTTCTTTGATGTCTCCTATTCATGTCCTCCTGTCTTTTCCTCTCTGTGACCTTCCATCCTTCTGAGCAGTACAGTTTATTGTAGTGAGTCTTAGGCTCCTTCTCCAAACATATATTCCAAAAGAATCACTTTTCTTGCTGTCCACTTTTTTATTGTCGACTACTCGTATCTGTACAGAGCTGTGGGAAAGATCAAGGTTTTATGTATTTTTATTTCCTCAGTGTCGACAGTTTCACTGCCTGTAGTTACTTGCCTAATTTAATTTTAGTGGATTTTTCAAATTGTTCCATCCTTGCTTCAACAGTGTAGGAGCCGCTTTTTGTTCTCGTGAATCCTAAATGTCTTTATTCCTGTTCTCACAAAGTCAGTAATATAATTTTTGAATCTTCTGTAATGCAGCACCTCTTTGTCACAGGAACCCGAGTGTATTATCGTGCAGGAATAAGATCTGTCACGACGCCTTGCAAACTGGAGCGCTACGACCCAGACAGGTAGGAACAAACTTACGTTTCCAAAAAGTTTTTTTCTTTCCTCTTCATAACCATTTATATCTAATTTTAAGACGAGGTTTTGTAGTACTGACAAAACCTGACACTGGTTACGATGATACACACTAGCTCGTGCTAAAGTGTGTACTGCTGCTACTAGTAGGTGCGAGTGTCACATGCGTGCAGATATTGGCTGCTCGACTTCAGAATGTGAAATGTAGCAATATTTACACACACATTTATTTTACTCCTGTATAACTTCTAGGATTATTTTCAGTGACATCAAAATCCATAGTTTCTGACTTCGTATAAACCCAGACACGGAAAAAAAGAAGCTCAATCAGTTATATTTTCCTCTCTAGTATGTTTATTTTACTACTAGCTGTAAGATCTTAGTAATATTTAAATAAAGTAAAGTAAAACTGACTTGTATACTTTGCATAGCCTAACATACAATTCAGGGTAACAGTGTGGTCAAAGCCAGGAGCACATTGTATTTTTGCTGAAGCACAGTAATTGGGAGTGAAACACTCAGCACTTTCCAACTTCGACAAAGACATCATCAAGTTGCTATGTATCGGAATCTCTAGCTGCAATGACAGTTCCGAATAGTACCTGCACTTGTCGTACAGTGTACAGGGTATATCAAAAAGAATCATCCTATTTGGCACTACTGTATTTCTGGAAAATAATAAACATACACATAGAATTTTGTTTTTTGACGACCTCAAAAAGTTTTTTGTTTATATCTTTTCTAGGTGTTCAATACTCTCCCCTTGAGATGCACGGCATGTCAGTGCAGTATTCAAATTGCTCCCACACATGCAGCGACCATGTCGAGTAACTGCTTCCACAGCTGCTGTTATGCAATGTCTCATTTCACTCACTGTTGTTTGTTATGGAGGCACATAAAGAAAGTCTTATATAAATCCTCATTAGAAATAATCGCGTGCCATCAGGATTGGTTACGTTGGAGTCCAGTAATGTAAGGCCAAATGGTTTGGTCCAATGCAGCCGATCCGTCGTTCACTAATCCTTTGACTTAAAAATTCCCACACTTCCAGATGCCAGTGTGGAGATGGCCCATCCTGTTGGTAAATGAAGTCATTCGAATCAGTCTCCGACTGCGGGAAAAGGAAGTTCTTAAGCATATTGAGATATGTGCTTCCTGTAACACTGTTCTCGGAAACCCCCCCCCAGGGGGTCCACAACTCTTTTGTGGATACGTGCATAGCGAGCACGGGATCCCGAGCTAATGTGGCCTACCTTCCTTTCCGGGCTGCATACCTTCCCTTTCCGCATCCTTCCCCATCCCACATCTTCGCCCCTCCTCCCCTCACCTCTGGCTCTTTGCTTCCCTTTCTCCCCATCTGGGAGTATGGTTTGTGCCTACGTCCGGAGACGGACGCTCGAAACTGTTCCAACTTCCTTGCTTTCTACACTTGCAAGTCTTCGTCCTTCCTCTGTCTTTTTCTTTTCCT
Source organism: Schistocerca americana (assembly GCF_021461395.2). Classification (NCBI taxonomy): domain Eukaryota; kingdom Metazoa; phylum Arthropoda; class Insecta; order Orthoptera; family Acrididae; genus Schistocerca; species Schistocerca americana. The sequence goes on from NC_060129.1 coordinate 82,465,598, forward strand.
TTCCTCTTCTCTTTGCCCTTTTCTCCGCTGCGGCGTTTGAGACCCCTCTTATTTCCTTTCCCTTTCTCTTTTTTCCTCCCTGTGCGTGTCTGAAGGCCGACCCACGCACTTCCATGCGTAGCCGGTGACGGGGTAACGCGTAATTCCCCGCCCCGGGTAGACAGGCAGGACACGTACCTACCCTCTGGTAATGGCCAGGCCCAGGGAGGGGTGATTACCCGAGCTGATACCTTCCGAAAGTGCCGATTGGTCCCTCCGTCCGTTTGTCGGGAGGTGTGACCTGAGGTGTGAACAATCACCTAAGGCGGGAGTGCCCTCAGTGAGGGCCCCCACAAGGGAGGAGCGCGCCATCGGAGACGCCGGTAATCATGGGGGATTCTTCTGCAATGGTTTCCTCACCTTCCACTATGTCTGCTCACAAACGTAAGTTCACTGAGTCTCAGCCACAGACAGTTCTTCCATCGTTGCCACAGTTCCTTGTTGTTTCTCGGTCTGACGAAGGTCACGACTTCTCCACGGTCAACCCTTTCATTATTCAGAAAGGTGTCGACGCAATTGCAGGTCCTGTAAAGTCTTGTTCCTGATTACGGAATGGCACCCTGTTGTTAGAAACTAACAGTGCCCTGCAGGCACAAAAATTGCTGCGTACTTCTCTGCTCCACACCTTCCCTGTCCGGGTGGAACCGCACCGTACCTTAAATTCCTCGCGTGGAGTCGTTCATACACGATCCCTCGATGGATTGTCTGACGAAGAAATTCAGCACTACCTGTCTGACCAGGGCGTAACGGCTGGTCATAGAGTTATGAAAAGGGTTGACACGAACATCATTCCAACCCGCACTGTCTTCTTGACGTTTGACAAAGTTCAACTCCCATCGAAAATCAAAGCGGGCTATGAGATAATTTCCATTCGCCCTTACGTCCCAAACCCTACGCGTTGGTATCGATGTCAGCGGTTCAATCACACCAGCCAGTCCTGTTCCAATCCGGCCAAATGTGCTATGTGTGGCAAGGATGCCCATGAGGGTGCTTGTCCACCTCCATCCCCTCGCTCCATCAACTGTATGGGTGACCACGCTGCTTCCTCTCGAGATTGCCCCGTTTTTAAGGACGAAAAGCTCATCCAGGAAATCAGAGTGAAGGAAAAGGTGTCGACCTTTGCTGCTCGAAAATTATTCGCCAGTCGACAGCCCACCGTGCCTCAGACAGGAAAATACAGCACTGTCCTGGCTTCTCCTCGGCCAACAAAGGAGGCAGCCACGCAGACTTGCGACCTCACCTTCAGTGCCACGGTTGTCAGATCGGCCAGCGCAAAGATCGCCCGTTCAACCTCACCACTTTCCCCTGCCCTCTCTATGGTTCACCTTTCGTCGGGTTCTGCCAAATCTCGAGCCCAAAAGTCAGACACCAAGTCTTCGAAAAAAGAGCATACTCGTGAAGAGTTTTTACGTACAGAAACATCACAACCATCGGTTCCTCCTTCATCTAAACATCATACTTCCAAGAAGGCTACAAAGAAACCCAGTTCCTCTCCTTCTCCGCCAAGGCGTGTCCCATCTACAGCACCACCTGGCGGAAATCGCCCTCGGCCGTCTTCTGTGTCGCTGAGGTGCACTGCTGGTGGCCGGTCAACTGGCCGATCGCTGGTGGCAGGAGCTGCTCCTGACCAACCTATGGATCAGGATCTTCTGCCTTCGGCTGAATGCCACTCCATGCTGTCGGTCGCAAGCTCTGAGCAGTCGTTGAGTTGACAGCACTCTTGGTCACATTCCGTCAATTTCTGTTCACCCTATGTCCATTATCCACTGGAATATCCGCAGCATTCGAGCCAATCGGGATGAATTGTCGATCCTCTTACGATCCTACTCGCCGGTCATCCTCTGTCTTCAGGAAACAAAGCTGCGTCCCCATGATCGCTTTGTTCTCCCTCATTTTCAGTCCGTCCGATATGACCTCCCCTCTGTTGAAGGCACTCCCGCCCATGGAGGACTCATGATTCTTCTCCATGATACTCTCCATTATCACCCAATCCCCTTAAACAGTTCCTTCCAAGCTGTCGCCGTCTGCCTTTCCCTCTCTGGATACACGTTCTCTCTTTGTACTGTATACATTCAATCGTCCACACCAATGGCACGAGCTGATCTCCTTCATCTTCTTGGTCAGGTTCCACCCCCATATTTGCTGGTTGGGGACTTCAATGCCCACCACCCACTTTGGGGATCTCCACATCCTTGTCCACGTGGCTCCCTATTGCTAGACGTCTTCCACCAAGCGGATCTAGTTTGCCTCAACACTGGGGTCCCCACATTTTTGTCTGCCTCCACGACAAATTTATCTGATTTGGACCTTGCGATTGGTACTATTCCGCTAGCTCGGCGCTTTGAATGGGTCGCCATTGATGATACACACTCGAGTGACCACTTTCCATGTGTCCTTAGACTGCAGCCTCAACTGTCGTATATGCGTCCGCGACGCTGGAAGTTTGCCCAAGCCGACTGGACACTTTTTTCGTCTCTAGCGACATTCGATGACCGTTGCTTTCCCAGCGTCGACGATGAGGTCACACATATTACCGACGTTATTCTTACAGCTGCGGAACGTTCAATACCACGCACCTCCGAATTGCCCCGGCGCCCCCCAGTTCCTTGGTGGAACGAGGCATGCCGTGACGCAATATGTGAGCGGCGACGTGCTCTTCGCATTTTCCGTCACCATCCTACTTTGGCCAACTGTATCCGCTATAAGCAGCTCCGTGCTTTTTGATGCACCCTGTAGTACTACCTGAGCCTCGAATCGCAGCTGCTTGCAGTAGTCTGCATTTGTGGCAATATCCTTATAGAGAGAAATGAGGATCATTTATAGGAACAGAATTACTATTGCATCTTGCCTCAGTGGTTTTGTAAATGTTGACTAAGTTCTTAGATGGACTTAACATTCATAAAATTTAGGAAATACAATTTTGTAATAAATTATGTGCCCAAAGATTTTTTAAAATAAACTAAAACAGTCCATCAAACAATGAAACTCCTGGATGGAATGTAACAGTATTATGAAAAGGAAGCTTTCTACGCATGCCGAGTTGTAAATAGGCACAATAAAAAGACTGTTACAAATAACCTTTCGCCCTGCGAGGTCTTCGTCTGTTAGTAAAACAATCCATGTTAGGTACTGGAACCTTTTTTTAAAGAATTGTTTCATCTGGAAATTTGTCTTGATTTTTTTTTTCCTCCCTATCAGGAATAACTGAGATTGACAAATGTTTTAAAATGGCAGCTACTTGTGCCAACAGCTCTTCAATAACAAAAACTGGCAACAAATAATCAAATTATTTAAAAAAATTAATAATGTGTACGTATATATAATCTACCACTTGCGGAATATTTAAGATTGGGATCATTTATTAACTGTCTTTCAGAACAGATTTGGTTTTTTGCATATAAAATCATTTAAATCAAAGCACGGTTCGTGAACCACATTTACATTTAAAGACAATTCCAACACATTGCACAATACCCCGGTTCAAAATTATTCTTCTCAGTATGAAAAAATACTCATATGATAATTACTGGTTGGTTCTGATTGATAATACGTCCCTGTGTTCGCTCATCAGTATTTCACAAAATTACCAGCAGAACACAGCGCATTGCCTTATCAGGACACAGTATAGGACAGTACGGCAGTAATTGGCTTCCATTTCCTCAGTATATGTGTGCAAAAGGCCAGCAACTTCAGTACAAAACTTATTTTGCTACCCCCAAACAGTACAGTGGTGGTATAACTTAAAAGGCACACCACATGAAATATGCCAGGCTCCAGAGAGTAGCATATTGTTGTGTGTGCAGTAAACAAATGGTCTAAGCACAGGGGCTTCCCAGATACACCGTGACCAACAACAAACCGCGCTGCTGCTGCGGTCGCAGGTTCGAATCCTGCCTCGGGCGTGGATGTGTGTGATGTCCTTCGGTTAGTTGGGTTCAAGTAGTTTTAAGTCTACAGGACTGATGACCTCAGATGTTACGTCCCATAGTGCTTAGAGCCACTTGAACCAAACAACTGAATAATAATGCAGTCATCAAGACAACATGGTCGCACACAATGCTGGGCCTTCCAGCCACATTTCCTTCTCTCCTCTGTTCAGCCAACGCCTGGAATATGTGCTGCACATTCCCCCTTACAAACAGGCAGGAACGGTGAGTATTTTTAGCTCACTTCAGTGCATGCTGTAGGAGCGTGTGCCAAATGAATGTCCTTCTGTCTTGCTTGAAATCGTCTATGGCTTTACCAGAGGCCACTCAGTGAATCCCACCATGTTTTCCTCTACTAGGGTACAGCAGATTTCATTTCCTAAACCATCTGTTGGAGTCTGATATATTTCCCACAATGTCAATATTGATAAGATATTTTTGCTAGTCATCCGCGTTAACTTACATTTCTCTACATTTGTAGCAAGATGCTGTACACGTCCCCCCCCCCCCTTTTCCCCCCATCAGTCTTCTGACTCTAGCACTTGCAACCTACGTGCTCAGTTATTTTCTGGCTGTTTTTCAATCTGTCTCTTCCTCTACAGTGTTAGCTCTGTTTAGCTCTCTAGCACAACGGAAGTTTTAATAGATGTCCTATCATCCTAGCCCTTGCTCTTATCAATATTTTCCATATATTCCTTTCCTTGCCAATTCTGTGGAGAGATCGTCTCATTTATTACCTTACCAGTCCATCTAATTTTCAACGTTCTTTGTAGCACCACAACTCAAATGCTTCCATTCTTCTCTTTCCCAGTTTTCCCATAGTTCATGTCTCACTACTTTAAAATGTTGTGCTCCAAACGAACAATTCCACCAATTTCTTCCTCACATTAACGCCCGTGTTTGATACTAGTAGACTTCTCTCGACCAGAAATGCCATTTTACCTGTGGTACTCTGTTTCTTGATGTACTCCTTGCTCCCTCTGTCGGCGGTTGTTTTGCTGCGTAGGTAGCAGGACTTCTTAACTACATTTACTTTGTGGTCATCAATCGTGAAGTTAAATTCATCACTGTTCTCATTTTTGCTACTTCTCATTAAGTTCTTCTCCTTTGATTTAATCTCAATTCATATTCCGTATACATTAGCCTGTTCATTCCATTCAGCTTGCCCTGTAATTCTTCCTAACTTTCACTGAGGACAGCTATGTCATCAGTGGATCTTATCATTGATATCGTTTCATCTTGAATTTTAATTCCACTCTTGAACCTTCCATTTATCACCGTCATTTCGTCTTTGGTGTATAGATTGAACAGTAGGGGAAAACGACTACGTCCCTGTCTTCCACACTTTTTAATCCGAGCACTCTGTTCTTGGTCTTCCAGTCTCATTGTTCCCTCTTGGCTCTTGTACATTTTGAATGTTATGTGTGTTCTTACAACTTACCCTTAATTTCCTGAGAGTTTAATACATCTTCACAAGTTAACGCTGTTGAACACATTTTCCAGGTTGACAGATCCTATGAACGTGCTTTGATTTTTCTTCAGTTGTGCTTCCATTATCAACAGTGACATCACAACTGCTTCTAGTGCTTTTACCTTCCCCAAAGTCAAATCAATTGATGCTTAACACGAGTTCAATTTTCTTTTCCATTCTTCTGTATATTATTCTTGTCAGCAACTTGGATGCATAAGCTATTAAGCTGATGATGTGATAATTATCGTACTTGTCAACTGTTGCAATCTTTAGAATGGTGTGGATAATCTTTTTCTGAAAGTCAGTTGGTATATTGCCAGACTCACATTCTACACACTAATGTGAATAGTTACTTTGTTATCACGTCTCCCAATCATTTTAGAAAATCTTACGGAATGTTGTATCTCCCTTTTGCCTTATTTGATATTAAATTTTCGGAAGCTCTGATTCTGATTCTAATACTAGACCACATATCTTCTCCATATCGACTCCTGTTTCTCCTTCTATTACGACATTAGCCAAGTCTTCCCCATCATACAGGCATTTCCTACTAACTGCTCTCTTCTGTGCATTTAACAGTTGCAGTCTTAATGTTACCTTCTGTGCTTTTAATTTCACCAAAGTTTGTTCGACTTTTCTATATGTTGAGTGTTCCCAACAACCATTTCCTTTCAGATTTCTTCTCTTCTTTGTGGTCATATTGCCTTAGCTTCTGTGCGCTTCCTATTTCTCATTTTTAAGTGACTTGTACATCTGTATTTCTGAATTTCCCTGAGCATTTATGTACTTCCTTCATTCATCAACTGAAGTATTTCTTCTGTTGCCCACGGTTTCTTTGCAATTAGCTGCTTTCTGCCTTTCCAGCCTCTGTGATTATTTGAAGAGATCTCCATTCCTCTTCAACTATGCTACCTCCTGAACTGTTCATTATGGTAGTATCTATAACCACAGAGACTCTTCATCACTTATACTACTATATCCCACTTCTTTGCACACCGATTCTTCCTGACTAAGTCTCTTAAACTTCAGCCTACTCATCACTACTAAATTGTGATCTGCATCCGTATCTGCTTCTGTGTACACCTTACAGTCCAGTATCTGATTTCTGAATCTCTGCCTGATGATGTTGATGGTATGTAACTGAAATCTTCACATATCTTGCATCCTTTTCCAAGTGTACCTCATCCTCTTGTGAGTCTCAAAGAGAGTATTCGCTATTGCTAGCTGAAGTTTATTGTACATCTCAACTAGCCATTCTTCACTCTCATTCCTAGTACAAAGTCTGTCTTCTCCTGTAACCCTTTCTTTTACTCTTTCCCCTACAACTGCATTTTTGTCCCCCCCCCCCCTGACTATTAGATTTTCATCTCCCTTTACATAGTATATTAAGTGTTGAGTATCATCATATAGTTTTTCTACATGTTCATTGTCAACTTGTGATGTCGGCATGTATACCTGAATTCTCATTGTCAGTGCTGTTGTTGGTTTCCTGTCTGTTGAGAAGTACCCTGTCACCGAACTGTTCACAGTAGCTCACTGTCTGCCCCACCTTCCTACTCATAATGAATCCTACTCCTGTTCTGCCATTTTCTGCTGCTGTGGGTATAACCCTATTCTCTTCTGGCCAGAAGTCCTTGCCTTCCTTACATTTCACTTTAGTGACCACCACCGTTCCAGATTGAGCCTTAGCATTTCCCTTTTTTTATTATCTGGCTTTCCTACTGCATTCAAACTCCGTACGTTCAACGTCTTGACTCGTATAATGTCATCCTTTTGTTGGTTATTCAATCTTTTTCTCACGGTCACGTCACTCGTGGCAGTCTCCCCCAGGTATCCAAATATGCACTAGTCAGGAATCTCTTGCCAAGATCATCATGATATTTTGTCAGTTACCGGCCACATCTCCTGTTGATGCACTTTGTGTGTCTAATGCAGTGGTTTCCACTGTCTTCTGCATCCTCATGCCTTTGATCATTGCTGATTCATCTGCCTCAAGTGGAAGCTTTCAAACTCAATGGTAAGAGAGTTCCCTGAACCTGTCTGCTCCTCCACCCACTTTTGACAAAGCTGTTGACTGAGTAATGGTGACGTCTTATGCTGGAAGTCTTCGGCTGCCAACGCTGACGATTTTTATTCAAAATGTAAGCGGTGACAGGCTTTGAACCCAGCACAGAGGACATTTTTGATTGCTAATTAAAGACGATACAGCTAGACCATGAAGTCCAAAGAGCAGGGTATGATTTCCAGTCAGATACCTCCCAGGGGGCTCACATTTCTTTCGTGAGTACGTGCATGGTGAGCACGGGGTGCCAAGCTAGTGCAGCGATCTTCTTTCCAGGGCTGCATTTCCTTGCCCTTTCCCTCCTTTCCTCTCCTTGCTCCTTCCTCCTTCCCCTTTGCCCACTCCTCTCCCTCTCTTGGTGTCCTTGTTTGTTGGCCCCGCTATCCTCCTGGTTATGTTGGTTTTGTAATTTGGCTTTGTTGCATAATCACCTCATCCTTTTGGCATTCCCTGGTACCCCCCTGGGGATTGACCTCCATTCTGTAGTGTGAGCCATTTGGGTAAGAACACCTTACCTAGTGTCTCCTATGTGTGCCCTCCTAGTTCATTCCACCTGTTCTTTCATGTCGTCCTCTGATGCTAGGGTGCATAGCCTGCACGGTAGCCAGCCCGTGTGGTGGCGTCGCTAGTACCCTTTTGTTTGAGCTCCCTGAACACACAGGGGTCACACATCTGATACCTGAGCTGTGACCACCTCAGGTAAGCCTAGCAGTGGTAGCTTGTCGTCCTGGAGAATCAGAACTCCAGGGAATGGCCACCGTGCCAGACAGCCCTTGCTGTGGCTGGGTGGTGCATGTGAGGAGAGCCCCTGATTGGAGTGGGTGGTATCAGGGCGGACAGTATCCAAATGAAATACATATGGGTCCAGAACTCAGGCCGTTCTTCTGCGGCCGTCTCTCCGCATGGAACTGATTATTTTAGTGCTGCTTCTCCTGTCCCTTGGGCGTTCCCTTCCTTGGCTACACCCTGGGAGGAGGGTCAGGCCCGTCGGCTAGGGGTGAAATCTTTTCCCCGCTATCTGGTTTGCACCAGGACTGATAGGGATACTTTCAGCAATGCCAAACCTTTATTTTTTGTGGAACATTGAAGACAAGTTTGGCGAAGTGGACTCCCTGAGCAAGATGCGGTCGGGTTCGTTGCCGAACAAAACTGCTTCAGCTGCCCAGTCTGCGGCCCTTCGTGCCTGTAACCATCTTGGCACAATTCCTGTGTCCATTAGCTCCCACCAGTCTCTAAATATGGTACAAGGTGTGATTTTTCACAGGGACCTCATCCTTCAAACTGATGAGGAACTTCGGGACAATATCAGAAGGCAGGGTGTTCACTTTGTTCGGCGTGTTCAGAAGGGTCCTAAGACAATCGTGCGTTCCCTCTCCTGTGCGTGTTAATTGTCACGGCAATCATTCTCCACGTTCACCAGATTGCGCAGTATATAAGAAGGAAAAGAAGATACAGGAGTGTAAGTCCCTTGGTCTCTTAACCTACACTGAGGCTCGTAAGAAGTATGCATGTCTTCACCCTGTGTCGATGACTAGTTCGCTTTAATTTCATCTTCACCACTTCGTCCCCCCTTCCTTACCCCAGTCCCGAACCCCTGTCCTACCCCACTCCCCTGCGGCTGCCACACCCTCTCCTCCGGGCACTGCTCCTCCTCCCCAGCCGGAGAAGTGACCCACTTCTTCGCCGTCTGCAGGTCAAGGGCGCCCCTCCCGGGATATCCCTTTCTGGCACCTTCCAGGCCAAAATTCTGCTGCCACGCGACGACCGCGAGAACCATGGTCTGTCGGTCCCCAGTTTGCCCGATCTCTTTCTGTTCCCGATCTTGCTGCAGCTGGCTCCTTTATGCCACACAGCCCTCCTCGATCTCAAACAGAAAAGAAGAAGAAAAGAAGTCCCGGGACAAGAAGCCTCAGGTGTCACCAGAGGTCCCATCTTTAGCTTCGCAACCCAATTCTGACTTGTTGATCATGGATGTCGCCCCCTCCTTGTCGGTGACGGTTGGTGACTGGCTTTAGCATGTTCAACCCCCATTTGAATCATTGTTCTATGGTTATCCAATGGATTTGTAATGGGTATTGCCATTACCTACCGGAGTTGAAATGCCTTATTTCGTCTTACTCTGCAGCTTGTTTGGTTCTACAGGAATATCATTTTACTGATGATCACTCACTGATTCCCTGTGGGTTACGTGTTTTCTGTTGAAATCGGGTCGGCCCCGTGTGGGCCACTGGTGGAGTTTGTACATTGGTCCGTACAGATGTTGCTAGCACGTGGATTCCTCTTCAAACTGCATTGGAAGCGGTTGCTGTTAGGTTCCACCTGGACTCACAAGTCACGGTTTGCAATCTTTATTTCCCTCCTGACAGGTCACCTACACCTGCTGACATAACAGCCCTTCTTCTGCAACTTGTTCCTCCCTTCCTCCTTTTGGGGCAGTGCATTTCCATCCAGACGAGGTCTTCTCATAGAGCAGTTTCTTGCAGACCACGACTTGTACCTCCTTAATGATGGCTCCCCTATTCATTTCAGTGCCAGTCGTGGTACCTTTTCTGCCATCGATCTTTCTTTTCCTTCTCCCTCCCTCTTCCCTTCATTACACTTGTCATCACACGACGACCTTTGTGATTGTGACCATTTCCCATTGATTCTTTCACTTCCTTCCCACTCCCCGATGGGAAGGCTACCTCGTTGGTCTTTCCAACGCTCTGATTGGCATCGATACACTGCACAGGTTGTTTTTTCTCCCTCTGTCGGGTTGTATTGACGACGTCCTACGTGACGTGTCTGACGCGATTGTTCGCACTGCTAGCCATTTGCTTGCAGTATTTTTTGAACTTCGCAAGGCTTATGACACGGCTTGACGCCATCACATCTTCCTTACAATTCATCAGTGGGGTCCACTGTTGTTCCTGTTGTATTGGTAGTTTAGTGTTTGGGTTGGTACTGTTCTTGGTTCTCCACAGACCCAGGAGACTGGCATCCCACAGGGTTCTGTAATGAGTATACTTCTTTTCCTCATTGCTATCGATAGACTTGTGGCCTCTGTCGGTCCTTAGGTCGCCCCTGCTCTGTATGTGTATGATTTCTGCATTTGGGTTAGTTCCTCTTCGATGGCCTCTGCAGAGCGGCAGCTCCAGGGAGCTATACAGCATGCCTCTGCATGGACCCTCTCACACAGGTTTCAATTCTCTCCTTTAAAATCGTGGGTGGTCCACTTCTGTCACCGTACTACGATCCACCCCATCCGGAGCTCTATCTCGATGCACAACGATTACCTGTGGTCCCACAGTTTCGTTTCCCGGGTAGTCTTTTCGACAACAAGCTCACTAGGCTGCCTCATATCAGACTTCTGAAGGTAGGATGTTTCCGTAAACTCAGTTCTTCGCTTCCTTGCCCACAACTCTTGGGGAGTGGAAAGCTCCATCCTTCTCTGCCTTTATCGTGTTCTAGTGCTGTCTCGCTTGGACTATGTTGTCAAGTTTATGGTTCGGCTGCTCCTTCCACACTGTGCCTGCAGGATCCGGTCCACCATTGCAGTATCCTTTTGGCCATTGGTGCCTTCCCTACTAGCCCAGTTGATAGCCTCCTGTTTGAAGCTGGGATCCCCCCCCCCCCCCCCCCCCCCCCCACACACACACACACACACACTGTGTTGTCTCCGCATCGGCCATACCAGACTGACACACGGTTTTCTTTTGCGTAATGAGCCACCCTCACTTCGTGGTCATGTAGCCTTCCACTGAGTAACCCACATTTTGGTGGAATGCCCCCTTCTTTTGGCTCTGCGTACTAAGTACAGATTTCCCCGCACTTTACCTTTAATGTTGGCTGAGGATTTCTGGATAGTCGAACTGGTACTCAGTTTCCTCCAGGAAAGTGGTTTTTATTCTAAATTTTAAGGTTTTTAACCTCACTTTGGTGTTGGGGCATGGCGGTGAGGGCTGGGGTATCTCCCACTGTAAGCTGTGTCTGGAGATTCCCGCTCCCCTCCTTGGCCAAGATCCTTTTTTCTTCCCCCTTTTACTCTGGTTTTTTTTCACTTTTTAGAATTTGTTAGTCTCCTTTTGCCATGTGCACTTCTACATTCTAGCGGTTGAACGCTTTTAAATAGCAGGTGGTCTTGCCCCTACTGCTTCAGAGGTGCGATATTTCCTGCCTCTAGCATAGCCAGGGGGTCGCTCTCTTGCTGTCTTTGCTCATTTTGTTTTGACGACATGACTGCTGTTTTACATTTTTTAGCCTTTTCCCTTCTGTTGTTCTGACTTTTATGAGATGTCAAACTGTCTGAATGGACCACATTTGAAACAAGTGACTGATGACCTTGCTGTTTGGTCCCTTCAACCCTAATCAACCAATAACCATCCAGTCAGATATCCAGTACAGAAGATGCTGAGAGCGGAGACAGTAATTCAGTCAGCACAGTACCGTGGTCACACAATGCTGGGCCTTACAATCACATTCTCGTCTCTGTTCAGCCATCACCCAGATTACGGGCCATGGTTTCCTTTCTACAAAACACACAGGTATGGTGTGCTCTAGTTACGTCACTGTACTGGATACTGGAGGGGCAGGTGTCAAATGTCTACCCTTCTGCCACGGCTGCAATTCTCTCCGGCATTATCGGGGGCCACTCCAGTGAATCGCACGAGTTTCCTTGCACTAGGGTGTGGCAGATTACATTTCCTATCTGTCTAATTTGGTCTCTAGCATGTTCCACACCGTCAGTATTGGTGTGACGCTTAGATCTAAGTATTATTTGTTACTCTCTGTCTCTCAGATTCAAATGCTTCATATTAAGTCTTTCTTTCTCTTTTATTTTTTTTTCTTCTTCTTCTTCTTCTTCTTCTTCTTCTTCTTGAATGTGTTACACTACTGGTAACACAACAATTTATAAACATTGTTCGTGAAACAATATTACCTATCCTGTGTAGTCCATTTTTTATTCTAGTGGTAGCCTGTACTGGAATCTTCTGTCTGTTTTGTCCAGCTTAATTTAACATGAAAATTGATGTTTGAGGAAGAAGTACATCACCTCTGCTATCAAGAGACATCACATGCGTATATGGTTCTGTCTGCTTTAGTCAGAAGCAAATTTTGAAACAACTCTTCTGTAAGTTTTGTATAGCTGTATCTGTGACAGGCTTCATGTGTTTTTCATTGCACGAGGTTCGTTCAATAAGTAATGCCTTAAATTTTTTAAAATGCTATTAACATACATAGACAAATGTCCCTGTTGGTCCCTCCCATTTGATGTTTCAAACCGTTCTCGCAGATGGCAGAGCAGTAGTACAGCGTCAAAATGGCGTCTACACATGAGTTCCATTACAAGCAGTATGCTGTTATTGAGTTTTTGTGCGCAGGAAAAGAAACCGTTGTGAACATCCATAAACGTTTGTGTTCAGTGCGTGGCAATGCTGCAGTTCTGCAGTTGATAGCACAGTTGGGCAACGGGTGAAGAAAGTTGCACACTCAGGAAATGGCAGAAACAAGCTCCACGATCAGCCACACTTGGGACGTCCTGCCACAGCCGCTGCTCCAGACATGCTGAATCGTGTGGATGCCATTATTCGTGCTGACCGGTGCATCAAAACTTGACAATTGGCTCTAAAGTTGTCGGTCAGAATTGGAAGGTCGTCTGCAATGATCAGGACCCTCGGCTATTCAGATAGTGGTGCTCCTGATGGATTCGATTAACGCTCACAGCGGGCTACACGATTCAAAGAAGGGCCATTTCATCTTAACTATTAGAGCGTTTTGAGACCGGCGGAGACGGCTTTCTCTCACACGGATTGTTACGGGGGACGAAAGCTGGGAGCACCACTTTGTGGCAGAAACAAAAAGGCAGTCCATGGAGTGGAATCGCCCTCATTCGTGAGAAAAGAAGAAATTAGAGACGGACCCCTCTGCCAGAAAAGTCACGGTGACAGTCTTCTGGGATTGTGATGGCGTCATTTCTGTGGGTGTGATGGGAAGAGGGTCAACCATCAATTCAGGGCCATATCAGAAGACTCACACGAGAACCGTTACCGACGTGTTCAATCGGACAAGAATCCAGCAGAAATCTTGCTCTATTACAATAATGCACGCCCACACACAAGTCCGAGAGCCCGGGAATGCATTGCCCCATCCACGCTACAGTCCGGACCTGGCACCCTCGGACTTCCATCTCTTTGGGCCGCTTACAGATTTTCTACGGGGAACACACTTTGAAGAGGAGGAGAGTGTCAGTCTTACAGTGGACACGGGCAAGACGTGTCGATGTATGTCACCAAATTCTGACTCTTACATTATGAGGAAAAAGAAAGTGGGGCATTACTTAATGAACGACCCTCGTAAGTTGAAAACTGAACTTGACGGATTGTTTCCCCTATGTCCCCCACCCCCTCACCCCCCTGTTAGTGATATTCCACTTCCATACATTATGTTCCAAATAACCTCAGAAGCGAGTCACAGCTAGCTGACTTCAACTGCTTCCAAAACTCTGCCCGGCAGTCGTGCTGTCAGTGCAGCACAGTCGCTGTCCCCTACGTTCGGGCTGTGGTTTGCGCCCCACTCTGAACAGCCGCCCCCTGTTTGCAGCGCGGGCTGTGGCTCCAGCAGTCCCAGCACCGCCACTCGGCCACTCGGCGACCCCGGACGCTCTCCTGCCGCGGCTGCCGGCCACACTCCGCCGCCTCCAGACGACGCGGCCGTCTCTCGCCTGCGGTGAGTGCTGCCGACTTGTACACTCGGTGCCGCGTCAACCAAATGTTACACTAAAAACATCTAATTTAAGCATTTTTGAAATTTCCGCTAAAGCTGAGCTTACAGTTGTCAGGAAAAATTATTTCTTCATTTAATAGGTGTGTTTAATGTAACTGCTGCTGTTGATGGTGTTTACGTATCTTAGAAATTAGTTCCGAAGGAAGTGGGTTCGGAGCCACGGTGTCAGTGCATTGCTATTCAACGAAACCTACACGTCACGTGAATGAGTATACAGCTGTGTCGAAGTTCTCACACGGAACCTCTTGAGTACGAGATCACAAATTCAGTCTTCAGTGAGGCTCATTGGATAGTATTAACAGTTGTGATGGGGATAAATATTAGCTGCTAATATTTGATGATCTTCATGAGGAGGGCTACAGAAAGTGAGTGTCCAAGACGTACAGATATAAACCTCCTATGAGACACACGTATTACACTTAACAAAATACACATCGTCGACATTAGAGAAATGTTCAGGACAGATAATTAACTTGAACAACGAGCACCAAATGAAAAACAGCGCGTCCCAGTGGTCACATAGGTTTGCACCATCAAGATCGAAGGTGAACACTGTCGTGGACCTTACCGTGGAACTGGTCTTCCTTCGAGGTGCACGTTCAGATAATGCGATAATACGTTTTATAGGCACAGAACAAACAAAACATCTAGAGGCTGAATTTTCCAATGATATAAATCACAATGTCGCACTCCTTTCAGGAGGGATAGTTTGCTCTGAGGGAGTATGATTTTTATACGCAGACCAGGAACGACCAAAGAAACTTGCTTTAACCAGCCATTGGTCAGAAGCAGTGCTCATACTACAGCTGTAGTTCTCTTATGCCTATTTTCCTGCTCTCGTTTGCTTTGAGGTAACTATTACCTAGTGCCCTTGCAAGATGGCGCACACGAGAAAGAATCGTAGGGGGGCAGAGCTCCTCCAACTTCTCGCAGCACAATAAATAGATTTGCAACCAATTTACCGACCAGACTCACTCGACATAATTGTGTACTGCTGCGTTAAGGCATTTATACTACCAGAGTGAGATTTTCACTCTGCAGAGGAGTGTGCAGAATTTGGAAGGTAGGAGACGAGGTCGAGGTACTGGCGGAAGTAAAGCTGTGAGGATGAGGTGCGAGTCGTGTTTGGGTAGCTCATGGTAGAGCAGTTCTCAGTGAAAGGAAAAGTTCCCAAGTTAGTCTCGGTCCGGCACGCAGTTTTAATCTGCACTGATAGTAGTTAATCTTGATATACCTCTCCTGGAACTTACAATTCCCTCTTATCCCCTCTTTTAACCACTTTATCTTCAGATCGCGGATGGTTGATGTTAAAAACAAATTCCTTACTGAATGATGGGAAAAGTTTGTCTCATCTACAAACCTGCAGTTCACTGTGCATTGTCGAGTTAACGCTTTATTTGAAATTTCGTTACCTGATTTCTTTCCGTTTCGTAGCACTCTTTCAAACTATGCCATTAGTATAGGCGTTGGTATGGGACACCACATGTTTTTGACTTGAAAATATTTCGGCGTGTTTTTGACTTGAAAATATTTCGGCGTGTTTTTGACTTGAAAATATTTCGGCGTGTTTTTGACTTGAAAATATTTCGGCGTGTTTTTGACTTGAAAATATTTCGACGTTTTTTTTTTCTGACAAAATATTTCGACGTGTTTTCGACTTGAAAATATTTCGACGTAGTTTTTTTTCTGGAGAAATATTTCGACGTGGTTTTTTTCTGGAGAAATATTTCGACGTGGTTTTTTTCCTGGAGAAATATTTCGACGTGGTTTTTTTTTCTGTAGAAATATTTCGATGTGGTTTTTTTTTTCTGTAGAAATATTTCGATGTGGTTTTTTTTTTTCTGGAGAAATATTTCGACGTGGTTTTTTTTCTGGAGAAATATTTCGACGTGGTTTTTTTTCTGGAGAAATATTTCGACGTGGTTTTTTTTCTGGAGAAATATTTCGACGTGGTTTTTTCTGAAAAAACGTTTCCACATATTTTTTTGTAAAAATATTTTTGTCTTATAAAATTTCCACGTAAATTTTCTGTTAAATATTTCCAATTTTCTTTTTAAAAATTCGCTGTTGGTCTTAACGAAAACTGTATCGACAAGACTATTTTCATCATTTCCACATGTTTTACTCGTAAAAATATTTACTTAGTTTCTGCATGAGAATTTTCCGCATCTTCCCACTGCACATTTTAAAACATTTTGCGTAAAAGTGGTCGTCCCTTTGAAAAAGTCTTTTTGCGCAGAGCAGAAGATGGCAGCCCCTGTTTGGCAGCCACTTTTTTGGGAAACCTTGGCAACTTTAAGGGCAGCGGTATGGCACAAACCCGCATCTTTTAGACGGAAAGACGGCAGCCACCTTTCTGCAACGACATTTTGCGTCCACTTTTTTGTGGCCGCTTCTTGAGATTTCCAGGCAGCGCTCAGTCGTCGCTCGGCTGGCACTTTTTCGTGGTCGCTGTTTAGCTACCACTTTCTTGCGAGCGCATTTTTGCAACGACTTTCTGCAACGACACGTGAAAATTTTAGAGGGTGTCCACCCTTGAAAATCAGACAGTTCTGATGTGCTTACAAGTCACCTCAATTATTTACTGGTTGATAGGTGTCTCTTCAGTTATCTCTATTTTATCATCCAGCAACAATCTGTACCAACAATCAGTATCATCAATGCATTCTGTAATCTCGCGGAAAGCATAGCTGTATTCTATTTATACATGTAGATTTTATTTCATTATTAAATAACACCCAGGGAAGTGTATCGGTTATTGTGTATTCTCTTCTAAAGCCATAAGCGTATCGTAGTTACAGTTAAATTCCGTACCTACAGCTGTACTTACAAAGTTCTTTGTTTTCTTGTGTGTTATTATCATATCGTTGGTTATTATGACTTTGTCTTGTGAACCATGTACCAGCTCGGCCATTGTTTCCATATTCAAAACCTTTAGCACTACGGTAGTTAAGAGTGAAGCCTTGTAATTTTGGTAGTCTGTTTACCTCTGTACGTTTTGTATGCACAACTTTTTGGTCCGGTTCCTGTCCATTCAATACCGTAATCATCTTTACCAAACTCGTCAGTCGATTCACAAAGCGTGCAACCTGTTTCTACAGTATTCGTACCATCGTCGATATAAACAAGAGTGTCTGTGTCGTAGGACACAATTTTATCACCTAATCTATCGAGCATATCGTACGGCCTCATTCTAGTGTTGGAAGTGGTGAAGGTGGACACAAATAGGTTGGTACTTGTACGGTCTTAGACATTGTACTGATATATAACTTGGATTACACAGGTATGATTTCAGGAAAATTAGTGAAAAAATTCCATCAGGTACAGTTGTTTCAGAAACAGCTTCTCTAGTTTGAGCTTTTTTCGATATCTCAGCACTAGTGAGTTTGAATTTTGGTTTTTAGGATCTCCGTAAACTGTTACTTAGCCATTTTTATACTAGATGTACGCAAAATAAAAGAGTAATCAGGAGAAACCAGCAGTATTTTCATGTCAGTGCCTGTCTGCTGCACTGCCCCTTCCCCCGCCATCACCGAGCAGTGAGCTTCTGCTGTTGTCCTCCAGTTCACAGTACCTCTTCACTCTGTGATGTTCACGTGATGTTGTTGTTGTTGTTGGTGGTGGTGCTTTAAACTAGTGACTGTTTCCTTGTGCTGTGAAGTTGTTCTATGGACAGTGGCTACCAGAGGATATATAAATTCGGCACATCGCTTGTGCTACATTTGTGGTAACTATACCGTTAAAAAGCAACAAACAAACATTTCCGATTTTTTTGAAAAGGTTTATTTCGCCTATTTCGGTATAAAGTTAGGTGATCAAGATAAGCCTTGGGCCCCACACAGTTTGTCCAGTGTGTGTTGAAGAACTGAGGCAATGGTTTCAACGTAAAAAGCAGTTGGTACATTATGGAATACCAATGGTTTGGAGGAGCCCAAAAATCATAGTGAAGACTGCTATTTTTGTTGTTGCAATGCAAGAAGACAGAGATTGCAATGATTCTGGCACAACCGATCCCATTCCGTTCTCACAAACTGAGCTGAACGATTTAGACCTAGGCCTTTCTATAAAATCGGCAGACGTTTTAGGATCTAGATTGAAAGATAAACATATATTGGCACCAGGTAGATCCTTTTCTTCGTATCGATCGAGGGAAAAAGAGTTTGTATCTTTCTTCCCTCAAGAAGGTGACATGGTGTTTTGCAGTGATGTTCCCCCTGGACTTATGGCACGTTTCAAAATAGAATATGCTCCTGATGAGTGGAGACTTTTTATTGATTCTTCAAAACAAAAAAAAGCCTTAAAGCAGTACTTCCACACAACGGCAATAAGTACGCTTCTATACCAGTTGGACACTCGGTTTACTTAAAACAATGTTACGCAGGCCTTGAACTGGCTTCAAGCAAACACTGCTATTCAGACCACAAATGGACATTACGTGCTGATTTAAAAGTGATTTCAATGCCGTTTGGTCAGCAAAGGGCTATACAAAGTTCCCTTGCTTTCTCTTTGAATGGGAAAGTAGAGATAGAAAGCAATACTACATCAAAAAAGGTTGGCCCTTCAGAAAAACCTTACAAGTAAGGGTTAAGAACGCTGATAGGAAAAGCCTTGTGGATCCCAAAAAGGTGTTACTTCCACCACTTAACATTAAGTTGGGACTGATGAAACAATTTAAGACATTGCCAAAAGAAGGGGAATGCTTCAGATAGCTTTGTGGAGAGTTTCCTGGCTCATCCGAGGCAAAGCTAAAGGAAGGAATCTCTGTCAGACCAGACATTAGGAAACTAATGACAGATCCCAAGTTTGTGGACAAAATGGAAACATAAGAAAAGACAGCATGGACATCTTTTAAATTAGGTGTTACAGGTTTCCTATGAAACATGAGAGATCCAAACTAAAAGACAATAGTCGCAGACATTACTTTAAGAAGCGGGCTGTAACGTGAGCTTTAAAGTTCATTTTCTCCACTTGCATCTTGACTACTACCCTGCAAACCTTGGTGATGTAAGTGAAGAGTAGGGCGAAGAGATTCCATCAAGACATCCAAGGAATGGAAAGAATATATCAAGGAAGACTGAACGTCAACATGATAGCGGACTACTACTGGATGATAAAAAGTAAATGATCCTCAATGAGCCCACAGCTGGAGAAGCAATAAGAGGAGCTTTGACAGAAAGCGAAAGCATTATTATAATGACTTGTGAGATTAAAGAGAAGTGGAAGTGTGCGGGAAATATAGTTCAGAACTTATTTATAAATAAAATAAAATTTTATTGTTGCTATACCTAAAAATACTCCTTTTTTGTGAGAAAATCTGACTTGATTGAAAAAAATTGGATTGCATTTTTTAAATTGTCGTTGAAAAGTACATCTGTCAGTTATCAAATTTCAAGCAACTTCCAAAAAATATTTTTTTTCAGACCTGTGTTATATCTTCGTTGATCGGTATGATGTTAGTTGTCTCCCTTTTATTTTGTGTAAGAGCTCGTACCATTGCTCAATGTTGTCTATAAATTCTGTTTGTGACAAGTTCTGTCTCTGTCCGAATTTTCCCCAGAGGGAATTGTATATTTTGGCCACAGCCCGCTTGCCATCGTTCGGTTCAGTATTGTTAATGTCGTGCGTGATGTCTTGCTTGCCCTCGATAGTTCGACCGTATTCTTCTTTAGACTTCTAATTACCTTCCCAAGGACTAGTTTCCAGTTTGACCTTCATGAAGGTTTTTACGTAGTTTGTGAACAGTCAATTACTTTCCCATTCAAAGTGCCACATCTCGTAAATTTCCTGTATGGCTTTGTTGAGCTCTAAAGTTGTCAAAGTTCGTACAAATGCTCGCTCATAGTCACTATGGTTGCAACTACTATCAGGCTTTTCTTCTACACTTTTCAAATGTAGAGCAAACAAAAGCTTTCCTGCTCAACAGGAAGCACAGAGTGGTACAAGCCGTGAAGCACAAGCACTTTGCATTTAACGAAACGAAATCATTCGTCGTCATATTTTTGTGGCCTCAGTATCTGTACAGGATGACCAACAGATAATCGTCGTAAAACATCGCTGTCGGATATAGCCTGCCCATGTCTATATATCGCAGCTTCTTGCCTGAAACCTTGAATTTAGCAGCGTTTGTTCTTGCGCCGAAAAAGACATCTCTAGGGTTCAGGGGTTCTATGACATTTACGTTCTCTTTTGAATTATTCCACTTACAGCTCCATATTTCGACACAGTTACAACCGGCGTTCCTTGACTTTTGTGTGAGGTCTAAGAGATCCATGGTTTCATTGTTGACCGTTGTCGATAGTATTGGGCGAATAACACACTGGACAGCCGTGCCAGAAGCAATTGTGATACTGGTAAACTGTTTTTGTGTTTGCGTTCTAGCTGTCAACATTTGCGCCACATTTTGTAACTTCTCCACCGTTCAATGCATTTTGTACATTAGAAAACGAATTTAACCACACAATTTACTCTTTGCTGAACATTTCCTTCTTTTGATGTTTGACTGCAGCAAGTAGGTTCAATGTATTATGACCTGCAAATAGCCATACAAACACCAGACATTATTATGTACTGGAAAGGATCAATGTTTCTGATTTCCAGGAAATATCTCCTAAATTCAAGGCAGCTGCGGCGCAATATGTCGTCAGGATGGAAATATTCGGAAAATCCCTTCTGGAAGTCAAACGTAATTTTCACCCACTTCCTGAGCGTGCCATTCTAAGAATGCTTTTCTAGCCTTACATATCACAATGTCAACACCATAGTACTTGTTTGCTGGAAGTCGCCCTACATAATTTTGATTTGATTATTGAAGAAGTGTGGAAAGTAACCTTTTTTCAGCTCTTTCAGACTGAATGTCTTGGAAAACGTCGCGATTTCCTTGGATACCATATTTACTGGGATCTAACCCGTACTTTTTTCCGGTTTTTGTAATTCAAAAAACCGCCTGCGGCTTAGAATCGAGTGCAAAGTAAGCGGAAGTTGTGAAAAATATTTGTAGGTGCCGCCACAACTAACTTCTGCCGTCAAATATATGTAGCGCTACACAGGCATGCTTTGCAGGCACAAAGATGAATACTGGCGCCAAAACCTGTGCGTCCGTAAATAAATTAAAAGAAAAGGTAGAAGAATGTAAAAATTATGCGATGTATTCTTTTGTGTTTGCTGCTGTCTCATTTAAATTTTGTCTGCCTAATAAACTACGAAACTCGAGTGAGACAACAGCAAATGCGGAAGAATATACATATCATGTCATGTTTATATTCGTATTATTCTTACGTTGAATAGTGATAATGAGAAATGAAGCACAGCAACTGACTAGATTTTTAAATCTAAGATGACTTTAATTTCTGTGCAGAATGTGATGCACTAAAGAGGCGTGTGCAAAGATTTTCAGACGGAGAAAAATTTTCGCTAGACTCTAGTTCAGAACATCATCTCTCATACGCTGTCTATTATTTGGTTCTTGTTGGTCATTATCAAACAAAGCAGCAGTGTAATTGACAGCAAATAGCAGTCCCTTGCCAGTGTTTCCCTTATGAGACAATTCCTCTCTCTCTTTTTTCTTTAAATTGTAAGCCACGGTAGCGCGTATAAAAGCAAGCCATGCTGCAAGTGGCGACTGGTTGTAAACACTCATTGTCAGTATGCGACAAACAATGCATGACACAGTACAGTAATGCATTTTCAGCTTAGAGTGACTTAAACACTTATAACAAAGAGAACAGTACTCATCAGATCAAAGAAAAATAAGCAATCGATTGAAACCAGACGAAGCACGTGAGAAAGGAAGGGTACCCGTGTAATGCCTGACACACAGCAATGAATGTTTATAGAACATAGTTGCCTGGAGATAGCAGCGATTGCTTGTACATGATTACTTACTGATATAGCTTTACAGTGTAAATTGCCCTGAAGATGACCCCATTGCGGTTGGCGACAAAATAAATAATGTGACTGTCATTTTGATTAATTGACATATAAATGGCTACTTGATAAAGTTTAATTGTTAAGCTTACAACTCGGACCAAACTACTGTAGCTGTATCTTCATCCATTCGACCTAAATTGTCTCTCACGTTAGAGTGGTCTAAGACTTTTCTCTCCCCTTGAATTTAGAACCTCAAATTTCAGGTGCAGCTTAGATTCAGAAATTTTTTTGTTTGTTTATTTAGTCTCATTTTTCGAGTGCGGCTTAGATTAGTTTCAAGTGATTACGGTAAGGTTTATGCTGTCAGTTATTCTGAGCCTTAGGGAAGGTATTTTTAGCACTATAATTTTCGTTCCTTAGTAAATTGTTTTGATATTAATTCCGTTATTTACACAATACTGTAAAATAAAGTACGTATCATAAGTTTGTGTATTGTGTGCTATTCACGTATAGCCCCTGTTACTCTGTGACAGCAACCATTCGCAAAGTTCATTGTTCCTAAATTCGTATGTTTCCTTTGAAGTCGTGCACAGCCACAAAGTTTGGCTTGTGTATGCCTGTATCTTGTTCTGCTTCGAAATCGGGAAAGTAGTACCTCTCTTTGTAAGTGCATTTTTAAATTTTTTAGTGCCACTCCCATTGCAAGTATATTTGTTATTGCAGTAACCACCACGTCTTTTTCTCCTTTGCATGTAGCATTTGTTTTCACTTAACTTCACATGCTCATCAGCGCAATTTTGGCAATCAGAGAAGCCAGAGTTGTCTGCCGAGTCTGCTTCTGCCTTATTTTTTTACATTTTTCGCACTCGAAAATCTTTTCACATGCTCACTTGTGATTACCCATACACTCTTTACCAAAACAATACAGTAGTCTCGATAGTGCGAGTTCCCAATAATCCGAGCCTCTTTAATAAAAAAGAAAAAAAAATAGGTTGCAATGATCTTTCTTTTCTTCACTGACATGATAAATAATGAAAGGGAGAGTACAGGTCAGTGACAAAGCAGACGACAAAGCAACCAACACCGACGATTAGCTCGCTGACCTGTTGCACGAACATCTGTCGTCAGTATGGCACGAAATACCCCGGCTGCTATCGATCAAAACTGGAGAGTTCATACGCCGCTGTAGTTCCCAGTACCTGTACTGTACAGTGTGTTCCGTTGTACACTTTACAAAGATGAGTGCTATAACAAAAAAGAGGAAATTTGTGCCTTTGCATCTAAGATTAGAAGCACTAAGGAGAAACAATAAAAAAACTTGCTCTCGGATATGGGGTAGCTGAAGTTAATGGTTGCTGACCGGCCAAGAAAGACTTAAATTGGAGCAGTTTTCTTCACAGAAGTGCTCACATGAATCTCAGTCGAAGTATAAAGATGTCACTGCAAAAAAACAAGTGTGTCATTGTTCATGAGGTTTACCCAACAGAGACAGAAGGGTCCTCTGATTTCCGGCCCAATCTTGCAAGAAAAAGGTTTGTTTATCAGAAACCAGCTGCAAGAAGGAGATAAGTTCGCTGCTAGTGTGGGTTGGCTCGACAAGTGGAAGAAAAGGTATGGAGTGCGTCAACTAGACGTATGTGGAGGAAAAACTCTCCGGTGACGCTCAGGCCGTTCCAAAATTTATCGTAGAGTTTAAAAAAATCATAACTGACGAAACTGGGCTAAATTTTAAAATGTTACCAGCGAGAACACTTGCTTCTCGTAGCTCCTGGGCACAAAAAAAGCAAAGAGCGGCTCACAGTTATGGCAGCTTCAAATGCAACTGAAAACCACAAACTGAAACTAGTTGTGATTGGGAAGTTTGCCAAGCCAAGAGTATCCAAGACTGTATCCATCTCGGCTCTTCCGGTTGAGTAATGCCTGGATGAATCAGGAAATCTTCAAGAACTGGTTTTTTAACTCATTTGTACCT
The DNA here is from genome assembly GCF_021461395.2 of Schistocerca americana. NCBI lineage: Eukaryota > Metazoa > Arthropoda > Insecta > Orthoptera > Acrididae > Schistocerca > Schistocerca americana. The sequence continues at coordinate 82,489,696 of NC_060129.1, forward strand.
CACTGCAAGAATTTTTTAAAAGGAAGGGGACTGCCATGCAAAGCAATTTCGCTCATGGATACTGCGTCCTCATATCCGAGTGCAGGAGAACTGCAGTGCGACGATATCCGCGCCTTGTTTTTCCCACCAAACGTCACCTGCCCCATTCAGCCCACGGATCAGGGCGTTCTGGAATGTCTAAAAAAAAGTATCGACTGCGATTGCTACAGTCAATGCTGCATTCCGAAGACAACGAAAGCATTGTAGGAGCTTTGAAGAAAGTGACTTTGAAGGATGTCGTGTACTGGATTAGCGAATCTTGGAGCGAAATAGTCACACAATTTAAAGTTGTAGAGGAAAATTCTATAGGAAAGTATGCTAGACACAGAAACTGAAAATTCAGCAGATGAGGACGATCAACCATTGTGTAATTTAATCAGTGGATTGCCAGGGTGTGAAGAGGCAGAAGAGGTGGAAGGAGGCGAGTGGTTAAATTCGGACCAACGGTTGGAAGTGACACTCTTCTGTAATTGACACGGCTAACATTCGACGGCAGTGCGAGGGTGACGAGGCAGCGGCTGCACCGGTGGTGAGTCACATCGATGGCTGCGCTGCCCTCGAGGCCGCCATATGCTACATGGAACAGCAGCCTGAGGCGACACCGATGGTGTCACACTGCCGCGAGCAAACGTCGCAGACACTTCACTATTACTTGGCTAAATAAATAATTATTGTTATTCTGCCAATGCAAATACGTGTGTAAATATTTTATTTTAATAAAGTTCAAATTTGAGTTGTATTGAAACTTCCTGGCAAATTAAAACTGTGTGCCCGACCGAGACTCGAACTCGGGACCTTTGCCTTTCACGGGCAAGTGCTCTACCAACTGAGCTACCGAAGCACGACTCACGCCCGGTACTCACAGCTTTACTTCTGCCAGTACCTCGTCTCCTACCTTCCAAACTTTACAGAAGCTCTCCTGCGAAACTTGCAGAACTAGCACTCCTGAAAGAAAGGATATTGCGGAGACATGGCTTAGCCACAGCCTGGGGGATGTTTCCAGAATGAGATTTTCACTCTGCAGCGGAGTGTGCGCTGATATGAAACTTCCTGGCAGATTAAAACTGTGTGCCCGACCGAGACTCGAACTCGGGACCTTTGCCTTTCGCAGGCAAGTGCTCTACCAACTGAGCTACCGAAGCACGACTCACGCCCGGTACTCACAGCTTTACTTCTGCCCGTACCTCGTCTCCTACCTTCCAAACTTGACAGAAGCTCTCCTGCGAAACTTGCAGAACTAACACTCCTGAAAGAAAGGATATTGCGGAGACATGGCTTAGCCACAGCCTGGGGGATGTTTCCAGAATGAGATTTTCACGCTGCAGCGGAGTGTGCGCTGATATGAAACTTCCTGGCAGATTAAAACTGTGTGCCCGACCGAGACTCGAACTCGGGACCTTTGCCTTTCGCAGGCAAGTGCTCTACCAACTGAGCTACCGAAGCACGACTCACGCCCGGTACTCACAGCTTTACTTCTGCCAGTACCTCGTCTCCTACCTTCCAAACTTTACAGAAGCTCTCCTGCGAAACTTGCAGAACTAGCACTCCTGAAAGAAAGGATATTGCGGAGACATGGCTTAGCCACAGCCTGGGGGATGTTTCCAGAATGAGATTTTCACGCTGCAGCGGAGTGTGCGCTGATATGAAACTTCCTGGCAGATTAAAACTGTGTGCCCGACCGAGACTCGAACTCGGGACCTTTGCCTTTCGCAGGCAAGTGCTCTACCAACTGAGCTACCGAAGCACGACTCACGCCCGGTACTCACAGCTTTACTTCTGCCAGTACCTCGTCTCCTACCTTCCAAACTTTACAGAAGCTCTCCTGCGAAACTTGCAGAACTAGCACTCCTGAAAGAAAGGATATTGCGGAGACATGGCTTAGCCACAGCCTGGGGGATGTTTCCAGAATGAGATTTTCACTTTGCAGCGGAGTGTGCGCTGATATGAAACTTCCTGGCAGATTAAAACTGTGTGCCCGACTGAGACTCGAACTCGGGACCTTTGCCTTTTGCGGGCAAGTGCTCTACCAACTGAGCTACCGAAGCACGACTCATGCCCGGTACTCACAGCTTTACTTCTGCCAGTACCTCGTCTCCTACCTTCCAAACTTTACAGAAGCTTTCCTGCGAAACACTCCGCACACTCCGCTGCAGAGTGAAAATCTCATTCTGTTGAGTTGTATTACTTACAATATTATAATATTTCTTTCTCCCATTTAAATTTCGATCGTCAGAGTTTTTGATAGTTCGAGGTGGTTCCGGTCCCGTTTACCTTGAACTATCGAGACTCTACTGTGTGTCTTGCACTTTCTGCATTAAATCCTTGGCTGTTTACGTTCATGCTTTGGTCTTACCACGCAAGTTGCACACATTTCCTTTATCTTTTTTGCAGAAGTATTTGTCCTTCTGATTGCAGGATTCATCACACGTCTTGCAATAGACATTCTGCCTAAAAAACTCTTCATATTTTTGATGCCATTGTGGTGGTCATTATTTAAGCACAAATAGTGTTGCTCCCTTTTCGCCGCCAGAGGAATGCATAACTGTGTTAAAATTGACAGCTGAAACAACTTTAACCTGAACATTCAAAAAAAGCTGCTGCATCGTCGATATCGTCAAGACTGAAACCTAACCTTCAAAGTTCTTTGAGTCTCGCTCACAACTCTTTTGCTAATTCTTCCTGCGGAGCTCTCCCTTTCCTAGTGTAGAGAGCGTCATTATATGTCAGTTCCTCGCACAAGTGTGTTTCTAGTGATCATTGCTCGAGGACCGCACAGGCTATCGTTGTTGGTTATTTTGTTTATACTTGTCTTGCCAATTATATCTTTAGTAATATTTACTATTTTTGTTTCCCTTTGAACCTTTACCTCGACCTATTTCGTAGACCTCAAAGTAAAATTTGGTGTTTGTGTTTACATTTTCATTGGATCATTGGATGTTATTATTATTTCAATCTGGTCAAGAGCTGTGAAGCGTTGCCTTTTAAACTCCTTTTCGATGAAATTGCATGATTAAAATCATTTTCAGCAACTGTTTTCATTTTGTCCCCTTACTTGTAATTGGGCAATTTTCTTACTGCATTTATAGCTGCGTGTATAGCCTTTCTGACAGCTTTCATTTGTTACACGGGATTACCTTTCTTTGAGTCTTTCTCACTCATGTTGTTTCTTTCCATATCTATCCTAACTTCTTGAGTCCAGGCTATTGTTGACTTCTTGTCCCAAAGATATCTAAAAATCTGTTTGGTTAACCTGTTGCTGTTCATTCTCTGTAAGTGTCCAAAAAATAGCAGTCGCCTCTTTTGTAGTGTTCCATTTATGTTTCCAATGTTGCAATAAACTTCTTCATTACTTCTTAATTTCCATACCTCTGTATTTTTTGGTGCCCAAATATTTTTCGAATTTCTTTCTAGGACTTCAATTTTGTATACTTTGTAGTTCAGTACTAAACATTCATTTCCATAAAGAAACTCTGGTTTTACTATAGTATTGTAGTGCCGTATCTTTAAATTTTTAGACAGGCACCTTTTGTTGCAGATATTGCTTGTTATTTCACAAGTGCTCTCCATTTTATGTACTCTTTCTTCTAAAACAAATTTTTCTAAGCCATTTTGTTGCATAATTTCTCAAATATTTAAATTTATTTACCATCTTTATCTGCTGCTAGGGATTCCAGAGCATTTTTTATATTTGTCATAAAGTTTTTCTAGATATTCAACCTGCTTTGTTTGCTATTTCTTCCAAGAGACTGATTTGTATTCCAGAATTTGTTAGATTTTCAAAAAGGATGGCAAAATCATTCGCAAATGCTAAGCAATGAATTTCAATGCCTTTGGTTTTAGTTCCCAGTGTGATCGGTGATGGCTTCTGCTCTTTCAGTTTTTGTTTCCACTCTCTTACTGTTTTCTCTAGTGCACAGTTAAGGAGAGTGGAAACAAGCCATTACCTTGCCTTCCACCTGTTTTTATGTCGAATGCCTTCGATATATCATCCCGAAAATTTACTTTTGATGTGGTGTTTGTGAGCGTTTCAACGAATAAGGTTTGCTGATTTAGATTTGATGACAAATTCTCTGTTCACTCTTCATCAAGCGTTGCCCTATCAATTGAGTCAAATGCATTTTTAAAATATACAAATGTTACAACTATATCTTTGGACTTTGTAAATCTGTGACGAATTACTGACTGTAGGTTGAAAATCTGTTCTGAGCAAACTCTGCCCTTTCTAAAACCACTGTCATACTCTCCCAAATGGTTACAAAGTGTTGCTCCTTCCATGTTTAATAGTAGTGTTGAAAATTTTGTTACACATTATATATTTTTTTAATCCGTGTTTCTGCTAATTTAGTTTTCGTGACACTGTTTGTGTGCACGAACTGCTGCGAAGCATTACCTGTTCTAATCTGTGGCACACTAAGGGAAGCAGGATGTCGCGGCGTTGTCAGCAGCTGGTCTCTTCCGTCAACACATGTCGCCGACGTTTGCACCGTGTAAATTACTGCAGTACATGTTTTGCTTTACTCGTTACGGAAATGCAGATGGGACGGTCATGCCAGCAGAAAATTAGAGAGAAGTGAAGTTTGCGTTTAGTCTCTTCAAACGAGCTGCAACTATCTGGCAAAAACCACACATTTCGTGCGAGAAATAAGGTGACTGTAGGTGCTTTCAGAAAGTGCTGCATTGCCGCACCAACCGTACGTACAAGCTGCAAATGCTTGGCCTCGCTCCCTGGTCTGCCTCAGGCTAGCGAGTCGCCACTGTTCCTGTGTTCTGCCCCCCCCCCCCCCCCCCCCCCCAGTTAAAGACGGGCGACAGGTGCAAGAAGGAGCAGCTCCCATCACGTCGCGGATCGTCGAGAGAAAAAGAAAAAAATCCCTACGGGGTTTCCTTCACGTGGCACCGAAGGTTTCGCCCTTTTTGCATCAACAATTTTAATGGCTCTCGACACATTAAAAAATTCTGCTAACAACTTAGCCTCACGGAGATATTTGATATCGTTATCCAGTTCGTCTCTGGTGTAGTCATCATCCTCGATATTGAAATAGTTCATGTGGTAGTCGATGATCAAGTTTTCCTTCATTCTTTGGTACAAATTTATCGAATTTGCATTGTACTCGACCCTCGGCATTTCTTCATTATTTGGGTGTTTGACCGTGATGCTTTTGCAAATTTCTTCTCTGCACTCTGATGACACGGTAAGTGTAATCGCAGTCATCGTCAAATAATTTCGAGAGTATGAACATGTTTCAAATTTTCATTTTTAGGGACAAGATGAGGTAGTAATTGATGTAAATTCTGAATGTGCTCGTCACTAATACTGTTCAAACTTTCGAAGTGAATTATGTGGCCTCAATACATCTCTTTAACTCTGCACTCACTGTGTTTTCTAAGGGCAGGCGTACACGGAAGACTTACTGTCGCGCAACCATTCCGTCTTTGTTGCTTTATTGTTGCTTCTGCTTTTGAGAGCTCGCACACGATGAGCAACTGTTTCCTGACAGCGGACCCGTTTTCAAGGGTTTCTGTAGTGTAGCCGAGCAGTGCTCAGGGAGGGATTGTTTTGGGACTGCAGTGGTTTGTGCTGTCATCATTCGACAAAGGTCAAAACGGAAAAGGAATTACTGGATTCGCCAACTTACGTCTGAAAGACTAAAGGAAGGGAAATTCACTTTAATATTTCAACAGCTAAGATGTTACCCAGAGAAATCCTTCAGTTCCACACGAGTGTAACGTCATTTGACGAGCTAGTCCCAAATCTGGGGCCTGCCATCGCCTACCGAAATACAAATACACGCCTCCTACCAAAATACAAATACACGACAGGTGATTCCACCCGAAGAGGGGCTCAGTGTTAAGTTACGGTAGGTTGCATTAAATTACACATTTTTATTTAGCTTGATATTTACTAAATCCAGCAATCCAGTTAGTAACAGTAATCATTACATTTTGTATAAAAGAGGGATCCCCAAACTGTTTTGGTCAAGTGACCCTTTTTCCAAAATGAACTGTTACCTCAGACCCCCATGGCCAAATTACTTACTTTTAAGATCAACCCCCTTATTCATAATGGTCAGCTAACTTAAAACAGCTGCTACAGAGTGTTATTTTTCATTCTGACTTAGGCCAATAGAAGAAGACAGAGTGAGAATTAGCAATGCTTTAGGTTAGCAGAGTATTATGAATAAGGGGGCCTATTTTTAGTTTTTTCTTATTGATACAAAATACCTAGATACTAAGGTACCAATTGGAAAAATTTGCACTTGGTTAAGTGAGTAAAGTTGACTTCATTTTCTCATCAAATGTCCACAGCAGTTTATAGACCATGCTCGAGTTATACCTGCTGTCAATATACGCAGCTATTTTAAAATCTATTATATGTCCCATGGAGGATCTGTTCCATGGCAGTGCAATAGACTCTGATTTCACTACGATTCAACAATATTGAAAAACTTATTTGTTCTATCCACAAAACATTTTTAAGAAGCGTAAGATGATGATAATGTTGAAAGTATGTCAATAAAAGCAACTCTGTAAAATAAAAACTTGTCTGCTTGGCGTTCTTTTGTGGAGGATGTCCTCAGATTGTACTCATTTACACACAGTTCTTCCCACACTTTGCTTTTCAAATTAGCGTCAGAATAATCTTTCAAAGTTTCTATATTGAACAGTGCAGGTCTGTTTTTTACTTCATTTACGATCAGTTCACTATCGATGTCTTCGTCCCTTACAACAGCCAGTGTACAAACTCGCAAGTTTCCAACTGCAGGCAGCAGAGATGGCAACTGCATTGTCTGCCGTGCACACGCGCTCGTGTATCCTGCGGGGGGGACAGGACGGAGGCAGTTGGTTCGCCATTCTGTCGGCGGCCGGAGCTACTGAAAAGTTGTCTCTGGGGAGTCGCTGTGTGTGTGGTCTTACATATGATTGTACAGACTCTGTGCAAAAGACGAGGCAGTTGCACGACAAAAGTTCTCCCTTGTGCGCCCGCCCTAATGGAAGGCAAGACTTCGTCAAACACCCAATCACTAAATTTAACAGTGAGAGACATTGTTGACTTCAGCACTAACATGTAGAGTCCGGTTTCATTGACAAAATTTGTCGCTTGCAGCTACACTACAATTTTTTTATTGTGAGGTATCTTTTTCTCTAACATTATCTTTCAAGGCGTGTCTAGAATTTGCATACTCGAGAAATTCACATACATCTTTCGCCTCGAACGAGAGATTATTCTGTCCATCTAATTCTATAATGTCGCCAGTGAATCATATAACTTGGCGACTAAGGAGGACATTTGTACAAAATTACAAATGCTAGCACGTAAATACAATAAATTGATATAAAACATACCTAGAGCTCGATTGCGAGTGTAAGATTCTTTCAGGAGGTAGATACAACAATGTGCCGAATTACGAGGAATATGAAACGCTGAAAGGCACACTTAAGATATATAAAGGTTAAAAGAATGTCAATGGCTGTGACGTTCACGATATCGAATTCCGATAAATTCTTACGGTTTATCGACGATAAGATTCACAGGAAACGTGAGACCTGTTTCTTTTTAAAATTTCTCCTTAAATATATTTGCAGAGTACGATTAAAAGCTTGTTAAACAAGTGAAGAACAGGACGTTTGAACAGCTGAAAAGTTAGTTCCATGAGTGGAAGGCGAAGCCGATAACAGAATACGAGGAGTATAAGAAAGGCGTCCAGCCTGTGACAGATAAACTGAGTGCTTTAGAGAAAGAAGTTACTGGTGCTGTAGCGAAAAATGGAGAGTTTGAAAGAGCTAGTTCCTTCGGAAGGGAATTATGACAAGGTGAGTCCTATTCCGCCTACAACTGAGGAATAACCTTTCGAAAGAAGTTTATTTGTCGATGATGATCGGATCACGCGAAAGACACGTAAGAGGCTTGAGCCCGCGTTGCAGCAAATTGAGGAAGAAGACCGGGAGGAGATGAAGGCTGTTAGAAACTAAACACCTTATGTTGGGCTGAAAGTATCAAAATACTTGCGCGGTCTCATCGTACAGTATTTGGCTTAAGATTTGACAGTCGAAAGCAATGCATGGGCGGTTCCGAAGTAACGTTTAACAATGACACTATTTCTGTCAAAGGTAGCAGTCTTCAGTGCCAGCAATGAATTCATGAAACTGCTAACCCGAAAAAAACGTAGCATTCGAAGACTACACGCCTGATGACCGTGAAGCATATACAACTACGCTGAAGGAAACTAATGCAATATTTCACCACTATGATCCAAATACGAATAAACCCAAGTCGAACCGCAGTGAAAAGTACATCATCATTATTCCGATATAGCACTCGTTCGTCTTGTGTAGTAATTCTACATCAGTGGCCAGTCACCAGTAATAGCAAAAGTTCAGTATATAGAATTCATTCTGGAAACAACCCCCAGGCTGTGGCTAAGCCATGTCCCCGCAGTATCCTTTCTTTCAGGAGTGCTAGTTCTGCAAGGTTTGCAGGAGAGCTTCTGTAAAGTTTGGAAGGTACGAGACGAGGTACTGGCGGAATTAAAGCTGTGAGAACGGGGCGTGAGTCGTGCTTGGGTAGCTCAGTCGGTAGAGCACTTGCCCGCGAAAGGCATAGGTCCCGAGTTCGAGTCTCGGTCCGGCACACAATTTTAATCTGCCAGGAAGTTTCTGTTGAGTATGTTTGGATGAATGACCTCAGATCTAATCGACTAGGTGATAGTGGTTCACGGTGAAGAGAATGCAGCTGGTAGGTCGCTGGGGTTTGCAGAAATGGAAGAACAGGGAAGCCGGCATGAAGTGTTCCGGACAAACCGGATGTGTGACTGAAGCGGACTATGGACCCATCAGGCCCCTTTCATTGTGCCACCTGCGTGCATCTACCGTTTTTAGCAAAGTGTTTATCGGTATGCCTGAACGTCCAACGTTCTGCTTTAAATTTTTGCTCTAAAGGGGATATGCAGGCTGCTAGCTCAGGGTGTATGCGACCCGGGAGATCCGCGAAAAACCCGGGAATTTTTTTATCTGTGAGGAAACCGGGAAAAACCCGGGACTTGTTTAGAATTGCGGGAAATTTTCATTGTTTTAGTTTTGAGTTAAATTTTTGAGATTTTTGTTGGTAAGAACTAATATTGTAACTAAGGATAAAACTGTATCCCGCTACTGCAGAATAATACTGCAGCAACAAAACACGAACGACAGAAAAGAAACGAAAATAAAACTTTAGTTTCGAAGGAAATGCGCCACATACAACAACAAAACACAGTGCTCATACAAGCGTCTGCCAACAGCAAAGTATGTCGGAGGCTTTAGGAAGACTGTGCAGTGCTCGATTACAACAAATTGCCTCCGATGAGCGTCACGTGACAACTGTTTGAATTGGATTCGTTTGAAGAGTTGCGTGCTGCCTCTCGCGCATGCGCAGTTGAGTGGCGTGTGAGCAGTCCCTCCTCCCTGTTGTGGTTACAGAAGTGTGGCTGGGAGCCGCCATCTGACATCGCCGCCCTTGGGAAATGTGGTGGATCCGGGGCTGGTGCAGAGAGCAGCCAGCTGTGGTGGGCAGGTGGGTCGCCTCCACGTGGCCTGTCTATACGTTCACAGGTTTTACTGTTTCCTCTTCGTTTATTGCTCTCACGTTAAATTAAAACAAAACGGATTTTTGTGACCTGGAGCTGTCAAATGAATTAAAATATAGGGCTATTACAAATGATTGAAGCGATTTCATAAATTCACTGTAGCTCCATCCATTGACATATGGTCATGACACACTGCAGATACGTAGAAAAACTCAGTTTTGTTCGGCTGAAGCCGCACTTCAGGTTTCTGCCGCCAGAGCGCTCGAGAGCGCAGTGAGACAAAATGGCGACAGGAGCCGAGAATGCGTATGTCGTGATTGAAATGCACTCACATCAGTCAGTCATAACAGTGCAACGACACTTCAGGACGAAGTTCAACAAAGATCCACCAACTGCTAACTCCATTCGGCGATGGTATGCGCAGTTTAAAGCTTATGGATGCCTCTGTAAGGGGAAATCAACGGGTCGGCCTGCAGTGAGCGAAGAAACGGTTGAACGCGTGCGGGCAAGTTTCACGCGTAGCCCGCGGAAAATTGGCTCATGCCACAACTGGAGACCGACAGCGCTGACTTCATCTTTCAACAGGATGGTGCTCCACCGCACTTCCATCATGATGTTCGGCATTTCTTTAACAGGAGATTGGAAAACTGATGGATCGGTCGTGGTGGAGATCATGATCAGCAATTCATGTCATGGCCTCCACGCTCTCCCGACTTAACCCCATGCGATTTCTTTTTGTGGGGTTGTGTGAAAAATTCAGTGTTTAAACCTCCTCTACCAAGAAACGTGCCAGAACTGCGAGCTCGCATCAACGATGCTTTTGAACTCATTGATGGGGACATGCTGCGCCGAGTGTGGGAGGAACTTGATTATCGGCTTGATGTCTGCCGAATCACTAAAGGGGCACATATCGAACATTTGTGAATGCCTAAAAAAACTTTTTGAGTTTTTGTATGTGTGTGCAAAGCATTGTGAAAATATCTCAAATAATAAAGTTATTGTAGAGCTGTGAAATCGCTTCAATCATTTGTAATAACCCTGTACTTTCGCACAATTACCGAGGGCTAAAATATGTTACTAGTTTCATATTTTATTTCCACCTTTCTGACAGTCAAGCAGTAATCGATTTCCAGAAGAGTGAAGTTATTTTTCAAGTTTCACTAAAGAGATTTAGCTTTTAATAATCTTTTCCGCTCAGGCAGTCAATTTATTTGAAACAAAGTGTTTTATTTCACACTATTGCCTAGTTTCAACTGTTCGCTGCACATCGAGTGCACTTATGGTATTATACCATAATAAAGAACCAAAGATGATGTAATGCAGTAGCCGGCCGAAGTGGCCGTGCGGTTAAAGACGCTGCAGTCTGGAACCGCAAGACCGCTACGGTCGCAGGTTCGAATCCTGCCTCGGGCATGGATGTTTGTGATGTCCTTAGGTTAGTTAGGTTTAACTAGTTCTAAGTTCTAGGGGACTAATGACCTCAGCAGTTGAGTCCCATAGTGCTCAGAGCCATTTGAACATTTGTAATGCAGTACTGGTGCTGCAAGAAAATTTACATCGGAATCTCGACTTAGGAATGCGCGCTTTAAGGCGAATTGTGCATTTTAGTGTGGTGCACGAATTCCGGGTGCTCTTAAAGTAATCATGTGATGTCTTGTTTCTTTCGAGACATGATGTAAGATCTTTCAGTGTTTTACACGTACGAACATGAGGGCCTCCTGCGTCATCGTAGCTGCGCAAGCGTGGTGACTCCTTCCATCTGGCGCTCTCTGTCAACTGCTGAAGCGAACCTCATATTTCTAGCAGGTCGTGGGAAAATACTGCGAATGGTGGTTTCAAAAACGTACAGTGTAAATTTGCTTTTACGCAAGATGAACTATGTGCGAGAATGTACGATGAATTTATTAAATCATGCAGCGTTTGACTCTCATTTAAAAATCAACTCTTCGGTGACGGGCCATTTAGAGGAATTTCGAGTCCAGAAGATGAGACATTTAGGTCGTTATTAAAAGTTTTATTATCACTTTAGTGTGATGTGTCTTAAAGTGTAACACGCGCACAGATCATCAACATTATATGTGCGGTCTTAGCTTCTCTTGCAGCTTGTTACTCTTTGAGACCAATGTTAAATGTGAACGATGTGTATATTAATTTAAACTATCAACTTTCCTTATTTGTGTCCTGGCGCTACTTAAGAGTGATGTTGCTGTTGGCTGACTACATCGCGTATCGTGTGCCGTCATCAGCTGGCGAGATCACGTGACATGAGCTATGGCTGGCTTACAAAAGCTCACTGCAATCTCGATTTCAATGCATCGGAAAGTGACGTGCGGTGTTTGGTGGTATCCGATTTTATACCTCCATAATAGGAACATATGCGCGACATCAAAGGACTTGCAAACCGTTTTTTTCGCCGCTGAGTTTAGTTTTCTAAAGGGCCAGGAAATTCTACGTTGGTATAACAATCAGAGAATTGATGAGTTTTACAGTGGCGAGGAAGAGTATAGTGTCGCTTAACACGGAAAAAGTGTATTTTGATGCGGAAAAAAGTGTATTTTTAAGTGGGGAATCCGGGAAAATTTCGGCAAGTTTTTTCCTTGTCGACGTACAGACCCTGTTACCAGAATGACATTTTCACTCTGCAGCGGAGTGTGCGTTTATATGAAACTTCCTGGCAGATTAAACCGTGTGCCCGACCGAGACTCGAACTCGGGACCTTTGCCTTTCGCGGGCAAATGCTCTACCAGGTGCAAAGGTCCCGAGTTTGAGTCTCGGTCGGGCACACGGTTTTAATCTTCCAGGAAGTTTCACACCCTGTTAGCTTGTTGATGTACAGAAGATGTAATAATAAGTCGATACTTCTACAACTCTAAAACCAGCAGTCTATATACAATGTGCAGCTGCTATTTTTATACCTAGGAGTGTCCCGATATTTTGTACGCCGATACACACTTTTTCAAGATATCGAGAGTCCGTATCGAGATTTTAATAAATATCGATGTATTGGATACTCCATATTTTTAAAAATACCGACAATCCTGGTGTAGCGCTGACTGCCGTTCCGCAGCCGAAGTGTGTCAATTGCGGCCGTGCGGCCATCGGAGAAGACGGCGGCAGCCCTTGCAGGCGAGTCAGCCAAGTACAGGGGGCAGCCCGGCCGACGCTCGGCTCTTCCTGCAGCTCGCGTGCGCCACGCCGCAGCCGCCTGCATGTGCAGACACGGCTGTCGCACGTCCAACATTCAACCTGGTCTCTGCTGGAAGGCACGCGGTTGCTTCCTGACGGTGAAACACCTGGTCTCAGGTCGAAATTACAAACTACTCGCAATTGTACGTAGACGGAATACACTTTAAATAGAGTAAACATTTTGTTCAAAGTAACTGACGGCTTCCCACCCACGAACTAAATACTTTGAGCACATACTGAAATGTGTTGGACAGTCGCTGGCAGGCGGTAGGGGGCGTCGCTTGCGAGGGCCGCCTGCAGACGGCGCAGCCTGTCCTGGCCGCCCTCTGCCCTGGACGCGGTACAGTGTGTCCGTCAAGTCGTGCGCCCTCTCCGCTCCACAGTGCTGTCCCGGCGACCCAGTCTGGCCACACAGCCTGGCGGCGCTCATTCCCAGCTCAGCGACTGCCCCGTCCAGAAAAATAGCACATTACGGAGTAAATTGCATTAACACGGGAACAGGAATCAAATGTCAGTGTTCCCGTATCTGTTAGAAATATGAAAGCGGATGCCTGTTCGTGTGAATGCGTGTTCGTGTACAACTTCATCCACAATTGGCGCATACATTCCGTCCGATACGATTTTTAAACAAAACATAGTGGAGCTGTACTGGACAATTTAAGCCTTTGCTTCGATGGGGTGCTCAGAAACGCGACAACTCTTGCGACACGAGTAGTACTCAAAAGTAACGGGGAATTCACCATTTTGCGTTTTTTGTAACTGAGATTCGCAAGACTTTTTTGTCGTTGTGATGGTAAACGTGCCTGAAAAGTATGTGTAGACCAGGGAAATGGGATATTCAGTCTGTGGTCACATCTTGGAAACGTTATTGGTGTGTTAGCAGAATTGGCGATTATTTGTTTAATGTAAAAGCGGATTATCGTGTTTGTATTACATTTGCCTATGCGAACGGAGTCAAATTCATCAAACTTTCAGAGACATTAGATTTTGATTTCGTCGCATCTACTATCAGTACGGGAAGTCTTTACGACTGGTGTAAATATTTCTTAGATTTCAACAGTTTGGTGCACCACAAATTCCTGTGACAAGGTGAAACAGTCAGCAAGCAGTAAAACCTACAAGCTCAACGCCAGCGGCATGACGCAATCCGGAAAAAAAACCCTCCAGATTTGTGGCGGAACAGTTGATGATTTCTGCACTGCGATAACGCATCTGCTTAGAATTCGTTGCGTGCTCGTGAGTGTTTGGCTATAAACAATACTGTGGTGACGCCCTTGGCTGCACGATCACCCGATGTGACATTTTGTTCCTAAAAATTAAGACGAACCTTAAAGGGCTGTCTTTTTCACACACAGATGAGATTTGAAATGCATCGCTGAGAGAACTACAGGGTATCACAACGAAAGCTCCAGAATTGTTTGACACAGCGGAACAAACACTGGAATAAAAGTATTCACATGTAGTGGAAAATATTTTGATGAAGACAAAATTGATTTAGAGTAATACATAAACCCAGCAATGGATCCAATATTCACCGCTCTCGCTTTCACTAATATTGTCCGTGTTGCGGCCTACATTTTGTTAACAGACGAGGAAGTTGTGTTTCTGTACTTAGAGTTCTGATTAGTTGCCTGTGTTTTCTTCGCAAGTGTCGGAAGGGGTTGCTCTAAAGACAATCTAGCATTAGAGGTGTGTTTCTCTGAAGGTCAGCGATTGGTTACCAACAGAATGCTGAGCTCACAGGAGGTCACTCCTTGGAGTGAATTAGGAGGAAAAGTTAAAACAGCTGGTAACGAGATGCAGTGACGGTTTCTTTCGTTCGATGTGTGTGTGTGTGTGTGTGTGTGTGTGTGTGTGTGTGTGTGTCTGTGTCTGTGTCTGTGTCTGTGTAGTAGAGTGAGAGAGTCGATGTTTTGTGCAGGGGCCTCTCTCAACAGGAGAGAGGGAGGAGGCTGATAGAGGCGGCCGTGCAGGGCGCGGCGGAGCAGCTGCGCGAGTTGCTGGCGGCGGGGGCGGACGTGGGGTCGAGGGGGGAGGGGTTGGGGAGCAGCTGGACCGCCCTGCACTGGGCAGCACGCGGGGGTCACGTGGCGGCGGCCAGCTGCCTCGTCGGCGCCGGCGCGGAGGTCGACGCCAGGGAGAGCTGGGGGCAGTGGACGCCCCTGCACTTGGCTGCAGAGTACGGCCACGCTGGTGTGGTGCGGCTGCTGGTCGGCGCCTCTGCCGACCTCAACGCCAGGGATGTGTGCGGGCAGACGCCGCTGCACTGCGCAGCAGTGGTGGGCCACGCAGAGGCGGCGGCTGAGCTCCTCCTGGCGGGGGCGGACAGGGGGGCCCGGGATGTGTTTGGCTGGACCCCCCTGGACATCGCCAGGCTGAATGGAAACCAGGAGCTGGTGGATAAGCTGAGACAACGCTGACATACGGCATTCAGGAAGCACGATCAGTTACATCATATGTGTTGGTCTTTCAAATAAAGAATACAAAAATGAATCCTTTGTTCATTTATTTGTACATACCATTTTGTGCTGTTCATGACAACTCCGGTAACACCATGACACTGACTAGAGATACCTGTAAACTAATGTGAGGAGCCCTTCTTTTGACGATTTAGCCTGTAAAATACTTCATGATCAGTTTTTGCAAGAGCTGAGTAACAACTGAAAAACACTCCACTATTACTAAACACCGCTTGTCTCCCCTAAGATTGTCTTCCTCATGGGGTACAACATATGCAAGCAACTTGCAAGAACACAGCCGACCTCTATCACGACCGCCTGCATTTCAAAACTTAACCAACAATATTGCGCCATTCATGTCTTCAAACAGTTTGATTGGTAGTCTACCACAATCACACAACTGCATTAATGTTCGTTGTTCGAACCAGTCCACTACATTACCCCATTACTGGAAACTATATGCTACTAGCATGCGTGGTGCTATGTTACACCAGCATATACTCCACCATACTCATGAATTACTGGCACACAAGTCGTTCAGTCAGAATGTGTCTTAAGTTCCAATCTCACGCTGAATGTACCTGCATATCTGCAGTACGCAAATACTTGCGCCGCCTTTAATTGCAGCCTCACATTGGTAGCAAGAGTTACACCACATACTTGACAACACTGCACACGGAACGTGTCACACATAAGGCAGATTCGTAGAGTTGACACTATCACGAAAACTAAAATAAAATTCTCTACTTTGGCCCACAAATCGAGTAACTGCTTCCAACTGCTGGTGAGATTCTAATGAGTGACTTGCTGTTACGTTAATTCAAATGTAGATGTGACTGCCAATGTAAATTATACAGTTTACCATACTGTCGCCATCTGTATATGAGCGTGTCGTTATTTCCTAACTTTCGTCACCTGAGTCTACGACGTTTAATAAAAATGACGGAACGAACAGTGGGGATGTCAAAAACAAAACACACTACAACTCGCTTTTAAAAGACGGTTTCTCTGACAACAGTGCTACACTGAAGCGAATCGCTTGTGGCTACACAGAGGGAAGAGATACATGTCCAGTGTGCACAGAAGAGTTTCTTATATAAAGTGTCAAGCGATGTGAAAGACTCATAAAATGTTGACGTCGAAAGTGAAGTGGGTGGATTGAGCGTGGAAGGTTCCATTCCCTGTCGACAGCAACAACTTATTTTTCCAGATTTTAGGTTTCAATGGGACGCTGCAGCTAAGGAGACAGTGCAGAATACAGCAGCGCTGGCGGCGAGTGACAGCCGTGGGGCCGCCAGAGAGACTCGCGCCCGCCAGCCTCCAGCACTCGGCTGCGAGGCGGACCTGCAACTTCTCCTCAGCCAGCATCGGCCGCCAGGGCCCACCTGTGGCGCAGCAGGTGGTCACGTGTGGAACCGCCACACCCACACATTCACACCAGGTTATGATCGGAAACAGAAAACACACTAAATTTTCTGAATCTCGCCGTTCGAAAGAGAAACACCACACATGGTTTCACAATATTTGGGAAACCGACAGCCTCGAAGCATCGCCGTTCACAAACTGCCGAATCACCCGGTGGCGCACGAACTTCAGATTCGGACTCCACAGACTGAACGGAACATCCGTAAGCAAACACCATCACACAAAGCAGCTACACACAATAAAACATATAGGAGAGGAAAATAGTGGCAAGTCCCATATGATCGAGAAATTAAACCAGCAAATTAGTAGAGATAAAAGGAACACATGCACACGCACACACAGGGAGGGGAGGGAGGGAGAGAGAGAGAGAGAGAGAGAGAGAGAGAGAGAGAGAGTGTAAACAAAATTCAAATCCGTCGCCAAATACTCTCTACAACAAATGAACGCAAACGGTGTTAGCAAACAACAATGTGTGTGTGTGTGTGTGTGTGTGTGTGTGTGTGTGTGTGTGTGTGTGTGTGTGTGTGTGCAGTGCCCTCAGAACGCAAAAGAAGAATGTCGTGTGTGTGTGTGTGTGTGTGTGTGTGTGTGTGTGTGTGTGTGTGCAGTGCCCTCAGAACGCAAGAAGAATGTCCCAGTAAAACCTGATTAATAACAAATACGTAAGCAAAATATTTTGACACGCCAAAATCATGTCGTTTAATAATCAAGAGATGTGTTGGCTTGCTGGTAAATTTCACATTTCCAGCGTTTGCAGATGACAAGCAATCATTCCAGGACACCATACAGATAGTCTTTGAAAAC
This sequence comes from Schistocerca americana, assembly GCF_021461395.2. Taxonomy (NCBI): domain Eukaryota; kingdom Metazoa; phylum Arthropoda; class Insecta; order Orthoptera; family Acrididae; genus Schistocerca; species Schistocerca americana. Next base: position 82,507,169 of record NC_060129.1, read on the forward strand.
TGTGTAATGTAAAAATTACGGTAACAAGAGAAACGAACAAAAATTTTCTTTACGGTTCACTTTGTTAGATCAATTAAAACATAAAATATGCTCACTTTCTACAGCTTGCAATAACCAGATCCCACTCAGGATGGCACACAGGTGCCGAAACATGTTTAGGTAACAAGAGATATTAGTCTTTCTGCATAAAAGGGAACCTGTTTTTCAATGATATATGTATATATTCGCCATTTACTGTAACAGTTATTTTCACGACTGCAATGTCAGACTTTAAACTCCTCCGACACACACACACACACACACACACACACACACACACACACACACACACACGTCTCGATTTTTAGTAACTTCATGTGGTGAACCGTTTCACCTATTTAAATGCTAACTGTTTTACTGCATTCTTTAATAAATGTACTGTGATGGCGTCTTGGAATTCACTACAAATGTGTTAACTACTCTCACCACCAAATTACACACACAGATCGTCTGCTTGCATCTAAATAGCTATCCGTTCTGCTGCAAGAACTGCCCAAGTGGCTATATCAGCGAGAGACGTACGGAGAACAATCAGGAGGGATTGCGGTGCGTCGGCTCACTAACACCGTACAGGAAATAGTCAACTGTAGCAGTCTTGTGTGGGAAGTTACGGTGTGTTTATTGCTTTCTTCGGAGTCGTGGCTACATTCAGAAACATGTACGGAGATTTGGTACCAAATGGGGGTCTTGTGCGTAAAAAAACGTTTGGAAGAAAAGTAAGAAGCAAATATTTGTACAAAGAACGGAAGTTGAAAAATTACAGGGTGTATACGACCCAGGACAACCGGAAATCTGAGAAAAACCCGGGAATTGTTTCATCGTTTCAGTTTTCAGATAAAGTTTTGTAATTTTGGCTGGTAGGAACTGATTCTGTGGCAAAGAATGCTACTTTATCCCGCTATTGGAGAGTAATACTGCAGCAATGAAACATAAATGGGAGGGGAGAAAAAATAAATCTACAGTTGCAGAGGAAATGCACCATTTACAACAAGAAAATACAGATAAAAATATGTCAAAGGCCTTAGGGCGAAGACGATGTGATACTTCGTAACAATACACTCCTTTCTGTGAGCGTGACGTCACGTCAGGATCATCTGAGCAGTCGCCAGCGGGCTGTTGCGCATGCGCAGTTGACTCGCCTGCGAGCAGTACCTTCCACCGCCCACCGCTGCTCGGACTGCTCCGGCCGTTAGCTGTATCGCGCGCCTTGGCTGCCGCATTCGCGCATGCGCAGAGCTATCCGAGTTGTAGAGAAAGGGGGGAATTCTGTCCACGTGACCCGTGTTTGCGTTCAGTGATATGGCTGCTCGTTCCACAGCTGTTCGTTGACTGTAAAGTGCACGTTTTCATGTTCTGCCATGTATGGCATGATGTCATAAAGAAAAAAAAAGATGAGATGCTACAGTACTGCTACTCAAAAAAAACTTACGCCGCAAAAACCACACCGAAAAGCTTAATGTCAGGTGGGACCTACTTAATTGCGAATCTGGACAGTGTGCACTTCAGACCGAAGTATTCACGTTAGTAAAGTTTACGAAATTCCGATGCACTCGGAGTATCCTCTGACGTCCTGTTTCTTTTGTGGCGTAATGTAACACCTCTTTATGCATTATACACACAAACATGCTGCCTTCCTACGTCACTGCAGCTGCGCACGCGCAGTAATGCCTGTTTTCTGGCGCTCTCTGGCTACGGCTAAGCCGAAGATGTTTGTGACAGTCTGGGGATAGTTTTGCCAATGGTGGTTTGAAAAGTGTTACTTTCAAAGTAAATATGCTTCTACGCAGGATGAATTATGTTACGTGTGGGAAAGTGGGCTGAATTCCTTAAATCACAGAGCGTTTGACTCTCGCTTAAAACTGAACACTTTCAGGACCAACCACGTAGAAGAATTTCGAGCCCTGAAGACCAGACATTTACGTCAGTATTTTAAATTTACTGGCAAATTTGTGCGACGTACCTTAAGTATAACACACGCAATTAACGTCGATATTGTATGTGAAAGCTTGGCTTTTCTTGTTGCTACACTACATATTTTAATGTAAACCCCTAACTTTTCCTATTTGTGTGTTCGCCCTACGTAAGTGATTGCTATTGGCTTACCACATAACGTGTCCTATGCTCTGAATGTCTGCTGTCATCGGCTGGCCAAGTCACGTGCCATGACATCGCAATCTCGATTTCAAAGCTCCAGAAACTAGGGTGCCGTGTTTGGTGCAATTCGAATTTATAGTTTCGTAATACGAAAATATACAGCGTAGGCCTATATGTTGCCGCAAATGAAAGGCCGTGAAAAAACTTCTCTCCCCGTTCCATTTTTACCAGGAAGTTCCACGCCAGTGATAAAACGTAAATCATTCAAAGGATTGATAAGTTTTACAGTTCTGAGGGAAAATCTACGGGAAACCTACAGTCACTTAGCACGGAAAAAGCGTATTTTCGCTCTGGAAGAAGTATATTTTATTAAACGGGATATCTGAAATATCCGGGAATTTTTTTCCTTGTGCGTGTATAGACCCTGAATTAGGAGTAAAAAAACAAAACAAAACAAAACAAAAAAAACAGGTGAGAATCCTGGAGGCCAAAGAAAATGCGTGACCGTTAAGAAGCAGCAAATACACTTTCCCACAATGTGAGTAAGACATCGGGTAAACATTATTCTCTGTATCAGGAACCTGACTTCGGCACGCTTTGCCCCCAAAATCTCGGGTAAATTACTCTAAAAGCTGACTGATATTGTCGTGTTGGTTCCACTAGCGATGGGAACGACAGGAATTACTGAGAATAAGTACCATTCATTTCATTTACCACTATTATTCATGCCCAACAGGTGTATTTACCGGTTTCCGCTACTTGCAGTAGACTCCAAAGCTTGGAAGGCTTCGCCGTAAAACACATAACGTGGTAATTGATGTACTCGATGTCCCCGGTCTGTGACTCGTATTTGTTACATTAGAGGTTGCTGTGGCGTGGCTGGAGGATGCGATATCTTTCATTTCGATAAATGTGCTCAGATGACGGCAGACGAACCCGTTAAATACTTCGGAGCAGACTGCGAATAACGTAAGCAATAAACATAGGTGACTGGACGATTAGTCGGAAAACAGACTGCGCGCTCCTAAACAGAAAGGTGGCAGCTGAAGTGCGTGTGAAGTAGCGACAAGCGCGTGGTAACATTCTTTCTGAGAGTGTGGCTCATTTCCAGTGTAAGGGGGGCCGTGCAGATCCATATCCGCTCATTCGAAATCTACATCTACATGATTACTCTGCAATTCACACTTAGGTGACTGGCGGAGGTTTGATAGAACCACCTTTAAGCTACTCCCCTACCGTTTCACTCTCGAACAGTTGTGGGAGAAACAAACACTTACATTTCCCTGTGCGAGCTCTGACTTGTCCTAATTCATTATGAAGATCACTTCTACCGGTGTAGGTGGGCGCCAAAAAAATATTACCGTACTCTGAGGAGAAAGCTGGCGATTGAAATTGCATGGGAAGGTTCTACCGTAGCAAGAAACGGCTTCGTTTTGACGGCTGTCACTTTAATTGCTGTATCGTATCCGTAGCGCTGTCTCACCCATTTCGCGGTAATACGACCTGCCCTTCTTTGAACTTTTTCGATCGCTTCTGTGAATCCTGTCTGAGGCGGGTCCCACACTGCACAACAGTACTCGAGAAGAGGGCGTACAAGTGTAGTGTAGGCGGTCTCTTTAGTGTACCTGCCACGTCCTCTACTTCTTCTGTCAGTAAATCGTAGTCTCTAGCTTGCTATCTGCGCAACATTATCCATGTCATCGTTGCAATTTAAGGTATTAACAACTTTAATCCCTAAGTATTTAGCTGAATTTATATCCCTCAGATTTTTGTGATTTATCGTGTTTGTGGTTTCTTTGTCATGCTCATGTGGACGACTTCACACTTTCCATGATTCATAGTCAATTGCCACTTCTTGCACCATTCTGATATCTTGTGTAAATCATTTTGCAATTCGTTTTGGTCATCTGATGACATTGCATAACGGTAAGTGGCTGCACCAGCTAGACACTATCTAAGAGCACTGCTCAGATTGTCTCGTAAGTGGTGTACGGAGACCAGCAACAGCAGAGGGCCTCTTAACACTTACTTTGGGGAAAACCAGGCGTTATTTCTGTTTTACTTGATGACCTTCCGTCGATTACTACCAACTGTGACTTTTCTAACGTCAAATCACGAATCCAGTCACACAACTCCACAGGTGCGCAATTTAACTAGAAGGGACGGTGTCAGAAGCGATATGGAAACCTAAAAACTATGTAATCAAATTGACGTCTCTTGTCAATAGGACTCATTAGTTCGTGGGAATGAAGAGCTGGTTTTGTTTTACAAGAGCGTTATCTTCTTATTCCGTGCTGGCTATTTGTCAATAAATCGAGGTGGTTCATGGTGTTCGAGCGCAGTATATGTTCCAAAACACTACTGCAAACCGAGGTTAGCGATGTGGGTCTGTTATTCAGTGGATTACTCTTATCCCGTTCCTTGGCTATTGATGTGACTTGCGCAACTTTGCATTCTGCTGGGTACGGAGGGCTTTCTGCCAGCGAGCGGTTGTATATGGTTGCTAAGTGTGGAGCTGTTGTATCAGCATACTGTGAGAGTAACAGATTGGTATACAATCTGGACCGGAGGCATTGACTTCCTTGTGTTTTAAGCTGTTTTGCTGCACCAAGAATTTCTGCTTCTGAATTACTCATATTGGCAGTTGTCCTCGATTCGAGTTCTGGAATGTTTACTTCGTCTTCTCCTGTGAAAGAAATTCGGAAAACGGTTTGGTAACTCTGCCTTCGTGGCGCTGTATCAAAAAGATCCCATTGTTATCGCGCACTGAAGGTATCGATTGCGTCTTCACGGTGTATGCGATCAGGGACAAGTGGGAAATCCGGGAGAAACCCGGGAATTTTTTCTATCGGAAGAAAACTAGGAAAAATCTGGAATATTTTAAATGCCGCGAATTTTTCATTGTTTTAGTCTGCAGTCAAACTTTCGTAAGTTTGACTGGTAAGAACTGATAAACGACAAAATGTGTCAAAGGCTTTAGGACGAAGACTGTGGAGTACCTCATAACAATAAACTGCTGCCGAGGAGTGTGACGTCACACCTGTTTGCATTAAGTTAAAAAAATGGCTGTGAGCACTATGGGACTTAACATCTGAGGTCATCAGTTCCGTAGAGTACTTAACCCTAACTAACCTAAGGACATCACATACATCCATGGCCGATGCAGAAATCGAACCTGCGACCACAGCAGTCGCGCGACTCCGAACTAGAGCGCCTAGAACCGCTCGGCCACAACGGCCGGCTAAATATCACACCGACGCATCCTTTTATGCGCAAAACAGCTTAGGCTCTGAAAAGATAAACCGTTTGACGCGTCCCATGTCTTCCTAGTACTTTCTGTTCACGAAATGTCCTATACTAAGTGCGTGGTTTGAAGGAGCCCGTTTTAAAAAATCAAATACCTCACCAATGAAACTTTTTCACACGTCATTCGCCTTCCTACCGTCTTCTCCAAATGCCTTAAATTTGCTACTTGGCAGTCAGATACCGCATCAGTGTGGCTTTTTGGGCACAAAACAGCTAGGTGTGAGGCGGTGAGCTTGTAACACTTCTTTTCATTACACCAGTTTCCGCTGTCGGTTTGGTTGCGTGCTAGTGTGCATTCCAACCTCCTTGTTCACTTACGTAGCTCGCAATACCTGCTGCGGAAATTTTTCATTTTCCCCTCAGATGAGAAAATAAGTTTTGTTTGAGGACCCCGCCTTGTGCGTTGTGCGGTTCTGATGCCTTCTTCTCGTCATTTCGCTACACGGGACCAGCCGTAGTGCTTCTGGAATCTCGACACGCCGTTTTAGATCACTGTGTAGTTTACCTCCCATCTTTTGCGATCCTACTGACATATTCTTGTGTAACCGTGCGGCAGGGAGATTGTAAACGTTGTAATAACCAACTCCAGACTATATCGAGCAACAGTTGGTCATTTTCAGAGTTCTTCTTCACTATCGCGAAGTAGTGGGGGAGTGTCACGGATACGATACCGCAGATGGGGTGGCAGAGATTAAAACAATGGCGCTTTTCCGTGCGATGAGATGTTATCCGAAATTTCAGTCACCATCTTTCTGATAGCACTACGAAAATGTTTTGCTGCCGTGCACCCTGTAGAGAAAAATGTTTTGAAAGACTTATTGAGTATTTCTGCAGGTTTTTTGCGACGTTGTACCAGTAAGTACGGATAGCGGAAGTGCTCTCTCCACGACAGACTTTGGTGACGTCACAACACGGACAACCGTGAAGAGTTTATCTCCGAGCTTGTCCTCCTGTTCTTCTCACCTATATAATACATTTAGTACCCTGAAAGATTCACCCTTTTATGACGAAACAAAGACTTTTCGATTCTATTGTGTCTACCTTTTGTTATAATATAGTTGAAGACACACAATTGACGCACACCTGTCAGACCGTTTCTTACGCTCCGGGTTAGAAGCGCCAAACGTGTACTTTTTTTCCCGCTCTGTTCCTGCCTCGACAGGCCGGTCACGTGACCTGTTCCGGCTGCAGGTCACCACTGCTGTAACGTCTTCCATCTCGAAATTCTGCTGCAGTCTGCTCCGTGTTCAGGGTGTATATTAAAACTGTCACATACAACGGAATAGTCCAGTAAGTCATGTCGAAATCTACTCTGAAAGTTTTTACAGAGGAAGAAAACAACGAAAGAAATGGATTGCCAAACTTTTAACTGCTGAGGAGCACTGCAAGTATTTTGTAAAAAAAATGTTGGAGTTACGGTGCACACATTTTTGCCGCGCCGAGAGCGGCTTATGACAGCGGTTTGTACAGCCCTGCCCGCCTAGCGCGCGACTCCCAGAATCAGACATGCAGCGCCGCGCAGCGGGATTGTCCGGAGTTAACAGACACCAATTTTAAGCACCTGAATAGAGATGGGCAAAACTGTTCTTTTCAGAGATTGGATCAGAACTGTTTTCTCCCTGAAATGAATCAGCTCTTTTTCATGACTCACCACTCATTTACAATAGAAAATAAATGGAAGGCACATTGCCCTTTAAACTTGGTTTATTCCAGTACTATACGTGTATCTTGATATTATTTGATCCTATTTTGAAGTAACACAGATAATGGGTAAGAATTTTGTATTGTTTATTGAAATTTCCACGATATGACAAAGTTTTTGATTATTGATTAATTTTGCACTATCGTGGTTTTTTGGGTGATCGGAAAATGTTGTAACTTGAGATTTACATTAACAATATATTTGGCTATAATGTATTAAAATTTCATTAACCTCATACAAATACATCGCAAGCCATATATTTTTAAAGTGAACGTTTCCTTCCGAAGACGCCTAAAATCGCAAAATCCATACCAGAATAAGAAAAAAAATATATAAATTTGACTGTAAAACGAAAGTGCTGCATATAGCCTTACGCAGAATAAAACAAGGAAAATATTGGTGTATCACATTTTGCGATACATTTATCGGTTTGCTCGTAATTAAAGCGTAAATTCGAGTGTCCATAATAAAAATCCTATAGTAAGAGGAGTCATCAGGAACCTAATCTAATCAGTTTAAACAAATAAAAATAAAATAAAAACAATTGATGTATATATAACATAATAATGTAATATACATAGCGGTATTACTACGAAGAACAATATCCAGTAGGGACCAACTCCGATGCAGAGGGGCTGAGTCGAGCAGGTCGAGCCGCGAGCTGTATTACTGCGTGAGCTGAGACCGCAGAGACCAGAGTGACACCTGAGTCGCTTAGCTCAATGCTCTGGCTAGAGTCGAGACGGTGGGGTGAGTGTTGAGCGGGCGAGTTCCGAGGGTGGGGGGAGCGGTGAACTCACCCGCTCCGAGACAAATCGTCCGTTCCCTTGCGAGCAGGTTGTTGCAAGTAGTTCCTATGTTATCCGCTAGGTGGCTCTCTGTCCTGTTGCTTGCATCAACTGCCCAGAGGGCAGGACGTGCGACTGAAACGATCGCCGACAGAGTGCGATGCGAAGTTAAGCTGCGCCAGACGACGCACAGAGACGGCACGGCATATGTGAAACACAAAATCCAATGGGGCACTGCACAATGCAGGCAGCCAAGGTAGAAGCAGGGCAGAGGCCGGCGCTGGCTGTGTTGTGTGGCGTGCACTGTGCTCTGACCAGCAGAGGCGCTGCTGATATGCTCTCTCTCTCTCTCTCCGCCACACACCGTTGGGTGGCTTGCGGAGTATCAATGTAGATGTAGATGTAGATGCACTTCCTCAGACGTTGGAGTGGCCACGAAAGACACGTGGTTGGGATTCCACGTCAAACCGCAGGTGTCCACTTTGCGATCTGGTGACAGTGGAGGGCCAGGGAAGCGCCAGCAGCTGCAGTGCGGCCACCAGAGAGACCTGCAAGAGGCCTGCCGGGCGGGTTCTCTCCCGCTCTTGCTCGTCAGCCCGTCTACCGCTGTGGAAACCTGCTTTGAACTGTGCAGACAACTGTCTGAATAACTTCATACCGACTGTTGCATTCCTGGACGTGTATCAGTGGCTAGCAGAGACAATAAAATCATGGCAGTGTCTGATGTGGCAGGCGACTTCCATCAATGAGGACTTGTAACTTGCACTGAAATGTGTCTTGCAGTACCACATTTTATAACATTTCCTATAGGCCATTCCTTGCAATCATGATCGAATGTTGTACATTTGACTATCAGTGAAATGGTTCGAATGGCTCTCAGCACTATGGGACTTAACATCTGTGCTCATCAGTCCCCTAGAACTTAGAACTACTTAAGCCTAACTAACCTAAGGACATAACACACATCCATGCCCGAGGCAGGATTCGAACCTGCGACCGCAGCGGTCACGCTTTTCCATACTGAAGCGCCTAGACAGCACAGCCACACCGGCTGGCGACTATGAGTGGAACAGTTATTTGTTTATTCTTTGTAGTCGTCACAAAAATGCAGACTGTCTGTTGAATGACAAGAGCAAACCTTTTTCTTGAACCAGGGACACCGCACAAAGGAAACATTGATGCAGCGACCACTAGTATTATTTAGACAGGACTGGGATGGAGTCAGAAGTGGTCCCGGGCATTGTTCTGCATATTGCGCTTCATTCCAGGTGTGACTGATCTAATTCGTAAAGTGTGGTCAAGACAACTGGCGATGGACAAATGACGGTAGCTTAAGAATACTCTTCCGCTGATAAACCTGAAACGAGAGAGAGGTATCGGAAATGATGTTGTCTGGTAATTTCCTGATAAAATACTTTCCACTGTCGAAAACATCCTTTATCGAGAGGTCGAATCGCACTAGTGGTTCCAGGCGGAATCCACATCACATCCACAGATTTTTCGTCGCCCTGCACAAAAACAGAGGCGTCGTTATGTCCAGACCATGAATCCAGCAAAAGCAATGAATTGGTTTCTGCAGCTGGGAGGAATACGTTTCGAACGAAATGTTGAAAATTATTCTTTCCCATCTTTACAGATTTTGATGCATTGAACACAAGATCTTTCCCACTTGACAGTTCATTTTCTATTTTTGGTCCCTAATTTGTGTTGAGGTTCTCGCAGACAGATGTACAGCTGCAGACACAGTAAACCACCCGCACTTACCACCGGCATTATCGCACAAGAATGTGTCACTGCATTCACTGAGTGGGCAGCCGCCTCCATCTCTTTTCCACCCCGACACGATAAACAGCGTATCTCCTCTTCAAAACTGAGCCATCCGCCTTATTTAACTAGTGGACATCATAAAGTTGTTCCAGAAATCGGCGCGATTCGCATCTCTAAGCCTTCTTCCAAAATCATTGCCCACTATGGGACAAAAGTATCTACTTTTCATCCAAAAGTTTTCGTTGTCTTACGAAAGGCATTCCATACCTCGCGTGTGGTTGAAGCGGTATTGAATAGGATATATATTTCACGACAGGTGGATTGGTCGTCGAAGCACCATACCATGGCCCGCACGTTCAGCGGATCTGACGTCCCCGCATTTCTTTTTGTGGGGAAAGTTGAAGGATATTTGCTATCGTGATCCACCGACAACGCCTGAGAACTTGTGTCAGCGAATTGTCAATGCATGTGCTAACATTAAGAAGGCGAACTACTCGCTGTTGAGAGGAATGTCGTTACACGTATTGCGAAATGCATTGAGGTTGACGGACACCATTTTGAGCATTTATTGCATTAATGTGGTATTTACAGGTAATCACGCTGTAACAGCATGTGTTCTCTGAAATGATAAGTTTACAAAGGAACATGTATCACATTGGAACAACGGAAATGAAATGTTGAAACGTACCTGCGTTCTGTATTTTAATTTAAAAAACGTACCTGTTACCAATTGTTCATCTAAAATTGTGAGCCATATGTTTGTGACTATTACAGTGCTATCTACCACAAAGCGAAAAAAGTGGTCCAACTAAAACATTCACATTTCTTTACGTACTGCACGAATATGTAATAAAAATGGGGGTTCCTATTTAAAAAAAAGACGCAGTTGACATCCGTTTGACCTATGGCAGCGCCATCTACCAGGCCAACCATAGCGTCATCTGGTTTGCCCCTTCAAGGTAGACGTGTTTCGTTGTTTGTAGTTTTTTCGTTTGAGGCTTATTTCGTGAGATATTTGGTCTGGTCACTGTCAATAGACCACCCTGTATATATATGACGTAGTAGATGACGTCAGAAGTTCCGTCAGGCTTTTGCTGTTGTGGCGACAGTAGAAAACCTTAGCAGGATGCAGGAGGGCCTGCACAGGATCCAGAGTTTGGTGCAGGGAGTCGCAGCGGACCCTCAACACGAAAAACTGTAACGTATTACGAATACATATACAGGAATATCGTTCACTGTATGATTACAAAATTACAGAAGGGTTGCTGGAATAATGATGGTCGGTAGTATTGGCTCTTAACTCCTCGAATTTTTCGGTGTGCTCATTTGGCGAGACGTGTGAGGGGGTGAAGTGGTATGTCTTCCGACTCTTGCCGTAAAATGCTCGGGTCTGTCGAGCGTCTCTGTAGAGCCCCCCCCCCCCCCCCCCCCACGCACGCTACTGCATGTTTGACAACCACACTCGGGCAAGCTAACTTGGCCGTGTGCAGGGGAAATTAGCGCAAGCGTCGGGCTTGCACAAGCAGCTTGACGCTTGACCGAATTTCGATTACGCGTGGTTGTGTGAGCCTGCAAGCGTGTCCGTGGTTGCTCGTGTGTGCCGAGAGTAGGGAGGGTTGGGCATGCACGCGTCTGTCATTCGGACCCAGGCTGTGGAGAGCGCGCGTTTATTTAGATTTTGCGTCGTTTTCTTCTTCATTCTGATGTCAGTGCGGGAAATGACGGAGGAATTTATTAGGTGCCACGAAAGACACTCACGTTTATGGAATATAAAAAGTAAAGAACATCACAATAAAACGAAGAGAGACGCGACATACGAGGTGCTTCTCACAAAGTACAAAGAAACAGAGCCATCAGCAACTGAAGATACTGTTGTTAAGAAGATTAATACATTACGAACGAATTACAGACGAGAAGAAAGGAAACGTGGCAGCACTTACAAATGAGGGGCTACAGCAGACCACGTCTACGGGCCTGTCCTGTGGTACTTTGATCTTTCCAGCTCCTTAAATGAACAAGAGACACCGAGATGCCCTTCGAGTAATTTACGAGGAATAGAGGTGAGTGAGACAGGCTGTGGAACGCTCTGCTTAACCCGCAGCACAGGACAGGTGGTTCCAGTTGTGGAAAGGGGCCAAAAGAAGCGGCTGTCAGCTACACTCGAACATGCAACTTTATTGTTGTTTGATCAAACATTACAAGAGCACAACAAAAAATTTTCTTAACACACACAGCTGTAAATTTTGGGAGTCAAGTACCGGCTGACAGCCGTTTTAATTTCAAAAACAGCTGAAGGGCAATAACTTAAAACGCTAACATGATCATAAATTTAAAAGGCAAGCCTCATGTTACAATAGTTTATTCAGGCTGAAGGCCCGACGAATTTGAGATTTTCAGCTGAAACAATTTGAATTCAAGTGGGCTGAAAGCCCAACACTTGAGGCTAAGGAATTGTTTTTTTAATATCTAAATTGGGCAACTCAACTGAAAGAGAAATTTAAAGGGCAAGAGTAATAGTAAAGGTTCTTTAGTTAGGCTGAAGGCCCAAAGAATCAAGAGACTTCAAGACCAAACAAGTTAAATTCAAATGGCTGAAGGCCCAACACTTAAAATTCGATAAAACTTAAAAAAAATTATTTTTACCAAGGCCTTATGTGAAGTAGATTTTTCAACTAGGCTGAATGCCTTAAAAGCAAAACAACTCAAACTCAGAATCGGCTGAAGGCCCAACACCTAACATTCGACAGCATTAAAACTTTCAAAATGCTGAAGGTGTTATGTGCCAACAACGTTAATTTAAAAATCGGCTAGAATCACAGAACTAGACAGTGCTACCAGCAGTGGCAGTGCAAGGACGAGGACCAATCACGGGTCGGCACACACAGCCAACCCGTAACCGACCGCCGGTCGTCGGACACGTCGTCCGACGAGGGGACCGACCGACCGACCGATGGCCGGCCCGGGCGGTCCGCACTCGGGTCCTGGGGTCACGGCTGGCCGCACCTGCCTGCTGGCGCGCCCCCACCCAGCTCCCGAGTCGCAGACTGCCAGCTCCCGACTGCGCAGCTGGCGCCCCCCAACTCGCCGGCAGACCCCAACTAGCCCCGGCAAGTAACGGCGGCCAGCCGAGATAATACGCCAGGGCTTGTGTCGGTAAGCGCCGCTGCTGCCGCTCGCGGTCAGGCAAGGCGGCAACTCAGTCACGCCAGTAACTGAAATTAACATAACGAGGCGGTAGTACAGGAAAAACAGGTCAAGTGAGATATGGCGCGAACACGAGCCACGCACAGCTTGTTGGTAGTGGTATTTAGTTACGGTAGCACTGTTACAATTAAGATTTATGCCTATGCTTTTATTTCTTTGCACTGTACTGCAATACTCATTGTTTTCTTTTACATTTTTCTTTACTGCTAATGCACAAAATTATGTTGCCAAGGAACTTGACCCTCATTCACAAAGTAGTTCATAAATTTCACTCTCACATATTTCGCATCAAGTGGAATGTATCCCACAGTAGACCTTTGCAACGGTAGCATACTGGATTCCTCTCATCTGAAGCCATTATGGAACAAGCCATGTTCTATGTCCTGAGGTGTGCAAGGAACCCGATGCTAATTTAAAATATAACTTATTTCATGATACACTTGTAAGAGAATTTGAAAACTGTTTCCCCAAGAAAGTAGTTAAATCTAATTATAAGAAACCATGCAAAAAACTTTGGCTTACTAAACGAATAAAAATATCTTGTAACCACAAAAGGGAACTGTATCTAACAACAAGAAAGAGTAATCACCTAGAAACAACCAAATATAAAAACTACTGTGCTACATTAAGAAAGGTTATTAAAAAGTCCAGAAGCATGTGCATCATGTCTGAGATTAATACCTCTGATAACAAAATCAAAACAATTTGGAATATTATTACAAGGGAGACAGGGCAACCTAGAGTACAGGATGACGGCATCACCATCTTAGCCAATGGAAACATGATAAACAAGCTGGAAGTCGAAAACGTTATGAACGTTTTTAAATGTTGTAGAGAAAATAGGATCTAAATGTTCATTAGAAGAAGCAAGGCAGTTAATGGAACAGACCTTACCCACACCATTTGATACAATTAAAATTCCACCCATCTCTCCTTCTGAAATTAGGAAGATGATAAACTCTCTCAAGAATAAAAGCTCACGTGGAATTGATGACATTTCCAGCAGGATAATAAAAGCTTGTTCCCGAGAAATAAGTGGGATTCTTAGCCACATATGTTATAGCTCTCTGAAGCAGGGTATTTTCCCAGATAGACTGTAGTGTGCCATTGTTAAACCACTGCAAAGAAAGGGGATACATCTGATGTCAACAAATACTGCCCAATCTCTCTTCTGACTGCCTTATCCAAAATTCTTGAAAAAGTAATGTATTGTAGATTAGCTTCACACCTTTGTAAAAATAAAGTTTCAACAAAATGTCAGTTTGGTTTTTCAATGTAAAATGCTATATATACTTTCACTAATGAAATATTAAATGCTCTTAGTAACCGGAAGTCACTCGTTGGGATTTTTTATGATCTATCAAAGGCTTTTGATTGTGTAAATCATGGAATACTTCTAGATAAGCTCAAGTACTGTGTTACGAATGGGACAGTGCTCAAATGGTTTAAATCATACCTAACTGGAAGAGTGTAGAAAGTTGAAATAAACAGTTCGCTTAATGTGCAAAAAAACTGGTGATTTCTTAAACTGGAGAACAATCGAGAATGGGGTGCTGCAAGGTTCGGTCTTGGGTCCTCTGCTGTTCCTAATATATATTAATGACTTGCCATTCTATATTCACGAAAATGCAAAGCTGGTACTTTTTGCCGATGATACAAGTATAGCTATCAAACCTAACAGACAAGAATTAACTGGTTAAATTGTAAACGACGTTTTTCAGAAAATCATTAAGTGGTTCTCTGCAAATGGGCTCTCATTTAACTTTGACAAAACACAGCATATACAGTTCCACACACTACATGGAATGATCCCACTAATAAATGTAGACTTCGATCAGAAATCGGTAGCTAAGGTACAATATTAAAAATTTCTAGGTGTATATACTGATGAGGGGTTGAACTGGAAAAAACACACTGACGATCTGCTGCAACGTTTGAGTGCAGCTACTTATGCTGTTAGGGTCATTGCAAATTTTGGAGATCTGAGTAAATTGGCTTACCACGCCTATTTTCATTCTCTGCTTTCATATGGCATCATATTCTGGGGTAACTCATCATTGAGTAAAAGAGTGTTCATTTCACAAAAGCGTGCAATCAGAATAATTGCTGGAGATCATCCTGCAGACACTTATTTAAAGAGCTAGAGATCTTCACTGTAGCCTCAAAATATATATATTCACTTATGAAATTTGTTGTTAACAATCTGAACAAATTCATAAGTAATAGCAGTGTACATGGCTACAACACTAGGAGATAGGATGATCTTCACTACTCAAGGTTAAATCTAACTTTGGCTCAGAAGGGGGTAAATTGTGCTGCCACAAAAGTCTTTGGCCACTTACCTAATAGCATCAAAAGTCTGACAGATAGCCATATAGCATTTAAAAGGAAATTAAAAGCATTTATTAATGGCAAATCCTTATACTCATTAGATGAGTTTTTGGATATAGTAAGTGGGTAATTTCCCCAACCCCCACAAAAAAATTAAAAATATTGAGTGTCATGTAATATTTTGTCTAATGTAATATCTTGTATAGACACCTTTTATTAATCTGAAATGTTCCACATCATTACAAAGTGACGTATTCATGATCTATGGAACAAGTACTAATCTAACCTAATCTAATCCTCCAAATCAAGAGAATCACATGGGACATAAGTGTGAATCACAGTAGTCATTAAATAATTATGTAAAGCAACAGTTGCTATTACCACCTTATCGACACGCCCGACTTCCAAATTAATAGCTGTGTGGAAAATCCTAAAGCGTGCTGCCAAGATCCCAAATACATTCTCAACAATGGGCCGAGCTTTGCATAATCTGTAGTTGTAAATTTTCTTTTCCGTGCAGTTAAAGTCACTCTGCTGGAATGGTTTCAGCATATGAGCCTGAAAGGAAATGCATCATCCCCTACAAATACATATGGTAGTTTTCGTGAACTGTTCGCAACTTTTTTTCTCTTTTGGAATTTTGAGGGTGTTAGTTTGTAGTCTCCTAAAAAATTCAGTATTCCGAAGAACACCGCCATCAGATATTCAGCCATTTGTGCCAAAATCGAATGGAATAAATCTCTAATTTACATCTGCTATTGCAAGTAGGACCATACTGTGTGTATGTTTGTAAATGAAATAAAATGATCCACTTCCTGCTGGAGGTACAATCTCTACACGCTTTCCATCTACACTTCCAAGACAATGTGGAAAATTCCACCTTCTTTCAAAATCCTTTGCAATACTGGCCCGTTGATCCACTCTTTCAGGAACCGGAAAAATGTAAAACCCCAATTTTAAACATGTTAGCTTAAAATTACATTATTATGAAAAGTACTGTATAGTATTCTTACATCTGTTAAATTTTTTTGTGACCATAAAGACATCTGCGTGACCTCTCCCCCACCCTCACCTACCCTCACATGAAACATACTTGTATACATGAAGGTAATATTTGCCCCTATTACTATATTTACATTATAGCTGTAATCTCGTTTGATTTCCAACACTGCATGCATTGTTCCTTACTGTTTTATAGAAAAGATTATTTTGTGTAATGTAGCTACTTCTTTCCATTTTCAATGTTCATGAGTGTTCAGTATTATTTGCAGAATGAAATTACAACAGTACCACTCCCCATATGACAGCACATGGAGGAAGAGTTGGAAGTGCAAGTAGAGCCTCTACCTCACTCACAGCGACATGAAATTTTCACTGTCCCTTCTACTAGTAATGGAGGGTCACCAGAAGTTTTTCTTTCAAAAAGTAAACAGAGTAGACGAAATAGTAAAACAAGGGGTACCTTGTTCTGGGAGTTATTAGCGAACATTTCCAAAGACAAAAACAAAAGAAAGATGAGGACCGCGATGAAGTTCTTGGGAAATCGGTTGCTGCTAAAGTGAGGGACGTATTGGACCACAAACAAAGACTGGTGGCAGAAAAAAAATTACAAATGGTTCGCTGTTCGCGGCTGAAATGGGCCAGTTGAAGCCCGGCCGCCCAGCCAGCGTGGCGAGCGCAGACTCCACTTTCTGCCGTGCAGCGATTACTGTGCGACAGTGGGCGGAAGCGGTTCAGAGTCACTTCCATCATTTGTCAGTAATGCCAGTGACATTTAATATGTAAAGTTATTCATTTTGTACTAGAAAAAATTAAAATAAAATACCATTCATTGAATTCAAGTTCATCTGTGCTTTTAGAGTAAAATGTAAATTTTAACAATTTTAGAAAGTTACGTTGTCCTTCTGATTAGCTATAACCCAGCCTTAAAACATTATTTTTCCTATATGTAACGATTTGCGTAACTGCAGGCAGTGTCAAAAGAAAAACGAGCGTTAGTAATAAGTAAAGACGTACAGTATTATTTCAGTATTCGAGTTTCTCTTTGAAATGCCAAGATATTTGCAGTGAATGATCTGCAACTTTCCAGTTGAATTCACTGTCATCAAAGGCCTACCAAATGAAGTAATGCAGTTCGCTACTACAACAACCATTTCAAAGTGAAGCAAGAGGTACAGAGAACAGCTGCACTGTCGTCGAACGCCCATAAAATAAAACTATGCTGTATGGTACGGCAACAACCATTCGAAACAAAAGCAAGAGGTACGGAGATAGCTAACTGATATATTGTTGCCACGAATGTACTAATGGAAAACAGTTTTCTAGCATATGAAATGTTTTCAAGTCCAAAAAATGTGCAGTAATTTGGCGTGAATAAGTACTACAATATTTATAGAGTAGGGACTGTAAACACTTTGGGCTCAATAAGGTATTGCCTCCAAGAAGTTGAAGTACATAAATCAAAAATACGTTCAGTGGTCAGAGAAAAACTTCATAATGAGAAAACGAGTGTTTCACTAACCTTTAAGAAATTACTTTTGAACACCTCATGGATAGCACGGCAGGTTTCAGGCACTATCACACTTGGTGCTTGTGGTGAAATTACAGACGTGTATTTGAGGCCTCCATAACTCCTTCCTGTCGCGAGAAATCGTAATTTTGCTGTTAGCCTTTCGTGTGGTGTTATAGCCTCCCTCATGACTGTGTCCTGCATCTTAATCAAAGGCGAGGGACAAACGATTCAAATACGTTTCCTCATTCATCCTGAGGTGATTGTGCCAATCACGAGGATACACCTCCAATTCACTCGGTAAATTTGTATGAGAACACGATTTTCGTTTCTCAAGCCACTCTTTACTCCACATATCGCGTTTCCTCTTTTGTTTTTTTCCGTAAAACAAGCAAAAGGGCTGTAACAGCAAGCGCATCGTTGTCTGTGTTCGACATTTTCCAATGTAAACAAACTGATGCTTGTACGTGCGTGCTTGAGTCGTGTGGGGGCGCGAGGAATTTGTGCACGCTAGCGCAAGCGTGATAGCCAAGCGTGCAGTGGCGTGTGTGGGGGCCGCAACGCTCTCGCGCCGAGCAGACGATGCCGTGACGAAACGCGCCGCTCTTCTTTGGATCGTCCCTTTTATATCCCGCCTGGAAGGCGGTGCGCGGGTAGGCGCAGGAAAAGGTGAAAATCTCTCGGTGCTGCAGTGTGAATTAAAATCACCTTTACTTTAGCAACAAGAGTAATACATAACTTTGCCCTGAGGTGCGAAGCTGAAGCGAAGTGTCCCGGCCGTCTGCTCTTGATCAGATGCGCAGAGACATTTTAGACACGTCAGAGAGTACAATCTTTCACAATATTGGCTCACATGTCGAAAAAAAAACCATCATTTTATGTTCGAGAACAAGAAGCTATAATTCAAGAGGTTGTAGATGTTTTGCACACTATGGCAACTCCAGTTTTACCAGTGCGAGAGTACGTCATACTACCATTTACGAAACAAATTGCGAGAGCTTGTCTGGTCCTTTGTAGGTGGTAGATTCAATTTTCATTAAAAGGCATTGAGCGCGAGATTAGCCGAGCGGTCTCGGGCGCTGTAGTCATGGACTGTGCGGCTTGTCCCGGCGGAGGTTCGAGTCCTCCCTCGGGCATGGGTGCGTGTGTTTGTCCTTAGGATAATTTAGGTTAAGTAGTGTGTAAGCTTAGGGACTGATGACCTTAGCAATTAAGTCCCGTAAGATTTCACAAACATTTGAACAAAAGGTTTTGCCACAACGTAAAAAATAAACGCCCATCAATGATCATTCGATGATGCCCTAGCCTTCTCTTCTACTCAATAGGCAGCATGTCACTGATATAAAATTGATAGGCTACCTAGTTAAATTGAGCATGAGAGTCACTTTTCATGGCGAGTAATATTTTTTTCAGCAGTCGGATTACACTCAGCAGGTAGGTCAAATGGGAATCCGTGGAGGGAAGGCGGTGCTCTTTCTGAGGAACACTACTGAGAAGCGAGGTATGAAGCTGACCACAGAGGGACTCTACAGCCCAGAACACACATTTCGTGTGAGGACTGTGCCGTTGAAAACACGGTCACAATGACTACGTTACCGTCACGCTGCACAGAAAGCGGTCCTCGGTCTACAGGCACACACAGGAGTCGCTGACAGCGTTGAGCCTTCTGGTAGAAATGCTGACTGCGATTTGGAATGAGCCGACCACATACTTGCTTTGCATCCCTTTAATGATTACAGTCAGTGGTGGATCATAGTCGTGCCACTCTCATATCTGGAAATGAGTCACCTTTTCCGAACCCTTCTGCTAAGGAGGACCCCCAGCGCCGTTTCCCAGACAGCCCCTCTGCCTCCTGTAGCTGCTCCTCAGTGTCTGCAGCTTCATCCAACTGATCGTCCAAATGGAAGCTGGACAGCGCTATATTGAAGACCTTCTGCATCCCCTGCAGAAACACGGAGAGCTGCGTCAATGTGTGCGTTCTGACCACTCGGTGGAAAAGCAAGGATGTTGGGGTAGCTGCACCGGCCAGGTACAATGTGTAAGGCCAGCGCCAAAGGAAGCTTGCCTCTGCAACACGAGACGGTAAGAGAGATAGTACGAGCAGTTACGGTGGTGCTCCATGGTGGGAAAATTAGGAAGACTCCACATCATACAGGGTGTGGAAGAAGGACAAGGATTTTGCCAGTGCATTGAGGTGTGTCTCCAAACTACATACAGATACTGCAATCTGCAGGAGATGTACATCTATCGGGGTTCGATGGTACGAGCAGTAATATCGACTTCACGCTGGCAAATAATGCAGCAATGACATACGTAACAAACTGGACTGCACACGACAACATAACCAGTAGTGATCATAATGTCATAACATACACACTAACTCACACTCAGAACACAATGACAAAATCACACACCAGACACTTGCTGTTGCACAAAGCAGACTGGAACAAATTAACGGAAATTATCCAACGACACGATCTAGAAAACATCAATGGAAGTATCGATTATAGAGCACACAAGTTGACACAGGTAATACAACATGCACAAAACACTTCAATACCGACAGCAAAGAACACAAATTGCTCACCAGTACCATGGACCAACGAACTCACGAGACTCAAACAAGATGCAAGACGCAAACGAAAATTATATCAAAGGGCGATAGCAGATAGGGACAGACGAATAAGACTTGAAGCATATAGGCATGACTTGAAGCGGACTTGGCCGCCGGCTGCCTCGCGGCTTCTGATTGACTGGGTAGCCTGTGGCGCGCAGTACGAATCGTGGCGGGCATTCAAATCCGCGCAACACGCTTCCTAGTATTACTAGGAGCGTGTTGCTTGAAAACTCACTTCCGGTCGGTTGCGCCATAACTGATAAGTCGGCGCGCCTTATCGCGACTTCCGGCGTCTGCGCGCCGGCTGCAGCTGTGCCGCAGTGCGGAGCGTCATTCGCTCTGCGAACGTCGAGGAGCGCGGACGCATAGCTCTGGGTCTCACTGGGCGTTGGCTTGCTACGTTCACTTGTATTAACGTGCCACAGCAATGCCTCGGCGACGTGCATGGCGACGTCGCTTGCGGCACAGCGTTCCTGTGTGTCGTGCATTGAAGGCAATTGATATTGACTTGTCTGGACAGTTCATAAGCAACAACTGATTGGAGGTCCGAATGTGTTTCGAGGACTCCGCCTGAACTTCACATGTGATGTACAAGCTCTGTTTGGAGGTAGTACGTGTACACTTGCTGTAGTGTGGGGCAATCACTGTGATTATGGTGGCCTTGAAGCGTTTCCAGATGCTAATATATTAGCCTGGAAAACATGGAGTATAGCTGAGACAACAGGACTCTTAGCTAAAGTTCCATATGGTACACTTGTTCCCAGTATGCCATTTGTATTGACTACTAGAAGGAAGAAGAAATTGAATGCTGACGAGTACTTGTTTATATGGGCTTAAAGTTGGTAACGGAAACTGACCCTATACGACACGCGTTGACAACAATGGGAGCTATTTGTAACAACACAAACAGAGCAAAATATATGGCGGGAACCATACAAAATACTGACAGAGAAGATAAAAACGCCACTAGTTCTGGGAACGCTACGGCAGGATGACGGCACGATGACGAGGGGATGGAGGAATACAGCGGAGTTTCTGCTGTATAAACTGCTCCATGACGACGTTATCGATACAGACACACAATACCATGCAACACTAAGAGAAAACCTACACACGCCATACTATGCTGCAACTGTCACCTGTCCTTTTGCGCAAGAAGAGGTTGCGCTAGCAATCTCAGAGCTCAAAAACAAAAACGCACCTGGACCAGATGGTATCCACTCGGAAACACTGAAAAAACTAGCACCGCAGATCACCACTTACCTAACAACGTTACTGAACGGTGCCTTGCGGCTGGGCAGGGTACCTACAGTATGGAAAACCTCCAAAGCAGTCATTATTAAGAAATCAGCGGACAGGGATCCTTCAGATCCAAAGACTTACAGGCCAATATGCCTGATTCAGGAGAAGCTACTGTGTAAGCGCTTGCAAACACACAGAGCTCCCAGGGGTATGAGCCAACACGTTCGACTTCAGATCTGGCAGATCAATAGATGATGCCATCGACCAGGTGCTGCACATAGTTAACACCACAAAACAGAAATACGCCATGGCAATAATGATTGACATTGCCAGAGCATTTGATAATCTTTGGTGGCCAGCACTGTTTCAGAGGCTAAGACATTTGGAGGTACCGCTATCACTGTAGACTACTGTAAAGACCGAGTGGTCGAATGCCAGATGGACAGCCGGAAAGAAATTAAAAGAATTACCGAAGGCTCTCCTCAAGGGTCGAGCTGCGGCCCCATCTTCTGGGACATAACAATCGAGCCCATCCTACAACTTCTGGATGGGGATGACAGCTCAGACGGAATTGTCGCCTATGCAGATGACGTATTAGTTGTAGTCACTGCATACAACAGAGCCCAGTTAGAAGAGAAAGCCAGTGGAATACTACAAACAATTACTCAGTGGTGTCACAACAACAAACTCAGGATAGCCGAAAACAAAACAACATATACTTTACTGAAAGGATCACTCCAAAGGAATTCTTCGCTTAAAATTGGGGACACAAACATCAAATGAGCACGCATTACGCGCTATCTTGGGGTACACATACATGAAAAATTGAATTTGCATGAACACATAAGGCTAACAACAGACAAAGCAGAAAAAATACTACACAAACTGGCGAGGCTAAATTCAAAACAGTACAGACTACCTCTACCAGTCATACGTACATACCACCGTGCACTCTTCGAATCAGTACTCAGCTTTGCAGCTAGCACGTGGGCACATAGGCTGAACGTGGTCATCAATAAAGCATCCGTCAGACGAGGGCAGAGAAGTGTCCTACTTAGGCTGTCTGGAGCCTTCGGTACCACCTCAGCGGATTCACTGTGTGTGGTGCTCGGAATATGCCCCATAGATCAAATACAGAGCTGCGAGGTACTGGTTAAAGGTGGGGAGACCAGGTAAGGTACACACAATAACCGGTGTGCCCATAGAGACGATACATCACCTTAGAAGTTGCCGTTTGGATACATGGCAAGGTGAGTGGGATGCAAGTGATAAGGGACGTAGACTGCACGACTTTCTCCCTGACATAAAGGAGCGGTTGACAATGAGACATATCGATTCCAGCCGCGGTGTGGTACATTTCTTAACCGCACACGGACCTTATCCCACGCACTTAAACCGCGTGAGTCTGAGGCAGACACCTATATGCACATACGGGGAAGAAGGTTCCCCAGAACACACTGTCTTTTTCTGCGGGCAATACGCGAACAATAGACATACACTACACTTAGATTACACAGATACAGACATAGATATATACACAGCAATAAGAGACGAAGAACAGTGGGCACAATTAAACGCACTGACAAACAGTATTTCAAAAACAACACATGAAGAGTATATGCAGACACGACATCACAGACATGCCTGTGTGCAGCGTAACAGCAATCCCCAGAGGATGGACAGCGATACCCACAGTGACAACGAAAATAGTGACAACGAGGAGGAACAGGAGGAGGAAGCTGAAATGTGACAGTTAATAAGCAAAAGTGCTGGCAATCTAGCCAAGAAAACACTAAATGCTGTACATGGATGGGCACCTAAGGTAGTTAATACATAGGATTAGTAATAAATAAGGATAAGCAACATTATTTCTCTACTAATAACCATTTGTTTGTGTGTGTGTGTGTGTGTGTGACTGGCGGTCAACGGCTCGAAGAACCATTCCGAGGTATTCACCGTCAGTCACATTCGGTGATGGTACTACCAAATCTCTCATCTATTCTATCTTCTTTTTATATTCTTCTTAAAAAACAACAAAATTTTATTTATATTTCAACCTTAAATTATTGTTATTTTGAAAAGTATCATTCTTTGTAAATGTTGTAGATAAAACAAAAGGAGAGAAAACTGTAAAAAGATGAAGAACAAAAATTGTAAGATGTACGACCTGTTTTAAACATCAGGTAACAGGTCTATAATTTGACAATAAATAAATAAATAATCTCTGAGGGTGCATTCATGTCTGTCACGCACACATTGTCTTCCACCTCATTATTATGTACCATCCAACAGAAAAACTATGACCTATAAAAACTCCACTAATGTCAATCATTAGAGAACTCGATTATATATTACCGCTGTAACCTCCCAACAGTTAAAATATAGTTATAACATTCACAATTCAGTGTAACCTCCCCATACACAAGTTCCATAACCTACCAATAATAAAGATGACTAACCTCTCAATATAATTATGGCTCTTATATACCTGTCATTAATCAACTGACTGTGAACATAAACTGGTAAATCCGAACGTCAGCAATGCTGCGTCATGACCCTGAAAAATCATTCTGAATAAATTGAAAATTCTTACCTCAACGAAGTCGCCGGATAACGCGTATATATCTGCTCCTATAATAAATTTTTCTGGCACAGCCCAGTGCAATGCTGGCCGCTAGATTTGTCATGTACAAAAAGAAACAACTGATTTTTCTTTACGATAATCGGGATGACCATGGTTTGGAGAAATTAGTAAATTCTTTAAGTTCAGATGAATGATTGTCAAAAGTTAATTTTATAAGAAAGATTATTATTAAAAGATTTTTAAAAACATTTACATGGGACTTGATATAACAGTAGTACAAATTTATTTGTAAGAAACGACAAATGCACGTGGCTGCTTTTACCTTATACTACATCGCTCAGGCACTGCCATCGCCCCCCACGACCGGTCCCACCAACTCGATACACACGACTGCCGGCTGCCACTCACCCATACTGCCCACATTGCCCTCTGCTCTGAGATTCTCTTACAGCTTACATATCGCAGGCAGCGCGTGAGCAGTCCATCAAAATTACATCTGCTAGAGTGCGCTAGCAATAAACTCCTTAGTCGTGGACTCTTACACCTCGTCCCCGTCTTCTGATGCTGGCACTGATCATACGTGGCGATCCTACTAAACATACAGGTGTTGGCTCATTGTAGCAGGTGGCTCATGACCGAGGTTATGTGTAAAGTTTCGTCACCTGTACTGCAGGGGGACCGCGTCCCTCGGACTGCCAATCACAAGACAGGGTCCCTGTGTCGTTGGTTTTTCCCCGCTGTATCACATCCAAGCCATGGATGAATACAGCTACATACACAGCCATCACTTTGTTTTTTTCCACCACAATTTCCATGTCTATGGCAGATGCTAAACTGACATTAACACATATCGATCCATCGGCTCCCGCAGAAAACTGGACATCGCATGGTGTAAATTGTGCTTCTGCTGCTTCCACAATACACTCAGGATGATTGAAATAAAAGACAGAGGCGGTGTTTCTTATTGACAAAAAAATATGCGGAAGACATCGCCTATTTTGTTTTGTGGCATTATGGAGCATTTCCAAACAGCTGACTGACTGATGACCTCTACATTTAAAGCCATCTTTCACAGTGATGTGGCAGCAGATGTCTAGGTGTCCCATTTCAGTTGATGCGTCATACTGATGTCATGTACGTGATCACAGGCTGCTGCTCCCACTAAGACTCTCGCTTTATCTCAAACAAGTGATGTCAGTCAATCATCATGTGGTAATGAATAGTGCACAATTGGAGGGATTGGATAGAAAAGACGCTGTCGATTTGCTGTAATAATCACCACAGTTGATAGTGCAACCAGTTTTACAGGTTTTTGCATGATTTCAATAAGGCAGCAGCCTGCTTCCCAGTTTCTGTGTCACCATTGAACCACCCCTGCACTACTTTGCGAGTACTGTACACAAGATTGGGAGTGTAGATAGATGAATGTGCAGTATGTCCATCATTGTTAATTGTTCAACATGTATATACACACACACATCAGAAAAAGTTTTGCCTCACCTCAGTTCCGAGATCTCCGGAACCCGTACAGAAAATTGGAATACAAATCAACATAAACATCATTTTCGCCCTTTTTGTTGCTCATGATAACCAGACATTGCATGTTGTACCACCATACAGCGAGCCCTTCAGAGGTGGTGGTCCAGTTTGCTGTACACGCCGGTACCTCTAATACCCAGTAGCACGTCCTCTTGCATTGATGCATGCCTGTATTTGTCGTGGCATATTATTCACAAGTTCATTAAGGCACTGTTGGTCCAGATTGTCCCACTCCTCAACGGCGATTTGGCGTAGATCCCTCAGAGTGGTTGGTGGGTCAGGTCGTCCATAACAAGCCATTTTCAGTTTATCCCAGGCATGTTATATAGGGCCACTCTAGTCGAGCGATGTCGTTATCCTGAAGGAAGTCATTCACAAGATGTGCACGATGGGGGCGCGAATTGTCATCCGTGAAGACGAATGCCTCGCCAATATACTGCCGATACGGTTTCAATATCGGTCGAAGGATGGCGTTCACGTGTCGTACAGCCGTTATAGCTCCTTCCAGGACCACCAGCGGCGTACGTCGGCCCCACATAATGCCACCCCAAAACAGCAGGGAACCTCCAGCTTGGTGCACTCGCTGGACAGTGCGTCTAAGACGTTCAGCCTGACCGGGATGCCTCCAAACACGTCTCCGACGATTGTATGGTTGAAGGTGACACTCATCGGTGAAGAGAACGTGATGCCAATCCTGAGAGATCCATTCGGCATGTCCTCGGCCAATCTGTCGCGCGCTGCGTGGTGTCGTGGTTGCAAAGATGGATCTCGCCGTGGACGTCGGGAGTGAAGTGGCGCACCATGCGGCCTATTGCGCACAGTTTGAGTCGTAACACGACGTCCTGTGGCTGCACGAAAAGTATTATTCAGGATGGTAGCGTTGCTGTCAGGGTTCCTCCGAGCCATAATCCGTAGGTAGCGGTCATTCACTGCAGTAGCAGCCCTCGGGCGGCGTGAGCGTGGCGCCATCTACAGTTCCCGTCTCTCTGTACCTCCTCCGTGTCCAAACAACGTCGCTTTGGTTCACTCTGAGACACCTGGACACTTCCCTTGTTGAGAGGCCTTCCAGGCACAAAGAAACAATGCGCACGCGATCGAACAGCGGTATTGGCCGTCTAGGCATGGTTGAACTACAGACAACACTAACTATGTACCTCCTTCCTGGTGGAATGACTGGAACTGATCGGCTGTCGGACCCCCTCCGCGTAATAGGCGCTGTTCATGGATGTTTGGCTCCTTCTGGAACGGAGAGCAAACGTTTTGAGGAGTTCTTTTTTTAGTGGTGACCTGTGTCAACTATTCTATAGAAAGTGCCGTAAAATGATCGTTAGCGGTGATTGTAACTGCGTGTTACGTGATGAAGATCAGGAACCACGAACCAATAAGTGTTCTGAACTGCAAACTTTGACATTTATCGCCTTATCGATATGTGGAGTGTTTTTCATCCAAACGACAGAGGGTTGACGCAATTTTATCATGGTGGACACAGTAGACTGGATAGAATTTACATTTCAACGGAATTAATGGCTCAAAACGTCCAGGCGGAAATCATTCGGACCATCTTTTCGAATCATTGTGGCTATTTGTGTACCTTACACGTCCCGTATGCACGTCCTAAACGCAAACATTCGATATGGAAGTTAAACACAAGCATTACAGGCGACACATGCCTCGTGGAACACGCGCGTTCAACTTGGCAAGAACTGCGGCAGGGCCGTTTACAAGCGCCTTCTGAACTTGAATGGTGGCTCTCCCGTGCCAGACCTGCCATACGGAATCTTTTAATCAGTTACAGTCGTGACAGAGGCCACTGGTAAAAGTCGACGGTTGCATTTTATCAATACTTTTTAAAACATTTCACTTTCAAAGTTACCGACCGTCCAGAACTCCTCCCGGCCTTACGACGAATTAAGTGAAAAATTTTGAACACATTGTGTCGGAAAGTTCAAATGGTTCAAAGCACTATGGGACTCAACATATGAGGTCATCAGACCCCTAGACTAAGAACTAGTTAAACCTAACTAACCTAAGGACTTCACATACTTCCATACCCTGGGCAGGATTCGAACCTACGACCATAGCAGCAGCGCGGTTCCAGACTGAAGTGCCTAGGACCTCTCGGCCACAGCGGCCTGCCGTTGAATGATACGTAGCAGGCGTTTCGATCCTACGCTGACTGAGCCACTATCCATGTATCATTTAAAATGGGAGCGATTACGGAGCGGCAAACTTTCTGTAAAGGAATGGATTACGAACGCCGGCGTAAAACGAGACATAAACAGGACTTCCAGACAGAATTTTTCCACCACTTTCCGACGCTTTTCCAGCGCAGGCCTCTGCATGACGCTGCCCTTCACTCCTTTTTACGAGAAATTACACGTTAATTAACGAGGAACGGGAGATTACTTTTGAATCAATTGTTTACAGTGGACGGTGTGTCCGACGTGATTAAAGCTAGCCCTAGGGGCAAGTCTCTGGGCTACGACACTTTTATGTGAAGTTCTTTGATATTTTAAAAGGCACTTTTGCTGCGATAGCCAACTAGCTGCACGAGGGCATCGGTGTTTGTTAAGAGCTACTGGAGTCTCCTTGTTGTATTAATACCAGAAGGAACAGCTACTGTTAGGAGCGCCACCTGGCGGCCTATCACCTCATTAAATGCAGAGTACACAATTTCAGGTCGCTGCTATTCCAGGCGCTTGAAGCGGATTTATGGAGATTGCCGTTAGTCCTTACCAAAACTGTGCTGTTCCTGGAACGAACGTGTATGATGCGGTTCTTGCAAACAATGATAGTACTGGTTATGCTACCTCTTTCCGTGGCAATGAGGCTGCAATCATTTCAGTTGACTTCAAGAATTCAATATTTTCATATGGACTCTTATGTTATAAATATGCGATCAGTGGTGGATCGATCTTCTCGAAGTCCCACTTGTGTGTCATCTGTTACCTCTTTTAAATATGGTTGCAGTATTTTCTGCAGAATTTTGAGGAACACTTTTTAAGCTGTAATAATTAATAAGATTCATCTATAATGTGTCCATTTTTGTTTATTGACCTTTTTATGGAGTGATACTATGACCCCTTCTTTCAACGGAGCTGGCATTCTTTCTTCATTAAAATTGTTGGTCACAAGTTTGTGTATTTGCTTCACAAGTGAATCTCCTCCCTTCTGGAGCTTGGTTGTTTCTAATATTTTCATCGCATCTGACGTCTCCTCCATTGTAGTTGTGGATCTAAGGAATCTACATTTTGTAATTTATGTTGTCGATCCATTACTGTACTTCCAGCTTTAACATTTAAAATGTCCTCAAAGTAGGCCTACTTCACCCAGAGTTCCACATCAGCTGTACTTGGAAAAACTGTATTACTATTTTTATCTTTAATGCCATACATTCATGGTATATATCTGTTCCTGCCCCCCATGAACCATGGACCTGACCATTGGTGGGGAGGCTTGTGTGCCTCAGCGATACTGATAGCCATTCCGTAGGTGCAACCACCATGTAGGGGTATCTGTTGAGAGGTCAGACAAACATGTGGTTCCCGAAGACAGGCAGCAGTTTTTTCAGTAGTTGCAGGGGAAACAGTCTGTATGATTGACTGATCTGGCCTTGTAACATCAACCAAAACAGCCTCACTGTGCTGGTACTGTGAACGGCTGAAAGCAAGGGGAAACTACAGCCATAATTATTCCCAAGGGCATGCAGCTTTACTGTATGATGGTGTCCTATTGGGTAAAATATTCCAGAGGTAAAATAGTCCCCCATTTGGACCTCCGGGAGGGGACTACTCAGGAGGATGTCATCAGGAGAAAGAAAACTCGTGTTCTATGGATCAGAGCATGGAATGTCAGATTTCTTAATAGGGCAGGTAGATTAGAATATTTAAAAAGGGAAATGAATAGGTTACTGTGATGTATAGTGGGAATTAGTGAAGTTAGGTGACAGGAGGCACAAGACTTTTGGTCAGGTAGATACACGGTTATAAATACAAAATCAAATAGAGGTAATGCAGGAGTAGATTTAATAATGAAGAAAAAAATAGGAGCATGCACAAGCTACTACAAACAGCATAGTGAATGCATTATTCAAGCCAAGATAGGTATGAAGCCCACGCCTACCACAGTAGTACAAGTTTGTGTGCCAACTAGCTCTGTTGATGACAAAGAGATTGAAGAAATGTATGATGAGATAAAAGAGATTATTCACATAGTGAGAGGAGTCAAACATTTAATAGTCATGGGGGAGTCATTCAATGGAAGGAAAAGTAAGAGAAGGGAAAGTAGTAGGTGAATATAGACTTGGGGAGGAGGGGGGGGGGGGGTGAAGTATGGGACTGAAAGAGGAAGCTGCCTGATAGAATTTTGCACAAAGCATAACTTAATCATTGCTAACACTTGGTTTAAGAACCTTGAAAGAATGTTGTATACATGGAAGAGGTGTGGAGATACTGACAGGTTTCAGATAGATTATCGAATGGCAAGACAGAGATTTAGGAACCACATTTTAAACTGTAAGACATTTCCAGGGGCAGATGTGGACTGACCACAATTTATTGGTTATGAACTGTAGATTAAAACTAAGAAACTGCAAAAAGATAAGAACTTAAGGAGATGGGACCTCAGTAAGCTGAAAGAACCAGAGGTTGGAGAGAGTTTCAGGGAGAGCATTGGAACAATTGACAAAAACAGGGCAAAGAAATACAGTAGAAGAAGAATGGGTAGCTTTGAGAGAAGAAATAGTGAAGGCTGCAGAGGATCAATGAGGTAAAAAGGTGAGGGCTAGTAGAAATCCTCGGGTAACAGAGGAGATATTGAAGTTAATTGATGGAAGAAGGAAATAAAAAAATGTAGTAAATGAAGCAGGTAAAAAGGAATGCAAACGACTCAAAAATGAGATACAGTGCCAAATGGCTAAGCAGGGATGGCTAAAGGACAAATGCAAGGATGTAGAAATATATATCACTAGGGGCTGAGATAGATACTGCCTACAGAAAAAATAAAGAGATTTTCGGAGGAAAGAGAACCACCTGTATGAATATCAAGAGCTCAGATGGAAAACCAGTCCTAAGCAAAGAATGGAAAGCTGAAAGGTGGTAAGAGTATGTAGAGGGTCTATAAAAGGGTGATGTACTTGAGGACAATATTATGGAAAATGAAGAGGATGTAGGTGAAGATGAAGTGGGGGATATGATACTACATGAAGAATTTGTCAGAGCACTGAAAGATCTAAGTTAAAACAAGACCCTGGGAATAGACAGTGGTCCGTGACAAAACTCTACCATCTGGTGAGCAAGATGTATGAGACAGGTGAAATCCCACAGATTTTCAGAAGAATATAAAAATTCCAATCCCAATAAGAGCAGTTGTTGACAGGCGTGAAAATTACTGAACTATCAGTTTAATAGGTCACAACTGCAAAATACTGACGTGAATTCTTTACAGACGAATGGAAAAACTCGTAGAAGCTGACCTCGGGGAAGATCAGTTTGGATTTGGTACAAATGATAGAACATGTGAGGCAATACTGATCCTACCTATGCTTCTGTCATTTGTAGACTTAGAGATAGCTTTCGACAATGTTGACTGGAGTACTCTCTTTCAAATTTTGGAGGCGGCAGGGGTAAAATACAGGGAGCAAAAGGCTATTTACAGTTTGCACAGAAACCAAATGGCAGTTATAAGAGTCAAGGAACATGAAAGGGAAGCAGAGGTTGAGAATTGAGTGAGACAGGGTTGTAGCCTATATCTGATGTTATTTAGTCTGTATATTGAGCAACTACTAAAGGAAACAAAAGAAAAATTTGGAGTAGGAATTAAAATCTATGGAGAATAAATAAAAACTGAGGTTTGCTGATGACATTGTAATTCTGTCAGGGATGGCAAAGCACTTGGAAGAGCAGTTGAATGGAATGGACAGTGGCTTCACAGGAGGATATAAGGTGAACATCAACAAAAGCAAAACGAGGATAATGGAATGTAGTTGAATTAAATGAGGTGATGCTGAGGGAATTAAAGTAGGAAATGAGAAACTTAAAGTAGTAGGCAAGTTTTGCTATTTGGGGAGCAAAATAACTGATGATAGTCAAAGTAGAGAGGGTATAATATGTAAACCCGCTATGTCAAGGAAACTGTTTCTGAAGAAGAGAAATTTGTTAACATTGAGTATATATTTAAATGTCAGGAAGTCATTTCTGAAAGTTTTTGTATGGAGTGTAGCCATGTGTGAAAATTAAACATGGATGATAAATACTGTGGACAAGAAGAGCTTTTGACATGTGGTGCTACAGAAGAATGATGAAGATTGGATGGGTAGATCATGTAACTAACAGGGAGGGACTGAACGGACTTGGGGAGAAGAGGAATTTGTGGCACAACTTGATTAGGAGAAGAACTCTATTGATAGGACACAATCTGAGCATCAAGGGTGAAAATCATAGAGAGGGACCAAGAGATGAATAGGCTAAGCAGATTCAGAATGATGTAGGTTGCACTAATTACTTGAAGATGAAGAAGCTTGCACAGGATAGAGTAGCATGGAAAGCTGCATCAAACCAGTCTCTGCACTGAAGACCACCACAACAACAACATGTTTCTGAAGAACTTAATTGACCTGTAAAACTCTCTTGCAATGTGTGCAGCTTTATCCACGTCTGCTGACTGGCAATGTGAAAAATATACTCCTGACCCTTGGTGCTTCCATTGGATAAAAAGCTGTGGGAGAAATTGAGAATTTTATTTCACGTGAA
Organism: Schistocerca americana; assembly: GCF_021461395.2. Taxonomy (NCBI): domain Eukaryota; kingdom Metazoa; phylum Arthropoda; class Insecta; order Orthoptera; family Acrididae; genus Schistocerca; species Schistocerca americana. The sequence continues at coordinate 82,539,640 of NC_060129.1, forward strand.
TTTTGGAAAAGGAAATGATTTGGTGATGATAGTTCATATGAAGAATACTTGCCGAATCAGTAAGATCACAATCCTGAAGCAAGGTTTGTCCAAGATGTTACTCATAATGCCTCAAAACACCTACAATGATGCAGCTCACTCAATTTCTAAAACACTGAAATTGTATTAGGAATTACAGCAGGGATATGTCGCATTGATGCAAAATTAGCAGTGTACTATTGACAAACGGACTTACTTTTGTCACCAGAGAGATTTGCTATAGTCTCAGAGTTATAAATTATTTTTGCTTCTTTTTGTGCAGAAAATACTTCACATTGTGAATGCAAAATGGCATCCTTTGCAGCTCACATACAACAAAGATTTTGGAAAATCAAAAAGAAAATATATGCATGTCAGAATGAAAACATTCAACTACATTAGATTTTTGGATAAATTAGCCGAGTACAGTGTTATGAAGTGTGCTTGGATAAAAGAAATCTCTGGACTGTGCCAGCTACAAGGGTCACTCCAAAAGAAATGCACACTATTTTTGTAAAATTACAGTTTTCATTCTGCATGTGTGAAAGTTTTACAGTGTGTAGATACATCCTTCTTGCTTGTTTTCAAACTCAGTTCAACCTGTTCCCGTGAGTGGCGCCGTCACAGAATGTCTTCAAGATGGCTGCTACACTTGACGTACGTCAGAAGAAACGTGCTGTCATAGAATTCCTGTGCTGTGAAAACGAGACAGTGGGAAACATCCACAAGAGGTTGAAAAAGGCGTACAGAGATGCTGCTGTCAATCGCAGTACAGTTAGCCGTGATGAAAGCGGGCACAGCAATATTGAGGATTGTCCTCGCAGCGGCAGGCCTCGTACTACACACACTCCAGACAGTGTGCAGAGAATTAATGAATTGGCGACTGCTGACAGACACATCACAGTGAACGAATTGTCATGCTATGTTGGGATAGGGGAAGGAAGTGTTTGCAGAATACTGAAAGTGTTGGCGTTAAAAAAGGTTTGTGCCAGGTGGGTTCCCAGGACATTGACAGTGGATCACAAAGAAACAAGAAAAATGGTATGCAGTGAACTTTTGGAACAGTACGAGAATGGTGGAGATGAATTTCTTGGAAGAATTGTGACAGGTGATGAAACATGACTCCATCATTTTTCACCAGAGATGAAGAGGCAATCAATGGAGTGGCATCATGCAAATTCAACTAAGAAAAAAAAATTCAAAACCACACCTTCTGCTGGAAAAATTATGGCTATGGTATTTCTCGATTCCAAAGGACTCTTGCTTGTGGACATCATGCCGAGTGGAACCACCATAAATTTTGGTGCATATGTGATGACACTAAAGAAACTTCAAGCTTGATTGAGTCATGTTTGACCACATCGGCAAAAGCAGCATGTTTTGCTGTTGCACAACAATGCACGACCACGTCAGTCAAAAAACTGTGGAAGTGATCACAAAACTGGGAGGGAAAACACTGAAACACCTGCCTTACAGTCCTGATCTGGCTCCATGTGACTATCATGTCTTTGGGAAAGTGGAAGACTCTCTTCATGGAACAAGGTTTGAAGATGATGACTCCCTCATGCACGCTGCCAAACAGTGGCTCTAACAGGTTGGTCCAGAATTTAACTGTGCGGGTATACAGGTGCTGGTTCCAAGATGGTGCAAGGCAGTTGATAGGGATGGAAATAATGTGGAGAAAAGAAAATATTGTTGCTAAAGGATGTATCTACACAATGTAAAACTTTCAAACATGTAGAATAAAAGATGGATATTAAAAAAATGGGGTGCATTTCTTTTGGAGTGACCCCCGTATAGCAACTTTGAGTGAAGTTTCCTGTATCAGCATCCTAAGTTAACTTTCGTCACTGGCCTCACTATATTATCTCAGTATGTGTGACCTAGAGTAGTGTGCAAAATATGCACTGTAGCCACATGCTTAAGCAATAACTATGAGTTACAAACAGTACAGTTATGTTTGTGTATTAAAAATGTTGTTGTCAGTGATATTAGTGATTCATGTTTTCCTTTCGAATATTTCAGTTACTAATTCTTGCAAAACATCTTGTTCCCTGCAAATAAGATACTTAGAATTGAACAAAATGAGAGATGTGAGAAATTGTTTTTCTGTCTGCGATTCTCTCTCAGTACTGGCTACTGGATCACACGTCACTGAGCACTGAGAGTGCATGAGCCTGAGTGACCCACCTGTTATTAAGCGTACCCCCCATATAGAACTCGTTACACTGGTTTAGCCAAGCATACAACATCAGCACATCTCATAATCAGAAAGCCTTGTCTTCTCAAGACAAGGCAAGGCAAAGCATACACTATCAAAGGGAGAGCCACCTGAGAAACATGTCATATACCAGCTGTTAAGTAAACAATGTCTTCTACATCAGCAAGACTACCACCAAATTATCAATTACGATGAATGGGCATAGGTGTATACTGGCAACTTACAATATCCTGTTGCAGAGCATGCTCTACAACATGACATTCGTGATCTGGGGACCTGCTTCACCACACGCACCATCTGAATTCTTCCTCCAGACATCAGTTTCTCAGAACTCTGCAGATGTACTTGGTTCTCATCACCTGCCAGGCCTTAATTTATGTTAATTTCTTCTGTCTCAGCATTTTTTCACTGTAACTGCTCTTTGCTTCACTCCATTTTAGTTTTCTACACCTTTCGTTGTCTGACCCGTCATTTTTTCACTGCCCTCTCCACCTCTGTTACGTACAATGCAGTTGACTTTTTAGTCTTATTAAGTCATGGATGATGATTAAGCAGTAATCTGTCTGCATATTACCCTGTCTTCCATCTTTAAGCTCTCAGGTTTTCGAGTCTTGTCCGTTGCAGTCCCCAACATTAAGTATTTCCTTTTCATCCTGTCCAATGTATCTCCCCTCACCTTGGGTACTGGGTGACTTTTCTGAACTATACCCCTTCTATAAACCTCTCCAGTACTTTTCCTTCACCCTTCTTCCTTCCCCTTCAACCCTTCTGCCTGAAGAAGGAGCCACTGGCTCCAAAAGCTTGTAAAAGTAAATCCTTGTGTGTGTGTGTTCCCCTGCCACTGCTTGGTGAGTCAATTTTTTATCTATCTGTTTATACGATAATTGGATTTCTGCATTTGTCTTCCTGATAAGACTTTCAAACCAACATTTTACTTTGGAAACCCTAGATTCAAACAAGAACACAGGGCTGGTTAAGTTTGTAAGACTTTAGTTCCACCTCACCAACTTTCAGAATTGAACATTATTTTTGTTGGTGGAAGTGTATCAATCCTGATAGAGTTTTCAACCTGATATTTTGATATCAGTATAGCATGTGTTAATCAAGAAAGCCACAAGTTTTATTATCACAGCCAAGTGCACTTCCAAACAAAAAGGGGAGACATGAAAATAATTTCTGCGTATCATTCGGACAATTAAGTATAATTAGCTCTAATGTATTACTCAACAAAGCAAACCATGAACCTGGGCATAGCTGGAACTGGAACACTTACAGACAGCCACATTCCATTTGACACAGTAAAAGCACAGCGAGCAATGCCAAAACTTGCTCAGTGAGCACCTGTGATGACAGTGTCATTAAATTTGTTGGTAAGAGGAAGCCACAACTGACAAAATGTGAGTAAAACAAAGTAAGCAAAACAAAATTGAGCAAATATGTTTCTAGGTACCAATTTTTTATGATTAATTGTGCTTCCATTTTGCGCACAGTATTTCATTGATAGACCTAGTTGTCTTTCAGGTGCTCAGAGTTTTGCTGTTGTGTTCTCACTGCTTGAACCAGACTGAAGTATTGTTTAGTCTCTCACTTACTTGTAGCCGAGTTACACTCCTGAACCATACTATACCATTTGATGGATATGTTTTTTTTTTAATCCTGTCAACTGCAAATTCAGAATTTATAACTCTGGAAAATGTTATGGGCACTGATTGCCATATACCAAGCATTATTTAAATGGATCTCCCTGTCTAGTGTAATAGGTTTTCTGATGTCTTTATTTCAATATATAAAGTATGCTGTTCTTATGACTGTTCACACCAGCATACTAGTTTCATATTTCATTTCACAATTATATTTGAGGCAGTGCCTGGTGACAGCTGTTTTGCTCTGTTTTAGTCAGATATATCACTGGTGTTCCTCGCACCTTTCCTTACCTGTTCAGGCAGTCTGCCACAGCTATGAGATGCAACATTCACATGAAATGTAATATGCATCCAGATTTTGAAGACCTAGTTCATCACTATTACAAAGGATAGCTTCTACCTAATGAGGGGAACATAGCAAGTGCCATGCCCAGATTTCCCAGAAACTTCATTCAGTTGAAGAGGGGTCAAAATAAGCGAACACTTTACTTACCTGTAGACACTCTACTGTTTCGAGTAAACAACAGTCAAAGTTTCAGGAACTTTATGTGCCTTTTAGTGCATAAGTAATACAACTGAAGCGGTGGCACAGTGGCTAGCATCACAGCTTCACACTTTGTGCCCTATGTTTGAAACCCCACTTACTTGTAGTTTTGTTTTCTATTTATCTACTCTCACCCACATAAGTTTACTCCACAAATATGTTTCAGTGTATACTGAAACAGCATTGGCCATGTTTGTCTGGTGAATGAATTTGAGGAAGAAGAAAATTGTTTGAAACTTCTCAGTGAAAACTGAGTAACTGGTTGTTACTGCCTGTTACAATATGTCTTAGTTTGCTACACAGCCATGGAGGTGCATCAAGTAGTCCTTTGTTCATTATGTCCGAGGAATACAATGCTGAGAATGGGGTTTCCAATTAGAAGTCTCCTAAACCTACAGCATCAAGGTCGAGCCCTATGAGCCATCGAAAATCCAAGGGCCACTGAGTAGCATGATATAAATTGTGGCTGTACACATTTTTATCCGTTCAGTTATATCACTGTCAGTGGGAAAATGAAGAAATTGCTTGAAACAAAATGTATGTAGATTTTGCTTTAGAATCTTAATCTGAAATATTCAGTGGGAACCCCAGTTTATTGCAAAGTTGGTCCCTGCCACCCACATGCCAAAGGGTGGCAGATCAAGTGTGGTATTGATGGATGTTCCTTCTCAAACAAACTGGAATTGTAACTTTTTTGATCCAATATGTAGTTCGAGATATTTCAATGTCATCACTTATAATGAGCACCCTGTATAATAAATTCGTGACACAAACCCAGTTGTAATTTTACAATTAATGTAACTCTTTTACTACGCAAATGGTTATCACATTTGGGAACATCTCATGGACATGGGGAGAAATGAAGAAGTAAAGAAAAAAATCTGGTTTTGATCACAGGGTGCAAAACAGGCTGCAGTACTCGCTACTGTGTCACTACTGTGGCTCAGACAAGTGTGCTTAATGACATCTAAATTACGTCTACAACTGTCATTTTCTCAGATATTTTCAGGTATCTACAGATGAGCCAACATACATCTGTTTATTGTGTTCTTCTTACACCAAGTAAAGTTTCTGGGAAATTTAATTTGAACTTCACAGTCTCTGTCTCTTCTTTCTCAGGTATTCTTGCTTTTGACTGTATCGTCTGTTCAATAGTTCAGTCTAGTTGGAGTCCAGGTGGCAAGTACACAAAACAACCAATCTCCCAGAAACCATCAAAGTGTTGTGCCCAAAAATGGAAGCAACAACTCTGCCAAAAAGTAGGTTGTACACTATTAACGCCACTGAGGAAGCAAGATTACAGTTTCTATGCAGTTAGAAACAATACAAATCTATAACTCTACAGTTTTTCATAAATACTCACTGGCCAGTGAGGATACAGTAAAATTGTTTGTATGAGATTTCATCTTTGAATATGCCAGATAAATGAGTTGTGCGAACAAGATGACAGTTTCAAGAATAGCATCCACCGAACTTTATGTGAAAATAACCACAATTAAGGGATCCATAAAATAGAAAACTGAAAAAATAAATTTATTCATCATGTTTAGTTATACCCCATTCATTCCTGAACCAGAATATGTGAATGTCTGTTCCTTGAGCCCTGCTTTGCAAGTTGGTCACCCTGGTGCTAAGTGAGTGTAGATAACACCTGAGAAGCATTACAGCTCTGATTTTGTTTTACTCTTAGGATTCGAAATAAGGTAGCACTCGTTTCAAAAGACTTTCTGCAAATATGACATCACACTCAATACTGACAACTGCAGGAGCTCTGATCTACTTCATATTAACTAAGAAAAAGCAGTAAAACTTGTATTCTTCTTCACTCGCTCCAATTTAAACTGTGCTCAGGTGCAGGCCATTGTGGCCGAGCAGTTTTAGGTGCTTCAGTCCAGAACCGCGCTGCTGCTACCATCGCAGGTTTGAGTCCTGAATCGGGCATGGATGTGTGTGATGTCCTTAGATTAGTAGGTTTAGGTAGTTCTAAGTCTAGGGGACTGATGACCTCAGATATTAAGTCCCGTAGTGCTCAGTGTCATTTTTGTCCTGAGGTTCCAACCTAACCCCACACTCTGAAATTGCCAAATATTTATTTCATCACCTTTTCTCAAATAAGATGGACAGACAAATAACATTTAATATTGCAGAACATACTTTAGTACATTCCTAATAAAGGCCCAGAACGTTTTAACTCGAAGAATAAAATATTTTCATGTAACGGGAAAAGAACCTACATCAACTTCATGAATACAACATTATGCATTATGTTAGCACCTCATCATGTGATATTAGTTTCCTGTGTTATCATAGCACCTTTTGAATGCTTAAATTGATATATTATTAATGACATTTAGCAATAATCATGACATTTCTGAATTTTTCAGTGCACTGTTATCCTGAAACAGGGTACTGCAAGTTTTAACAGAAGTATATTCCATGCTTAGCCATCAATAAGTCATATGATGTTTAGTTATTATAATTATTATTACAATAAATTGTACCAAGAATGTAGTGTTTTTGTAAATCATACACATGCATGAAGTCTTGTGAGGGGCCCATATTTCATGCTAACTGAAGTTTACAGCAGTTCCTGCTGCTGTTAACAGAGGACCTCTGTCATTCTCTCTGTCCAGAGGCCCCTAGTTGCCACGTATAAGAGAACTAGCATAACTGCCAGTGAATACGGACAGAAACACCCACTAACCAGTGTCAATAGCAAATGTTATAAAACCTATCATAGATACGTGGCTAACAAAAACTTGCTTGATAATAGTAAGTGTGGGAGAACTCATTCCCAATGAAAGTTTCAATAACTGTGTCTGGGAATGCTTGCCTGTAACAGTGTTTGTGGGCCTCAGACCCAAAAAATCTGGTATCATGGCTGCAGTGATGTGTTTCAACAATGGGGTTAGACAGCAAGCTGAAAGGTTTCGCAAGTATGGGCATAGAACCTGGGGTGAACATCACAAATGCATATGTCATTTGATCAGCTGAAGGTGCAGGAAGCTGAGGAAAGTGCCCTCAAAATGCTAAAACCAGAATTTTGAAGAATATCTCCAAATTTAAGCTGGAGGATACAGAAATGGTTGTAATGGCTTTAAGCACTACGGGAATTAACATCTGAGGTCATCAGTCCCCTAGACTTAGAACTACTTAAACCTAACTAACCCAAGGATATCACACACATCCGTGCCCGAGGCAGAATTCGAATCTGCAACCGTAGGAGCAGAGTGGTTCCGGACTGAAGTGCCTAGAACTGCTCAACCACAGTGGCCGGTGATACAGAAATCCACAACAGTGACAGCTATTGACCTGGCAAGTTTCAACTTTGAATGTAGGCTGAACGTATTTTATCAGAAATTTTAAACCCATTTTATCCAAAAGTATGACCCTTTTAGCTTTAAATACATTTTTCTCTGGAACTACTATGTCTGTGTCAATGAAACTTGTTACAGCCATGGCAAGATAAAATGTTACACCGGCATCCACTACATGGCACACTTACTAAGGTCAATCTTCTCCACTTTGGAAGCACCATCGAATTTGTTGTCCCTATACAAGCTGCACTTGCCATGGATAGCCCACAACAGATCCTGCCCCAAAGCAGTTACTGATGTCATTGACCTTGAGAGCTTCTTGAAGACCTGCAGATGTTCACACTCCACTATAATGTGCTTCTACGAGTGGAACTTGTGCCCTTCCCCACTAAATATTCCTTGGGCCAGAAATCTGACTGATAGCAAACTTTCACTCTATGCTGCCTTACAGCATCACCCTTTGAGACAATTCAACTAAGATCAGAAGGATTTACTGTACAAAACTATGCATAGTTGATAAAATCTTTCAGAGAATCTCCAGGAAACTAAAGATTATTAGATTTATTTTTTGTGTAAATCCACACATTTGTTTTTTAATGTTTGTGCTTAACAGCAATGGCAAATGAAGGATGAATCATGCAATTCACAACCAGAATGCTGCTAAGTCTGTGTAATTTCCATGTCAATTATGCATTCCTATTTGGGTTTCATAATGTAAGTTTTTATACTCGTGCAGATGTCACATGCTGTTAACAGAAACTGTAAGAGCAAGGTGGGACCATCTTACTATTTTTTATGGCACTTTTGGCAACAATTTAATTTTTCCTTTTCTGATTTTGTCAATAACACATACACAATATTTACAGGAAACTTCTTGTTTTAATCAATTCAATGGACTGGCACAATGCCATTTGAATAGCTTGTTGTACTTGTGCTTAAATAATTATGAAACACTAAAATTTTTGTCTAGCATTACGCTAAAACCATCACTACATGCTCCAGTTGTCATTCAAATACCTGAAAGAGAAACCATACTTAGAGAGAAATTTTAGAAGTTCAGGGTCTATTCTTTCTGCCTATCTTTTCTGAAGTTCAGGGAATTATGTACATTGTCACATATTGGAATTCTTTGATATTGTGAACAGAACTTCCTCCTCAGTTTCTGCAATGCAGTCTCTGCATAGTAAACTGTGGAGCCAATAGTGCTTTTCCCACTTGGAGACTATTTTCAATTTGCAAATCTACAAGGTTTTGGAAGACCAAACATGGTTAAAACTTTAGCTACAAAATGTGCTGTGTGAAACATTTCTTGTACTCTTAAAAAATTTCTTTCTGCTGTTCAGCTACAAGGTCCTTTACAACATTCTTTTTTCTTTGTCTTAATGCAGTTAAATGGACTTTGGAATTCCTATGTTTATGAATTTAATCAGTGGTGTCAACTGAGCTTGTTTACTTCCACAGATTGGACCAACCAAAATACACTACTCTTTAGAGATGGACACTTCCTAAGATTTACTCATTCTTACATTCTGCATGTCTTTCCACACTGAACACTCCAGCTTGTTGTCTTTGCACACCCACTCACATTTTGTCAGAAATTATGTGTGTACTGTTGTTGAAACGAATGGGATATGCAGATATTTTGAGACTCTAAATATCAAGGAATTATTTAATATGATTAGCTTGTATCTTCAACACCACCTGTTTGGGTGGTACAGTTTGTATATGGTGCAAGTGTACTGTTACCAGTTTCACATTCTTTGAACTGTGCCATCAGTTTTCTGCAGCTGAGACTAACTCACTGAAATCATATGCTATACTGTTTCATACTGAAAAATGACACCTTTCAATCATGAGGACATTTTATACACTTATCACTTAAAAAGTAATACATCAGGACTGAAAACAGGGAAGTTACACACAGAATCACAGAAGTAAACAGATCTGTTTGCTTCAGTAACTACCTCTTTACTGACAAGAAAATTGAAACAATACTCATCCCATCCTTCCATGCCATGAATAATGATTAAAGCTGTTAATCAGATTGTAAATACGGCAAATGGAAGACACAATGACTAAAAATAAATATCTCAACTACTTACTGCAAAATATCATTGTAGATGACTAACACCTGACATTTAATGTTCCGTAGTTAAGGATGTAATATCAGTGTACAGAAGCAGGAAATGTTTTTATTTTACTGATGTCTTCTTATAGCTTAAATATCAGGTAAGAGTGAAGTTAGATTACAGTATTAGAGAATGCAACATTAGTGTCAGGAAGCAGTGAGTTGTCATGAATTTTCGTCGATCATGTTACTTACTGGAGCTTGTGCAGTATTCATTCCATTCATTTACTTTAACACTGTTCCATAAATCCCATCATAAAACAGAGGCTTATTATTTGCCCCCTCTTTCATATTAAGATGTTTTGATTTTAATGTAAAATGTGGTCAGGATTGTTGGGGAAAAACATAAAGGATATTTATTACATATATATTCATATATTCTGCATGCTCACAAATATCGTTTACATTTATGCTTGAAAATTATCAATATTTAAAGTATTTATAATGTTAACTTTAGGGTGAATCCAATTTTTAATATCTAATTAAATATTTAGCAATGGCTGCTTGTGCACCATTACAACAAAAGAAAGCCAGATGGGCAATCTTCTACAGACTTTACTTTAAATCATTTTTCACTTAAATATTTCCACAGAGAGTGAGAGATTTTGAACAGGAACAGAAGAAATTCACTTTTGACCATATATTACAGAAGCAAATATGTACGTCAAATACCTAGCATGTCGCAACAGCTAAGCGACTTAATTCTTAAACAGAAGGTCCAAAAGTAGTAGACAGTCTTTGAACCAATTCCTTTTCTAATTTTAATGAAATTTGATAATAAAATACATTTTGTTTACATTTTTAATACAAATATCATTGAGTTGCAGGTTTTATAGTTACTTGTTGTATCAGCTATGGTTTTCATCACAGAAATACAGTTTTGTGCTTTCTTTATACTGGAAATTTACACATGTGGTATATGTTTTGCTTCATTTTTATGGGGATTTCCAGGAGAAGTTGCAGCATTTAGCAAGTGTGCAAAGTGTAGTAGCCACTAACAGGCAAAAGCCATGAGCCCAGGCAGTTTTTTTAAGTACACTAAACACAAAGTGTTGATTCTAAGGATAACTTTAAAAATTAACAGTGGACTTTGATATAACAACTTGGCTGAGACTTAGCAAATGTTTAAATGCATCTATGACACTACACAGGACACTATCATCTGTCTACATACTGGAAAAGTGGAAACTACTCTGTGTTGAATATTACAGGTAAGAGGAATGTACATGCATAAGTTTCAGTGTTCTGGAAAATTATACAAAATGATCCTAGTAAGATAATTTCTTAAAATTCATGGATACTGCAGAATGTTTCTGCTTCATGTTGTAATATCGTTAACTTTTCACATTTTGTAGTTCTTGTTGTTAATCTTGAAACGTTTTTAGTTACTTGAGAGGTTTGTTGACCATCCAGTGGCTTATCACAAGTCCACTTTCATTCATCAGCGCTTTAATCCTAAGACTGGATTGTGTAGAGTACTTTCCAGCTAAAATACCAAAGATCAGCACTTCACATGATCTGAGATGCTTAACATGGTTTTTAAAGTGTTGACACAGGCATTATAAGGCTTAGATAGATTGCATAGTGAATACCAGCTTAAAACTCTCTGAACACTAAATGTTTGCTATTTCATTCTAGGGCACTGACAAATTACAGGAAGAAACAGATTGTATGTAAGTTCATTGTTAGGTCCCAACTCTGATAGATTTGTATATTGACAACTGTGTGGTGACTTATACTTTCTGCATGATCCTTATTTATAGGTGCAAGAATTACAAAAACTATAAATATGCAAAATACTCGTCTACTACATTTTAGCTATTAAATAGAAGATAACAGACTTAGAGGGTCCAAGATACTGTAGGTAAAGAAGTTTAACTCCGAACTGTACAACTAAGAAATGGCAAAATTGTAGGTACTGTTTTATGGGAGAACAGTGTGCACAATTCTGAAAATCACCCAGAAAGTTTAGAGAAAGTATGCTTTAAACTTGGTTAGTTAAATAGAAGTATGCATTTAATAAACATAAAAACAAAGCCTCCAAAACTGTTTTAATGGATTGTGGAAATAACTGCATTTTAGTATTTGAACACTGTAGATAAAAATTATGACTATATAGTTTTTGGGAAAAGCAATTATTGAACATAGGAAAATTATTGCTTCTCAATGCACTATAAGAATCTAAAAACAAGAAATCTAGCAACGTGGAAAATTTTTCACAGTATATCAAAAATAATTTAAATTCAAATGTAGCATTATCAGTAGTTTGAAAATGTTACTATGAATAAATTTGAACAGATGTTCAAGTGAGGTGAGTAAAAATGAAGTATGGGGGAAGAGTTAAACAGCTTGCAGAAAACACTATAAAACCCCAAGTTTCTGTGCAACAATGCACTTCTTTCTGGTGTTTTTTGTAGATTAGTATTTTCTCAGTACCTCTGAAAGGACATTGCTGTATTCCATAATATAGGCCAATTATGAGGTCAATAGAAGCCATTGAACAATTTAAGGAAATGCCAGGTGCTCAAATGAAGGAGTCAGAGAAAGTTATTTCAGAAGAGCATTTCAAAAACATTTCGTTGGTTTCTAGAAGATTATCAAGAAAAATGACTTCCTAAATTAACAGGAAACAATTTTGTCAGAGCATTAGAGACAATGAAGCAAAGGCTAATTTCAAATGAAAAATTTCAAATCCTACATGAAATATATGAATATTTTGTACATTAAGAAATGGCCCTGTGACATTGCAAGCCCACTGCTAGAAGGGCAAGAACATCAGGAAATTTTGAGAACTTTCAAATGTAACCAACATCGAGGTGATATACTTCCTGTAGGACATCAGAGAAAGAGCCTTCCATACAGTTTTGACACCACTGCTTAATTAACTTTTTTGCGATCTACTCTGATGTTTATTTCAGTTGTGGGACCTCTGCTACATATATGGAATTACAAAAATTACATCAAAGTAAGGATGAAAACAGGCATGCCAAGAATAGGCAATACTAAAAGGCTAATCCACATGTGCAGCAGTGAGTGATACTTCAAGTAACAGGATCTTTAGGCGCGTCCTATTTTTGTTAGGAACACAGCACTAAGTTAACATTAGTAAATGGTGCAGGTCTGAGCACAGCTTTCTTTGTATGAAGGGTCCAAGTTCCCTGGTATCAGAAAGCTTGTGCTCACTGCATGTAGGCCCTTGAGAAGTCTTTAGACAGATGAACCACAGTCCCAGAGCCTGATACTACTGGTTCTTTACTGCAGCCGTCCACCTGTTGTCACATGGAAAGTGCACACAAACCTTCCCAGCCACTACAATACATATGACTTACATGACATCAATTTAAGCATATCTTAAGTCCCTGTCCACTACTGAAATTTTACAAATGTGCAAGTAAATAGTTCTTTCACAGGTATATCCACACTGAAGTCTAGGAGAAGCATTTTTGGCTTTATTGCAATGTGGGTTATTTCACTGTTTCAGTTATGAACCCAACACATTTACACTGAGCCGATACAGTAACATTCTTTAGGAATGCCATGAGTGTGAGTGCATCAGTTCTTACAGAAAGGGCAACTGAGAGATGCTTATAGATACTCCTTTAGTAGGACCACATGAAAAAACCCCTACTCCATTTGGATAAACCTGCCTTTGTTTCAGGCAGTGTCAAACAACTCACGTGCCAGACATGGGAGAGCAAACAACTGCTCAGTTGCTTGAGCAGTGATAGCAGTTGTCAATGAAATGTATCTGTAATATGTCAGCTGAACCAGTACTGAGGTTAACAATGCAAGTGACAATAAATATTTGAAAGTTTAATGATACGGAAATGTGTTTTAATTACCTGAGAGCAGCAAGTTGCAGCCTTCAGTGCTTTATTGGAATAATGTACAAAATCTGTGCATTGCTCCATAGTGTTATTTTCTGACAGGTGTGTGACCTGTTGCAGCTCATACAGACGAAATGACATTTCCATACCCAAGAACAACCTTCATTATGTGCAAGGGTCACAAAGGAACTCATTTCATATTATATGGACCAGGATGTCACTATACTTTGACTTTTTAAGTCTACATTAAGAAAACATTTTTTTGGATATGGTGGAAACATTGTTGACACCTCAGGTCAAAGACAAGGGAGCCATGGGTCACCATTACAGCAGCAGACTTCACTATTCATGTACAAGAGTTTCTGCATGCAACAATTTTAAGGCCAATGGATTGTCTCTCCAGCTGCATTAAAATGAACACCATATGCCCAGACATTGCCATATCAAACATCTCATTATGAGGAACAGTTAAGTTCTACTCAGTGCAACATTAAGGCAACACTAACAATCGCATCACAGTGTACGACTTTCAGAGTAACAGATTTTTTCCAACCTTGTCAAGCATAACAATGAGAGACACAAGTATCAAAAGCACTAGATATACAGCACTGAATATACAGCATTTTTATCTAACCATTGCAGTATACAGTATACTTTTTTGGACATGGAATAGTATTAACACACACTGCTTTCCCTGTATCTTGAAACTGGCCCTGTCCCTTAAATGACTGCTTATGAACACTTGAGAAACATTCTATGATATTGTTCAAATGTGTGGGGCCCATACTAAACAGCACTAGCAGGATATTAACATAACACAAAGAAGGGCAGCATGAACAGTTACAGGTTTACTTTTATCACCCAAGAGCATCTCAAAGATGATGAAAAACTGGAAGATCTTTGAGAAGCCAGCTATCCCACAAACCCTGATTAAGAAATTTCAAGAATGAGTGCTGACAAATTGAAGAATGCATCACAGTCCGCTACGTATTTCTCCAATGATGGCCACAAGAACTGGATTATTTATTACAATATGTGCAGAGGTGCTTAAGTAATCATCCATCCAAACACTGCATCAAAATGCTACAGGAAGTAGCTAAAGTTGAATAATTAGGCATACTTTCTACCCTGCATTTACTAGCAATGGTTTGCAGAGCATGGGTGTAGATGTGACTGAAGTTCAGTCACAAAAACACCTAGACTCAATGCACAAAATTTACAGTTAAGATATGCTCAGTTTTACACAGTAGAACAAGAGAAGAAAGCAGTCTTGGCTGTGATGCTGAAATTACTGTTTCTTTATTCATCAGTGACTCACAGCTTGCTTAATTCCAGGCATTTTCAGATTGGCTGATGTTGATAAGCAAGATATATATGATACAAAATCAACAAAAATAAATTTTCTTCATGGTGATGTTTTATTGGTATCCATAACTTAAAACATATCAGAAAATCTGAAGATGCTTTGAATTAGGCAAAACAAACCTCACTGATGAACAAATAACCAGTAATTTCAACACAGCATCCAAGTCTATTACCGTTCTACATACTGGTCACTGCAACCGAATGCTGTAAGTAGTGGAAAACATTTTGCACATGCAGAATAGTTTCATGAGTAATATATGCAGCTAAAATAACAGTTTAGCAATTATTACCATCAGAGGCAAGACTTCCTATGGTGTTCATCCCCATATCTGCCACAAAGACTCGGTCCAGGCTGCTGTCTTACCACAGAGACACGTAGGGCCCCGACACTTCCCTCAGCACGTGGGCCTGCTGTCCAGAACTGTCCACCAGGATTTTGACCATGTCCACATGTGAAAATGAACCAAATGCCATGAATATCTACCTGCATCAGAACACCAGACAGTCCATGTTATTAAAGTCAATTTCTTATTTTTATAGCATGTTCAGCATTCTCACCAAAAGCTAGTAAACTCTAAAAACTTTAAAACCTACAAATCATTTAAGGCAGTCTGCTTCAAATTTTTTCAGTCATTGCCTGCCAAATCATTTGGCATCTACATTTCAAAATATACCAAAACAGACAGTTGAATAACAATACAATAGCACATGCTACAGATTGCTCACCAATACCTCCATTCCACAAAATACAGGTGGAAAACTATCATTAGGAATCTGTACAATTTCTCTTTGTGTGGATGAAACCACATAACCCAAATCAGGTAATGGGTTCAAGCTGAAGTTTAGTATCATGGTCAATCTACACAAGACAGTTCTGCAACACTCTGTTCACAAAATAGGTTTTAGAGACTTCCAGCACTTTATATTTTCCTTTAATGCAGAGTGCTACATCAGTTGCTCTACTTGGCATACAACAGTTATGACTTTTCTACAAGGTCTGTTACACAAAGACGTTCTTTCCTGTTGCTTCTGTGACTTTTCAGTCTGTATCATGAATTGGAAAGAGCAGAGTTTTATGTATAAGGCCGCATAGGTGGCAGCACACACTCAACAGGAAGTTGGTAGTAATGCTCTATTTTGTGGACACTCTTTGCATTTCACACATACCAAACAATGAAGGAGGAGCAACATGGAGCAATAAAATTCTGTGTTTGCTTAAACCTACAGCCACCAACACATACACAAGCTCCAGAAAGCTTAAAGTGTAAATGCACAAAGTAGTGTAACAGTTGCAGTCAAAGTTGTGCCATATTTCAAAGTAGTGTTTAAATAGTTGAAGAACTTTAAGGCCACCTTGTCTTTGTTAAAAAATCCGGGATCAATGTTTTTGGTTCTGCTGCAGTTGCCCATAAGGATCAGCAGGTAACATTATGTAAACTCAAAGCAGTGTTAAAAATTTCATATAGCAGTGTCTTCACAATTGTGCAGGATCATATCCCTATGACCCATGCTTGTACCTGTTGGGTGTCATGTCTTCAAACAAAATGCTGTGTCAGTAGAGGTAGGCCATGAGGTGCTGCATCTCTTTGCTGATGGAGAGGATCTGTGTTTGGAATCTAATATCACTGGTGACGAGTCATATTTTGGATGCATCATTACGATCTTTAAGGGAAATGAGCCAGCGCACTGTGGAAATTGCTCAGTTTTCGAACACCAAAAGATAGCAGGGAAGTTCTGCAATGATTTACCAGCATGCAGGTCCATCACAATACTGTTACAGCAGCATACTGCACATCAGTATTGGCTGAACTGATGGAGAACACTGCAAGAAAAGACCAGAAGTTTCTCAGACTTGATGACAACTTCATGACAATGTGCAGCCTCATGTCACAAATCGAGTCTTGCAGTTTCTGGTTCAGTTCAACATTACCTGTGTGCTGCATCCACATTATAGCCGCAGTCTTGCACCCTGTGATTTTCTTTTTAATTCCTTTCACTGAAGGCAAAACTTTGAGACTTTTTATTTGAGAACTCTAAGCAGCTCTGAAGAAGTGAGCAATGCTTAAGAAGTGAGGATTCTCAAGGACCTGACAAAAAATGGTCTGCACTGTGTGTTTGAGCACTGGCAGAGATGCTATGAATAGTGCATTTCAGTAGGAGGGAAGTACTTTGGAAAAGATGCTACCATTTGAATGGAGTAATAAACATCTGTGAACAAAATTAGTCTGTCTATTAATCAGCCCTCTTAAATCATGTGATGTGGAGTGATTGATGGACACACACTCTTCTGAAGTAAGGACATTCGTGAATGAGCAGTGTTAGTGTGTTGGGCTTCAACAGTGTACTGCTAACCTAAGTTTTAAATTTTGAGTCAGATGAGGACTGTAGATGGGATTTCACACATCTTACTTTAATCAAGGACAAGTAGCCTGTTTATTTAAACACGAAATGCCAGATGAGGGCACATCATCTCTAAACCTACAGCTGAGTGTTAGGTTTTATTCTCATGTGTTGTACATGAACAAACAACAGCATTGCTATTTTAGTGAGTACTATACACCAAGTGCTACGTATTTTTACACTGTAGGGGGCAAACTGGTATAGTAAAGCCACAGTTGCTGTATTTGAAACAATTGCACAAACCCCAGAGGTAAGAATACAGGCTAAAAAAAACCATCACACACTCCGGTTGCAATCTGCAGAACAAACATAAAGCTAGTAAGGTTTTAAGTTGCCTGTGTCATTGCCAAGCATATAAATCCAAATGGACATTTATAGCAGACTAGTATGTTAGGCCATTATAGCACTTATGGACACACACTCTTCTGAAGTAAGGACATTCGTGAATGAGCAGTGTTAGTGTGTTGGGCTTCAAGAGTGTACTGCTAACCTAAGTTTTAAATTTTGAGTCAGATGAGGACTGTAGATGGGATTTCACACATCTTACTTTAATCAAGGACAAGTAGCCTGTTTATTTAAACACGAAATGCCAGATGAGGGCACATCATCTCTAAACCTACAGCTGAGTGTTAGGTTTTATTCTCATGTGTTGTACATGAACAAACAACAGCATTGCTATTTTAGTGAGTACTATACACCAAGTGCTACGTATTTTTACACTGTAGGGGGCAAACTGGTATAGTAAAGCCACAGTTGCTGTATTTGAAACAATTGCACAAACCCCAGAGGTAAGAATACAGGCTAAAAAAAACCATCACACACTCCGGTTGCAATCTGCAGAACAAACATAAAGCTAGTAAGGTTTTAAGTTGCCTGTGTCATTGCCAAGCATATAAATCCAAATGGACATTTATAGCAGACTAGTATGTTAGGCCATTATAGCACTTATGATTGAGAGCACTATAACATTGTCACAGCAAGCACATAAAATACATTAACAACTTTAATGCTGTGTGTGTCCTTTCCAAAAAGGAATGTCCTGGCAATAATACAAATCCTGTTGATTCATACCTCTGACATAACTAGTAATCAAAAGAATGCAAATCACTAATAGTGTAGCATTATGTAGGGGAAAACTTTACAATGCTGAGTGAGCAACATCTAAGATACAAGTTACATTGAGAGGACAGTTTAGAAAGTATATAATGTAAACTGGTAATTTCACACCAGGCTGAATTAATTACAGCTTTGAGGAACATTTAGAACCTCTAGATTAGGAGTTTCTATTGCAACCTGTAGTAATACACTGTCATCATTAATACCAGTCCCTGAAACAAGTCTAAATTTATTAACTGGTAGAAAATTGAGAACGTCACAAAACACCTCTGCAACTCTGAGAACGTGTTCTTGTATGCTCTATAAAGAGGACAAAATGAAGGTGTTCTGGTTCTACGATGTTAGATCCTGTTAAGTCTGAATTCAAAGTAGTAAAGTAGTATTCAGGCAGCTGCCCAAGTCAGTGAAAAGAGTTTGCTACTGCCAGATAACAAAACAAATTCACTCAAGATAAGGATAAAGTTTTGAACTTCTGATCAGAAACTGCCTTCAAGGAGACAAAATCAGAACTGCCCATAACCATATATAGAAACACTTACTATCCAAGTGAAGGTTCATACTGGCCAACAGTTCATGTGTTTAGTCATTTTCACATTTACAAGCAGACAAAGCAAACTGTATTGTGGACAGCTCTTAATACTGAGACTGGATTATCCTCACATCTCATACAACCCCTGATCTGGGACAAAGTCTACACTCAGTGATGAGTCAGCCTCCATGCTTCTCAACAGCACAACCAGCGTCTTCTTGTTCCTGCTCATCACATTCATTGTTGTGGGCTCAGCATCGCTCCAGTACACATTGCTACTGTATGAATCTGAAAATGTCACTTGTTAGTCAGAAGAGAGTGATATTTCCTTACAACACCACAATGCAACAGTAGACTCTACTCACCATATGGCAAATCAAAATCTTCCCAATTCCTTTCTCGAGGAGTGATCTAATTACATTAATAGACATTGCCCTCCAGAACAATTTCGTCTGTACAGGATGGCGGGTATGGGCAGGCGGTGGGCGTTATGGAATAATAGAGTAATTTTTAGAGAAAGGCCATTTATTGGCTAAGGCATGATGAAAGGGGCTACATAGGCCTAGGGAGGTGAGGGTGAGCCAGAGCTTACAATTTGGCGAACATTGTTCGCGAAGCTACCGAAAGCGGTTGTCTGCCAAAACTAAGTCCACAGTGCCGCAGCACCGGGAGAAGCGGGAGATGTTCAGTGCTACAGGGCGCGCATCCGACTCGCGGGTGAGCAAGAATGCAAGAGAGCGGGCCCGGCGACGAGCGGCCGGGTATCTTCGACGCACCACGCGGCTTCCTCCACCCTGATTGGTCAGGACCGAGCAAACCGTGCGGGCGGCATGGAACTTTCCAGAGCGTTGCCTGCTAAGCGACGCCTGGGACGGCGTTACCTCGTCAGCACACGAGAGAGGCGCGTGAACAAGGTGCCCTTTCTCGGTGCTGACTTCCTGTTACTAGACCGTGGGACGAAAGAATTTACAGGCAGCTAACACTGCCGGCCGTGGCTTGGCCGTAATGGAGTAATGAAGTTACTAGTTGGAGGCTCATATAATAAAGTAAAATCTCCTATTGTCTGGCTCATCCTTTACATTCCTCCCCCTTCCGTGGGAGCGGAGAACGTATGTGAATTCGCTCAATGTAATTATTATTTGAATGTAAACAAATTTAGCTTGTAAAGCAAAGTAAACATTACTTGATTAAGAATGGCCCTCACGGAAGACGGCAGGGGTCTTAGTCTATGGGAGGGTATAGAGACTCTAAAGACCTCCTAAGGGTCGCAAGGGGACTTACATCAACAATATTGTGTGCATGCAAGAATCATCATAAGACATCAAATCATCATAGAATATCAAAACATCACAAAATATCAAAACAAAATTAGAACAAAACATAGCAGTGTGAATTAGACAAACATGTCAAGTGTTCTTGTTGCTAAGTTGAAGTAAAAATGTCTTTTTTTTTCTTTTGTTGGAATAAGTTGAAAATATAAACACATCACCACTGATGAGTCACGGCGAGGGCGAGTGGCACGAGGCGGCGTGGGGTGTTGTCCTCAGCGGGCAGCGCGCAGGCTGCCGGCGGGTAGGGGGCGTGGCCGTGGCCAGGTCCGTGCACTGGAACTCAGCGCAGGGGCGTATGAGGGGAGGTCCACATGTTTCAAAACACATGTTGAAAAGGGAGTTATCACTAAGGGAACACTTCACTACACTACACTAGTTTCTCCAATATTAGTATTGCACTCTTAAAACTAAGGGAGGGCACATGCCTGATAGGTTCTTGTTTTCTCTTTATTGTTGAGTTTAGTTTGTGGCTGTTTACCATTCATTTAAGTGCCAACAGGCGAACGTAAGAAATTTGTCCTTTTTCATGTTTTAGCAAATCATCAATTGACGTTAGGATGTGATTATTTGATTTTTTAGGTAAAACTTGAACGTTAGCTGACAAGGGAATCATGAATGAGCTTTCAGGTATAAAAAACATAATTAAAGGGGTGCGAATACTAAGTAAGGCGTGGTGGCATGAAAGGTTATAAGTGGTGTTCCAACGGGAACCGTTTGCTAAAGACCTGCGCGGAGGCTACGTCAGAAAGGCGCGCGGCAGATAACTTCAAAAGCCAGCGCGTCGTCAGGGCTGCACGCGGCAGCTGAGGGGTCTATGACTGTCAAATGCCGACTGTCAAATGCAACAAAATAGAAGTGGGATTACGCGTGACATAAAGCTAGATGAGCTGTTACAGTGGGTTCTGTTTAAAATTACATTATGCATCAGTAAGTTGGTTCGTAACCAAGTTCCTATGAAATCCATTTGAGCCCAAACATAATTCTTACTCAAACACGAAAATATAAAAACGAAGCACTCAAATATCATGTTATTTTGCTGCATATTCCATATCGCTAAACAAAGTAAGTGCCTCTTTGGGCTGACTCTCTACGTGTAATAACGTTCACATTATGAGAAGTTTCTCATGCATCAACATTTTTGCTGAACATATCAAGTAAGATTGACAAAGAAAAGTGACACCAGTTTTGTGCAGGTGGGGCGTAGATTGTGTCGTTGGATGTCATCGCTGTTTCTAATGAGGCGAGAAGAACAAAACTCGACGAGAATTTAGAGATTTCCATAGTGGGAACAGAAAGTGTAAGGATTTAAATTAGAATCAACTAAGTTGAGCGTAATTTCTGAAGGACTTTTCCTTCATGAAGGTATAGTGCGCGGCGCATCGTTGACACGACGTTATCGCCTCCTTAACTGTGTAAATGACAATTCTGCGACTCCAAGATAGCTACTTCATACTTCTTCTTCTTCTTCAAACTCGACTTCTCTCACATAAAAAAAACTTTACTGGCGACCAAATTCGTCGTCTTCGTAACTCCGTAGTGCTGGCCTCCTCGGGCCCAGCTGGTTGCTTAAAACTCCGTCTATCCTTGCTTGTATCGCAGTGTCCTGGGACACGTCATACAGTTAAATGCTACTACTTCAATAGTCGGTATTCCTTCGGAAAATAAAATGGGGAAACAAAGAAGGCTCAAGGTTTTGAACAGAGATTTCCGCTTACTGGCGTTTAGCTGCGGGCTAGACGCAGTAAGCGTCTGATGTTGCCTGATCAGCTGTCGTCAGAGAGCACGGAACACTGTTCTCGTGAACTCTTCTTCGAGATGGAAGATCAAAGTCTGGGCTGAATAGTATTGTGTCTGTTGAAAGTTGACAGATCAAAGTGAGTAGGATGGACTGTGCCGCGAAACGGAAAAGTGAAGGAACGACACAGACAGCTAAGGGACCGCGCGGGTGCCAGCCGCGTCACGTAAGGTACGTGCCCTTGCGGGTGGTGCATGTAGTATGTCCCTCCAGATAAACATTCAAATACAAATCAAAATAAGGCATGGTTATATCCTAAACTACTCTTCTAAAACAATTTACCACCTAAGACATCATTATTATTAACCAGATAATTGGCAGTACTCGGGAACTTACTCTAGCATGCTTGAAATCCTACAAAATTATTATCCTCATCAGTATAGTAACACAGCGACACATGGAAACACTAGGCTGATACAAATACTAAATTACTGGTGCTGGCAAAACTTTAGCAAAATTCTCTAAATAGTTAGTAATAAAACAGTCAAAATGAACAACAATAAGATAATACATGGACTTAAGTAATTGGACACAAGTAATTAGACATAAGTAATTGGACGTAATCAATTAGACACAAGCAATTTGACATAAGTAATTGGCAACTCGTCATAGTGATATAAGCGGTGGCAAAACCGTAACAAAAGCAAAAGTTTAAAATATTATTTCCTTCAAACAAAACTTCCTTACTCTCCAGTTACATTTCGTAGCAAAATGAATGTAAGCATCCCTTGGTATTCCTTTATGCTCTCGTTTGTGTCTTCATACCAACTAATAGTGTTTGGTACTTTTACCTAGAAGAAAACTGTCGTTAAGTCATGGCAATGTTATGTGTAATGCTGTGGAATAGTGTAATGTCACGTTAATACTTCCTGTAACAAGATTCTGATGAAAAATGATTTTATGTCTCCTTCAATGAACAGCCCAAAAATTATTAAACGTGCGATAAACCGTTTCCTGTGTTGATTTGTATTTGCAAATATTGACGATCATCAGTCACCCAACCAATCGTTCCGGTGTGTATTGGTTGTTCCTTTTGTTCATTCTCTCACTTACCTGCTTCCATATAATCAATATTGGCGGCTCGACGAAGCTAGTTGCATCTCGAAGACGTCGATATGACTTACCTGTCGGTGCTTTGGTTTTTAATAAAATTAGAGTTCATCTGTCATATAAAGAGTGTGTAGGGAGCAAAGTATGTTCCTTACTATTGAAAATGTGCGCAAGGTTATTCAAAGGGTTCGTTATATAATGGTTAAGAATTTCTGTGTTGAGATTCAGTGCAGCTTGAGGTGCTAAGGTGCGACACGCGTCGCGCTCGTGAGATTGTAAGTTGCTGACAGCACAGCTGACACTACGGCTGCGTCCGGTTTCACTGGCTCGGCAGCATAACTGGCGTTCACGCTGGGTCCGTCCTCTTGCTACGCGTGGAGTTTATCTCTCGGTACAGTCACAAAATTTCCTTCCAGAGTTATCTTATGTTGTTCACGACAGTTATGCATGGAGGATGTTCTTTTCTAAGGGACTCTAATAACTTCAATCGCTAGAGGTCACAAAACTACCGGGTTCCAATTCTTTTACTTAAACACTCTGTTCTTCTAAAATTTAGGTAACTGGCAGGTGTTAGGCTTCTAGATAAACTGTATTTTGCGATGGCATTCCAAACCCAACTCCTTGGCTAACGCGTTTCCCACACAGCGGTCGTTTACAGGACAGATATAGCGGCAAGTGCCGGCTTTCTTGACGCCATATAGATCCGTTTATTAACCGTGGTGGTCATACAACATAGCCGGAGATCGATCTGAAATTCCAATGTTTTCTAATCCTGATGGCTTAGACAATGCGTACCAGGAAAAGTTCTCTCTCACGATTTTTGTTCCATACTGAAAATTTAAATAGACAATACACATAGATTCCCGTCTTTAGATAAGACTAATAAAATCTGTAGGGCAATATTAAGCTGGTGATTTTATTTCTATAACTATCCCTTTAGGTTTGCTGTTTAAACTGCAACGTACGAATGTACGAATGTGTAGCATGGCTGAGGCACGTGGCCTGCAGGGCGTAGGTATGGGGGTGAGGTGGGGCGAGGGGAGAGGTGCAGATGCTGCACGCACCAAAGACAGAGGCGGTGGGTGGGGAAGGGGGATCTGCAATGGCCGCTCTCTCGGCAGGCCGGTGGATGGGGAGGGGAGGGGGCCGCGTCGCCAGCTGACAGGGAGGGGCGGGACTCGGCGCATGTGAACAGCTGTAGACCACAGTGGAGGTATTTACGCACTCCTTCCGTGGCATTTAATATGCAGAAATACATGGTACCAAAAAACTTACCTCGTTGTCTGTTCAACATCGCATCATGAAAACAATAAAATAGCACTTCAGGAAGACTCCTTTTACTTTAGAGTAGCCTATTTGTTGTTTAACTTGGACGTATTTATTCTTGTTATTATCGTTGTGTGATCATTTAGCAAAACATACAGGTAATAGGGCGTCTTTCAAAGTACAGGTAGACGGCTGCATGTAGTCACTGATCTACTGGCAGTTACGAAGGCGTATTAGTATCATGTTTTTATGGTAAAGCTTTAATACCTGTGTTCGTGCACTATTCACTAAATTAACAAGTGAAATGTGAATCCCTTTGAAATATACAAGATTAACTGATTCTTTCTCTACGTGTTCTTTTGACAAGAACAACTTTCCCCTTAATTCCATGATTAAAGAATGTTTGTGGTTTTAATTCTCGACCGCTACGATAACATGACTGGAGACGTTAAATGACAAGACAAAATGATCACATAACTTCAGTCACTTCCATTAACATGTGACGTCATAAATTCTATTACCAGTTACCAACAGTTGCCAATTCTTATGTCTACTTATAACTAACATGCACAATTTAATTAAATGTATAGTAACTACGGTGTTTTCCGTCAATTAATTCTCTTGCTGCATGCAGGACTTTGCCAACTGTTTACATACCATTCCAGACCTACTTTCAGGAACGCAAATCATAGGGGTTTGACCTTAGAGCATATCTACGTTGCTGTCTAGGCGGTTGTATTACCTTCTTTCTTGCTTTTTTGGGTGGAACTACTGGCGTAATAGGCCCGGTTTCACTGTTAGGTGGGGGTGGCTCGGGTCCTTTATACTGTTTCAATCTGTCAAAATGAACGATCACTGTGCGTTCCGCTAACTGAATTTCCGCATTTACTGGTGAAGTAAGCCGGATGATACGGTACGGTCCTTCATAAGTAGGTGTAAACTTTTTGGTTCTTCCCTTTTTTACTACTGGATTGCTCAACATAACTAGGTCTCCTACCTTGTACTCAGGCATTGTTGCTTTTTGATTACTTCTCTTTAACTGTTGGGCGGTGGCTCGGGCATTGTTCCCTCTTACTTTTTTCCAAATGGATTTTAGACGTCGAGCTAGACCTTTCACATCTTTGGATTTAATTCCAGGGGGCAGTTTGTCAATTTCAAAAGGCGAATTCATAGGGCGGCCATATACTGCTTCATAAGGTGAGTACCCTGTAGCTTCATGGACACGGCTGTTATATGCTGACGTGACGTATTGAACATACTTGTCCCAGTCAGAGTGATGTTTATTAACATAGTAAGACAGCATGCGCATAACGGTGCGGTGGACTCGTTCCAGGCGACCGTTTGCTTTTGGGTGGAACGGTGTCGTTCGCCACTTTTTAATTCGCAGTAACCGACAAACTTCGGTAAATACCGCAGACATGAAATTCGTACCCTGGTCTGTGAGTACAGCTTCAGGGCTTCCGTATGGTAACACTAAATGGGTGACAAAAGCACGCGCTACTGTTTCAGCGGACATATCTGGTATAGGAATGAGAATCAAGAACCTAGAGAAATGATCTATAAGGGACAGAATATACCGATTATTTTGGGGGCTCACAGGGAAAGGACCGACAATATCTGCTGCTACTACTGCCCAGGGATAAGTGGCTTCTGGTACCTGCTGTAAAGGCACTTTCGTTCGAGGTGGTAAGGACCTCTTAACACAAGGTAGACAATTTTGTATGTACTTTTGCACGTCTTTCCGTCTTCCTGCCCAGAAATAACGGGCGGCTATTCGGCAGTTTGTGGCGCGAAGGCCGTTATGACATGCCTGCAGGCTATCGTGACACTGTGCGATAATCTTGGAACGTAATTCTTTCGGGATTACTGTCTGTTTACCCAAGTGGGTCTTTCGATATAAAATTCCATCTTCAACGGAAAATTCAGGCAAAGCCACATATTTCTGACATTCGACGTCTCTTTGCTGTGCCTCCCTTAATTCTTCAATAGAAACGTCATTAGCTACGATCACTCTGACCTTTCGGCTTAATGCGTCGGCGTTCTGATGTAACTTGCCCGGTTTGTGTTTCACCTCATACTCAAATTCGCTCAATTTCAAAGCCCAACGAGTTAGCCTACTACTAGGGTCTTTTAAGCTCCACATCCACTGTAACGCGGCGTGATCAGTGATGACAGTGAATTTTCTCCCATACAAATAACATCGGAAATAAGTTACACCAAACATGAGTGCTAGTAGTTCCTTCTCAGTTGTGCTGTAATTTGACTCTGCTTTATTAAGCTGTCGAGACGCATAACCAATTGGTCGTTCTTCACCATCTATCTCTTGTGACAGGATGGCTCCTACAGCATAATCTGAGGCGTCCACTGACAGTATGAATGGTTTTTCAAAATCCGGGTACGCTAGTACAGGGGCTCTAGTTAAAACATGTTGAATTTGTTGCATAGCTTTATCACATTCTTTGGTCCAAATAAAACTAACTCCTTTTTTCAATAAATTAGTCAGGGGCTTAGCAAGGGTGGCATAATTATTCACGAAACGTCTGTAGTAGTTTGCAAGGCCTAAAAATGACTGTAGTTCTTTGACATTTGTCGGTGTTGGGAATTCCTTTACTGCGGTGGTCAAACGGGGGTCCGGTTTGACACCTTCTCCACTTATTATATGACCTAAATATTGTACTTGTGACTGGGCGAAAGCACACTTTTCTAATTTTACACTCAAATGAGCTCCTTTTAACCTTTGCAAAACGTCCCTCAGTCTTTCTGCATGTTCTTTTATCGTTTTAGAAAAAATAATAATGTCATCTAAATACACCAAGCAGGTTGTAGGTTTCAACCCACGCAGCAGCAAGTCTGCAAATCTTTGAAAAGTGGCAGGGGCGTTTCTCAATCCAAATGGCATCCTTACAAATTCATACAATCCTGTAGGTACAACAAAAGCAGTTTTATGGCGGTCCTGGGGTGCAACAGGGATCTGATGGTACCCAGAACGCAAATCAAGGGTGGTAAAATACTTACAGTTGCCCAATCGGTCCAATGTTTCATCAATGCGCGGTAACGGATATGTGTCTGGTGTCGTTACCCGATTTACTGCCCGCATATCGACACATAGGCGATAGGCTTTCTCCCCATTTACTGATTTCTTTGGCACAACGACCACGGGAGACGCCCACGCACTCGAGGAGGGTTGTATGATTCCTGCAGCTAATTGCTGCTGAATCGTATCTTCAACTACAGACTGCAAATGATATGGTATGCGGTAAGGTTTTTGTGCAATTGGCCGAGCTTCTCCGGTCGGAATTTCGTGCTGAACCAAATCCGTAGCCGGTAGAAACTGCCTCTCTTCAAACAACCACGAAAATTCCTCTAATACCGGCTGCAACATCCTTTTCTCCTCACTGTTTAAATGAACTAACTTCTCTGCTAACTGACTCCTTATCGTCGACGCGACATATCGCACTTCTCTAACTGAACATTTCTTTCCTTTCCTTCCTTTCTTATCTTTATTTCGCTGCTTCTCAGCTCCTGTTATTTCCTCAAAAATTTCCTGACCACTGGCAACAATAGTACCCTTCGGTATCACAACATCTTCTACACCAAAATTATCTATACTTACTGGTATCGCAAAACCCTTCTGTCTCCTTTCCGGTCGGCAGATACTTCTCTTTATATGTACTGACTGACGATCTAAAACATCATTCTGGGTGAGCGGGTCAACCAGAATGTCTGTATTAGGCTGTTCTTGATTTTTGACATCTATCCAGAGAATCTTTCCACTTCCGCCTTTTATCCTCACAGGGTCAGTGGTTTTTATCGCCCACATCTGCGGTTTTATGGGAGACTGTGAACGGCGCCTTTCGCAGCTCCCTCGCGTCTGACGGGGGTGCGCACTGCCAAATCGGTGAATTGCTTCGCCGAACTGCACAGTTCGCGTTCGATAGTCCACTATCCCCTGATAACGGTGCAGGAAGTCATTCCCTAGTATGATGTCAAATTCACCCTTCTTTAGCCTCACTACCTCCATCCTCTGACTGTATTTACCACCGTCTATTTGCAGATTCACTACACACGAACCTGCAGGGACAATTACTTCCTCTCCAAGGCCACTGATATTGTACCGGGGTGGCTGTAACACCCTTCGATAATTTTTCTCCACAAACAATACACTAACTTGAGCACCAGTATCAACTAAAATTCTAACTGATTTGTTCCCGAGTACGCCAAATAGACTAACGTGTTCCACCTCTTTACATTTTTCGGTCCTAACCGGGTGTATTATTTTTGTCGGGGGCGCGGGTGGGTGGCGGAACCTGCCCCCCAAGCGTTTCCCTGATTCGACCCCGCGTTGCGGCGGTGGCCGCGCATCTGATTTGAAAATGGTGACTTTGTGGAGCAAACATTATTAGCATGACCTACTGTCTGGCAAATAGTGCAATACGGCGCGCGACAGCGCATTGCCGTATGGTTAGGCTTCCCACAACGCTGACAAAATACTTCTTTTGCTGGGACCGGTACTGGGTCCGATGGGCGCGGGGCGGCAGCGCAAAAACGCAACACCTCTTCGCGAAGCATTGCCAAACGAACAGCTTCAAACAGAGAAGTGGGGGAGGCTGCTTTGACTTCTCCTCCGATGCGGGGGTCAATACCGCGGACAAATGCATCAATAGCACGCGCTTCGGCTTCTGAGCGCAAAATTCTGTTTTCACTGGCATTTTCACCTAGCTTGTAGGTACGACAAGACACTGCTCGTATGCGATCTGCAAAGGCATCAAAATCCTCATTAGGCTTCTGCCTAAGGGTTGATAATTGATCTCTGTAATATGCGGTACCTCTGGTATCGGAATAACGCGTAGTCAATCCGCGGGCCAATACTTCAAATTCGTGCGTGTCACGCAATTCGTCCACTGTTTCTATGAACATTCGGGCTTCCCCTGTCAACTTGAGTCTGGCTACATTGACCAATAGATCATCCGGCCAGGCACACGTGCGACCCACATCACGAATATTTTGTAAGAACATAGCTACATTTTCGTGGGACTTCCCAGAAAAGGTGGGAATGAAATCAGCCGCAGGAAAATTGCTTACAGTCGCCATGTTAGCAGAAATTGTGGCGTTTGTATTAGAGACAGAATTAGTGTTAGTTGCCTCTGTTTGAGCATCTGTTACAGGGGTGGAACTAGCCACAGGTATGGAAGTTCGCGCACTAGCTTCCAGCGTCTGTTTCAAGACGCGGTTTTGCTCAAGTAGCTCCTGATTTTGTGCGAATAACTGGCGCATTTGTGCATTTATGGCCTCGAGCGGGTCTTGCGAGACAGATGCATCTACGGGGGTATCCCGTTCCGTCGCTCGTGTCCCTATCGCCATGTTTACAATTTTATGGGACGCTAGTGACCAGAAAAATGTAATGATTGTTACAAAAAAAGGACGGCCACAAAGATTCTCAATCCAGCGGCGGAAGATCGTCGAAGATATAGTTGTAAGCATCGCGGCGACTTACATGGTGATGGCGATGGTGCGACGCATTGGTGGCGGCGACGGCATGGTGCAGTGGCGGCGAGCGGTGGTCGGCGGGCGGCGGCGACGGCGTCCGGACCCGTGGGCGGCGGCAAATGTGTTGGCGGCGGACGGCGCTGGCTCGGCCGGTCGGCGATGGCGGCAGGCCCCAGGCGCGTCGTTGACAGCGGCGGGCGACGGTGGGCGGCGCGGCGACGGCGGATGACGGCGCCCCGGCCCTGTCGCGCAGCGCAGGCCCCTCCAACTCAAGCAGCGGGCAGCGCGGCGGCGTCCAGCTCACGTGGCTGACTAGCGTGGGCTGCCTCGATGCAGCGCGCGCCCTGTGCGTGTTTAGTGGAGCAGCCACGGCCCACGTGGAGCAAACGTGGCGGCCGGTTGGCGCATTCCATGCGCGAAGTGTACGGCGTCTTGCCGGGAGAAATTTAGTGTAGCGACAAAGTCACTACGGGAACGGATCCCACTTCTGACACCAGTTGTACAGGATGGCGGGTATGGGCAGGCGGTGGGCGTTATGGAATAATAGAGTAATTTTTAGAGAAAGGCCATTTATTGGCTAAAGCATGATGAAAGGGGCTACATAGGCCTAGGGAGGTGAGGGTGAGCCAGAGCTTGCAATTTGGCGAACATTGTTCGCGAAGCTACCGAAAGTGGTTGTCTGCCAAAACTAAGTCCACAGTGCCGCAGCACCGGGAGAAGCGGGAGATGTTCAATGCTACAGGGCGCGCATCCGCCTCGCGGGTGAGCAAGAATACAAGAGAGCGGGCCCGGCGACGGGCGGCCGGGTATATTCGACGCACCACGCGGCTTCCTCCACCGTGATTGGTCAGGACCGAGCAAACCGTGCGGGCGGCATGGAACTTTCCAGAGCGTTGCCGGCTAAGCGACGCCTGGGGCGGCGTTACCTCGTCAGCACATGAGAGAGGCGCGTGAACAAGGTGCCCTTCATCGGTGCTGACTTCCTGTTACTAAACCGTGGGACGAAAGAATTTACAGGCAGCTAACGCTGCCGGCCGTGGCTTGGCCGCAATGGAAAAATGAAGTTACTGGTTGGAGGCTCATATAATAAAGTAAAATCTCCTATTGCCTGGCTCATCCTTTACAATAAGCTAACATGTATGTACTGGTAAATAGTAGCATTCTGAAATGAACTGATAATATCATAGAGCTGTATAGATGACCTCGAAATCCCAAGACTTAGTGCAATAACATACAAAAATTACATAGCACGACGACAGGGCAGTTAACACACTTTCTAAGCAGTGAAGACATAGTGAAAATGACACTGTGCCACGACTCTCGTCGGTAAGTACTATTTCAGTATCCACAGTCCAGTTCACTTCAGGATACAGGGACCAAGACCATGGGAGAAGCATAACTGATAAATCATTTGTAATTATTTGATGAAATTATGACATACACCTCAGGATCCAGAAGACAGCCCCTGGGTAATTACATATCCTGATGATTAAGCATGCACATAATCGAATCAGCACGTGTGAGGATGAAGAGATCTCTGGAATTAGCATTAGATTTGATCATCATGTGACGTCACAGCAGCGGGCAGGACATGCAGCTGCCTCAAGCGTGCTGCAACATGTGACCCTGTTTCTGTTATCATAATACTGAGGCCATTGAAACTGGAATATTTAGAAAGCGTCATTGAATTGTCTGTAAATAGAACATTCACCCCATGCTTGAGATAAGCACATCAGCCTTCTCCACTGCTAATCCATTTCAAGATCCTCTACTGATGTCTGGGGAGATCGAATCCTGTCTGCATGAATGGGTCCTTGACTAGATGCTTGTTGACTATTGATGACGGATTCCACTGAATTTTCCGTAAATGGTTGACAATCAAAGAGGACACAACGAGGTTCTCTGCTGTGCATGATGAGGGTTTCCTTGATTTCAATTGTTGATGTTCTGCCTGTGGAGCATCTCGATGACTGGCCAGCTGAGGATTCTTCAGAATGTTCTTCCAGACCTTTAGGAGAGCTGGTTTCTTAGAGCTGGGGGTAGGATGATGCTGAGAACAGGAAGTCTTAGAGCGATTGTACTCTGAATACATCCAATAATACCTGATTCAGTTGGACATCTATCTTGTTAGTATGAGCACTATTGATCCTGGTCGAACAGTAATCTTCAGCAACAGAGCACTTATGATAGGGTTAGAGCTAAGGATCTCAAAACACGAGCATTAGCTCCCCATAAGACACCACCAAATTTTTGAAGACTGTTCTTTCTCGTTTTGACTTTAGGTGCTACTTGTAAGTCAAGAGTTCTATCTAGCGCTGTTCCTATGTATTATGGTGTAATGCAGTACAACGAGACTTGGTCTCTGAATCTGTCTTCTGGTGTGCACTCTGACTGTCTTCTGCATAGATGTAATGTAGATACAATTATTTTCTGTGGGTTTAGGTGGAGCCACTATTTCTTGATGTATACATCTAAGACTTCCATATCTGTGGCTAAAGAGGTTTCAGTATCAGAAACGTTGAGGCTCTGAGCCACCAAGCAAATGCCATCAACATAAATAAATTTTTTTGAAGACTTTTGGTAAGCTGTGCATGTACAGACCAAAGTGGTAGTGGACTCAGAACAGACATTTGAAGTAAACTATCATTTGGTTTACGTACCCTATATCTGTCATTGTGAGAATGGATATGAAATGCTCTATTGCTGAGCATGTTGTTAAGTAAGTCCTTAAATTGACGACACAATCGTGAATTTTTAAGGAAGTGCTTCTCACCAAGCAGTGTCGAGAACAGCTGATAGGGCCAAAAAGGCAGCTACACTTACTAATTTCTGCTCATACTCATTTTCGATATAAGTAACTAGATACAGTGTCTCTTTCTTAAATTACTTTCGCTTCTTAAGCTGGGCTAGCGCCTTTATTCTTAACGAAAGAGTGTGTTTCGATTGTTACTATATGTTGAGAGTTGCACTCTGTAACTTCGTTGGTGTAACCAATAGTCCATGGAAAATGTGGTTCATTAGTCAGCATGGTATGTTTTCATTATTTCTATTTGCTTATTTCTTTAATATCTGAAAACAGTTTACTATTCACATTCACCCGATAGGTACTTTCCAATTACTTACACAGTTCCAAGATATGCTATTAGATGATGGCGTTCAAGCCTACAGAATTCATAGCCACATTGTATTTACCATGACTGGCATATCATCACACAGTACTACGTAACTTTGTTAAATTTGGTTAAATGTAAGGCAATTCCCTGTTTATCGTTTCTTTTACAAGCTAACAATAGTTGATTGGCAACCAAAACGTGTAATGAATGGTAAAGCAATGTGTTTTTGCGATCAAGAAAATTAAAAGGTTTCGTAATTAAGTTTTAACGTTTTAGAAATACATAAGATCACTTATCTGCAGCGCCTAATAAGTCAGGTCTTAATAAAATGTGGTTAATTTCAAGATCATTCGTCGACTACTTCAGAGTGACTTTGTTAACGAATGTCTGTTTCTGAGTTGCTGATCCCAATTACAGTCACTGTTGACAGGGGAGAGGTGAAAATGAAAATATTTAAGTTTAGTACAAGCAGCAATGTGCCTTACCAAACGTGTTACTCTTTGAATGGAAATGCGCTTAATGATGTAGTGACGCTGTCCATCTTAAATGTGAGGCTCTTATTTGGTTTGGACACAGCGTGTAATCCTGGCGGATTGGAGGACGATGTTATTCTTACAGCTGAGTCCTGGCATTCGCCTTATGAGTGGGTTAAAACCTTCCTTTAAAAAAGCATCACCTGCGATTGTTTGACGATCGTTATGGCATTTTGTGTCCTGTTACATTGTACCAGTAGTCTTTAAGACTAATACTTAGGAACTAATCTCTAGTATGATACGAAGGGATTTGTAACATAACCGTGTAAGTCAGAAGTAAGTGCCATGTTATATAGAAGAAACTGGAGTCCTTCTGAATGGTGTAGTGGTCTATGTCTTTGTATAGTCAATAGCATAGCTACATCATATTTAGAATTTCTGCTGTCATGACATCAGATAGGTTTGTTTTTTGCTAATGTAGTTATGTCAGATATATATATCATACTGAAGGTAATATTACAGATAGGGAAGTGGTCATGGATGTAAATGAGGTGGGAGATGTAACTGTGCGAGATCAAATTTGACAGTGTTCTGAAACATCTAAGTCGAAACGAGGCCCAGGGAGTAAACAGTCTTCTGGCAGGATTACAGGCAGCCTCGGGAGAGCCAGCCACGGCGGAGCTCTCCCACCTGTTGTGCCCGGCGTATGGGACAGGCGAAGTACCCACAGACCTTAAGAAGAATTTAATGTTATCAGTTCCAAAGAAATCAGTTGCTGGTAGGTGTGAAAATTACTGAACTATCGGTTTAATAACTCGTCGTTGTAAAATACTAACACAGATTCTTTACAGAAGAATGAAAAAACTGGTAGACGCCGACCTCAGGGAAGATAAGTTTGGATTCCCGAGAAACGTGGGAACATGCGAGGCGCAACTTGACCAAATGGAGGGGCGGTTGGTAGGACACGTTCCGAGACGTCGACAGGTAACCAATTTAGTTTTGAAGTGAAGTGTGGGTGAAAATCGTAGACCAAGTGGTGAATACAGTAAGGAGATTGGGATGGATGTGGGCTGCAGTATGTACTTGGAGATGAAGAGGCCTACAAGTTATACAGTAGAATGGAGAGCTATTTTTAATACCAGTCTTGACACTGAGGGGCGCAACAACATCTCTCTGTGTTATAACATCTTATTTTCCAGTTGGCGTATTTCTTCATTGTTTATAACTGACTGTCAGAGTACCTCTGAAGATAACGTGAGGAATGCATATTTATTTAAAGTAGGGGTAGTTGAAAATCACAGGTTGGTTATGAAGGATAGATTTCGTGGATCCACTGTATTTTAATCTACTCGACTTGCTTAGTGATGATTCCTGCTTGTTTGTGAAGGGGCTGACCTGCTCGTTAATTCTGCCACATGTCGGGCCCTGACAACAGTACGCAGTGTCATCTTTGTACAAGCCTCTTCTTTCGTTCCTCGACCTTTAGCGATGTCAGCCGTGTTGTTGGTGTGTAGCAGTGGAGACGTGACTGTCCCACGTGGCGTCGCTGCGGCTGGCTTAATGCTTGTCGAATGGTGATCACCAAGCAGCGCTTGTACTTACCTGTTTCCAGCAACGTTTTTAGTAAGCTGCACACTTTGGCATTGGAAGTTCAAAAGTAACGTTTCAAAGAGCAGCCCAGCATGCCACAACCAGTGGAAGGCGCGTTCGCCGTCCACGAGAAAGCGTGCTGGCGTTGCGCCTGCCGTGTTGCGTTCAGCCTGCGTGGCTCTGCTGCTCAGTCCTGGGACCGGGTCGCCTGTGCTGTGGTTGCCGCTGAACCTGGCTTGTTCTTGTGCGATTATGTTGTTCTTCCTTGAATATTTTTAGTCTGTCCCGAAAGCTTTCCCTGTCACTGAGAGCACGGTAATCTATGATTTGGTGTTGTTTTTTGGCCTTTCGGGTTGGGAAATCATCTTGATTTTATCTTGCTTCTATTTTAGAGAGACTATTTTCAGTTTCATGGCCGCGATGAAGAAACGTCTGATGTGTTTGAGGCAGGTGTCTTGTGAAAGGAGTGATTTATTTTGTTATCTTCCAGTGCCTCCAGTCTCTGAGCTGCTTTCTTTCCATTTCATATTCGTCCATCTTATAAAGTAGTGGATGTTAAGCGGTTGCATTCGGATTTTCGAGTATTATATCTTCGTCGGTTTCATCGAATTATGGATACCGTGGATGACCGTGAATGGTTTTCTAGCACTCTGAGGAACTTTTTTGAGGTCGTCAGTAATGAATGACATTCTCATCTGCTATTAAGGATGGCTGTTCGCAAATGGTGTGCTATGACCTGTTGGAAATTTTTTCCAAAAACTACTGCTATTGTGGGACCTAATTCTTGTGATTACCTCGCGCATCATTTGGTGGGTTTCTCTTCTTATTAGGTCATTGAAAATGTTCAAGCCAATCGTAGCATATCCATTTGGTTAGTGCCGTATGGTCTATAGACTTTCCCTACTGTTTAATTTTGTTTCTTATGTACGTCAGGAGTCTTTCTCTTTGTTATGTTATTTTCTTCTTAGGATAGTTTTAGGTATAGCAGGTTGTATTCCTTCCACTTGTATTTGGTGATTACAATATGTTATAAGGATTGGTTTGAATAGTTGATTCGTTAGGTTTTGTGTTAAAACGTATCAATCTGAATTTTTCGACTATCCGATTTCGTGAGTTTATGATCGTTTTTCCTAATTTTTCTGGTTCACAGCATAATAAATGTGAGGTATTCGTTAGCTATGCCGTCGCCAAATTCAGTATAGCTTCAGAATCTGGGTAGCTATGTTGTACATAGTATGTGTTCTAAGATAGAAGTGCCATAGTGATTGATAAAAGGCGGCGAGTCATTTCTGAGTCTTGCGTAATTCAAAATGACTATAACAAGTTTAATATCTTTCTTGTTCAATTTTTCAGCAAATATCACAGATCAAGTACTGAGCCTCCTGTTCCTTTAGCTGGGCAAAATGAGAGTATATAATTCACGAGATCAGTTGGCAGTACCGCGGCAGGATACATCGTTGTGGTGTTTTATATGAAAGACTCTGAAGCATCTATCTCAGCTTCTACTATGGTCTGGTTTGCGTGACAGATACAGTTATCTAGATTGATTTCTCTACCTGCTCATGGGGTACGTGCTGCGACTATTATACCAACTTCTTTTTCTCTTATTATGCCTTTAGGGAGTTTGTTTTTAGAGCAGAAACCCAGTGTGTTGACAATGCAGATAGTGGCAATATCTTTCTTAGGCTTGAATGTGAAGGTCAATTCATGCTTCCTGGTGTCTCAGGCTAGGTTGGGCATAGGCCTCCTTGTCTATCAATATGGCGATATAGACGTGGATCCTTGTTCGCCAAAGAAGGTAGTAGAAGCTTTTTAGAAACTGCTGTTATTATTTCCCTTCTTTCAAATACACTCCTGGAAATGGAAAAAAGAACACATTGACACCGGTGTGTCAGACCCACCATACTTGCTCCGGACACTGCGAGAGGGCTGTACAAGCAATGATCACACGCACGGCACAGCGGACACACCAGGAACAGCGGTGTTGGCCGTCGAATGGCGCTAGCTGCGCAGCATTTGTGCACCGCCTCCGTCAGTGTCAGCCAGTTTGCCGTGGCATACGGAGCTCCATCGCAGTCTTTAACACTGGTAGCATGCCGCGACAGCGTGGACGTGAACCGTATGTGCAGTTGACGGACTTTGAGCGAGGGCGTATAGTGGGCATGCGGGAGGCCGGGTGGACGTACCGCCGAATTGCTCAACACGTGGGGCGTGAGGTCTCCACAGTACATCGATGTTGTCGCCAGTGGTCGGCGGAAGGTGCACGTGCCCGTCGACCTGGGACCGGACCGCAGCGACGCACGGATGCACGCCAAGACCGTAGGATCCTACGCAGTGCCGTAGGGGACTGCACCGCCACTTCCCAGCAAATTAGGGACACTGTTGCTCCTGGGGTATCGGCGAGGACCATTCGCAACCGTCTCCATGAAGCTGGGCTACGGTCCCGCACACCGTTAGGCCGTCTTCCGCTCACGCCCCAACATCGTGCAGCCCGCCTCCAGTGGTGTCGCGACAGTCGTGAATGGAGGGACGAAT
Source organism: Schistocerca americana (assembly GCF_021461395.2). Classification (NCBI taxonomy): domain Eukaryota; kingdom Metazoa; phylum Arthropoda; class Insecta; order Orthoptera; family Acrididae; genus Schistocerca; species Schistocerca americana. The sequence goes on from NC_060129.1 coordinate 82,577,388, forward strand.
GGAGACGTGTCGTCTTCAGCGATGAGAGTCGCTTCTGCCTTGGTGCCAATGATGGTCGTATGCGTGTTTGGCGCCGTGCAGGTGAGCGCCACAATCAGGACTGCATACGACCGAGGCACACAGGGCCAACACCCGGCATCATGGTGTGGGGTGCGATCTCCTACACTGGCCGTACACCACTGGTGATCGTCGAGGGGACACTGAATAGTGCACGGTACATCCAAACCGTCATCGAACCCATCGTTCTACCATTCCTAGACCGGCAAGGGAACTTGCTGTTCCAACAGGACAATGCACGTCCGCATGTATCCCGTGCCACCCAACGTGCTCTAGAAGGTGTAAGTCAACTACCCTGGCCAGCAAGATCTCCGGATCTGTCCCCCATTGAGCATGTTTGGGACTGGATGAAGCGTCGTCTCACGCGGTCTGCACGTCCAGCACGAACGCTGGTCCAACTGAGGCGCCAGGTGGAAATGGCATGGCAAGCCGTTCCACAGGACTACATCCAGCATCTCTACGATCGTCTCCATGGGAGAATAGCAGCCTGCATTGCTGCGAAAGGTGGATATACACTGTACTAGTGCCGACATTGTGCATGCTCTGTTGCCTGTGTTTATGTGCCTGTGGTTCTGTCAGTGTGATCATGTGATGTATCTGACCCCAGGAATGTGTCAATAAAGTTTCCCCTTCCTGGGACAATGAATTCACGGTGTTCTTATTTCAATTTCCAGGAGTGTATCATGTTGGGAAGGGCTGTAGTGAAGAATCAGAGTATGTTTTCCGTTTGATTGTTTTCGTGACATTCTTGGCCGAAGACCGTGATAGTTTGATCAATGCGCTTAATGTTTTCAGTTTTGTTTGCTGAGATAGGCTGTTTTGGTCTTTCTTTGTGACTCTCATCACTATTAACGTTATCAGTGTTGCAGCTCCTGCATTTTGGTGCTTCTTGTTTCGGGTCTATTTTGCAATTAAAAATTCGATGTGCTCGACTCCGTTCTTCACATTTCAATTTATATGGCAGCTTTTCGTGTCTTATTGGAAAGTGTTGCAATATGGACGTTGCTGTTATTGAGGAGGTAGTGTTTAAATAGTCCAACCTTGTGAGGTACACAGTGCATTCTGAAATGGTGAACAAGTAGCTTGTTAGTTGGTTCTTTGTAACTATACATGACTGGAAGCAATAGCGGGGAATTTTGATTTAGTTTCCCGGTACCTTTAGGTCCCCTTCAGTTTTTTCGTTTGTTGTATCACGGTCAAAATTGGTTATCACAAAGGCGAGCGTGAGTCTGTGTAGTTTCTCTTTTGCTTAGTGTTTGGCGTGCGGTGTGATTTCTGTTACTGTTGCTTCAGATCGGTAAGTAACTCAAACTGTTCTCTCGGGTTTCGAAATCTGATGGGTGTGTTGTGATGTTGGCAAATTTTTTCGGATTTTTTTGTGAACGACTTGGTGACCCAGGCAACTGTTTTAATGCAGGTTACAACGATTTGGCGGTTTCTTTGCCAGCTTCTTAGTGTATAGTTTACTGTAGGGTTTTCTAAAGTGCCATAAGTTGTGTTAGATGTGCTTTCATTCCATCTGCATCCAACCAGTTGTAAACCTTGTTCTTCGTGAGATGTATTTGGATGAGTGTAAACTTTTTGTAATTGGCGGCTTTGCCTGTTTACTTCGAGTTTCTTGTCCGGGTTTTCGGCTAGTTCGCGTAGCGTTGCGTTTCTGGAGATCTTCTGGAGACAGAGTTCTCTACTTCAGTCTGGTGCGCTGAAAACTGTTGTTGCATATCGGAAACAGGACGATCCATAGTCCCCACGCCCTGCTTGAGAACGGTCGCAGTCAGCGTTGAGTTCTATGCCTTTCGCCTCGCCAGATGCGAGTTGGTCGTCCCTGTCTCAAAGTGTGGCGGTTGTGCAGACTGCTGATCCCAAGTCTGAATCGCTCTGACAATGCTGCGATGGCGACAGTGGCGCGAGTTACGCATGATGCACTTTGCAGGGGACATCGTCTGAGTAACATGTGTGCTGTCGAACAACTACGTACATGTAACAACAGTTCAAGCAGTTTCGGCTGCGAGAATGCTTGCCTCCAGATATATCAGAGGAAAACCCTTAATAGGTATACCGGTTGCAGAAGTTAATGCTTGATACCCCACGAGTCAAAGGATTGTAACAGGTGATTCCCTGACCACCCATACCTGCTCGCTGGTTCGCCTTTTTGAAGACCAGAACGTGACAGCAGTGGCTCTAAGCAGCAGCAGGGAGTGACCAGTGGTGGGGCTTCCAGTCCTCTGCTGCTCCTGATTGGCTGAAAGGCCCACGTGTAGAATGATTTCGTGGAGAGGCTCGGGGCTCGGGGAATCGAGAGCTGGCTGTCGGCGCCCGTGTGGCCGACGTGGCGGGTCGCGGGCTCTCTGGAGCGGAGTTCTGTGTCGCGACGCACAGTGTTCTTGAGTTTCCAAACGCTTTCTCGTTTGCGCGCATCGATTACCGCCTAAGAACTTTGCTGCCGTTATCTGCGAATGTTGCATAGTAATTAGTGCGGGCGTTTACGGCGAACTGTAGCTCAGTGAAAACTCTGTGATGTTAGCTAAGTGGCAGTGGTGCTCCGACTCAAATGACTGACTTGGCTGGGGTAATCGGATAGCGATAATCTCAGTTTGTTATCCAAATCTGGGAGTAATGTTTTTTGAGTGACCGTCTTCCTGTTGAGTTTGAACTGTGTATTTCGTACAGCCAGTCGATAGTAATTTCCTGGACTTGGCTGTGAATGTTCCCAGTACTGCGGTCGGAACTCGGGATCGTGCCTGGGGGTAAGTAGGTAGCACGAGGGCCGTTAACTACTGGCTTTCGAGCGATGAGGTTCGATACTTTCCAGCGGGTCGAGGCTCGGCTGGCGACCGCTGTGTCGGACCGACTTTACGCGTGTACCGGTGGTGCAGGACGCTTGTCTGGGTGGGCCGCTAAGCGCCCCCAGTGCGCCCCGTGTCGGCTCTGGCCGCCACCACCTAAAGAGGAGGCCGCGGCGCGCTCTCGTGGCGTCATGCAAAGCGGGCCAGGGTTGGCTTGGCGCTGCGCTGACAGAATCGAGGCGCACGGCCTGCAAATCTTCGTCAAACGATTTTAAAGAATGTGTTGAGCTGCCGGCGCCCCCCTGCGGCCAGGCGGGCTGCACCCGGCACCTGCCTCCCTCGTGGCGCTGCGGCCTCTGGTTCCACTGCGTCCAGCACGAAAATCGCAGTTAACACTGCGGGTGCCTGTTAAATGCAAAATTCACGAAAATCACTCCACGTAGTACTATTTATCACAGGATTTTCAGTTGGGCTGGATACTAAATTCACACAAACACTCCTTTACTTTGCACACTCAGGTTTTATTTGAACAAATTGGAGATCGTCTATTGATTACGAATCACAATTCGGCGTACTGTGTGCTTCTAGTGAAGCTATTATGGCACATGTTTACCAGGACTCACAGTACTGGCACAAGTTTATCCTTGCACAGTATTGTTTCTGTAAATACGCCTTTAAGTAGTGTTCTTCCTTGCTCAAGAGTGGCACATGGAACATTAACTTTTAACATCTGCCATAGTACCCTTACAAACCTCTAGCTTAACAAATCATCATCTTGTCTCACAAACCCAATAATGCTAATCTCATATAACTCTGCCATTCGACACTTTGCGTTCACTTCAAGCCACATTTCACACAACAAGTCATGTGTTACTTTATTACTATACCTGTTTGAGCCACTCTTTGTGAGCGAACCACTAATAAGCTCAACAAACCCATTTATACTTTCATGCACACACCACTTCAGTCATTGGCCCCTCTCTTTTGATTTTATAAGTATCTGAATGTCTCTTGTCATGGTACTTGAATTACAAATCACGTAAAAGTACATCTTTCACACACATATGGAAAATTTCCTTGTTTCAGACATAATGTTATATACTATAATCATACATTATACATTAATAAAACCGACAAACTGCAAAGACAGATCCTCGAAGGAAAACGGAGAAAAAACGTCCTACGAACATGTGTCCAGAAATGCACCATCGCCACGGTAGATGACCCTGACGAACGGGAATTCCTCTGACAACGTGCTGCGTTTTCCTTGTATATAACAGGACATGTGATTGACGCAGCCTATTGTATACACAAAGCAATTCCCAACAATTTTAGTAAGTAGTCTCAGTGCATTAGAATAGGTAGACAGAGGCTACCACTCACAAATAAGCACACAGTTATAAATGAAGGAGACGTTAGGAAAGAGAAGTACTGGCTGTACGATATCAGATTTAATGACATTTAATATTGTCATACCAGGTAGAGTCCATTTTTATTTCTGGGTTTAATGCAGTGTAGTGTGGAGACTGTTATTTGCGAAAAATACTGAAGGAGGCTACAGCGAGGATTCTGAAAAGGGAGACTGTTCATTGTTTCTCCTGGCCAGATTCCTCTCGGCTGCCGAACACAGCTCTAGACCTGCATGGATGTTGGTTGGGTTCCACCAAAGAAGTATCCTGTTCTTCAGTAGAGGGAGCGTCGTTCCATTGCAAACGAAACAGACGAAGAGCACTGGTCCTTGCACCATCGTAGCTAGATGTATATAGTACACTAACTGCGCTATTCCCTGAGCTTGGTGGAACACAATTCTAATAATAATTCCTATTCCACTTAATATAATGGCTTTAACTGACATAAAAAGATATTGCTTCTTTGAGGCAAATTTCTTGTTATCAACAATTTCGAGTTGCCGCATGGAGCACCGATTACATAGGTACATGTATCCAATCAGTCCGAGACAAACCAAGTTGAATGCCACAGACACTGAAATCCCTGCAAGGACTACTATGTGACTGTGGATGAGGTAATGTTTACTCGTCTTTTCCAAAGCAACAGCTGCCACACATACTACACTCCTGGAAATTGAAATAAGAACACCGTGAATTCATTGTCCCAGGAAGGGGAAACTTTATTGACACATTCCTGGGGTCAGATACATCACATGATCACACTGACAGAACCACAGGCACATAGACACAGGCAACAGAGCATGCACAATGTCGGCACTAGTACAGTGTATATCCACCTTTCGCAGCAATGCAGGCTGCTATTCTCCCATGGAGACGATCGTAGAGATGCTGGATGTAGTCCTGTGGAACGGCTTGTCATGCCATTTCCACCTGGCGCCTCAGTTGGACCAGCGTTCGTGCTGGACGTGCAGACCGCGTGAGACGACGCTTCATCCAGTCCCAAACATGCTCAATGGGTGACAGATCCAGAGATCTTGCTGGCCAGGGTAGTTGACGTACACCTTCTAGAGCACGTTGGGTGGCACGTGATACATGGGGACGTGCATTGTCCTGTTGGAACAGCAAGTTCCCTTGCCGGTCTAGGAATGGTAGAACAATGGGTTCGATGACGGTTTGGATGTACCGTGCACTATTCAGTGTCCCCTCGACGATCACCAGTGGTGTACGGCCAGTGTAGGAGATCGCACCCCACACCATGATGCCGGGTGTTGGCCCTGTGTGCATCGGCCGTATGCAGTCCTGATTGTGGCGCTCACCTGCACGGCGCCAAACACGCATACGACCATCATTGGCACCAAGGCAGAAGCGACTCTCATCGCTAAAGACGACACGTCTCCATTCGTCTCTCCATTCACGCCTGTCGCGACACCACTGGAGGTGGGCTGCACGATGTTGGGGCGTGAGCGGAAGACGGCCTAACGGTGTGCGGGACCGTAGCCCAGCTTCATGGAGACGGTTGCGAATGGTCCTCGCCGATACCCCAGGAGCAACAGTGTCCCTAATTTGCTGGGAAGTGGCGGTGTGGTCCCCTACGGCACTGCGTAGGATCCTACGGTCTTGGCGTGCATCCGTGCGTCGCTGCGGTCCGGTCCCAGGTCGACGGGCACGTGCACCTTCCGCCGACCACTGACGACAACATCGATGTACTGTGGAGACCTCACGCCCCACGTGTTGAGCAATTCGGCGGTACGTCCACCCGGCCTCCCGCATGCCCACTATAGCCCTCGCTCAAAGTCCGTCAACTGCACATACGGTTCACGTCCACGCTGTCGCGTCATGCTACCAGTGTTAAAGACTGCGATGGAGCTCCGTATGCCATGGCAAACTGGCTGACACTGACGGCGGCGGTGCACAAATGCTGCGCAGCTAGCGCCATTCGACGGCCAACGCCGCGGTTCCTGGTGTGTCCGCTGTGCCGTGCGTGTGATCATTGCTTGTACAGCCCTCTCGCAGTGTCCGGAGCAAGTATGGTGGGTCTGACACACCGGTGTCAATGTGTTCTTTTTTCCATTTCCAGGAGTGTATACTCCACGGTATAAACACACACAGCATCTCACGACGGAATAACTGGCTTACTTCAGCAGGTAGTAGCTGGTTAGGAAGCCTGAGATGGCAAACACAAGAATACATCTGGTAGCAGAATGAGTTCAGCCAGATACAGCTGAGAAGTGTGAGGGCGCTGTCTATCAGCACTGCTGTAGGTAAGTCAGGGACGCCTGCCATACGATACACGACCTCAGAACACAGGATCTGGACTATGCACGTAATCTGAAAGGACAAGAGTATCTTTCCAGGCAAGTTGCGTAACTGGGGAAGGTACATGTATACTCCAGCAGTCGAAAAACGGAAAATTATATTTACCAGTACAGGTTCAAGCTGTCATTTTTGAAATCCTTGTATTTCAAGGTGGCGTTGGTTAAACTGTTTTTGTAGTTCAGCGTTTCTTCTGTTAGCTTTTGATACAGTACACTGCTACTACTACGGAATAATCCAAATGCGAAACTAGTGAACGTACAATTATGGGAAATCCTGATGGAGGAAAAGTCGCGACAATTTAGCAACAGAATAGCTCGGGAAACAGAGCAGATGGCGACTGTAGCGTTCGACTGCAGACATGATTGATCATCAGGACTATCGAAATAGCAGCGAGCATCGTGCACGGACTGTATCATACTAAACGGGACGTCCTGACCAATGCCGTACGAGTTTACCGCCATCCAGGCCAGCAGACAGAGGTTGACGTTTATCCTCTGCGTGTAGGCCAGGTAGCTGGTGACGGGTATGTGGGGCGACCTCTGCACCACGTCGTCCCACAGCTGCTCGCGGCACTGCTCGCGCTGCTTCACGGCTTCCAGTGGCAGGTCTTCCAGCGGACACGTGGGGTGGTCCAGGGCGTTCACCAACAGCTGCACGCAGTCAGTGCCCACGGAGAGCGTAGCGTGGCTTCTGTCCTCCAGCTGCCACTCCTCGTCTGCAAGAAAACGACAGCAAGTTGGTGGTGCCTGTACACTGTAGGCAGCTGAATCCAAAGTCTTCTCTGGATGACGAGCCTGGGCGTTGTTTACCCACATTATCCAGGTTCAGTTACCCAGAACTATGTAAGGCGGCATGTCAACACAAAGTAAGAGTATTAACAAAGACAGGTATCATGTTACTATGCACGTCTATTTCACCTACAGGGTGTCCAAGACGTCCCTGCATCGCTCTTGACATAGTAAAAATGAGGAAGTAAATAGGTTTTCTTGATATTCCTGCATTGGAGATGGAAAAAAACAATGTTATCAGAATTATATTTTTGTTTCAGCACTCCAGTCTTTGAGTTCCGAATCCATCTTGTAAAAGAAAATTTAGTGGCAGATTTGTGGGTGCATGAACATCCGCAGATAGGAAAAACTATGTAAGGCATGATGAGACCATTTGCCTCAGTCCCCCTCGTAAAGTAGCCATGCCTGATTGAGATAAATTTCCTGTATTTTTAGGCTGTCTCAAAGGCAGACCACATATTGGAAGCAATAAAAAGTGACAGGAAACGTGTGTCACCCACTCTTAATCAGATGAGCAGTCTCCAATGAAAATCATTTGCAAAAGAGCAGTTGGACTTCAAGCACCTTCTTCAACAATGCACGACCACACTGAAAAAATATGAATACGAAAGGATTTAGGCCCATGTTTGTTACTGAATTATCTGACAATGGTGTGGAGCAACGATTTGTAACCTACTGTACTTCGTTGTGGCGACTTCTGCCATGTCTCGCTCAAGAATGTTATTTACCTATAAATGTCCCATATACCACTATTTGATCAGGAAAAAATTGTTTTCTTGTCTAAGGAAAGTACCCATTATCAGCAAGAGTTGGAAAGGAACCTACCTCACATTATGTGGGCCAGAGTTGGAAAGGAACCTACCTCACCTTATGTGGGCCAGAGTTGGAAAGGAACCTACCTCACCTTATGTGGGCCATTGTGTGATCAGAATACCTGTTAGGACCACATTCTTTTGAAGCTTGCATGAATGGGAATTTCCAATTCTCTGTACAACAGAAGTTTCCAGTATCTCACCTCCATGACAAGGCAATCACGGATCTTGTGTGGTTGTAGAAGGAAGGAGCTTGAGTCTCATTTTGTTGTTCAGATGTGTGGGTTTCTTAATGAACCACTTATTCTCGGATTGTATTTGGTTCTACAACATTTAAAGCCACATTAAAATGGTTACCACGAAATCCCAACATTACCACCTCAACAACCTTTTGAAATCGTCATGACAAACTTTTGATCTTACCACGCAAATAACTGAATATGAAGAATAATAAAGCCTCATGTGGCTCAACGTTGAAAGATTAACGGAAAATTGACACAAGTGTTGAGGAAGTCTTTCTAAGGAGAATTACTAGAACGATCCGCAATAAAGCAAGGGGGGCAGCGAGACACACAGATATCTGAGGAAGGTGTGATCGTCCATACACTGATCCGCTGGATACGTATTTTTTTTTATATCTAACTACATCCATATAGAATATACTCTTTTGACATAATTCCATAGGCGTCCTGTACAAAGAAATAGGATGCAGGCTGAATTCTTGTCTTTGTGATATTTCACTTTCCTCCGTGAAGTTAGCGATCCCATCACGCAGCGTAAAAAAAAGTGATGGAGCATATTTGTCACCAGTTTGTTTCGTTAGCACGAGATTATCGAGAAAAAGCACAACAAAATACAGTAACTGACGATTTTGGAAGTACCTTTACCACAATGAACGATTTACTGTTAATACTCTGTTTGCATACATTTAAAAACACGCAGAAAAATGTAATTACTTCGTCTCACTTGTACCTAGCGTAATGATAATATTGCAGCAATAAATGCAATTGGGACATATATGCCTCAGCTGCTGAGTGGATGAATGTGGGATTACAACTCCAGAGATTTGGGATTCAGGCATTGCTCCCGAGATTCCTTCTGTCCATTATCTCTTCTTTCACCTCTGACATTGATTTATGGAAATCGAAAATGTTGGAACTGTAGAATTGTTCGGAGACCCAATAATTAACTTTGTTCCACAATTATTAACTGGGTAAGTTAGTTCAAAAGTAGGAAGACGGCGAGTGACCACAACCTGCAGTTGGACAATGGCTTGTGAAGCACTGTGGTGACCAAACCAGGCTTCAGCTTGATGACAGCTTTACCTACTGCACTCTGAGAAGTCCTGATGGTCGTTTTCCTCGAGCACTATTCCTGTTCGGAGTACAAATCAAAGGAGAATGATACTGATATGCTACACATCATCCAATGTATATACACTCATGGAAATTGAAATAAGAACACCGTGAATTCATTGTCCCAGGAAGGGGAAACTTTATTGACACATTCCTGGGGTCAGATACATCACATGATCACACTGACAGAACCACAGGCACATAGACACAGGCAACAGAGCATGCACAATGTCGGCACTAGCACAGTGTATATCCACCTTTCGCAGCAATGCAGGCTGCTATTCTCCCATGGAGACGATCGTACAGATGCTGGATGTAGTCCTGTGGAATGGCTTGCCATGCCATTTCCACCTGGCGCCTCAGTTGGACCAGCGTTCGTGCTGGACGTGCAGACCGCGTGAGACGACGCTTCATCCAGTCCCAAACATGCTCAATGGGGGACAGATCCGGAGATCTTGCTGGCCAGGGTAGTTGACTTACACCTTCTAGAGCACGTTGGGTGGCACGGGATACATGCGGACGTGCATTGTCCTGTTGGAACAGCAAGTTCCCTTGCCGGTCTAGGAATGGTAGAACGATGGGTTCGATGACGGTTTGGATGTACCGTGCACTATTCAGTGTCCCCTCGACGATCACCAGTGGTGTACGGCCAGTGTAGGAGATCGCTCCCCACACCATGATGCCGGGTGTTGGCCCTGTGTGCCTCGGTCGTATGCAGTCCTGATTGTGGCGCTCACCTGCACGGCGCCAAACACGCATACGACCATCATTGGCACCAAGGCAGAAGCGACTCTCATCGCTGAAGACGACACGTCTCCATTCGTCCCTCCATTCACGCCTGTCGCGACACCACTGGAGGCGGGCTGCACGATGTTGGGGCGTGAGCGGAAGACGGCCTAACGGTGTGCGGGACCGTAGCCCAGCTTCATGGAGACGGTTGCGAATGGTCCTCGCCGATACCCCAGGAGCAACAGTGTCCCTAATTTGCTGGGAAGTGGCGGTGCGGTCCCCTATGTCACTGCGTAGGATCCTACGGTCTTGGCGTGCATCCGTGCGTCGCTGCGGTCCGGTCCCAGGTCGACGGGCGCGTGCATCTTCCGCTGACCACTGGCGACAACATCGATGTACTGTGGAGACCTCACGCCCCACGTGTTGAGCAATTCGGCGGTACGTCCACCCGGCCTCCCGCATGCCCACTATATGCCCTCGCTCAAGGTCCGTCAACTGCACATACAGTTCACGTCCACGCTGTCGCGGCATGCTACCAGTGTTAAAGACTGCGATGGAGCTCCGTATGACACGGCAAACTGGCTGACACTGACGGCGGCGATGCACAAATGCTGCGCAGCTAGCGCCATTCGAAGGGCAACACCGCGGTTCCTGGTGTGTCCGCTGTGCCGTGCGTGTGATCATTGCTTGTACAGCCCTCTCGCAGTGTCCGGAGCAAGTATGGTGGGTCTGACACACCGGTGTCAATGTGTTCTTTTTTCCATTTCCAGGAGTGTAGTTCATTGGCGTGTTGAGCGCAAATGTATACCCAGTAAGACGAATAAGTTCTGAGAGATTCTTATACACAGATTCTGTGAAAGGCCGAATACACGACTTTGCAGTAAACACTCAATTTTCTTTGTTATTCATTCCACTCCCACCACATTATCGTGTGGTGCGCAAGCTTCGGACACTTTGCTGCTCTTCAGCCTATCGAAGTTAGGCCAGTATAGCTTTTATGGGAGAATGAATAAAATGATAGGTTTCAAAAAAATAAAAGCCATAGCGTCTCTACATAGACACATGTACATTGAAGCTGATGATGGTGCTATGGTGAAGATAAGGCTCGTGCTTCTGGCAAGTCACTGGCAGTCAGTTCCCAATAACCACTGCGAGGGTAATACAGTATGATGCAGGTGCCGGCCAGAAAGGGTGTATGTATTCAAGGTGTTGGAGTGGGCTGGGAAGTATGATTGAAAAGTTGATGTGGGTAGAGGGAGGTGTGAGGGAGGGATGACAGTGGTCAGGAGGCTGGAAGCGGGATTATCCACATATTGAAGAGACGTAGACTATAGGATTATAGCTGGTTGGAGGAGTAAGTGTCTACATACTATTCTGGAACAGGAAGAACCAGCCAGCTGAAGTTCCGCTCGAATAGGATACAGAAGTGTGGCAAGTGGAGGGTGGATATGACATGTTGGTATAGGTGCACCAGAAGCCTAGATATCCTGAGAATAGGCGAGAAAAATTGCTTTTGTTTCCCACGTTTATGGAACGTTTACAATTTGTGACAAAGTCTGAGGAACTTCAGAAGGGAGAGCAATGTAATCAGCTGGTAGAGGTTGCGTCTGAGACGGCAAATACGATACAGAATGCAAGGTGTTCTAAGAATAAGGAATAGTAAATTTTTGAGAGTGCTGAGATCCAAGCTACATTGGCGAAAGTAACACTGGGGCCACTAAGGCTTTTGGAAAGACGAAGGAAGAAATAAGATCAGGGGTTAACGTCCTGTTGGTGAAACAGCTATTAGAGCATAACCCAGAATTGGGAAGAACAGGGAAGCAGGACAGCTGCGTCCATCCATAGGAACCCTCGTGTCATTCACCTTAAGCTGTGTAGGGACATCGCAGAGAAACTAAACATGGTCGAAAATCAAGTTTGCAGCCAACTGCTTACCACAGCATCGCCTCGTTCAGTGGGTTTTACCCAAGTACAGAGGATGGCTGAATGATGGAATCCCCACATTGTCCAGTTTCCTGTCTTCTTAATTTGAGTTTGTTGTAAGCTGGGGATGCGTGCTTATTCCAAGATATGAGAAAGTGAGAGTCCTCTGCCCATGTCAGCAGAGAGGAATGCAGCAGCAGGTCCACCGCCTTACTGCAAGCGCTTATCTTCCTCCACGTAATTGGGCACTGTCCTTGCATTGTGAGAGAACTGTGACTCGGAATTATCTGTTGAGTGTACATGACTGTAATGGATGCGTTAAGAGCTTAACATCCACATCTGACACACATGTTGTTGTGTCATGCTTTTAATAAATTTACAAGTAGATAAATGAAACAGTCAATGAAAAGAACGCCTTGTTGTTTGGAAAGCGATAAACTTATTTTTAGCTCCTCGCAGCTGTGACTGTTGGAGCACGTGTGGTATTAATTGGGGTTCAAATACACAGGAGCTGCTGAAAACACTGAGCGGCATTACAGTGCAAGTCTGCAGATGATGAGCACTGAACGTTTACTACAGTTGTGCCAAATATATGTCTGTTGTTGGCCCTCGACTCTGTACGTGCATGCTTGGCCTAGGCTTCACTGAGTGACGTTACGCCGACACTGCGCTTTGAAGGCAGAAATTCGTCGCTTCTCTGCAGTCGTCATGGAACTGTTGATACCCTCGTAGACAGAACAGAACTCAGGCTGGACTCTGGCAGAATTCGTACCAGGCACTGGCAGAGCTGGAAATACTTGTCGTGTGTGGCGCCTCGAAGCTACAGGAGGAGTGGCTTACTACTTCTTTCTCATAGGCGGTGGCGATGCTGCTTAGGTGTACAGCATCTCTGCGGTGGTCGATTGTCGATTTGCTGAAGGCGATTATCGTCGACACCACATGTGTCACCCTCAACAGTGTCACAGGCATCAGTGTATCGTGATACACTGAGGAGAGGTAATTTAATGTAGAACACTGACACGAGGTCTGGTGATGAGAAACTTTATGCTTCAATTCCCCCTCCCATTACTGGGGAAATACCAGCAATGCAAATTTCTTCCATCACCAGGATTCGAACCAGCTTACCTTTGAAGAGAGTACCACCACACGGTCATGTTTATGTGTGCCATGGTGGAAGTTAGGGAGAGAGAAATGATTGGTGGTATTTATTGTAATAATTCCTTGGGTTTTCAACGTAAGTGATTTTGATGTAGCAGAGGCTACACCGAGAGGTGAAGTTATCGAGGCAGATGGAGATATGCTGTTGAGTAGGATTTACAGTAACAAAAGAAGCATGGTGTGCCAGACAAGGAGCTATACAGTAAACATAATTCATTGGGACACCTGGCACTTGCCAGTTTCCTCCCAGAGATCCGAATGTGCGACTAGTGCGGAATATTTCGCCAGTGGAGGAATCATCATACCACTTTTCAATTATAGGCCACATGTCCTGTGGACGGACACCAGTGGTTTCCATTACCTTCTGTATTCTCATGCCTTTGAGCACTGCTGACTCTTCAGGGTTTTAGGAGCAGGGGAAAAAAAGTGCCTTGAAGCTCTATCCGCCCATCCATCATTACTGATGATTTTTATTCTAAATTTAAGCAGTAGCGAGATTCGAACCTGGGTCCCATGACGTTCTGATTAGTATACAAAGACACTACCCTTAAATCATAGGTGTACCATGGGATATTAACTTGCATACAGTATGATATCACACAACTTCACTAGAGCTAGTAGGAAATAAGAGTTGTTTTTTTGAAGGAGGTCGAAAGTAATGGAGTCATGAGCAGCCTCTCATAAGAATTTCCTGAAATTGTAAGACATTGTGGTCTCCTTCATTGCTTACATATTCTGCCCTCACAATCATATTCTGCACATCAAGACGCTTCATTCGAGCCCAAACTCGATAAGATAAAGTCAGTATTGTATGAATTCATGTAAACGATATGCAAATAACTAATAAATCGCAAGTGCGCGCCGTGGTTGAAATACTCGAGGCTGGCGTACACACATACATTCCAGACACGACGGTCACAGGAGCTTTTAGCTCGAGAGAGGCAACTGCACCCCAGGAGGCAGGTCCCAAGCTATTTACGTTGGCCAGTGACCGCCTGTAGAGCAGACAGCGTTTGCCCGAGTGAAAGGACGATCCCGTGTTTGGCTTAAAAGCCAATTCTGCTACGTTGTGTGGGAGCGGCCAGCCTACGCATTCTTTACACATAGCACGCAGTTTCAGAGATTTTCACAGGGAGACAGCAAACGCCAAACACCGATACTACAGATTTTCGGATTGGTCGCCTTAAACAAAACGTCATTCTCCCTAGAAGAGCAATGCTGATTGGCAGACGATATTGCCTTGAGCTGAAGGAGTAATGGAAGAGATCGAAAGATATACCTCCTCACGTCTGGCATGCAGAGGGGCCGTTCCGTTGTCGCTATTGGAGCGAGAACACGTAACGAGAGCGTGCGCGCTCGTACATGTACTCAAAGAGCGAGGAACAAGTCTCTCCTCAGTACTTCACTGGGAGAGCACCTCTGTCGAGAGCGAGTCGAAGTGCAACTGTATATTGAGTCCTTGCGATTAAGCGTTGTTCGCTGTGTTGGCCGCCACACTTATTGCGCGGTGTGAACGGACTGAGTAATAGTTAAATGCCTGCGAGCGAATTTTTCAATGGCATCGCGGTGGACTGGTTATCTGACCGGTGCACCACGCCAATAGACTAGGTTCGAATACACTCCTGGAAATTGAAATAAGAACACCATGAATTCATTGTCCCAGGAAGGGGAAACTTTTTTGACACATTCCTGGGGTCAGATACATCACATGATCACACTGACAGAACCACAGGCACATAGACACAGGCAACAGAGCATTCACAATGTCGGCACTAGTACAGTGTATATCCACCTTTCGCAGCAATGCAGGCTGCTATTCTCCCATGGAGACGATCGTAGAGATGCTGGATGTAGTCCTGTGGAACGGCTTGCCCTGCCATTTCCACCTGGCGCCTCAGTTGGACCAGCGTTCGTGCTGGATGTGCAGACCGCGTGAGACGACGCTTCATCCAGTCCCAAACATGCTCAATGGGGGACAGATCCGGAGATCTTGCTGGCCAGGGTAGTTGACTTACACCTTCTAGAGCACGTTGGGTGGCACGGGATACATGCGGACGTGCATTGTCCTGTTGGAACAGCAAGTTCCCTTGCCGGTCTAGGAATGGTAGAACGATGGGTTCGATGACGGTTTGGATGTATCGTGCACTATTCAGTGTCCCCTCGACGATCACCAGTGGTGTATGGCCAGTGTAGGAGATCGCTCCCCACACCATGATGCCGGGTGTTGGCCCTGTGTGCCTCGGTCGTATGCAGTCCTGATTGTGGCGCTCACCTGCACGGCGCCAAACACGCATACGACCATCATTGCCACCTAGGCAGAAGCGACTCTCATCGCTGAAGACGACACGTCTCCATTTGTCCCTCCATTCACGCCTGTCGCGACACCACTGGAGGCGGGCTGCACGATGTTGGGGCGTGAGCGGAAGACGGCCTAACGGTGTGCGGGACCGTAGCCCAGCTTCATGGAGACGGTTGCGAATGGTCCTCGCCGATACCCCAGGAGCAACAGTGTCCCTAATTTGCTGAGAAGTGGCGGTGCGGTCCCCTATGGCACTGCGTAGGATCCTACGGTCTTGGCGTGCATCCGTGCGTCGCTGCAGTCCGGTCCCAGGTCGATGGGCACGTGCACCTTCCGCCGACCACTGGCGACTACATCGATGTACTGTGGAGACCTCACGCCCCACGTGTTGAGCAATTCGGCGGTACGTCCACCCGGCCTCCCGCATGCCCACTATACGCCCTCGCTCAAAGTCCGTCGACTGCACATACGGTTCACGTCCACGCTGTCGCGGCATGCTACCAGTGTTAAAGACGGCGATGGAGCTCCGTATGCCACGGCAAACTGGCTGACACTGACGGCGGCGTTGCACAAATGCTGCGCAGCTAGCGCCATTCGACGGCCAACACCGCGGTTCCTGGTGTGTCCGCTGTGCCGTGCGTGTGATCATTGCTTGTACAGCCCTCTCGCAGTGTCCGGAGCAAGTATGGTGGGTCTGACACACCGGTGTCAATGTGTTCTTTTTTCCATTTCGAGGAGTGTAGGAGTCCTTGACTTCATCAAGGCGTAGGGAGAGTTTGATTGGCATAGGTCAAGTTATAGAATGAGAGTTATCATATTTGTCGGCAGGGAGTGGTGCAAACAGCAGTCATCACAGCTACAGCTCTTGCGACCCCCACATTTCCTCCACAACAGTACCCTTCACTGCATATCACATGTGACAGCCTCGACTGTACCTAGCAACATTCTAACCGATAATTATTCAAGCTGAGTAGCTGCGGCTCTCAGCCATTTAGCCAAGTCAATAACAATCTTAGACTTTGTATAGAAATTTCATTAGCCAATCCTATCCTTAAGAGGTAACTACACATTCTGAAAAGAACCCGCAAATAACGTGTTCAATTCATAAATAGAAGTTCTATTGTGATTTCTCAGAATTTTTGCAGAATGAATAAAAATTTTCGTTACTTTCACGTTTGTCTTACACTAACTAACACTACTCCAGTACCCAAGTATCCCACTAGTTACATAAGACATTTTGTGAATTTTTGTGTCATTTCCTTACAGTGGACGACTCCAGAAGGTATTTATTGCTGTAAGTATTTCAAGCATTTCTCTTTAGAACGTTAGGAGTGTCTGTCTGACTTCTGTAGTAGTGTGGGGGCGGAAATTGCGTCTTGCAGGGGCCAAAGGGTAAAGGGTACATCTCAGATTAATCTGTTGCGCAGAATGACAGAATAGCACCAACCCACACGCTCACAAAATGTGTGGCTTTATAGTCTTGTGTTGTAAATGCTATATTTAATTCGTTTTGTGGCGTTATAGACAGGTATTTTAAACTGGCACCAAGAGATATGGTGGTTGTATTTGTGTGACATTGTATGTACCGAATTGTCGAGCAGTCATTAGATACAGGGAGTATATCTTTAAGATATGAAGAACTGAGTCTGGCTTGTTGAGGTTGTTTGGTAACGTGTGGTTGTTATGGATGAGAGGAGAATGAATCCTTTTTCAATAGATTGTTCAGTTTATGGAAAATGTGGCAGTGTTTTTGTTCATGTGTATCACCAATCCCAGGGTTTCTGATCTGCAGAATGAGGTGCTGGTATCAGGATATCTCACAAGCACCCATTGGCAATACCATCTGATTGTGTGTTCTAGCAATTATCTATGCTTTGTAGAGTGTAGAATGACTGGGACTGTGTTACGTGACTGTAACAATTTTCATTAAAGTCTAGTTGTAGCATTGAGATAACATGTGAATGATGAAGCTCTCGGTGGATTTGATGGAACAGACATATGGATGGAATGCTATGCTGCTGCTTTGTCTTGCTGTTTTATGTGGTTAAACAAGGTTAGGTATAGGTTTTAAGCTGATGTTTTGGTGTGGCTGAAGATAAAGTTGGATTGCTTTTTGGAATAAGTGACTTGGATGTTAAAATGGAAGGTGACTGTGGCTGTTTCGTCATCTGTTGGATGATATGTGGACGTTGAAAGAGAGTGAATGTTGTGGAAAACAGTGGTTCTTAACTGGATGTCTTTCATATTAGGGATGCGACACAAAAAACTGTTGGGATGATGACGGTGGGTTCGACTGATGGTGTAGAAAACTGTGGATCTGAACTCAATATCTTGACTCGAGTTGAGGCTGTGTAGATGATGCAGCTGTGCAAGGATTGTACATTTGGCATAGTTAACATGGTTGGTTTTACGAACTTCCAGTATGCTGCAGTAGTTTGGGTCAGCAACTTCTGGTAATCAGTGAACGAAAAACCGTTCCAAGGTTTTGTTCATTCGGTGAGTTACCTGTATGCACTGTAAATGTTCATTGCACGTTTTTGACATATTCGGAAATGCCATTTTCGACTATATTATGGTGATTTGAAAATGGGTCTCGGTCTGAAACAAATCATCAAATGAATAAAAAATAAAAATTTGCAACTTGTACTGGCTTTTCGTCCTACTGATGGGTGGTCTTGTTTGTAACTGGGATAGGCCAGGTGGTTCTGCGATACTGGGTCAGATAGTCGTCACACAGGAAGTATTTTTGACATCTGTAGCCTTGGATTTGCGATTTAGGTGATGTTACACAATGGCAGCGACAACAGATCAGGGCTCAGTTCTTGATACGTTGGTCTGTTGTGGGCAAGCATCTAGTTCTGCTGGACAGTGATGCGTAAAGAAGCCGGCAGAGAAGCGCCACGGTTTTAATAGTGGCGAGGGCAACTCTTTCAGACAGGGGCGTTGTAGCAGCCTGCTGGATGGTGCAAACCACTTCGAACATCGCCACGTGCTCAGAAGAGATTCGCACGAGTTTCTTCTTTCCCTCCCCCCCCCCTCCCCCCTCATCACGACCTAACTGCCACGACCTCTCCGATCTCTGTGGATTATTACGACCACTTTCCCCTGAAGATAAAATGGCTCTGAGCACGATGGGGCTTAACATCTGAGGTCATCAGTCCCCTAGAAGTTAGAACTACTTAAACCTAACTAACCTAAGGACATCACACACATCCATGCCCCAGGCAGGATTCGAACCTGCGGCCGTAGCGGTCACGCGGTTCCAGACGCCTAGAACCGTACGGCCACACCACCCGGCCCCTGAAGATATCTTCAATGTCGGGCTTAAATTTAGCTTCCAGACAAACGGCTAGTGGTCCACAACTCTGTAAGGTCTTGTCGCTGCTCATTCTTTAATATCTTGTCGCCACTCGTGAGGAATTGAAACATCAACTACAGCTCACACGTTTGTTATCAGTGTCCATAACAGTTACAGTCATAATTATAGACATGCTGCAGAGTGCAGCTCAGTCTGTCAACAGATGGGGTAAGAGTCTGCTTGTTTAGTAACTTGCTAAGAATGCGTATTTCCTTTTATGTGCCAGTATTATTCGTATGAGTGTCTGCAGTAAATTATCGGCGACAGCCGAAATTTTGGAAAGGCCTTTCTTCTCAGTATTACAGTTCCTGGTTCTACTATATGGATATTCTTATGATAACTTACTTCCTTATCTGTTGTAACCCTTTTCGACCACCTTAGTTTCTTAATTAGTCGGCTTACTACCAATGAAAACCCTGCAAGTTCAATTGCCTGAAGCGGTCAAGATTAATAACGGCAGGCATAAATAATTTTTCCGCTGAGAGAGCACAAGCCCACTGTCCTCCCTTCCTCTCATTTAAATGGAGTTACTCCCTACCGAACAAGTAGCTATCAGGGAAGCACAAAGAGAGAATTAAACGATTACAATTTGTTTCATGTCTGGTGCATGATAGATAGATGATCGAGTAAGAGATAAAGTCCAGCAACGAGAATAAAATAATAAATTTAAAAAATATAGTGATTCGAACAAATAGAGTTGTTTAGCAGACAGGTGCGATAGCTGTGTTTCCTCAGCCCTACTACAGTTCATAGTATTAACACTTCTAAGGATAATATTAACAGTGTACGTCATACAATGAACTGTTCTGCTACAAATCGAAATATTGTTCGTCAAAGAAAATTAGTAAATACGAACAGTATCGAGCTAGGATCACACATGAGAAATTTAGATCACTACACCAGTTACAGTATAGACAGAAAATTAGCTTCTCTGTAGCCGTTATGTTGCAGAGACCATTCGCCATTTTTAAAAAGCCTTAGACCAGGTCTGAAAAAAACTACATGTACAGAATTTTAGAGTGTTTATAGAAGATAAGAAGGAACACTTTTTTATATGAGGCACGTGTCGCACATTTATGAAGGTCTTATCTGAACTGGCGTTCAGAGACGGTGTTCAAAGTGCTGTGGGATGGACACTGTTTTAGAGGTGTTGCGTGCCTCCTACGGGAGGGAGACGAGTTGTTCAGTGTACCAGACACTGGCAGACACCCCAGGTGAGGTGGTCGCCTGTTAGGCTGAGGCTGAAAACATTATTTGTGAGACACCCACTTGTGTAGAGTGTGTTAGCGCCCAGCTGGCAATTCAGTAACGTCTCTAAAACATCACACAGCCTCTGTGCATCGCTGGCGTCGAAACCTTCATGGGCCACGTGCAGGTGGAGGGTACAGTGTCACATAAAATTTGTTTTTTTTTAATCTTCTGTAAACAATTCAAAATTTTGTCTATGTAGTCCGTTTTTAGTCCCTGTATAATGAAGAAGTCAATAATACATCGAAATGAAGTAGTTAGCTTGTCATAGATCCAGACGGAGAGCTGCCGTGGAATCTAAAAACTGACTTTGGAAAGAGCACCAGAGATTATCTTGCGTGGCGTGCAAAATCACGCAAGATCTAAAACTACATATTCAGAAGGATATTTGAATCTCATTCCTCGAACAATTGAACAGTTGTCAGCGCATAACCGTGAAGTGGCCGGGTCCCAGTATTAAACTTACCTACAATCTTGACGTCATCTTCGTAGAATGAATCGCTGTACTCAGGTGTAGTGGCCCAGTAGACACGATAGAAGACGTACAGTTCGCCAGCGAGGCTGAACATTTGCGACGCCTCTGGCTGCCGCTCCTTGCACAGCGCACTGAAGTCGTCGTCAAAGGAGAGGCTCCACGGCTGATAGCGCAGCAGGCGTTCACTCAACAGCGGCCGCCTGTAGCACACAAGGTGCCAGGTTAAAAGTTAAAAACCTATAATGTATAGTTTATTCAAGAACGTACAAGTGTCCATAAACGTGTGTGAAATTTTATGGGACTTAACTGCTATGGTCATCAGTCCCTAAGCTTACACACTACTTAACCTACATTATCCTAAGAACCAACACACACACACACACGCACACACACACACACACACACACACACACACACAGACACACACACATGCCCGAGGGAGGGCTCGAACCTCCGCCGGGATCAGCCGCGCACCCCATTACTGCAGCGCCTGAGACCGCTCGGCTAATCCCGCGCGGCTAAAAGTATCCAGAACGGATTTCCACTCAGCAGTGGATTAGAAACTTCCTGGCAGATAAGTACTGTGTGCCAGACTGGGACACAAACCTGGAACTTTCTCATCCTTTAAAGGATGCATTGTAACACAGCAAACAATCGCAAATCCATTGGTCTTTTTAGCATTTTAGCTAATCGAGATTTCATCTTTAGATTTCAGAGCACTTGAGTGAGACACCGATTATAACTATTTCTTGCAGGTCATCCACTCCGTTCTGTGCTGCTATATCGTTTTCAGTGGTTTCAGACACATCAAACAGCAGAACTGCAGCGCTTGCCGCACACTACCTCTTTTCTTTAAAGAAGAATTTTGTATGCATTGCAAGAGAGTGAACATGTGATATTTATGTTAAGGATATGAATGACTTGTTCAAATTAATTATAGATGATTTTAGGCGATGACATGTAGACATGTCTGTCATGAGCTGAAGCGAAATCTTCCACATTACCACTTGAAAATGGCTCAAAACGCCGAAACTGCAATTGTAAAACAATTTTTATAGTCAATAGCGAATATGACGTCCTTATAAAAATAGACATCGAGCTAGGCAGGCAGGAACCGAGAGCCGCCGTCACAGCCTTACTTCCGCCAGTGCCTCAGCCGCTGCCTTCCAGCCGTCACAGAAGCTCCCCTGCACGGCTGGCGGGACCAGCGCTCCCGGAAGGATGGGCACTGCAGTGACCAGAGGCCTCGGGAGTTGCTTCCTGGGCGAATCCTCACTCTGCAGTGGAGAGTGCAGTCACTTGAAACGTCGGGGATCCGACACACGGCTCTGACCTGCCAAGGAGTTTCCTATCTGCATTAGGTGATGTGACATCTGCGATAATTTTCCGTAAAGACAGTATGACATAGGAAGATGAGTTCAGTGGACAAACGTGAATGTACCGTCAAGGAGGTCCACTTATTCAGTCCCTTTCACCTAATCCAACGGCTAAGGACAGCGCTATATGATGACTTAAGCTATTTCAAATCCGTCTTCGCAAATACCAAACACGTGTTTTTATTTCACAATACGTGTTTCGCTTTACTCATTATATCCTTACCAGTTGTGGCATTTTTATAATGTTTCTGCTTACATCCGGCAGTGTGCATCCCACCATCTCACACTACTATGCTTGACGTGCGGAAGTACATGTCTGCTGACGTAAAATCGCATACAAATGTTTGTTTACTTGGCTCTGAAGCATTCGCTCGGTCTCGTTTCGTGAGTGGTTGGCACGGGTCTCTCGTTTGGCAGTGGAAATTATCATACAGAAATTGTTGGCCGTAAAACTTTGTCCTAATATCAGTGTTCCGTACATCGATTCGATGCATCTGTGTCAGGTACATCTTATGATGAGAATGGAGCCCTCAGAATCGGGTATGAGACAATCTTTTTCGTGATTAATCTACGACTGCATTCCCTATAGCCCATCAACGATGAAAAGTTTCCATACTGCCAGATACAATGCAGAACAATCATTACTCCCTCTACTCCTTGTAGTATGGTCCTTGGTTATCACTGTTACTTGACAACGACGTTTTCAATTAAAGCATGAAGCTGCATCATAATGAGTTCCGTGCGATGTCGGGGTCCCCAGTTTGACCGGAAAGCTGTCCCTCCCGTAAGACAAGTGGTGCCATGGTGCTAAGGCTCGCAAATCATTTCCACGCTACGTACACCAGCACGCTGTTCTGCTTGGAGCTACAGTACCACACCTACTCCACTGACAAGCTGGGACTCAGAATCCGTGCCGTGATAATGTTTATCGTTTGCATGCCACAGATCCAGGAAGTAGATGCATACTGACAATGATCTGAATAATCATTATACTGAGATTCTTTTGGCAAAGAATTTCGGGAAAGGGCTGTTTTTAACGCAATGGAACCGTTCATTTCATACGGCAACCAAAGAAAGTATTTAAGTGGAGCAAGGAGGTGAACATACGGCCGGTGTGGCCGAGCGGTTCTAGGCGCCTCAGTCTGGCACCGCGCAGCTGCTACGGTCGCAGGTTCGAATCCTGCCTCTGGCATGGATGTGTGTGATGTCCTTAGGTTAGTTAGGTTTAAGTAGTTCCTCGTATCTCGTCTTCGTGGTCCCTACCAGAAATGTATGCTGGCGTCATTAGGATCGTTCTGCAGCCAGCTTCAAGTGCCGGTTCTCTGCACTTCCTCAGTTGTTTTCTTCCAAATGAGTGTCTTCTTCCCTCCAACAATTCCCTGCTGAGCTCCCGAAGCATATACGTAACACTTGCATGCTGATCGAAACTCCGGTAAGAAATCTACCTGCTCCGCCTGAATTGTTTCGATGCCTTCTTTCAATCCGACCTGGTGCAGATCCCAAACACTCGAGCAATGCTGAACAAGAAGTCGCTCTGGCGTCCTACACGGGGTCTCCCTTACATACGAACCACACTTTCACAAAACTCTCCCAATAAACCCAAGTCGACCGTTCGCCTTTCCTACCAGAATCCTCACACGTTAATTCAATTTCATCTCGCTTCGCAACATTACGTCCAGATATTTCAACGAAGTGACTGTGGTAAGCAGGACATTTGGAGTGCCGTATCCGGATATTACGGGTTCGTTTTTGCCACTCATCCGCTTTCGTCTACAGCAAGAGCCACCTGCCATTCATCACACCAACTAGAAATTTTGTCATCTTGTGTCAGCCTGCAGTCACTCAACTTATTCCATATGCTCGTTCTTCCGTTATCACCCCGCAATGGGACACCGTGACAAATGCTTTCGAGAAATCTAGAAATATGGGATCTGCCTGTTGCCCTTCATCCATAGCTTTCAGTGCATCACGTGAGAAAAGGAAAAGGTGAGTTTCACAGAAGCGATGCTTACCAAAACCGTGTTGATGTGTGCACATAAGCTCCTTAGTCTGAAGAAATTTGATTATGTTCGAACTGAGAATATGTTCAAGCATTCTGCAGCAAACAAGTGTTAGGGATATTGGTCTGTAATTTTGTGGGTCCGTTCTTTTACCTTTCTTCACTTGCACTTTTTTCCATTCGCTTGGTTCTGAGAGCTGATCGCAAGATTCGCGGTAAATGCAAGCTAAGTAAGGTGCCAGTGCCGTACACAACTCTTTGTAAAACCAAACTGGCATTCCACCTAGGCATTGCCACTTATTTATTTTCAGCTGTTTCTCTACGCCAGGGGTACTCATTACTATGATTTCCAAACGGGACTCTGTGCGACGGTCAAGCGACGGCACGTTTGTACCATTCTCCTGCGTGAACGATTTCTTAAACGAGGAATTCTTAACTTCGGCCTTCCTTTTGGAATATTCTAGCGCCAAAGCAGACTGGTCAACGTGTGACTGAATAGAAGCGTTAGATCCGCTTAACGATTTTGCAGAGGAGCAAAACTTTTTCCGGTTCTCCGGTGGTAGCAGTTGTATGCTTCGCGCACAGATCTTTTCACAGACGCACGAATCTCTACAAACCTTGCTGTCCTCATTTGCGCGTTCTCTTTTGAACCGAGAATGTAACAGCCTTTCGTTCCTCAGCCTTTTCCGAATTTTGTTATTAAAGCACGATGAGTCTTTTCCGCCCTTCATCCACTCAGTAGGCGCATACTTTTCCGGATCACGATTTACAGTCTCTTTAAACTTTAGCCATAATTCCTCTATGACCATAATTCTGGAATTAAATGATTGTATTTTATTGTCTAAGTGAGACGCTGACAACTGCATATCAACTCTCCTAGCGTTCTCGACTGATTTACTGACTTTCGTAACCATAGTCGCTATGATGACATCATGATCACTAATCCCCATCTCTATGCTGACGCCATCGATAAGGTCCTGCCTGTTTGTGCTGGCTGACGAACTAGCTGCTCAACACAGTTTTGGGAAAATGTGTTCAAAAGTCCTTCACAAGACTGTCTGTCTGGACAACCTGCAGTGAATCCATAGACGTCCCAGTCTATACTCGGTAGGTTAAGGTCACCGCCAGCTTGTGTCGCGTGATCTGGATATTTATGCAATGCTGACTATTTACCTTCATTGAATGGCTCCACATCTGTCCCAGCGGAGTCGGGTGCGTGGTAAAAACATCCAACAACTGATATGGTTTCACCTAGTCCTGTTATGTGCGACCACGTAACTTCAGTATTGCACTCAAATTCAACCTCAGTAAAGAGAATATTTTTTGTCAACTGCAATGAACGCTTCCCCTCCTACGGCATCGAATATGTCTTTCCGATAAACATTCAAAGACCTGCTAAATATCTCAGAGTTTTTTTACTTTGGGTCTTAGCCAGCTCTCAATTCAAGAATAATTTGAGGCTGAGAACGTTCATGGAGGAGAGCAAATTTGGGAACTATGTTACAAATACTTCGACAGTTGACTGATAATAGTTTCAGAGTCGAACTGACTTTACTCTGAAAGCTATCTGATTTCCCTAAATGTGTACCAACTGGCGAGTGTTCATGAGAGTACCTCAAACTACTGGCTAGCCTGAAACCCCCCATGTGCACTCCACAAGTACTCTGCTATCCGATCAGCTGCTTCCTTTGTGTAGTGCACCCCTGTCCTCAAATCTACCCATCTCCGATTTTCAGTTCACCTTCCCAACCACTGTTACCTTCATTCCCACTGCCTGACCGAATGTCGATAGTTTTATCCCGTCGCACTATCTGCATGTGTCCGTACACAGTGAACCGGTAACCCACTCACTGTTCTGATGACAGATGTGGAGTAGCAAACCAAAAATCCCCAAACAATAAACGTTGTGGAGTAACAATACCGTTCCTCGACAACAGCTCCAGTTGGCTACAAATCATGTTCAATCATCCTGCATAATACTTTATCGTGAGTGTGTATTTTACCACCCTGGCCGAGATCTGTCCTACTGCCTGTCTGTCCGAGAAATCCTATAGCACATAATTTCGTTCCTCACACTGACCACTGCCTCTCCACAGCTGTTTACCCACATCAGTTCCCATGATGAACTTAACTGTAGATGTCGGATGATCACCTTCGTTTCAGAAGACCTAGTCCATTTCCCAGACACACTCATCCCAAAGTGACTCCCCTACCGACCTCTTCAGATATAACTGCAGAAGTCTTTCATCCTATTGATAGCAATCACGACTGAGTCTAATTGTCCATCCTAATCCATGTTCTCCACCTCCATAGCTATCCCACAATAAGCCACCTGAAAGAGTCCAACAACACCGCCACAAGACCTGGGGTGTCTGCTGGGAGCTTGCCCATTCCCACATAGGAAGCCACCTGGTCACCCTCCATAGTGCCAACGTATCTCCCACTATACTCCATTCCACGGCCCCATATGTCAAACACTCGAGAGACTATTCCGCTTTCCTCCCGCTCGCAAATCAAAAAATCGAAGGCTAAACGGAGTCAAAAACCTTTGTAAATCACGAGTTTCTGTAACCAAGTCCTTCACTACTGTCTCTTAGTGCTAGTTCTTTACTCCATTTTGAATTACATGATCCCTGTGTTTTCTATAACTTTAATGAATATTTCCATGGATAAAAGTGAGATAAACTCCAAAAAACTATAGTGAGTACGACAGACATTTGAGTGTACACTGGTTTATACCTGATTATCAAGTTCTCTGGCCCGTCCTTGTCTTCTTCCACCGCGTAGTGCTCCACCTGTTTGCTGGCGAATTGCAAGTCCTGTAACCATCCGGTTAATTTCGTGCGCAGCATCTCTTTCACACGTTCCATGTCCTTAATCCAACCGTGGAGTTGCTGATCACTTGCGTTGTTACCCTGAGACACACAGAAAATAGTTCAAATTACTTTCACAACATCCACAAGCAGCAGCCTGTCTTAATATGCAGTTACATGTAGCACTATTACATGACACTGAAATTACTGCCAGTGCATGAGTGTAGTACATTCAGTTTTGTACTGGCATAAAAACATTAACGCACAGCAGATGCCTAGTGGGGTTTTATTAAATAAATACAGTTCTCAAACTGTGACATCAGATAAGAGAGGTGCAGATATTTCTTGGTAGTTGACATTACAGACGTCTGAATGTATGAATGAATACTCCCGTGACGATGCATCCAACTGAAATGTTCTGCAGCTGCCAGCAGCGTCGAGTTCCTACGTGTAAAGCCACATGGCGTGGCTGGAGCTCTGACGAGATTCTATTCAAACTTTTGAACGATTTTCGAAAATAGAATGGCCAGACTGTTGACAAATCCGTCAAAATCCTACTCGTTACCAACGATGTGAGAAACCTGAACACATGTTATGACCTTCTACAAACGCAACGATAGACATCAGCCGCTCCATATCTGAAACATTATCTGAGTTAGTTGTGCACACACGAAATGTCAGTTTGACTCAAAATTTTGTATCGTTTGTCTATTGCCTGGCTCATCACTTTTGCCGAAAATTTGCGTTTGTTGCTCGTCATCTAACACGATGTCGTCTGTATCTGAACACGTCTCGAATATTGCAGATTTGAAGGAATGTATTGACTGTCCGAGCGTTAAGATCATTTTTTCTGGACCATTTTTGGGGTACGAAGTTCACATTTATATCACATATTAAGGTCTATGTTCCTTTGGCGTTGTACAAATTGTAGGTTTCTAAGTCACGGCAATAAAGATATGGCCATTTAAATTACATATTTTCATACTTGAAAAATCACTCACAAAAATCCATAAGGTGCTCCGTGTTGATTTAGAATCATGACATTTTGGAAGAAGCCAGACTTCACAGTGCAAATAAAGGACAAAGTCTTAAAATCCATAATTGGTAACTATATAACTCTGGAAAATACTTTTCGTGTTATTTTTTATCAGTCTGTCTATTTGTCTGTCCATCTGTTAGGAATCTTTTTCTCTGGATACGTTCTGGGTATCATGTTCAAATTATGTGACATACAAAGGTATACGGACCCTTGGCGGCGTAAAAACTGTAAGCTTATAACTGACTCCAGTCAACAGATACGGCCGTTTATGTCTCGTGTTTTGATAATCGAAAACTCAGTCATCGAAACCTATAGGGTGCTCTCCATTGACTTGGAATCGTGAGATTTGCCAACAACTTCCGGTACAAGTAACTTGTTAACTTGTAATTATATCACATAAAAATGTCGTTTTCGATTTGGACATACATTGTATTCATGACCTGTTGAAAGTATAACATACGAACATTACTGCATCCAAACATAAAATGTATGTTGTATTCATGATTTAGTACGTAAACGGAAATGTGTTATTAAATGTTCTCTCCCTACATACAGAAACTAAAGTCCTCTACTTGCTTGTTCTTGTTTGTTTGGGTTGGGCTGAGGAAATAACGTAGAATTTCTGATTCGATCTTCGTATTTCTGGGACCAGTATCTTGCCAGTAAAGCTACAAAGTGTCGATAACAGGCAAAAATTGTTGGGAATCTCGATTCCCAGGATGGGGAGTTTGTACAGAACCCTTAGTGCGTGAGTTCCGCTCGCACTTTCCCATTCTGTTTTCCTTTTTTCTATCTACCCTAGCATCACCCAGTATGTTG
This sequence comes from Schistocerca americana, assembly GCF_021461395.2. Lineage (NCBI taxonomy): Eukaryota > Metazoa > Arthropoda > Insecta > Orthoptera > Acrididae > Schistocerca > Schistocerca americana. The sequence goes on from NC_060129.1 coordinate 82,606,147, forward strand.
TTCTGGAAGGTGAGTGCTCACCACAGACATGGGTGCCGTCGGGAGTGTCTGAGGGAAGTGGGACAGAACTGCTCTTGTTCTCTGTACGTGGGGTCCCCAATCCTTTTGGGTCACACTGAAACAGGTTACAGTGGTTCCACAATAGATTATATTGAGATTGGGAACAAATACTCGAAAGAGCATATTTATTGTGTTAAGGACATACACAGCATACACCACCTAACAACAATGTAGCTCACAGCAATTCTTCAAAGCAACGACTGTCAGTCTGAATGAATGCATGTATTGCAATGATGCCTGCAGTTCTTCACACTCTGGCAAAGATCTCGGGTGTCCGTTGTGCACTCGAACAGTAGCAGCTGATAAACAGTGTAGACACCTGACCACCAAACGGACCTACTGTGCACAACTAGGCTCGTAGCACTCAAGCATCGCAGCGGAGCATTGAGCCCTATGTCTGCTTGTGTCAATCCAGTATCGTTCACAGAGCTGTAGTGTCCAACTTCATACAGTTTGTATTGTTTGTGGATGAGGCCTCATCCATCCGTGATGTTGTTTTCAAAAGCCAAACAGGCAGATCTAGAATGAGGACAAAACCCACGCCACCCATATCGGAGGCCAACAGCAAAGATTCTCAGTCAAGGTATTTTAGGGCATTATCCAAGATCATTCCACTTTGATATTAATGTTTGCAAGCACCTGAATAATACTCACACTCACTGTAGGACTGGAAAGGCGGGGTCCTCTCTGATGGCCATTGCGATCGCTGGATCTTACAACCCTCGACTTCATTCTCTGAGGTGATGCCAACATGTAGGTGTACGAAACACCTGTAGATACAGCTGAAGACCTGCTTGCCAGGGTCCAAGCTGCCTGCCTCCTGGTACAACATTGTTGCTCACGGGCGACGCCTCCACGACGAGTGCGGCCGCTTCATGTTTAAAGATGATTAAAGATGTAGCTGTTGTCGCACGCATCGACTCAGTCTGTCTTTCGTCAAGTTCCTAGACAGTTGTCACTTCTGCCCAGCTGCTCAGAACAATAAAGTGTGACATGTCTTGGAAGACAGTAGCGTGATTGACTCGATTCCACTATCGCAGTAGCCGCCACGATACACCACTGACTTATGATGCCTCGTGTAAGGAGGAGAAATGCACACCATCACGTTTCCGACTTTGATTAAGGTCCGATTGTAGCCTATCGCGATTGCGGTTTATCGTATCGCGACATTGCTGCTCGCTTTGGTCGAGATCCAATGACTGTTAGCAGGATATGGAATCGGTGGGTTCAGGAAGGTAATACGGAACGCCGTGCTGGATCCCAACGGCCTCGTATCACTAGCAGTCGAGATGACAGGCATCTTATCCGCGTAGCTGTAACGGATCGTGCAGCCACGTCTCGATCCCTGAGTCAACAGAAGGCGACATTTGCAAGACAACCATCATCTACACGAACAGTTCGACGACGTTTGCAGCAGCACGGACTATCAGCTTGGAGACTGTGGCTCCGGTTACCCTTGATGCTGCATCACAGACAGGAGCGCCTGCTGTGGTGTAGTCAACGACGAACCTGGGTGCGCGAATGGCAAAACGTCATTTTTTCGGATGAATCCAGGTTCTGTTTACAGCATCATGATGGTCGCATCCATGTTTAGCGACGTCGCGGTGAACGCACATGGGAAGCGCGTATTCGTCATCGCCATACTGGCGTATCACCCGGCGTGATGGTATGGGGTGCCATTGGTTACACGTCTCGGTCACCTCTTGTTCGCAATGACGGCACTTTGAACAGTGGACGTTACATTGCAGATGTCTTACGACCCGTGGCTCTACCTTCATTCGATCCCTGCGAAATCCTACACTTCAGCAGGACAATTCCTGACCGCATGTTGCAGGTCCTGTACGGGCCTTTCTGGATACAGAAAATGTTCGACTGCTGCCCTGGCCAGCACATTCTCCAGATCTCTCACCAATTGAAAACATCTGGTCAATGGTGGCCGAGCAACTGGCTCGTCACAATACGCCAGTCACTACTCTTGATGAACTGTGGTATCGTGTTGAGGCTACATGGGCAGCTGTACCTGTACACGCCTTCCAAACACTGTTTGAATCAATGCCCAGGCGTATCAAGGCCGTTATTACGGCCAGAGGTGGTTGTTCTGGGTACTCATTTCTCAGGATCTATCCACAGAAACTCCATGAAAATGTAATCGCTGTCAGTTCTAGAATAATATATTTGTCCTTTGAATACCCGTTAATCATCTGCATTTCTTCTTGGTGTAGCAATTTTAATGGATAGTAGTGTAAGTGATTCTTATTGGTTCTACTTCTTCTTTTCTAGGTGTGAGCAGGCGTTACTCGCTGTGGGATCTGAACCCAGCAGCTGATAATGATGATGACGATGATGATGATCTCTGGGGAACGACTTCGATTGTTCAGAGGCAGATATCGCTTATTCTACACTATTAAATGTTTTGTTTGTTATTTTTGAGATGCTCTAGTTTGTAGATGTTCTCAATGCGAATATCGGTGTTTTGACACGACCATCAGCTACTAGTTCTTTTGCACCTGTGTTTTCGTTTGGGTTTGTCCATATTCTTTCAGACAGATTCCCCTGCCGACGTCATACACCTCCTCTAGTACCCATGCTGGATATGCCCTTAATGACAAACATGCCCACTGATGATGAGTTGCTGGAAGTGTATTCCAGTAATGAACACAACAACAGTTTTACTTGTGAGTACTCAGAATTTATTATTATTATTATTATACGAATACGGATTTTTATTTCTCCTTCCTTAGATACTTATCAACTGCGTCTCTTTCTCCTTCTCGCGTGCAGAGTTATTAGGAGTTGGACGTGTTGTTGAGGGGAAGAGCATTGTCCAAGTTAGGGGGAGAGCTGTCGTGACATCATGGGGTGAGTCGATACCAGAGCGGTCATACTGAGTCACTTTTCTGAGGTGCAGGAAAGGGGGTCCTGTAAGACACTCAGCTGTATACCATACCTTGATTTATATTCATAAGATTTTGATCAACTTATTGTGGGGTCCAGTTACATCTCTCTTCAAAAGTATATACTGCTAACAAAAAGCATGTCCTAATGCCCAGAATCATGATGAGAGGAATTTAAATTGATTTCCATGGTTGCTTCTCACTAGTGATAGAAATTAACCAAAAAATACAGGGCATACAGATACACAACAAACACCAGATATCCACTGACGATCTAATTTCTCGTATATGGCCGGATGTTGGAAAGCCATAAGGAGAAGACAAACATTAACACACTGTGTGGCACATCGACAAAGAAGTCGAGCGTAAATTAGGTGGTCCCTTCTTCTTGTCCATATTAGCTGAGAAACATCCAAAAAGTGTAGACCTGCTGCTAATCTCTGAAGGCGATAAGCAACACAGCGTTTGGATCAAATGCATGTCCCACCTACGTTCCTCTGAAATGAAAACAGAAAAGGTGCAAGACATTTTTGCTGTAGATGTCTCAAATCGTTAAAAGAGCATGTATCTTGAAAGACACCTGATTGACTGCTAGAGCCAGGAAACAATACGTGTGGAAATGCTTATCAAGGTTAAATGGTTCTAGAAGTTTGAGAATGCCTCTCACCAACACTTCTGTCCATTGTTTACGTCGATTTAGAGCGCCTCCTAGCTCCAGTGGTACAGTGTGAACGTGGTGCCTCTGCCTCCCGTATCACTGCCACAAAATGATGATTGTGACATGTGGCTACCCATCAAGTTCTGTGCACGTATAACTCTAAAATTAAAATCTTATGTCAGGGGAATAGTGCGACATGGTTGCTCACTGAGCTTGAAAGTCTTGTACGGGATGTTTATAACATTTATGGTGAAAACGTCCTCATGACCAACGTGAAGGAGAATGATGCACTGTACAAGCAGGCAGCTGATCGTTATATCTGGGGACTGTGACTGGACAGAGGTGAGGAAGCTCCCTGTAGAGACTGTTGCCACGCAACGGGGAAGTACCAGAGTGCAGCTGACAACCCATGTAACTTTAAGTACCAACTGCCACAGCACACAGCCATCAGTTCCACAATTTAAGTGAGCATGATGCCCACTTTCTAGTTCAGCACTTTGACGAGTCTGGGTAGTAGGATGATAAGATCAGTGTCATTGCTGACACCGTTGACAAATACATGCCGCTTCACAGAGGATCACACCAAGAATAATGCTCCACTTTCTGGATTCACAACGCTTCATGCTCACGTCTCTTCTGAAATTTGCTGAACCAATGCGTCCTGAAGATATTCGTAGCAAAGAGAGCCACTTATCTCGATGGCGTAGAGTTTCAGCTTGTGATGGAGAAGAGGTCTTTCCATACGAATATCTGGACTCTCTAGTAAACTAAGAGGCATTTCCATAATGAATGCAAAAATCGGCACTTGGTGAATGAATGGCAGGACGGTATCTCTGATATATCAGAACATGTAAAATGATGAACATCAATGTACATCTAACCGACAACATCGAGACGTTCTGTAGCATAGGGATGAGATTTCGTGGGATGCCATGTTAAGAAAGACACAAGCCAGCATCGAATTCTTGACCAACGTTGACATGCTTGTCTTCCTGGAACATGCCAACGTGTGCGCAGGTATGCCAAGGCAAATAACCTGCAAATGATCGAGGGGGAGTACAGGTTGTCTGACGATTTCAGTATCAACCTTTACCTGGATGCAAAGTGTCTCTAAAGGCAAACCATGCAACAACGTCTACCATTTGGAGGGTTCTGATGGATGTCCAAAGGGGAAATCACCAGACTGAGGAAAGAGATCAAATATGTGGCTGCTGATGCTGTTGAGGGATATATCCTAGAGCTGGGCTATCCCAAAAGTGTGCATGACAAACACGGTGATTTCCACAGCCTGAAAGACTTTCACGTTCAGGGACTTCAACAGGTGCCTCCTCTAGGACATTGGCGCTGCACCACAAATGCTTTTCAGGAGACCTTTCGATTGAGGTTATATACTGAGGTATATACTGCAATTCCAGCTGGAAGCGGGGGTGTCCTACCACGATCACAAGTGGTTCATCGGGGGGCATAGCTGTCGAAATCTGCTGCACCCAGACTATTTCCTGATGTGTCTGGGTGGGTTTATTTGTAAGTAAAAAGGTAAAAAGGTGTTCCACTTGACTAGGTGTGTGTGGAATAGTTTGATGAACTGTTTGTCACAGTTATGACTGCATGTTTGAGATTATGAATGTTTCATTGCACACTGCGTGCGTCCATGTGTGTGTGCGTGCGTGTGTGTGTGTGTGTGTGTGTGTGTGTGTGTGTGTGTGTATTGTTTTTGAGCTGCCATTGCTTTTGCTGTTCTAAGTATGTACACACTGAAAACTTCTCTCTCTCTCTCTCTCTCTGAGTTACTAATAAGTGTTTAATAGACATAGGAAATTAAAAAATTACCTTATTCACAAAAGAATGTGTACATTGTAATGAATCAATTACGAAATAACAAAACTGTTACGTATATAACAAATACGAGAAAGAATGAAAATTAAAAAGCTTTCAGTTGTTTTCACAATACAGTTGTTGTTCTTTTTCATATTTTTTGAATGAAATACCTCCTTTATCAGTTTTATATTGATGGCAGGAGCCAGAGAAAAAAGAAATCCTTTTCGAATAAAATGTTTTTTAAATTTACATACATACATACATACATGGCCGACCGGTTCTAGACGGGATCGCGATTTATCGCCTCCAATTCGTATTTGCGTAAGTAGAGCTTTGCGGATGTGCGCCAGGAATACTGCACGCGTTTACGTGTGTGTGTGTGTGGGGGGGGGGGGGGACGTGCGTCACGTCCTCGCTGTGACAGCGTGCGGTTCGCGGTCAGCGGGCAGCTAACATCCCGTTTGCGGTCTGAGCCGCTTCGCGCTTCCGACAGCCCGGCTGTGGGCGTCACAGCAACACAGGGCGAGGGAGGCCAGCGAGCGACACGGGCCGAGTCCACACAGTAGGGGGCCCGGCGCACGGTCAAACCCAAAATCACTGTAGTGGTGACACGTGGCTGCAGTCGACTCTTACCCGTACGTCGATAAGCAGTATAGAAAACGAAAAGTAAAATTCAGAATTTCCCTCGTTGTGCAGGAGCAGTGAATTGGAAGGTGGTGCACACTTTTGAATCGGCACCTTCCAATACGTTGAATCCGTCGTCCTTGCCATGGCGCCACTGCGCTTTCTGCCATCTAGACCTAATCTATGCCTGCCGGTGTGGCCGAGCGGTTTTAAACGCTTCAGTCTGGAACCGCGCGACTGCTACGGTCGCAGGTTCGAATCCTGCCTCTGGCATGGATGTGTGTGATGTCCTTAGGTTAGTTAGGTTTAAGTAGTTCTAAGTTCTAGGGGACTGATGACCTCAGAAGTTAAGTCCCATAGTGCTCAGAGCCATTTGAACTATTCTGACCATACATACATACATATTTGTACACAGTATTATGTGAGAGCCCAGTTACCAGGGCCACAGGGTGAAAATCGTAAGCTGCGTCGTTACCTGGGCCACAGCACGCCCTGCCGTACTATTCTGCAGGGCTGTAGTGAAGAACCACGAGAGGAATTATCTCGAATACGAATACCTCAAGACTGCTGCAGCTGTCTGAAGACTCAAGTTTCATTCAGAAAGCAAAGTGTGTCTTTAAATCGAAACTATCTGTACAACATTGGTTTCACGGAATAACTTTTCGCAATTACGCTTTTCCTAAGCAGGTGCAGTGTATGATCAACGAAGCGTATCTGCACCGCAAATGTAATAAAGAAGTCGTCCTTTAAACATTCTCGCAAGCTGTGAGGTACTAACTCTACAAAATATTGGATACATATCAGGTAAATTGCCTTTCCTGCAGTGAAATGCTTGGATGATGGTAACGAAAACAAGATGCAATGACAGGACATGACACGATGTCGGCAGAAACCATTCTTAAATACGGAACCCGCTACTATCAATCTTTGAAATTACCATCCGGCAAACATCCGTAATATTTATAGGAAAAAGATTTAATGTACCCAGAGCCTTTTCAGTTCACTAAAACAGGTATCGCCTAATTCTGTTCTCAAAGGATCCAAAATGAGGCTCACACGATACTTTCGGGACTGGCACGTTGCTACATACGCCGCAAAATGCTACACAAAGACACTGATCATACTGCGTCCTTTCGCTTTCCATGTATACTACTGTCAGAATCCAAACAGCCATAATGCACAGTGGCCATTCTATGTGTTAAGGTTGGGTTGTTTGGGGAAGGAGGCCAGACAGCGAGGTCATCGGTCTCATCAGATTAGGGAAGGATGGGGAAGGAAGTCGGCCGTGCCCTAAATCAGAATGGCCGGACACGGGATTGAACCGTCGTCCTCCCGAATGCGAGTCCAGTGTATGTGTTAAGACCACATAGCTTTTATTCTCGGTAGTGTGAAAATCACTGGTGGTAGTGTTCATAAATCATAGACAGAGAATTCAGACTCGATAATGGTTCGAGTTAGGCCACGAGACACGTGCAGAAAGGCTAACGACTGAGATGAATGCTCTCAGAAAGCAGCATCCGGTTTCACGTTAGTCTGACAGAGGTTTTCATTGGCCTTGACATAGTCATAAAATGTTCTGGTTGTGACTGTAGTATCGCAGTGCCTTTAACAAAGCCACTCGCAGACGCAACACTCGCTAACTGGTGGACCTCAACTGCAGGATTTCGTTATTGACGCGCGTCCTCTGTGGCTGCGGCGGCTGGGGCATTGCCGTGTCACACGGTCAGTGCTGGCTGGCAGTGGTGAGCACAGGAGGCCGCCAATGGCGTCGAGCCACAAGTGTCAGCTGCGCTATCGTATTGTCATGGAGTCGTGGGAAATGGTCACGTGAATGTTAAGGTGGGAAGACGTTGAACAGTTGTGTCGAAATGTATGGATTATGTGGTATGTATACAGATTAATAAGGAGATTTGAAAATGACGAAGCTCCATGTTGAGAAGAAGTAATTTTATAGGCCTTCCATATGGAGTAGAGATTCTTAGGAAGAGAAGATGCTGATGGAGACTTGAAATGCCACACTGAGACTCTAGACCACTCTCCACTAAATATGAAGCTAACATGCTTCAGCTTGTAAAGCAGGACTGGATGCAAAGTTATCTGAATCTATTAAAGAAGTAGCTAGCAAATACGAGAAAAGAAAGATACAGACGATTTTCTTCGATCTCTAACCATTCCGAGCTTAGCCTCCCTGTATCATAGCCCCAAAAGGCCCATAGAAGTAGAGGTTGGTTCAGAATTCTTCCAGAAGGTTAGTATTAGAACTGGAGAGCCAAAGATAGCTACAGTGTGAAGAAGGTAAACTGGGAAACACTCTCCAAGAACTGGCCAGGTGGTGTGTGTATTTTTCTCACCCCCTGTACGTATAATACAGTTTATAAGAGGAGGAAAAAAACTCCACTTACCATACGTTCGAATGCGAGGGGAACCAACAGCTGTGAGGCGTGCGTCCCGCCGTGTGAGAGCAGCTGCGCCAAGTCCCGCCAGTAGCTGGAGAGTCGTTCCCGGAAAACAGCCGCCACGGCCTGCAGTTTTGCACAAGACGGGAGACGACGGACTGGTGAACAAGCCAGTGGATCAGACTTCTGTAGGAAGCACAGCTTTCACTTTCTGCCCCCCACAAAGCGTATGCAGGTAGCATTTACCTTTTGAAACTAGATCAATATAAAATATCAGTAATCGTATGAGTTACAGCACGGACGCCGGCCGCGGTGGTCTCGCGGTTCTAGGCGCACAGTCCGGAACCGCGCGACTGCTACGGTCGCAGGTTCGAATCCTGCCTCGGGCATGGATGTGTGTGATGTCCTTAGGTTAGTTAGGTTTACGTAGTTCTAAGTTCTAGGGGACTGATGACCACAGCTGTTAAGTCCCATAGTGCTCAGAGCCAGCCATACAGCACGAACATCTTGACCGGACGTTACAAAGCTCATATTCCAGCGACAAATTTAAAGAGCACATCAAGCAAAGAGAGAGGAGTACCATCACCTAACGTAGATCCAGTAATAAAAATTAGCCTAATGGTAGAAGTATCAAAATACCTGAAGAAGTGGAAATATACAACTATTTCAAAAATCACCCACACAGCTTGCCCAACAATAAGACAGATTTAAGAAATAAGAGACCTCGAGATAAATTCCAGTCAGTTTTACGTGCTAATAATAGAAAGTAACATAAATGAGAATGTATAGTTTGGCTATTTGACTTTGACTTACTGACAAGCATAGGACGTAACGATTTGCACAGAATCGTGTCTATGCTGGTTTTATAATATGAGTAGTCTTTACTATGTTTCCCGTGAGTTGTATGATATGTATGGAAATGAGGAAGAATTATGTCCACTCGTAAACGTTTTTATATTTAGGATGTATTAATTTAACGTAAGTAATATATTTTAGTAATTCAGTAAAAAAATGAATAAGGTGTTTTGCAAGTGTAGCTGAAAAAGCCATTCTCGGCCTAAACGTTCTAAGGGCCATGGAAATGTATGACAACATTTGTACTGGTACAGTACCTTACATATTAACAGTACATTTTGCAATTACATGGTGATACACATAATGTTCTTTAATTTGTGACAAGTATCTCATCACATGTCTTTATGTCATTTTTGTACTCCTTTTTCTTTTTATTTGTCCAGTGGATCAATTCATGTACGAAAGTTGTTCTGAATGCGATTTATGCCTTTGTGATGTTAATATGGTACAAAGAATACATATGTAAAATGATATATATATATGATTATTACTGGCATGGTTTCATGAGCAGCCAAGCTACTGTAAGCCTTTGACGATGGATACCATATGTACTATTACGCCCTATCATGATAAAGAAATGTCTTATCTTATTTCTTTACATCAAATGATTGTATCGCAAACAGAATGGCAAATTGCGTTAACGAATGTACACACGATATTAAGATACTCTGGTATAAAACGTTTACTGTGGGATGTACAATCACTGCTAAGAGCAAAGAAGAAACGACTTGTGAATATGTTCCCCACCAACCGCCTCAGTTGTCGTATAAACATCATGAACAGTGATTTGAGGAGATTCATGTTAGTGATGTTAACATCAGTAACAATAAATTTACCTTATGCCATTGCTATGATCCTTACGCTCATCTAAAGTTGATGTACAGTCGCAGTTAGGAGACTCAACATACAGACACAACAGTGAGATATACACACGTCAGAAGATTTGTAAATTTTGACACCTCCAGTGGGCCGATGCAAGTGATGTGCTGTTTTTAGCATTTTTTGTAATATAACTGCCTCATGTATAGGATGATAGTGGCGTTCTATACATGCCATCTGCACTTCACGTTTCGGTTATTGCTGTATACCTGTATAAAGGGCACAGGACCGAAAATGTAGTCGTGAAAACAAATAATGTTACAGTTAATGGCAGACACAACGTCTTTAAGAAAAATACTGCATTATTTTTATGCCCGTGCCAGATTTTTGGCATTTCGTTCTTATGCGAGCCTATTTTCAGTACAGAAAAGACATTGCTAAAGATGGAGAATGATGTGTGTACACGATGTTTATTGCGTTCCTAATGCTATTGGAATTACTCAGCGGCAAATCGCAAAAGAGAAAGTCCAAGGAACGTGCATCTTTATGTCTCTGTAAAAAAACGAATCTTCGGCATGAGGGACTTGAGAGCATCGTACCGACACATTACACTGACATCTGGCTGTAGGGCAACGACTGCAGAATGTGTAGCCACGGGTTGGGAGAAGTTCACCAGCCATCACAGACAGACCGATGTAACCTGGGTTGAGATCTGTGGCTACCACTGATACCACACCACAAGCAGCATAGTGTAGGGCGTTCTGTGGTGTTCAGCGGCGGGAGTCGCTTTTGCCTGTGGCGGTCAGGTCGACGCTGCTCTGTCCTCAGGTGGCCTCGTGAGACGTCACGGGAAGCAGCGGTCGTCGAGGGGCCTACCTCCCCAGCCCACAGAAACAAACGGGGGTTAGGAAGGCTCGCCATCAAATCATGTGGAAGGCATGTGGAAGAGCTCTTAGGAATTTCGAAAATTGTTCAGAAATTTGGAAGCCAAATTATTATTCAAACTGGTTCTCCAGATAAACAATCAGTATCTCTTGAAAATATCATTCACATAGTTCTTTATGTTCAAGGACACATAGGTGCTAGGACATCCGCACAATTACCTAAAGAGCTCTCACACTCAAGTTGCTCACAAGAATATGTATATAAGAGGAAAAAGTAGATTGAGAAAGTGCTAGATGACGATCAATTTGGTTTTAGGAAACATAAAGGCATCAGCGAAGGACTTCTCAGTTGGCGATTGATGATTAAAGCGAGACTTAAGGAAAATCTAGGCATGTCCGTAGGATTTGTAGTTAGACAAAAATCGTACGATAATTTATAATGTTGCAGGATTTCCGAAACTCTAAGGAAAATGGGTGTAACCTCTAGGGAAAGAAGGGTTACGTGCAATTTGTACATCAAACAAGAGGATAAAGTAGGAAGACCAATAACAAACAGATTAGGTTAGGAAAGGTAAAAGACATACATCTAATCACCCCTACGATTCAATCTGTACATCGAAGAAGCAATGACGGAATTAAAAATGGGGTTCAGAAATGGAATTAAAATTCATGATGAAAGGTTATCAGTGACAGGAATAGCTGATGTTATTGCTGTTCTCAATGGAAGTCAGAGTTAACAGTAGGAGATGTTGAGTAGAATGAACAATCTAATGGGTAGACTCTATGAATTAAGACTAAACCAAAGAAAGATTAAATTAATTATGTCTAGCAGAAATCAGATCAGTGTTCAACTTGTCAGAATTGTAGACGAGGATCAAGACGAACTGAAGGAATTCTGCTACCTTGAGGACAAAGTAACCGGCTGAAGTGGCCGTGCGGTTCTAGGCGGTGCAGTCTGGAACCGCGAGACTGCTACGGTCGCAGGTTCGTATCTTGCCTCGGGCATGGATGTGTGGGATGTCCTCAGGTTAGTTAGGTTTAACTACACTCCTGGAAATTGAAATAAGAACACCGTGAATTCATTGTCCCAGGAAGGGGAAACTTTATTGACACATTCCTGGGGTCAGATACATCACATGATCACACTGACAGAACCACAGGCACATAGACACAGGCAACAGAGCATGCACAATGTCGGCACTAGTACAGTGTATATCCACCTTTCGCAGCAATGCAGGCTGCTATTCTCCCATGGAGACGATCGTAGAGATGCTGGATGTAGTCCTGTGGAACGGCTTGCCATGCCATTTCCACCTGGCGCCTCAGTTGGACCAGCGTTCGTGCTGGACGTGCAGACCGCGTGAGACGACGCTTCATCCAGTCCCAAACATGCTGAATGGGGGACAGATCCGGAGATCTTGCTGGCCAGGGTAGTTGACTTACACCTTCTAGAGCACGTTGGGTGGCACGGGATACATGCGGACGTGCATTGTCCTGTTGGAACAGCAAGTTCCCTTGCCGGTGTAGGAATGGTAGAACGATGGGTTCGATGACGGTTTGGATGTACCGTGCACTATTCAGTGTCCCCTCGGCGATCACCAGTGGTGTACGGCCAGTGTAGGAGATCGCTCCCCACACCATGATGCCGGGTGTTGGCCCTGTGTGCCTCGGTCGTATGCAGTCCTGATTGTGGCGCTCACCTGCACGGCGCCAAACACGCATACGACCATCATTGGCACCAAGGCAGAAGCGACTCTCATCGCTGAAGACGACACGTCTCCATTCGTCCCTCCATTCACGCCTGTCGCGACACCACTGGAGACGGGCTGCACGATGTTGGGGCGTGAGCGGAAGACGGCCTAACGGTGTGCGGGACCGTAGCCCAGCTTCATGGAGACGGTTGCGAATGGTCCTCGCCGATACCCCAGGAGCAACAGTGTCCCTAATTTGCTGGGAAGTGGCGGTGCGGTCCCCTACGGCACTGCGTAGGATCCTACGGTCTTGGCGTGCATCCGTGCGTCGCTGCGGTCCGGTCCCAGGTCGACGGGCACGTGCACCTTCCGCCGACCACTGGCGACAACATCGATGTACTGTGGAGACCTCACGCCCCACGTGTTGAGCAATTCGGCGGTACGTCCATCCGGCCTCCCGCATGCCCACTATACGCCCTCGCTCAATGTCCGTCAACTGCACATACGGTTCACGTCCACGCTGTCGCGGCATGCTACCAGTGTTAAAGACTGCGATGGAGCTCCGTATGCCACGGCAAACTGGCTGACACTGACGGCGGCGGTGGACAAATGCTGCGCAGCTAGCGCCATTCGACGGCCAACACCGCGGTTCCTGGTGTGTCCGCTGTGCCGTGCGTGTGATCATTGCTTGTACAGCCCTCTCGCGGTGTCCGGAGCAAGTATGGTGGGTCTGACACACCGGTGTCAATGTGTTCTTTTTTCCATTTCCAGGAGTGTAGTTCTAAGTTCTAGGGGACTAATGGGCTCAGACGTTGAGTCCCATAGTGCTGAGAGCCATTTTAACCAAGGACAAACTAACTCATAATGGAAAAATGAAAGAGAACATAAAGAGTAAAGAAGAACATTCAAAGAGGATGTTCACGGCCAAACGAAGTCAACTAACATCAACTGTCAGTTTTGTAACAACGAAATCAAACAATCATTGATAGAATTATTTAATAGGATAAATAAAAGAATCGACTCACGAAGCAGCGTCAGAACACACATAGAAACTGTTGTGATTGGCAGGCTTTCGGAGCCAGTGGCTCCTTCTGCATGTAAAAGGGTTGAAACGGAAGGAAGAAGGGTTAAGGAAAAGGACTGGACAGGCCTAGGAAAAGGGGGAACAGGGGTAGATTTTGGGAAAGTCACCCATAACCGCGGGTCAGAGGAGACTTACCGTACAAGATGAGAAGGAATGTTGGGGACCGCATCCAGGGAGCTTAAAGGTGGAAGATAGGGTAATATACAAGACAGAGATTACTGCTAAAACATTGATCTCGAGTTAACAAGAGTGTGTCCTCCTATAATAGCCCTGTAACTGGTAAAACATATTCTATCAAAGGGAGAGCCAGCTGCGAAAAGATACAAGTCATATACCAGCTACTACGTAAACACTGTTTAGCCTTCTACATAGGCATGACTACCATCACATTATCAATTAGGATGAATGGGCATAGGCTGAGGGTATATACTGGTAACTCACAATATCCTGTTGCAGAGCATGCTCTACAACGTGACATTCGTGACACCAGCGCCTGTTTTACCACCTGGATTCCTCCCCCAGACACCAGTATCTCAGGACTCCGTAGGTGAGAACTAACTCTACAACGTGTCCTTGGTTCTCGCCATCCAGCTTTTTATCACTGTAACTACTCTTTGCTTCACTCCGTTTCAGTTTCCTGCATCTTTCATTGTCATTCCCATCTATTTTTCACCGCCCCATCCCACGTCTGTTATGTACAATGTGCTTACCTTCTCACTCTTAATAACTTGTGATCATTGTTTTAGCAGTAATCTCTGTCGTGCATAAAACCTTGTCTTAAGCTCTTAGGTTTTCAAATCTCGTCCGATGCAGTCCTCAACAATTTGTCTTCCCTTCTAATCTCGTACAGTAAGTTTCCCTTGACCCACAGTTCTGGGTGACTTTCCCAAAATCTACCCCATAAGTTTTGAGCACAGTATTCTGTAAATGTGAAACATGGACAGTGGGAAAACCGGGACGGAAGAGAATCGAAGCGTTTGAGATGTGGTGCTAGAGAAGAATGTCGAAAATTAGATGGACTGATAAAAGAAAAAATGATGAGGTTCTCAGCAGAATCGGTGAAGAATGGAACATACCAAACGCTTTGGTAGGAAGATGGGACAGTATTTTGTTCTTGGTCATGCAACCTTATTGTTTCCTCTTGGTTCTTGTACGTATCACCCGTATTTCTTTGCAACTTACTCCCATTTTTCTCAATATTTCGAACATCTTGCAGAAGTTCTAGGTCAATAGGGTCTATGAATGAGGCCATTTTATTTTCCAAGTTTTGTTTCTCTCATCAGTCACAATATCAGACGTACCGCCCTCTCATGCTATTAGCCTTCTGACAGTCAAAATGATCGTCATCTATCATATCCTCTATTATCTTTTCCATTCCTCTGTATATATTAGTCCTGTCGACAAATTCCATACATGAGGTATTATGCTAGTTGTGCGATAGGCCTGCAAGTTTCTGCTCTTATCTTCATGGTTGTGTCTAATGGTATACCAACATTCTCGTATATTCTAGACGCCAACTTCAATAATTCTTGGTTGACGCTTTCGCCAATGATTTGCTGATCAATTGCTGTGTTTTTTTCTGTTTCCCAAGGTTTCTTTTCCGTTAGCTCCTTATATGTATCTTTGTTTGTCCAATTTCTACGATGCCCTGTTCATAGGTGTCCATTTCTGTTCAAGTAAACTGCCTGTGTGGTATTCATCAACGTAATATCTACAGCCCAAGAGAAATTCAAATGAATTTCGTGATTGCTTTGCACTTTAGTGTCCCACTCCTTTCCGCATTTTGTTCTTCCAGACCATTCTCTTGAACTTCAATCCACTCTTTATTGCAATTCAGTTGTCATCTGAGCTTATATCTGGCCCTAGGTGTGCCACACAATCGAAGAGCAGGATTTAGAAAACGATAGATTTCGACTTCTAGACATAGATAATCGGACAATTCATCCCATAAATAGAGATGTACGAGTATTAACAAGAGCCTCACCAGGACGTTACCTCACATTGAACTTTCCTGTGCCTCTATCCTTTTCGAAGCATACATCCCGTGGGGAAGCGAGAGTTTTCTATCGCTACCGACGGTTGCGAGTTAAAACAAAGAGCGACAGAGGGAGAGAGAAAGGGACTCCCCTCTCTTCCACTCCGCTCCAAGGCCAAACCTCGTGTGCAGTCATGACTGTTTGTACTGAAGCCATAATGTTATGTAATTGCAGTACGTAAAGTTTTGATATTTTGATCATTATGTAATTTGTTAGAAGAAAGGCGAACACACATGTAAAAGTAATGCATCCACAGTTTGAAACAGTTACACTGTTTTACATCTAAGTCAACTTAAAGATGCAGAGCTACAATTTTGTAGTATGTGTATTCTGATATAAAGCATAACATGTGGAATTTATTAAACCCCATACATTAATTTCTGTCATCAGTGATAATACCTGCTACAGCTGCCAAATTATACATCAGCAGTTGATTTTATCACTGGGATGTGTATCAACAGTTGTGCACGTCCCATCAAGAGAAACGTGTGTTCTTATGTGTCTCCATTGTTGTTGTTGTTGTTATTAGCAGAAGTAGTATAATTACCACTACCGTGTGCTGCCCGTGTACTTCGCATGTCGTAATGTTGACTCATTGAGATGTCAGGTTATATGTAAGAGAGTGCACGAATGCCTTAATTTTATCAGGTGGAATAAACGCATAAAGAAGTAAATAAATGTACACAATGTGCCAAATTCCGCTACTTTTTATAACGCACATTACACTATTTCTAAGGACACGGGCTCTGTCGTTTCTTGCGACTCTTAGTGTCTGTTCTGCTGGGGTTGGCATCGTGTAGTGGATCCCCGTACGCTCTGTAGCGTATGGCATTAAAGGTCTAAAAATTTCGGAAAAGTTACAGTACCTTCCTGCATTGTCACTTTTATCGCAACGACAATGAACGGGAGTGTTAAAACGTCACTTGTCAGAGATCTATGCTGAAGTTCAGTGAGTGAGCAGTCTAGATCGCATCACATCGCATAGTGATTTTTTAATCGGGATCTGTGCGCTACCTTCATGCTGAGTACCCTGGGGACGCTCCCAAGACAGCAGCCGCCTTCACAGACCGCGTGGACACGCTCCTGGCTGGATGACCACTCAGCCGTCCTGCCGCATCCCGACATGCCCGCTAAGCCATCCGGTCTCAGCCTCACAGGAGATGTCTGGCACCAGCGTGTGGACAGCGGCGGCTCAACGTCGCTGCGATCTGGCGGCTCTACGGGACCTGTTGAGTGACGTCAGCTGAACACGACACAACTGGAGAGACTCGTGGACTCTCCTTGTCGGCCAACTCAGGCCCTTGTCAGGGCTAGAGGTGGTCTGCTCTACTCCTGTGTCAGCATGATCTCTCCTTATCTGACATCGAATGAAATCTGTCCTCAACCTTCATGTTTATTACTTGTAACCTTCCACGTAAACATAACTAACTCGACCTTGTTTTGTAAGGAGAAAAACGTACACTTGCAAGATCTGAACCCTAGATACCAAACACCCGCCCTCTCTTAAAATAAATGGCCATACTTATGATAATACTCATTTCAGACGTCTTGAATACAGAGTTTTTAAAGTTCTGTAGGTGCAGGTTGCCTGCCACTGGCTCCGCCCCACTGCAGCTGCCTGACGCACGAGTGCAGAGTACTGTGCAGCGGGGTGACGTCCTGAGCCCTCATACCCGCTTCATGCCGCAAGTGTGGGAAGACGTGTGTGGAGCCGGTCACGTCTCGAAACTTTGTTCTTCAAGTAGAACACATGTGATTTAACATGAAAAACGGGTAAGCAATATGAGCAGATAGTATTTCAATGCCATGTGCATATATGGTCAACACTGTTTAGCAATATTTTAGGACATATTCTGCAGCAGTTTTTTATAAAACACACGCACACACACACACGCACACACACACAGATCTCTGTTACGGACAGATGCAAGGTAAAATCTGACAATATTACCTCTTCAAAGCATGCTTACTAAACAGTCAGTTCGTGATTTTACGTCTCCGTCGCATTGTGCCAATGAAGTTGTTTGACGAAAATGATCGTGGTGAAAGGGCATCGTCATCATTGTCACCACCATCCTCTCATAAAGAATAGTCTAACGTCAATCAACTATTCTTCTCTCCATTTAACGGATCTTCTGTATGACTGCCGCAACTAAATCACAAGGTACAAATAGTAGCACAAAGAAACGCTCGTAGAGTTTCTTTTGCCTCGTGTAAGAGTTAGTCGAATAGCCACATATAACGACGCTTACCGGTCACAACTGTCGCGAGCTTTGACGTTTAAACGTGGCAATTTGACCGTCACTGTATACTGCTACTGGAGGTGCCACACTGTCGCTTGTCGGTTCACCGGCACTATAAACGCGAACCTCTTACCGTACCGTACAGTAGTTCGAGCTCCGACAATGGGCGAACGCAGCGGAGCGTGCCAGAAACAAGTGGTACACGGGCGTTGAAAAGCTATGTGGTCAGAAGGTCTTAACTGCGTTCAGTCATAATCGTGGCGCAAATCTCCGCGCGACATAGACAGCTGGGGCTCACACCTTGCAAGTGTGCGTCTCGTATATGAGACCTGGTTGGTGATCTTCTCTTGTTAGATGAAATCGGTTGTGATTAGATAACTGTTTCTTTTCTCCAGTGTGAGTATTATTTAGTTCTTATGTTTTTATTTCTGTGCACTTTAATTAGGACAGAATTTTCAAATGTGGTGCAACTCCATCACCATGTGTTGATTAACTTCGACGAGAGTTTTTATAGAAAACCTAAATGAGCACATTGCGCTTTATTTAACAATAACGAACTTCCAAATAATATACTCACCAGGTTTATCCCTCCACTCAAACTGAACATGACGCCACCTCTCACAATTCACCCTGCCGATCGTCGCTCTTGTGATGAACCGAACAGCATGCGCTGACTGGGACAGGATATGATGCCTCAGATCATCCGTTTGCAGCGTTGTCATGTTCCATACCATGTTGTTCAACCTTTCAAAATAAAATGGAGTCAGTTTATGTCACAGATGATATTATGAAACTTGACTGTATTTTGTAGAATAGAATAGTGAAAACTAAACTCAACTTGCACTTCTCCAGCTTTCACGTTTCCCATTGATAGAGGTCGCCAGCCCATTAGAGACGAATCGAGGTGTCAGGAATTATGGCGTACATCACGGCTGGTATGCGAGTCTGCTAACATTTTCTGGCGAACTGATCGTTTCTGATGAAATACAAGAATTCACATACAAACATGCAGCCAGAACTATGATTGGACAAGCACGGCAGACCGCCTTCAAAGGCATGGAGTGGCCGCTCCCCCACAACACGGCTCACCGTCTGCTCCTTGGCGCCATAATCATGAGCAGCACTTCCACTATAATAGCACGTTTTCAAGACGTTGCCATGTCTCCCTTGTGCCGTTTGGATGAGGTTGAATCTTGGTATTTCGTGACAAGAAAGACCATACTGCGCTACCTTACTCAGTTGCACTGAATACTTATTGCACCCTGTCTTAGGAATTAGTACCTTGGCATCCTTGATTGTGAGATTAGCAGGGACAAAATGTGACAGAACGTGCAACTCCTAAGTGGGAGCTGTTGTAGCAATGTCATTAATAGTCAACATGGCTCCTTACGTCTTAACTGTATGAGTGCCATTCTCCCACGCTTTAGCACAATATGCGACAGCTCAATAACCAACAGAAATTTCAGCGTTGTTTTGTTTGTCTACATTTGCTCCCCAGCTTTTTTGCAGGAATGTAGCGCAGTTGATTTAGAATAGAACCAAAAGACTTTCACAGGTCCGTGCAGTGCTGCATAAATTACAGTGACAGGAAGAGGGAGGCACCAAGGTAATTGAGGAAGTAGCTGCAGGAAATTTTGGTCCTATCCAGGGGCACATATGACTGCCTGTGTGCCTCTGTATCATGGAGGTAGAACTCCGTGGGATCAGTTCCGCTTGTGTTTTGCTGGAGTCTCTATCTGTAAAAGTACTCCCTCAGTTTGGTGTCAACTCGGAGGCTCGTCGACACAATCAGTAAGTAGCCAGTTCCACTAGATGAATGTGGTCACTAGGCGACCACTACGAACAACAATAAAAAACTACCTGGGGCCATGGAGTGCGAAGAAATTGGCTAAGGGGACACGTGAAACGGAACCTGGATCAGTGGAGTGGGCTTGTGTTCACCGGCGAGCACAGGTTTCGAATGTCGACTGGGGATCGTCGTACAAGGCTGTGTAGGTGACCAGGCACCGGTGCAGGTCTCTATCCATGGGTGCTGCTGCGGGGCGGGACGGTCGTATTTTGGCCTGCTATTATGGTAATATAAACAGTAGCAGAAAACAGTATAACGGGAGTAGGATTCTTTATCGACAGCAAACCAATACCGACAACGATAGCTTAAGATGAAGAGACAGAAAAAGTATATGAAGGTATTGAAACGGTAATACAGCACGTAAAGGGAGATGAAACTCCATTACTCGTGGGAGACTGGAACGCAGTTGTAGCAGAAAACGTGGAAGAAATGGTTACTGGTTGGGATAGGGAATGAGAGAGAAGAAAGACTAACTCAGTCCTGTAATAAATTTCGGCTAGTATTAGCGAATACTCTTAATCGCTAGAGGAGGATGTATAATTGGAAAAGGCTGGGTGATATGGGAAACTACAGTTAGATTACATCATGGTCCGACAGAGATTCCGAAATGATATAGTGGATTGTAAGGCATACGCAGGAGCAGATATAGACTCATATCACAATGTAGTAATGATAAACAGTACGTTACAGTTTAAGAGATAAGTCAGAAAGAATCGATACGCAAATGTGTCAGTTACAGAAGTACTAAGGAATGACGAGATACTCTTGAAAACCTTCAAGGCTATGGATACAGCAACAAGGAATAATCAAGTAGGCAGTCCACTTGAAGAGGAATGGATATCTCTAAAAATGACAATAACAAAAGTGGGAAGGAAGAACATAGGTGCAAAGAAAGTAACTGCGAAGAAACCATTTGAATTAAAATAAATAACTGAAGTATTTCTTTTATTCCCCGTGGTCTAGGGCTAGCGTCTTTGATTCATAATCAAAACTTCTTCGGCCCCGGGTTCGATTCCCCGCCACTGCCTAAATTTTGATAAATAATCAGCATTGGCGGCCGAGGACTTCCGGCATAAGTCAGCCTCATTCTGCCA
This sequence comes from Schistocerca americana, assembly GCF_021461395.2. Taxonomy (NCBI): domain Eukaryota; kingdom Metazoa; phylum Arthropoda; class Insecta; order Orthoptera; family Acrididae; genus Schistocerca; species Schistocerca americana. The sequence goes on from NC_060129.1 coordinate 82,627,152, forward strand.
ACGGCCTTGTCAAGAAGGGCGGAGGAGCGGATAGAGGTTCAGGGCACTCTCTTGTCCTAGGGGTGGGAAATTTCCCCTAAAGGCGGAGGAATCAGCAATGATCAACGACATGAGGATGCAGAAGGCAATGGAAACCACTGCATTAAAGACACGTAACGTGTATCCACAGGACATGTGGCCTGTAATTGAAGAAGTGTCATGATGATCTCTCCATTGGCAAAAGATTCCGGAATAGTCCCCCATTCGGATCTCCCGGAGGGGACTGCCAAGGGGGAGGTTACCATGAGAAAAAGATTGAATAATCAATGAAAGGATAACGTTCTACGAGTCGGGGCGTGGAATGTCAGAAGCTTGAACGTGGTAGGGAAACTAGGAAATCTGAAAAGTGAAATGGAAAGGCTCAATCTAGATATAGTAGGGGTCAGTGAAGTGAAGTGGAAGGAAGACAAGGATTTCTGGTCAGATGAGTATCGGGTAATATCAACAGCAGCAGAAAATGGTATAACAGGTGTAGGATTCGTTATGAATAGGGAAGTACGGCAGAGGGTGTGTTACTGTGAACAGTTCAGTGACTGGGTGTTCTAATCAGACTCGACAGCAGACCGACACCGACAACGATAGTTCAGGCATACATGCCGACGTCGCAAGCTGAAGATGAACAGATAGAGAAAGTGTATGAGGATATTGAAAGGGTAATGCAGTATGTAAAGGGGGACGAAAATCTAATAGTCATGGGCGACTGGAATGCAGTTGTAGGGGAAGGAGTAGAAGAAAAGGTTACAGGAGAGTATGGGCTTGGGACGAGGAATGAGAGGAGAAAGACTAATTGAGTTCTGTAACAAGTTTCAGCTAGTAATAGTGAATACCCTGTTCAAGAATCACAAGAGGAGGAGGTATACTTGGAAAAGGCCGGGAGATACGGGAAGATTTCAATTAGATTACATCACGGTCAGATAGATATTCCGAAATCAGATACTGGATTGTAAGGCGTACCCAGGAGCAGATATAGACTCAGATCACAATATAGTAGTGATGAAGAGTAGGCTGAAGACATTAGTCAGGAAAAATCAATACGCAAAGAAGTGGGATACGGAAGTACTAAGGAATGACGAGATATGTTTGAAGTTCTCTAACGCTATAGATACAGCAATAAGGAATAGCGCAGAAGGCAGTACTGTTGAAGAGGAATGGACATCTCTAAAAAGGGCCATCACAGAAGTTTGGAAGGAAAACATAGATACAAAGAAGGTAGCTGCGAAGAAACCTTGGGTAACAGAAGAAATACTTCAGTTGATTGATGAAAGGAGGAAGTACAAACATGTTCCGGGAAAATCAGGAATATAGAAATACAAGCCGCTGAGGAATGAAATAAATAGGAAGTGCAGGGAAGCTAAGACGAAATGGCTGCAGGAAAAATGTGAAGACATCGAAAAAGATATGATTGTCGGAAGGACAGACTCAGCATACAGGAAAGTCAAAACAACCTTTGGTGACATTAAAAGCAACGGTGGTAACATTAAGAGTGCAACGGGAATTCCACTGTTAAATGCAGAGGGGAGAGCAGATAGGTGGAAAGAATACATTGAAAGCCTCTATGAGGGTGAAGATTTGTCTGATGTGATAGAAGAAGAAACAGGAGTCGATTTAGAAGAGATAGGGGATCCATTATTAGAATCGGAATTTAAAAGAGCTTTGGAGGACTTACGGTCAAATAAGGCAGAAGGGATAGGTAACATTCCATCAGAATTTCTAAAATCATTGGGGGAAGTGGCAACAAAACGACTATTCACGTTGGTGTATAGAATATATGAGTCTGGCGACATACCATCTGACTTTCGGAAAAGCATCATCCACACAATTCCGAAGACGGCAAGAGCTGACAAGTGCGAGAATTATCGCACAATCAGCTTAACAGCTCATGCATCGAAGCTGCTTACAAGAATAATATACAGAAGAATGGAAAATAAAATTGGGAATGCGCTAGGTGACGATCAGTTTGGCTTTAGGAAAAGTAAAGGGACGAGAGAGGCAATTCTGACGTTACGGCTAATAATGGAAGCAAGGCTAAAGAAAAATCAAGACACTTTCATAGGATTTGTCGACCTGGAAAAAGCGTTCGACAATATAGAATGGTGCAAGCTGTTCGAGATTCTGAAAAAAGTAGGGGTAAGCTATAGGGAGAGACGGGTCATATACAATATGCACAACAACCAAGAGGGAATAATAAGAGTGGACGATCAAGAACGAAGTGCTCGTATTAAGAAGGGTGTAAGACAAGGCTGTAGCCTTTCGCCCCTACTCTGCTTCCTCGATGTACAGATTGAAATGATGGAAATAAAAGAAAGGTTCAGGAGTGGAATTAAAATACAAGGTGAAAGGATATCAATGATACGATTCGCTGATGACATTGCTATCCTGAGTGAAAGTGAAGAAGAATTAAATGATCTGCTGAACGGAAATAACAGTCTAATGAGTACACAGTATGGTTTGAGAGTAAATCGGAGAAAGACGAAGGTAATGAGAAGTAGTAGAAATGAGAAGAGCGAGAAACTTAACATCAGGATTGATGGTCACGAAGTCAATGAAGTTAAGGAATTCTGCTACCTAGGCAGTAAAGTAACCAATGACGGACGGGGCAAGGAGGACATCAAAAGCAGACTCGCTATGGCAAAAAAGGCATTTCTGGCCAAGAGAAGTCTACTAATATCAAATACCGGCCTTAATTTGAGGAAGAAATTTCTGAGGATGTACGTCTGGAGTACAGCATTGTATGGTAGTGAAACATGGACTGTGGGAAAACCGGAACAGAAGAGGATCGAAGCATTTGAGATGTGGTGCTATAGACGAATGTTGAAAATTAGGTGGACTGATAAGGTAAGGAATGAGGAGGTTCTACGCAGAATCGGAGAGGAAAGGAATATGTGGAAAACACTGATAAGGAGAAGGGACAGGATGATAGGACATCTGCTAAGACATGAGGGAATGACTTCCATGGTACTAGAGGGAGCTGTAGAGTGCAAAAACTGTAGAGGAAGACAGAGATTGGAATACGTCAAGCAAATAATTGAGGACATAGGTTGCAAGTGCTACTCTGAGATGAAGAGGTTAGCACAGGAAAGGAATTCGTGGTGGGCCGCATCAAACCAATCAGTAGACTGATGACCAAAAAAAAAAAAAAAAAAACCCATGATGAAAGATGGAAGTTAAAAAATGTTCAGGGAAATTCACGAATACAGAAATGCAAGTCCTGAGGGATGAAATAGACAGGAAGGGTGGGAAAGCTAAGACGAAATGGCTGCCTGAAAAATGTGAAGAAATCCCAAAAAGAAATGATTGTTGGAAGGGCTGAGTCAGCGCATAAGAATGTCAAAGCAACCTTGAGTGAAATTGTTAGTAAAGGGTGGTAACATGAAGAGTGCAGTGGAAATTTCACCGTCGAAAAAGGAGGAGGAAGTGGATATATGGAAAGAGTACATTGAAGGCCTCCATGAGGAGGGAAGATTTGTCTGATGTGACAGAAGAGGAAAGAAGAGTCGATTTAGAAGAGATAGAAGATCCAGTAATAGAATCAGAATTTAAAAGAGCTTTGGAGGACTTAAGATTAAATAAGGCAGAAGGGATAGATAACTTTCTATCAGGATGTCTAAAATCATTGGGGGGGAACTGGCGACAAAGCGACTATTCACGTTGGTGTGTAAAATGTATGAGTCCGCCGACATACCATCTAGTTTTCGGAAAAATATCATCCACACAATTCCTAAGACTGCAAGAGCTGACAAGTGTCGAACAGCCTGCTTAACAGCTCATGCATCCAAATTGCTGACAAGGATAATATATTGGAGAATGGAAAAGAAAATTGAGGATGAGTTAGATGACTATCAGTTTGGCCTTAGGAAAGGTAAATGCAACAGAGGGGCAATTCCGATGTTGCTATCGGTGATAGAAGCAAGACTAAAGAACGATAAAGTTACGTTTATATGATTTGTCGACCTGGAAAAGGCGTTGAGTAATGTAAAATGGCGCAGCGTGTTAGAAATTCTTAACAAACGGGGGTAAGCTGTAGGGAGCGATGGGTAATACACAATATGTACAAAAGCCAAGAGGGAATAATAAGAGTGGATGACCAAGAATGAAGTGCTCGGATTAAAAGGATGTAGGCAGGGATGTAGGGTCTTGCCCGTATTTTCAGTATGTACATCGATGAAGCAATGATGGAAATACAAGAAAGGTTCAGGAGTGGGATTAAAATTCAAGGTGAAAGGGTATGAATGATACGATTCGCTGATGACATTGCTATTCTGAAAGTGAAGAAGAATTACATGATGGGCTGAATGGAATGGCTAGTCTAATGAGTACAAAATATGGGTTGAGAACAAATCGAAGAAATTTTGCAAAAACAGACATAATGTCTTATGGGATAACAGCAATCAGTGACTTTATAATGTTACTTAAAATCCGTCTTGATTGCAAAACTTTTTTTATTCATATGACCGGTTTCGGTTCATTCAGAACCATCTTCAGATCTGTAAAAATAATGATACTAATTTACTATTTCACGGAAGCAAATCTTTTTCATCCTATCTAATCAACATCAAATGTACCAGCACTTACCTGATATTTCAGTTACAGGAGTAACCCGTCCGAATCCAGCAACTGTCACATGCTACGTCACATAAAATTGGTTGGCAGAGTGCACGTCATTTGTATTAATTATAACACTATTACCGACAAGTGGCGTCTGGTACATTTGTTACATTCGATTCGCACATACTGTATTCAGTAGATCTTTTTTATATTAAAAATATTTAATTAAAATTTGTAGACGAAAGGAATTGGAAGTAGCAGAAATGAGAACAGAGATAAACATAACATCAGGATTAATTGTCACGAAGTATATCAAATTAAGGAATTCTACTACCTAGGCAGCAAAATAATCAATGACAGATGGAGCTAGGAGGACATCGAAAGCAGATTTGCACCAGCGAAAAAGGCATTCCTGACCGAGAGAAGTCTATTAGTATCAAACATAGGCCTTAATTTGAGAAAGAATTTTCTGAGAATGTACGTTTGGAGCAGAGCCTTGAATGGTAGTGAAACATGGACTGTGGGGAAACCGGAACAGGAGAGAATCAAAGCATTTGAGATGATGTACTACAGTCGAATGCTGAAAATTAGGTCAACTTACAAAGTAAGGAATGAGGTGGTTCCGCGCAGAATGGAAGAGGAGAGGAATATGTGGAAGGGACACGATGATAGGACATCTGCTAAGACATCAGGGAATGACTTCCATGGTACGAAATTGGAGAATACATCCAGCAAATAATTGAGGACGTAGGTCGCAAGTGCTGGTCTGAGTTGAAGAGGTTGGCATAGGAGAGAAATTTGTAGTGGACCACATCAAACGAATGAGAAGACAGATGACTCAAAAAAAAAAAAAAGAAACACATGGAAAGGTCTCTACCGTTTCGTCTCCAAATGCTGGAGACATCTTCAGAGGCTAAAAAGGCTCAGGCAGCAGTTTGAAACTTCTATAAACTGTACAAGCTGAACTGTTTGTTCGGATCCCTATGATGTCATCAGACGGCTGCGTAAGAGTGCAGAGTCACGAGTGCGTGTGTTGTCGAGCTTCTGCCGGGGAACACTTGGCGCTGGTTTCAGTATTCAGCACTGAGGTCAGCAACTAGTCTAATTTCTCTCATTCTTCTTTCCGTTAAAGTTGCTTTCGTGCTTTGGAATTTGAATGCCCTCTCTGTAAATTCAAGCACAGTAATATTGGTTCCGTATTGCAGAGACGAATTTTTAGTTTCCCTGGTCCCAGTGGATGTTGTGCAACTGCCGATTTATTGCTATTTCGCAAACGACAACTGCTCTTCTGTTCCTTAAGCAAGAAATGAGTACTACACATGTGTGCTTCACTGTGTGTGCAAGACAATTTATATATTCCTCCTGTGGCAAGTGCTGGCCGTACATTCTTTACAGTGTTCGAAACATTCACGCTCCTTCATAATTGGTATAAACACTGCATCAATACTATGTATTCCTCGTACTCTGATCATGTGAACCATGACTGCTTTTACGAATGGGAGTAAATCTTTGTTTCTTCTTCATGAGAAGCTCCATATCTTTATGGACTTATTGCCCTATTTATCTCTTTCTCAGATTAATCATTTCTTCTGAATGTAGTGTTTAAATGGTCGGAGCGTTCCTCCAACTCCTCTGGTGCACATTATTTAAGCCAAGCCCACCAATGTTCTCATTACCGCTCTTTTCAGTTTGTGACAATGACTGGAATTTTTGTGAATGTATCCACATGTGTGAGTGAGTTTTTTGCAGACCTTCTGTGCCTAACATCTGTGGATTTTCTAAGTAGCCGTACATTTTAAAATATTTCAACTTCTTTCTCTTTTTCTATACTGGATTTCATATTATAACTAATATCATTCGGAAAGTTTAGAAAGTCTGAGTTCTTTTTGTCCATGAGGCTATATAACGAAGTATGAGTGTCATCAATATAACAAAACCAACGATAGTAATTTTTCTTGCTGGGCTGATGAGCTGTTCCTTCCAGTTTTACATATAGAACTCCGTTGTAACTGCGCTGAGTGTGTTTCCTGTAATGAATACAGTTTCAGAAAACTGGATGATTTATTCCAGAGCCTCACAAACTGAGCGAAGTCAGTAACACTTTGGTCCGCCTCAGTTATTCGGCTTCGCATTTACTGGCAGAGCTGTTGAATGTCCTCCTGAGGGACATCGTCCGAAATCATGTCCAGCTGGCAGCTTAAGTCATGAAAACCCCGAGATGGTTCGAGTGCCCTGCCCGGTATGTCCCAAACGTTGTCAGCTGGGGAGAGGTTTGGCGCCCTTCCTAGTCAAGGTATGTTTGGCGAGCAATAGAAACACTCGTTGTGTGTGTGGGCGGGCATTACCTTGCTGATATGTAATGTCAGTATGGCTTGCCATGAAGGACAACAAAACTGGACGTGGAACATCGAATATCGTCGACGTACCGCTCTGCTGTGTGGGTGACTACTAAAGTGGTCCTGCTATGAAAGTGAACGGCACCCCAGACCATCACTCTCGGTTGTTGGGCTTCATGGCGGGCGACAGTCAGGTTGGAAACCCCCCCCCCCCCCCCCCAAGTCTCCAAGGTGTTTCTAGACACATCTTTGCTGGACATTGGGGCTCAATTAGAAGCGAGGCTCATCATAGAAGACTGTTCCAGTCAATGAGATTCCTGGCCGAAGTCGCATCTGGAGATGCCCCAGATGGTTGTGGTATACCAATCTTACTATCGTCCGCCATATGGTCTGACAACCTCGAGTGATGGTGTGGGGTGTCATTTTTTTTCACAGCATGCCCTCTTGCATACGGGGAGAGTTTTTACTATTTGTTTTTAGACTTGCCAAACCCTACCTTGGCCAGCAAGGTTGTCAGACTTCTTCCCAATTGAGAATAATTGGAGCGATATAGGCAGGGACGTCCTACCAGGTCGGGATTTTGACGATCTACCGCAGAATTTGGACAAAATATGGCATGATGTTCCTCAGGGAGCCATCCAACAACTCTGTCAATCAATGTCAAGATGAAAAATTGCTTACGTAAGGACGCAGTATTGACTTACTTAACTTGTTAAGCTTCCCTCTTGAAGAAGTCATCCACTTGTTTGTCTGCTCATGTAAAGTACAACTACTACTTGCTGTATCTTTCGGATATTTCCTTCACGGAGTGTTCCTTTTTTTGTCTAAGAGTGTAAATTCCATATGTGACATCGTTTTATCAAGAGCTACTATAGTAAGCAGTAATAGAACGTCTAAATGGGCTAATATCTGATGGACATGAAGGATTCTATTTTTTGTTTAATGAACTGAACCTTTTATACGTCTTTTTTTGCTACAGAGGTCTGTTGAAGACTGGCCAGGTATTTGGCAGTCACGCTTGTCGAGCAGTCCATAGCGCTAACAACTGGTCTTAATGGAATGACAGGTTTGTGAATTTTTGGTATACCACACAATCTTGATGGGACCAGTTCTGATGTAGTAAGACATTTCTAGTTGGTGAGAGAAATCAAAGAGGCTTTTACTAGCTGATGCGTTACCCTAAGTACTGATCTTAAGAGATTGCTTTTAATCTTACTGTACCTTCGTGGTTGTAATACAACGCAAGTTTTTCTGCAGTAGGTTCATTATTTCATGAGCATTGTAGCGTTGTCCTTATCTGCTGGAAGCTCTAGAATACATCAGAATTGAAATCTCGGATAGGTCTCTCTCCACAAGTTAAGTGTTGTGTCATTGTTTATTGACTCTTGTGGTGCCTCCACATTTAGGAGACGAAGTCTTAGGCACACAAATATGCCATGGTCAGTGGCCGAATACCTATTAAGCAAAATTCACCAGTAGGTTGTATTTAAATTAGTTATCAGTACGAATACAGGTGTTAGTGTTTGCTGGAATTACAAAAGAAACGAGGAGTGTAGAAATGGGGTGGCCAAGACATCAGCTCACGGGCCATGCCCGGGCACAAGTGCATTTGGCTCGTTATACACATCTCACATTTCTTAAATTTTCTCTGAAGTGCTCAATAAACACTGGGCTGAGCAACCTTACAGTTTTATTTCATGGTTTCTGAACTGTACACCTTGCTGTGTTTTCTAATTTCATCAATTGTACATCATGGGCTGATAATCCATTTATCAATGGGAAAGCATGTGTTAGTTTTACACCCTCTTGCTGTACAAATACATTATCTATTAGAGCGCTACTGCCTTGAGCTATACGTGTAGGGAAATTGATAGCTGATTCTATGTTATATGCAATTAATAACACTTACACTTTTCCGATCTGAACTGGTTAGAAAGTTTACTTAGAAATCATCACAGATTAACAACTTCCTGTTTTTGGCTGACAGACAGCGTAATAGGTAGTCAAACTTCTTTACTAGCTCCCAATCTCCTAATGGGGACCTGTACACTGTTGCTAGCATTAACACTACATTATCTAGCTGTAGTTTATATGCACAAACTTCAAAGTGCTGATCAATGCAGAATTTGCGTACTTCTACAGTTTTGTACTTATATCCTTTTTTTTTTGTTTTGTTTTGTAAACGGCAACCCCTCCTTTATCCATGCTATATCTGGAAGTGTAAGAGGCTAAATTATACTAATTTATACTGACACTATCCATCACCACAGTTACATGGTGTTCAGACAAAGTATATCAATCCCACTGTTATTTGTGAGGTCATCTACAAAGAGAGCTTCACTCCAAGGTTAAACGCACCGAAAACCTCTCAGACAAACAGAACCTAAACGATGTCAAACTCAGCGCAAGGAGGGCTATGCGTGAAGCGTTCAGTGAATTCGAAAGTAAAATTCTATGTACCGACTTGACAGAAAATCCTAGGAAGTTCTGGTCTTACGTTAAATCAGTAAGTGGCTCGAAACAGCATATCCAGACACTCCGGGGTGATGATGGCATTGAAACAGAGGATGACACGCGTAAAGCTGAAATACTAAACACCTTTTTCCAAAGCTGTTTCACAGAGGAAGACCGCATTGCAGTTCGTTCTCTAAATCCTCGCACAAACGAAAAAATGGCTGGCATCGAAATAAGTGTCCAAGGAATAGAAAAGCAACTGGAATCACTCAACAGAGGAAAGTCCACTGGACCTGACGGGATACCAGTTCGTTTCTACACACAGTACGCGAAAGAACTTGCCCCCCCTGACAGCCGTGTACCGCAAGTCTCTAGAGGAACGGAAGGTTCCAAATGATTGGAAAAGAGCACAGGTAGTCCCTGTTTTCACGAAGGGTCGTCGAGCAGATGCGCAAAACTGTAGACATATATCTCTGACGTCGATCTGTTGTAGAATTTTAGAACATGTTTTTTGCTCGCGTGTCATGTCGTTTTTGGAAACCCAGAATGTAATCTGTAGGAATCAACATGGATTCCGGAAACAGCGATCGTGTTAGACCCAACTCGCTTTATTTGTTCATGAGATCCAGAAAATATTAGATACAGGCTCCCAGGTAGATGCTGTTTTCCTTGACTTCCGGAAGGCGTTCGATACAGTTCCGCACTGTCGCCTGATAAACGAAGTAAGAGCCTACGGAAAATCAGACCAGCTGTGTCGCTGGATTGAAGAGTTTTTAGCAAACAGAACACAGCATGTTGTTATCAATGGAGAGACGTCTACAGACGTTCAAGTAACCTCTGGCGTGCCACAGGGGAGTGTTATGGGACCATCGCTTTTCACAATATATATAAATGACCTAGTAGATAGTGTAGGAAGTTCCATGCGGCTTTTCGCGGATGATGCTGTAGTATACAGAGAAGTTGTAGCATTAGAAAATTGTAGCGAAATGCAGGAAGATCTGCAGCGGATAGGCACTTGGTGCTGGGAGTGGCAACTGACCCTTAACATAGACAAATGTAATGTATTGCGAATACATAGAAAGAAGGATCCTTTATTGTAGGATTATATGACAGCGGAACAAACAGTGGTAGCAGTTACTTCTGTAAAATATCTCGGAGTATGCGTGCGGAACGATTTGAAGTGGAATGATCATATAAAGTTAATTGTTGGTAAGGCGGGTGCCAGGTTGAGATTCATTGGGAGAGTCCTTACAAAATGTAGTCCATGAACAAAGGAGGTGGCTTACAAAACACTCGTTCGAACTATACTTGAGTCTTGCTCAACAGTGTGGGATCCGTACCAGGTCGGGTTGACGGAGGAGATAGAGAAGATCCAAAGAAGAGCGGCGCGTTTCGTCACAGGGTTATTTGGTAACCGTGATAGCGTTACGGAGATGTTTAGCAAACTCAAGTGGCAGACTCTGCAAGAGAGGCGTTCTGCATCGCGGTGTAGCTTGCTCGCCAGGTTTCGAGAGGGTGCGTTTCTGGATGAGGTATCGAATATGTTGGTTCCCCCTACTTATACCTCCCGAGGAGATCACGAATGTAAAATTAGAGAGATTAGAGCGCGCACGGAGGCTTTCAGACAGTCGTTCTTCCCGCTAACCATAAGCGACTGGAACAGAAAAGGGAGGTAATGACAGTGGCACGTAAAGTGCCCTCCGCCACACACCGTTGGGTGGCTTGCGGAGTATAAATGTAGATGCTAACAGATCATCTACTTTATTTTTTATTCACCTGATATTCTGCTGAAGTGAGTTGATACTACCCTTAGCTTCATCCCTATTTACTGTACATGAAGCTTCTGTTATTCTGTTTTTCTTGAGTGTTGCCTGTTTGGACTTTGACCTTGACATAAAAAACGTGTCTGCCTGGTGCCATTAACCACAGGGGTCACCCTCGTGTGACTGAGGCTCCCCCTTACAGTGTCAGCTGACTTATCTTTCCCCTTCCTATTTAGGTGCAGGCCATGCGTAGTGTATCCTCACCTACCAGTAGTGTCAACAGGAACATCGCGTGTGTGAGGTTTTGGGGGTATCTGGAACATCCCGTTCCTCCACTACTTCAGATAGCAAACCAGAGTGTTAACACGCCTTGCAGCAGTGTTTACGCAGGACCGAACATGGCGCTGAAAGACCTCCACAGACACCACATTTGTGTGGTTTGTGTGGCCAGTTCATGTTCCTATTTCATCCAAGTCTCTCGCAATAGTACAGCTTGGATTCATACCGCAGGCTGTTTCCTGCTGCCCCAACTGTAATTTCCTGGTCTCCCTAGCATTTGTTTTCACAAAACTTGTGAGCTGGTGCGCTGCACCTAATTCCTGCTGACGCTCCTGGCCTTGACTGTTAACTAGAAGCAATATTCTTCTTTTCCTATTCTGATTTGATCCCTACGTGTCTTTTTTTCTTGAAGCTAATATTCTGCTTCAAAATACATTCAACTACATCTGGATGAGGGCCTTCCTCCACTACTTCAGATAGCAAGCCAAACTGATATACTAACTGAATTTCGAAGTTTTTTCAAGTTTCTCGTTTTGCTTCTACCTTTCCTGTCCCTGTTTCTTCCCTTAGCCTACATAATTCCAAGTCCTCATTTTCTAATTCAGCCTCAATGGCACAAATTTTTACCTCCTTGTCAGCGACTTTTCTGTCCTTTCTACATAACGTACGTTGCCATGGAGAGCGTCTTATCTACCCAGTTTCCTCGCCGCTACATTCGCCCCACTAAACCATAACCTACACAGTCTTCACACCCCCGCCTTCAGATTTCTACAGTAAACATCACATTTGCTAGACATGTTTTGACAGAAAAATTTACACAAAGGAAGAGGATAACTTGGCACAAGAGCACTGATGTTACGTAACCTGTATTAATACGCAATGAAGCGCTAATGCAAACAAACTTTTAAAAATCTCAAAAACTTCATAAAACTACCCTTGTAATTCTTTCTAGGCCACAACGTATTCTTCAAACTTCGTATTTTGTTTAACACCAGTGATTTTAGGGAACTTCACTGTCTTTGTCAGAATGTGTGCGTTCCATAAACGCGATTTTCCTTTTAAATGCATCCCCATCAAATGAGGAAAAAGTTACCTTGCAGTGCATTACTGTGGGCAGTGTACAGTCAAGTCCAGTTAAAATGTGAAATCTGCGCTAGATTCCACATGTTTTAATTTTTGTTCCTGCATTGCTTTTTTTGTCAAAAAATTAAACGGTAGCAAGTTTTAAGTCGTTCCAGGTATGTGTTTCGACATAACCTACGTACTTTGCAGTACGATATGAAGTCTCCATAGGAATCGTTCAGTTTCACTGAAAACCGTTGCAGCTGAAAACGGAAGATGCATGTGACTTCAGCAATTATACTATGCTTTCTTCCAATTTCGCCATGTGCCAAAGGCCTGCAAATTTAGCAAAGTGCTTTTTGAGGTACAAAACAAGGAATCTCGTCTGTCGACATTCGTGATTTTATCCTGTTTCATTGTCAATCAAATCTTTAAACTCTTTCTGCATGTTCCAGAATCCGAATCAACGAGGTACTGGCGGAATTAAAGCTGTGAGGACGGGGCGTGAGTCGTGCTTGGGTAGCTCAGTTGGTAGAGCGCTTGCCCGCGAAAGGCGAAGGTCCTGAGTTCGAGTCTCGGTCCGGCACACAGTTTTAATCTGCCAGGAAGCTTCATATCAGCGCACGCTCCGCTGCAAAGTGAAAATTTCGTTGTAGAAACATCCCCCTGGCTGTGGGTAAGCCATGTCTCCGCAATATCCTTTCTTCCAGGAGTGATAGTTTCTTCAAGGTTCGCAGGAGAGCTTCTGTGAAGTTTGGAAGGTAGGAGACGAGGTACTGGCGGAATTAAAGCTGTGAGGACGGGGCGTGAGTCGTGCTTGGGTAGCTCAGTTGGTAGAGCGCTTGCCCACGAAAGGCGAAGGTCCTGAGTTCGAGTCTCGGTCCGGCACACAGTTTTAATCTGCCAGGAAGCTTCATATCAGCGCACGCTCCGCTGCAAAGTGAAAATTTCGTTGTAGAAACATCCCCCTGGCTGTGGGTAAGCCATGTCTCCGCAATATCCTTTCTTCCAGGAGTGATAGTTTCTTCAAGGTTCGCAGGAGAGCTTCTGTGAAGTTTGGAAGGTAGGAGACGAGGTACTGGCGGAATTAAAGCTGTGAGGACGGGGCGTGAATCGTGCTTGGGTAGCTCAGTTGGTAGAGCACTTGCCCGCGAAAGGCGAAGGTCCTGAGTTCGAGTCTCGGTCCGGCACACAGTTTTAATCTGCCAGGAAGCTTCATATCAGCGCACGCTCCGCTGCAAAGTGAAAATTTCGTTGTAGAAACATCCCCCTGGCTGTGGGTAAGCCATGTCTCCGCAATATCCTTTCTTCCAGGAGTGATAGTTTCTTCAAGGTTCGCAGGAGAGCTTCTGTGAAGTTTGGAAGGTAGGAGACGAGGTACTGGCGGAATTAAAGCTGTGAGGACGGGGCGTGAGTCGTGCTTGGGTAGCTCAGTTGGTAGAGCGCTTGCCCACGAAAGGCGAAGGTCCCGAGTTCGAGTCTCGGTCCGGCACACAGTTTTAATCTGCCAGGAAGTTTGAATATATTCTGTGTTCGACAGAAAAATGAAGGGAACCTCTCATGACGGTAAAGCTTCGCCGAAACATGTATGGGTGAAAAAGAAGAAACTGTGTTTTGATGAAGGCAGGACGTTTTCAAATAACTTTTATTTACAGGTAGACTTTAAGGGAACATTTGCGACTGCCAGTACAGGTTTCTGTGTTTCGTACATCTACGTGTTTCTGTAAACCGACTGATTCCAAATATTACTCACTGGTATGGCAGGTGTAGGATAACTATTATCTGCTTATTTTTTAAGTGCTCAGTTTTACGTTTACATACAAGTAAAGGAAGTTTTCAGTTTTCACTGCAGTTTAACTCTCGATTGAGCGCGAGTATGCATAAAATGCGCCACCCGCAAATGGCATTGTCTTGTCCTGTTCTCTGAATAATAAATAAAAAAATTGCATTGTTGTTATAAAATTGCCAGCCGTACCTATACCTTCATTATAGATTCAGCTAACTCAGTGGTAAGTTGTGTTGTCATACGTCCAAGTGAGCAGCAGAAATGTATAATAAACAACGCGTTTGCCGTCTTAGAATACAAGGTACACAACGCTCCCAGTCGTGTAAGTGCCGTTCCTTTCTCTCTCATCTCGTTACCTTTTGTCCACAAGCGGGCCCTGCCACCCTGTACAGGTCACAACAAAGCTGGCCGACAACGAGGAGGCTGCGTGGCCACTCGACGAGGATCCAGGGTTCGACACCGAATCAGGCAAGAATATTGGCGATGACGCTGAGGAAGAAGAGGAACAGTTTGCCACACGACGTGACCGAGGTTCGGATCCCGAACGGGAACACAATTTAGACGATGACCGCGAACAGTCGCTCTCCACTGTTTATATTTTTATTAGGAAAGAGAAAAATGAAAATGGAATCAATTATGCGCTAATGTAGTCATAAAAACAAAAAAAAAAGAATATTTTAAAAATATTTCCTGGGTCAGAAAATGTGTCCAGAAAGGTCATAAGTGAAATGGACAGTACTTAGCCTGGAAACGACTGACAAAATGTTAAGTACACACTCTTCTGTACTCAGTCTAAGAAAGAAAGTGTACAGTATTCAAGAGAAAGGGATGCTAAAAACACTACAGAAGAAGAAATAATGGCATTACTGGGATTGCTTTACCTCTCTGGGATTACGCAAGCCAGCCACACTAATGTTGTCGAACTGTGGAAAGCAGATGACAGAAATATGGAGATTACGGGAGCTGTGATGAGCTATAGAAGACTGCTGTTCCTTTTACGTTGCATCCGTTTTGACGACAAAAGCTCAAGACAAGAAGGGAGAGCAACTGATAAACTTGTTGCAATAAGGCAGTTATTACAATGTCACAAATGGAGGGGTCTACATAGCTGATCAACTGGGAAGAGCGTATTCCATAGCATGGGTCACAAAAAGATGGCCACTGGTCCTATTCTATTCTGTAATGGATATAGCTGCAATAAGAGCTCAAATCATTTTCGACGCAAATGAGGTAAATCCAGAAATGGAGCATTTTCGTTGAAAGACTTAGCATTTTCCCTTGCGAGGCTTCAGCTAGTCAAAACAGATAAGGTTGCTTCACTTCCTGTCAACGTAGCAACTTTCCTAGAGAAATTCAGAGATCTGTGGGTTGAAACAATTGGGAGCTTGCCACCAACAAAAGAGGACGGCATGTGACATGTGGACGGGAGAAAAAGGAAAAGCTCCTCTACTACCTTAAGTTGCAGGTCAGACCGCAGCTTTCTTTAGCAAAAGGCATGGGAGAACAGTGCTTACATGTGAAAAGGTTCAAGTAGTTCTCGAAAATGAGTAAGACAGTTAACAATGCATATAGAAAGAAATTTGTGATAAATGACACTGTCCAGCTCGAAGGTTAAGATCTTATCCAGATGTGATTAGGTACATGCGGTGCTTTTGCTTTGAGGTAGTACTTTTGGATGTGCTAATAGCCAGTAAAGGAATATTTTAGCGAAATGGTTTAAAGAATTTACTTCAAAGTCTCAATGAAATCTTTACAAGTTTTCTCCCAGAGCAACTTACGCTGTGCCTACGCGACAGAAGTTGCCTGCCTTCCATGCCTGTGGCAGTTCTGTCCAGTTGAAGCCGCTGACAAGAGACGCCTTGAGCCCTGTGCTGAGACTGCTAGTGGATTCACGCCATCGGTTTTACCCAGTAGCGTGTGTGGGATACAGGTCACGTGTGTGGACACTGGAGCACTCTGCAATGCAGAACATGGTTGCTTCTCTCTCTCGTGATCCAGACCTCGAGCAGAACAGACGCCTTTCTTGGGAGACGTTCCATGAACGGCCACCAACATCAGTTAATGTGAATCGCCTCCCCTTCCGTTGCCATCTTCAATTAGTAGTTTGGCTTCCTAAAATGGCCTAAACCTGGTAACTTCCGTCTCTAAGCGCGCTCCTTGCACAGTGTGCACTGAAATCCAACATTTCCCCTCCTTCCCTGACCATGTTCACTTTGTTACAGACAACTACACCGTCTGTGCAGTGACTGTTAACTATGTCTGCCAGATCATTAATGTCCGACATGTGCAGCAGGAGCCCCGCAGCTCCCCCGCGACACGCCTGCCCATGACCCTCGTCGTTCTGCCCACACAAGGCCGAGCCGTCGCTCCTCGGGCCTGCACCGCCACAGTCCTGGGAGGCGGCCCTCGCGAGCTCACGTGACGAGTGTGGAGAGGGTTCTGACACCATCAGCCGGTCTGAGCACCTTCGTCCCGGTTCGTGTAGCAGGTGTAGTGCAATTTTATTCCTTCGAGGATCCATCTTTGATGAAAACTGGGCATCGGTTACTTCACAGGTTGACAACTGAAAACATGTATGTAGAGGCATGTGGACACCCATAAGTCTAGTTTAACGAGGATGAGCAGACAGTTGGCCGTGAGGTCATGGAAGGAATCATCTGGGCATTTGCCTGAAGTAATTTAGGAAGATCACCAAGTAATATAATCAGAACATCTGGTGGGAATTACACAGCCAGCATCATCCTGTATACAAGGTCAGAGTGTTAGAAGCAGCGATTTGAAAAGCTCGTAATCTGTTTGTCAAACAAGGATACCTGATCCGTCTATTGTGACTTACGCTTGCTACTGTTTGCCCAAATCATTCCAAAAAATGACAGGAACATCATTGTCATCCTCATAATCGTCATATCAGCCTTTTCCCGCATCATGTGGGTTCGGCGTTGTTTTGCCGGATCCTTCTCTTCCATAAATTCCTATCCAGTGCTTCTTCTCTGAGCCATCTTTTCTCCCGTAGGCCTCCCGCTACCTTGTCTTTGCACCTCAGTTTCGGTCTTCCTCTTCTCCTTGATTTTTCGATTTCTAGGTCCAACTCTTCTCCCCGCGTAGTACTCCCCTCTTCTCTGCACGTGTAAATACCATCTCAGCCTACTTTCTTGGATATTCTTCCCTATGGGCTCCACTTTCACTGTTCTCCTGGTGTACACTTTCCTTAGTCTATCCTTCCGTGTCACCCCACTCATCCACCTTATCATTCTCATTTCAGCCACTTCCATCTTTTTCTCTTGGACGTTTGTGATTGGGCAAGTTTTTACACTATACAGCATCGCAGGCCTCACCACAGACTTGTAAAACTTTCCTTTCATTCTGCAGCTAACCTTCTTATCACACAGTACTCAGCTCAGTTTCCTCAAGTTCATGCATAACTGTTTATCCTCTGCTGTATATCGACGTCCAGTCCTCCATTACTTTTTATGTAAGAGCCTACGTATTTAAATTTCTTGATCATCAGTTGTTCTCCTTGCAGGTTAATATATAGATTTTTCGCATCCTTTCTTGGTTTTTCCTCTTCCCGGCATAAATCCAAACTGTTCTTTACATACGTCAGTTTCTAGACGCACCCTGTTCTCAAATATCCTTTCCAAGATCTTCATTGTGTGGGACATCACTTTTATCCCTCTATAATTGCCCTTATATAGAAGCATACTGCTTCTCCACACATGCGGCGTTCTTTCTCCTTTCCAGATCTTCTGCATTAGATCCCAGAGAATATCAGTACCCTGTTCTTCCAGACTTCTCCATGCTTCTATTGGGATTTGATCAGCTCCTAGGACCTCCCATTTTTCATTTTCTTCATCGGATGTTGGACTTCTTTCCTACTTATACTTTGGGTCACCCTTTCATTTATATCTCCATACTCATACTTCTCTCATACATTTCCCTCATTCAATAGCCTTTGAAAGTACACCCACCACCTATTCAGGATTTTCTCAAGGTCGTATAATACTACACCTGATTTATCCTTTATCGGCCTCACTGATGTTATATCCTTGATCGCCTTATCTCTTGCTTTAGCTAGCCGTAGGAGTTGCCTGTCGTCAGGTCTTCTTTCCAGCTCTTCATACGCCTCTTCCAAGACAGGAACATGCATACCAAAATGCCGTGGCTGACATCTTATCGTTCCGAGAACGAAGTGCCGGAGAAAAGAAAATGTCAAAACTGAAGCTGTGAGTACAAGTCGTGAGTCATGTCTCCATAGAATAATTTTATTTGGAACTCTTCCAGATGGTGTTTGCATACAAAAAAAAGAGAACTGTGAGTCCTTCTGGATGCAAAACGATTTTGTTGTTTAGTTATTTATTCCCCAATCTAGTTTCAGCGACAAATGTCGCCGTCATTAATGGGTCATGGGGTCTTTATATTTAAAACATGCAGTGAATAGCACAGTTATAAAACACTTTAAAACATTATTATATGTGTACTGTTTGTTTTATATATACTGTTTTCCGTGAGTCATAATACCTTATTTATTATACAGTACGGCATGGTTTTAAGATTGTTGTTGGTGTTTGGGGCATATTTTATGTGTGCCTCTGTTGCCGTTTTTCGCGACATAGGTTATGTCATCTGCAACTGTATGAGCGACTATTACTAAACAAATACAAAATCATTAACTTATGTATGTCAGCGTTATACAGTTGGGATTGCCGTAGTGTTGTGGATACAGTTTTGATGTGTACTCGGTTGTTACATAGTTTCTCGTGTACTTACGTTCGCGGCAAGGCTTTCAGCTAATTTTACACACAGAAAAACGTAAGTTTCGCACTTCGTTCACAATCCAAAACATTACGCCATCTTGCCATTAGCATGTGTCGCGAGAAATTTATCGCATTTTACAAGGACGCTATGAAAATTGTAGCGGAAGTTCTGACGACTTCTGTTCTTCGATTATGTCTTTTTGCGTGTGGGTGCATTATGTTATGTGTAGATCACTTTCGATATTAGTAGAGGTACAGTTTTTGTTCATTGGGTGTCTTGCGAAAGTGGAATGTGAGCTGTCACTTTTTAGGACTGTGTACTTCGTTAGGATATTTTTAATTGTTTCTCCTATGGGTTAGGCCTGATAGCAGTTACAAGTGAGCTGATATATTCCAGCATGCAGAATTTTTCTGAGATTCTTTTGTCTGGTCTTAGCCTTTTATGAACTATGTTGTTTGTTTAGAATGTTATTGGGATCCCTTGCTTTTTCAAGATGTTTCCAGTTCTATGTGATATTTTATTACTGTATGTCAGTGTGTACCATATGTTTCCGTTTCCTGATGTGGTCTGCTGTGTTCTCTGTGTGTTTGGCCTATGGGTTTTCAGATTCTTTGCTTGTGCTTTTGAGTGGGTCGCCACTACTTTTATGTTCCATATTTACCTTGCTGTTGAGCTTGTTTATGATATCTGTTTTGTAGTCATTTTAAACAGCAATTTGTTTGATTATAAATGGTTCAAATGGCTCTGAGCACTATGGGACTTAACTGCTGTGGTCATCGGTTCCCTAGAACTTAGAACTACGTAAACCTAACTAACCTAAGGACATCACACACATCCATGCCCGATGCAGGATTCGAACCTGCGACCGTAGTGGTCGCGTGTTTACAGACTGTAGCGCCTGGAACCGCTCGGCCACTCCGGCCGCCTGTGTTTGATTATATTTAGTTCCTGTGTGTACTCTTCAGTTTAAGACGTGTTCTGTTTATCCTGTGGAGCATGGGTGCAAAGCTGGCATATTTACTGAATGTATGGTGGTTGGATGAGATATGGGTAGCAGTGGTTGTGGAGGTGGGTTTTCTGAAGATGGAAAAATAATGTTGGTGCTTGTTTCTTGTAACTGTAAGATTCAAGAAATTTAGATTCTTGTTTTTTTTTCTCTTTCCTTTATGAAGTGGGACTGAGGTAGCACTGTGTTGATGTTACTGTGTAGCTCTTCAACTGTTTTGTGTTTCATCTATAAGGCAATTATGTCATCCTCGTATCAGTACCAGTCAATTATTTTGTACTCATCTTGTTTTAAAAAGTTGTTGAATATTGTGTTCTCTATACGATCCAAGAATATGCCTACTAACTTCCCACTGAGGGGATATCCCATGGTTAGCCCCTCTTTTTGCAAACAGATGTTGTTGCTGAAAGTGAAATAGTTTTGTTCACTGATTAGACTAAGAATGGATGAGATTTCATTTATTTGTCTTTCTGGGAATTTCTCGTACTTTAGCTGTTGTTCTATAGTGTTTATAGTTTCTTCTGTGAGTATGTGTGTGTACATGGATGTAATGTCAGAAGATACAAGTTTTGCTGTTGGGGGGATGTTCTTAATTTTCTCTATTATGTCTTCTGGCGTTTTGAAGCTTCTGTTGTTTGTGTATGTGTATGTTTCCTCTAGGAATGTGCACATGTGTCTCTCTGAAGTCCACCGCTGGCCTGACTAGAATGAGAAGTTTGTGGACCTTTGGGAGGCCTGTTAAGAGTGGAGCTTTAGGACTCCTTTGTATCATTCTTTTTGTCTGGTTCTGTGTGAGGATGCGTGTGATGCTTTTTATTAATGTCTTTGGGTTCCTTTGATATCTTTGTGTTGGATAATCACTTAGGTTGGTCATTTTATTCCATCCCAGAAGTTTTTCTATTTATATCAACAACAACAGAAGAAAATTATCACATGCAAAAAGCAATAGTGGAAGGGAAAAACTTAATAAACGAAGAAACAACCCTTTTCAACGACACACTCTTCACTGCTCTGAGAGAACTGACGCACGACACACAGCAGAAAGCACACACTTGTAAAAGAACCACTCGCCCATCAGACAGAGACACATAAATGAGGAACGGAAGTCGTCATAACTCGCGCTTTAATTTTCATAACCTTCTTGCAACGTGTGATACATTTCTCACGAGACACGCCAGCGGCAAGTTGGCGTAACGTTATGCATTATGAAAGAAGTGCGACGGTTATGTTATTCTGTGTATAGAACGAGCTGCAAGCCGTCCAGTGAACATGAGTACACGAGAAACTATGTAACAACCTAGTACACACCAAAACTGTACCCACAACACTACCGTAATCCCAACCGCATAACGCTGACATACCTAAGTTCACGTATTCGTATTTGTTTACTAATAGTCGCTCACACAGTTGCAAATAACATGATTTACGTTGAGAAAAACGGCAACAGAAAAACACAGAAAATATGCCCCAAACACCAACAAGAATCTTAAAACAACGCTGTAATGTATAATAAATAAGCTATTATAAAAGTACCCATATTTAAAAAAACAGACCGTAAACATGTAATAACGTTTTACACCGTTTTATAACTGTGCTATTTTCTGCATGTTTTACATTGATGGCGATATTTGTCTCTGAAACTAACATGGGCAATGAATAAATAAATAAATGAACAACAAAAATATTTTGCATCAAGGCGGACTGACAATGCCCACATTGTTGTTCATACCTCGGTACTACAGTTGGTGTGAGAAGCGTCCGCAGAAGGAGGAGGACTGGGTTTGAGTGCCGGCCTGACACACAGTTTCCATCTGTCAGCAAGATTCAGGTTTCAGATTAGTGAGAAATAACGTTATTTCTGTTATCATTACAATTGTCGTAGTTATTTTGTCGTTGTCATTGTTAGTTCGAAGACGGGTTTGATGCCGTTCTCCATGCTACACTATCCTGTGCGAGCCCCTCCACTTCCAAAACACTACTGCAGCCTGCATTCATCTGAACCTGTTTACTGTACCCATCACTCGGTGTCCCTCTACAAGTTTTTCTCCCCACACTACTTCTCCATTACCAAACGGACGATTCGCTGACGTCCCAGGAGGTGTTCTGTCAGCTGATCCCTTCTTTCAGTCAAGTTTTGGCATATATTTTACTGTCTCTAATTCGATTCAGTATCTGCTCATTAATTAAACCATCTATTCTTCAGTAGTTTGCTCTAGCACTACATCTCAGTACCTCATATTGTCTTCTTGTGTCAGCTGCTTACCATCCATGTTTCACTTCCATACAGGACTACACTCGTGACAAGTATCTTAAGAAATGACAGCCTAAAGGTCAAATTTATGTTAAACAGCAAAACAATTACTCTCTTCCAGAGATGTTTTCCAAGCCCTAGCCAGTCTGTATTTTATGTCCTGTCTACTTCGTCTGCCAACAAGTATATTGCTGCCTGAGTAGGACAACTCATCTACTGCTTTAGAGTCTTCCTTCCTAATCTAATTACCCTTTTGAATGTGACAGGTCAACGTTTCATCAATCTTATTAGCTCGCTTAGTAAGATATGGATATGTTGAGATGTATTTCACTACTTAATACACACATCAAAAAATGGATTGCATCACCTCGGTTCCGAAAGTTCCGGAACCTGTACACAACATTGGAATAGATATCAAATCATTTCCGCCCTTTTTATTGGTCAAGAAAACCACACGTTGCACGTTGTTCCACCATACAGCGAGACCTTCAGAGGTGATGGTCCAGATGCTGTACACACCTCTAATACCCAGCGGCACGTCCTCTGGCATTGATACATGCCTGTATTCATCGTGGCGTGCTATCCACAAGTTCTTCAAGGCACTGTTGGTCCAGATTGTCTCACTCCTCAAAGGCGAATCGGCGTAGATCCCTCAGATTGGTTGGTGGGTCACGTACCGCGGTGCACGGTGTCGTGGTTCCAAAGATGGACTTCGCCACGGACGTGGCTGCATTATGCAGCCGATTGCGCACTGTTTCAGTTGTAACAGGACGTCCTGTGGCTGCACTAAAAGCGTTATTCAACATAGTGGCGTTGCTTTCAGGGTTTCTCCGAGCCATAATCCGTAGGTAGCGGTTATCCACTGAAGTAGTAGTAGCCCTTGGGCGGCCTGAGCGAGGCATGTGGTTTGCAGTTCCTATCTCTCTGTATGTCCTCCGTGTCCGAACAACATCGCTTTGGTTTGCTCCGAGACGCCTGGACACTTCCATTTTTGAGAGCCCTAACCTGGCACAAAGTAACAATGCGGACGCGATCGAACCGCGGTATT
The DNA here is from genome assembly GCF_021461395.2 of Schistocerca americana. Classification (NCBI taxonomy): domain Eukaryota; kingdom Metazoa; phylum Arthropoda; class Insecta; order Orthoptera; family Acrididae; genus Schistocerca; species Schistocerca americana. The sequence continues at coordinate 82,650,476 of NC_060129.1, forward strand.
GATCGTCTGGGCATGGTTGAACTACAGACAACACCAGCCGTGTACCTCCTTCCTGGTGGAATGACTGGAACTGATCGGCTGTCGGACCCCCTCCGTCTAATAGGCGCTGCTCATGCACGGTTGTTTACGTCTTTGGGCGGGTTTAGTGACATCTCTGAACAGTCGAAGGGACTGTAACTGTGATACAATATCCACAATCAACGTCTATCTTCAGCAGTTCTGGGAACTGGGGTGATGCAAAACTTTTTTCATGTGTGTATGACGGAGACATACCCATATTTGACGGAAAATGAAACTAAGTAAGTGAATTATCGTTCGATGATCGACAGAGCATGAAAATAATATCACAACGGATTTTCCCAATGTTAAGCAGATGTTACGAATTTAATCACAACCCATCATATCTCAGCATAAGAACATGAATCCTAGTCCGTGATTACGTAAATAGTAGTTGCAGAACATCAGGAACGTTTTCCTTTATGATATTAAAATGTCATTATGTGCAAATGAGGAACTAAGATTTGAAATTGATGTATGTCCAGTGAACAGTACACATATGCCTCTAACAGCAATAACAACACTTGGGTGGCGATCGTAAAACGATATGTCTTTTGTAGAAAGAAAGTAATCCACCGATTATGGTACACCATTTATGAGTGAAATTAAAAACGAACAAAGTGTGCTTGAAGTCGCCAACTACAAAGTTATTTCCCACCTGATGCTTATCATAGACGAATTAAGTGTTGGCTAAAAGTGTACAAATCGCAGAGCTTCTGGAAAGCATGAACCAATGTCATCAGACGAAATGCTATGCCTCCACTTAATTGAGCACCCGAGGTCGCTTTGGAGGGCTGGATGCCGCGGTGCAGGGGAGGAACCAGGCGGTCACGTGACGCTCCACCGTTGGCGTCAGCGGTGACGGTGACGGTGACGTGACAATTGCGGTGTGTACATGCCAGTCGCTCGCGTGGGATCAGGGCTGTCACCTGCGTCGACGTGGAGATGTCGAAAAGTGGCAGAAAGGAATTTTTGCCTTTCGACATGTCCACGACCACACCACTAGTAAAGTTAACGATCTGTTGGTCTATCAATGTGGACTGTCCAAGTACCTGCAACGAATGGTGAACCACTCGTAGTGATGTGAGGCAGTGGCGTTAAAAGATCCTAGCCGACAGGGCTGTTGACGATTGTCACTCCAAGTGACTGGCGATCGGTTTCAAACGAGACGCAAATTGCCAATGCCTGGCAAAGCAGCTCCATCTGAACCAGCTGTCTAGCAATCGTTCGGAAGGTGGCTGCACAGACTCGACATTTGGAGTCAGCGGCCGTCGCTCACACAGACACACACAGCTGCGCGTCTTGAGTGGGCCAAACCACACAGAGACGGACAGTCGCTGGGTGGAGGTGCGTCACACGAGTCGCACGATTTCTGAAATTATGGAGGTGCCGATGGGACCGACGGCCTATAGAGGATGCAGTTCAAGCCACTGGTGTCATACAGGTGTTTCTATCACCACGACTTGGATTCAGTCACTACGGTCAATGTGAACCTGAACCAGCACGTTTATTTCAACATTGTCGGTGACGAAGTGTTGCGCTATTCTCTGGACACTTGCGTTGTGGAAGATGAGACACACAGTCGTGTTGCCAGGGCTGCGTGCACACACTCCCGGTTTCACGAACACTCGGGCGCCCTACAGCACCTCGAGGCGAACACTAGACAACCCGGTCTCAGAGCCGCAGACGTTGTACGGTACTGTCTGGAACAGCAGCTGAGACGTGGCAGCCGACATCCCCACAGACTTGTAGCTCTGCGGGATCTGATGCAGCAGTGGGAGGCCTCGGGCAGATGCTGCGTGTCTGAAGAAACTTTCGGAACTCTCTTCCCCGCCGAGTTGACGAAGTCTTCGAGGCTAGAGGCGGTAATACCGTGATGCCATTTCATGATCCTTGAAGCAAAAGTTGGCTGGAATGTGACTGTCTTACTATAAGTTAATGATGTATGGAAAGAATGGGAATCATGCACCAGCTAGTTGTACTTCACAAGTTTATTCGAATCCTTACCTAGGTTTAAACAGATGTAAACCTTTCTTCCTTGGAAGAAGTAGTAACGTGTGTAAACTTATTGTGTGAAAAGAGAAAACAGGTCATAAAGCTCAGTCAACACTAAGATGACCCATATAAATGCTAAGGTATAGTCACTGGCTCAATGAACAGTGAAGCAAGGTAAAAGTGTGAATAACCATCTGACGTGCCACTGGTTGGCTGTTCGATTCCTATGGCTTCCATAATTTTAGTGTTGCTGACTGCTGCCATGTTAGAGATTTTAATTACCTATATACAGCAAATGTTGTAGTCTGGTGGTGCAGGGTGTAGACTCTATAATTGCTTCTTTCGAAAAGTAATTAATTTAGCCACTTGCAGTGTTTATTGTTCAGTTTTGAACTAATTTACAAGTAACAACGATATCGAGCTACAGCTGTTGTCATCTCAAAAGACGCTGTACGTTTATTGATTTTTGATAATACGGTTGGGAAATAGGAATATAAATTCGATTTTAGTAAGGCAAGCAGTCTCTATGAAAAGCTTTTATTGTTAGTTACCGCTTTCAGTCTTTGACTGTCATCATCAGATGATTTACTGTCTGCTGTAGCGATATGTGGAGACAGCGAGCGGAGAGAGACGTATGCCACGAGGCACATTCCATTGACTGCACGGTGGAAAGTGTCAACAGAAGAGGCGGCGGCAGAAGGTATAAGCGCGCTTCCTCTTTGGGTCTCACAAATGTGTCCTTATTGATAGATAGTTAGTATCACAAAATAGGGACCGAGCGGGGTGGCGCAGTGGTTAGACACTGGACTCGCATTCGGGAGGACGACGGTTCAATCCCGCGTCCGGCCATCGTGATTTAGGTTTTCCGTGATTTCCCTAAATCACTCCAGGCAAATGCCGGGATGATTCCTCTGAAAGGGCACGGCCGACTTCCTTCCCAATCCTTCCCTAATCCGATGAGACCGATGACCACGCTGTCTGGTCTCCTTCCCCAAAAAAACCAACCAACCACAAAATAGGAAAAGTAGGTGACAGCATTGAGAATAAATTTAAGGAAAGAATTAGTTGTACGGTTAGTAGTAATGGCGTCGAGTGGTCTACATACCTCGGTACATAGCGGGAGTCGATACAGTCGTCAGCGACCCGGCAGTCGAGCTCCTTGACGAGTTCCCAGGATTCGCCCCACGTGAGGCGGCGGAGCTGCGCCAGGGCGCCGGCGCACCCCCCTCCCTCCTCCGCTCCACCTGCTGACGGCGGTGGCAGTCCGGAGTCCCTGAGGCGGTCTGCCAGGCGCTCCGTAGCTGAGACCGCGGGGGGCGGCTGCTCCAGGCTGTAGCACATTGTGAACCCCGGTGACCGACCTGCAAAACGCTCTTCAGTCATCTCGAGGTCTGCACTCTGACTCACGAGCTTCTATGGGCTACTCATATGCACATCAGTACTAGCAGCTACTGAAAGTGAAACACTAAGAGAGCTGCAGCCAACGATAATCGACACGGCGTGAGGTGTGCTGCACAATTTTACAAGCAAAAGGCCAACAAGTCAGCTGACTGTCAGCAAGGCGGCCACTGCTGCGGCTCCCCTTGACGAGGAAGCGGGAAGAGCTGCGCCGACAGTACAACACTGGACACTGTGCCGTCATTCCGTATGAGCCGAAGTTCTGACTGCAGCATCGGTGTGGACGATCCGTGCATCGAGGCCCTGAGCAGAGCGGAGAATGCCACGTGGCACTCTCGCCCATCTCACGGGGAGCCACTTGGTGTACAATACGTAATTGGTTACACTGATCGCAGCTGTTACATTTCTGAGTCCTTGAGGCAGCTCGCTTGCGATATTTTCGACATCCTTTCAACAAAATAATTTAATGTCACATGTCAGGCATGCTGTTCTGCCCCAGCTTGACAGAGTTAGCACCGCTACCACAGGAACGTGCGATGTACCTGGCTAGGCGCAGACAGTAATATTTAAGTGAAAATCACACTTTTCGTTAACTGGTTTGATTGGCGAGATTGGGAATAAGACATATGGACCCGTGCTCATAGATCTTTGCAGAACGCCAGAGTAGATACAGTCTTACGTTGGTGTCAGAGCTGGCAGTGCGGGGCTGGAGAGGAGACTCCAGGCTGGCCGAGTGGCAGCTGGGCTGCAGGCGGCAGGGCGCTCCGGACTGGAGCGGCAGCCGGTGGGAGCCTTTCCTGGTGACTTCAGATCTCCAGTCCAGGCTGGGCCGCGAATGACGACCCCAGGCATTCTGTACTCTCATCTCCTGGGTCGCCGCACACTTAGCCTGCCTCATGACAGTCTACCTGCCAAGTACTGCGTCACAGTCAAATAACTGCAGCCAGAAAAGCTGGAATTCCCAATGATGTAATCGGCATACCACTCTCCTCTCGCTTTAATCTCTGGGATCCGCCTCTGAGCTGTATTTTCCTCTTAGCTGTAGCCATGTTTACCCAGGGTATCTCGTTATGTAAGCAGCAGAGGCGCTGCCATTCGTTGATCTGTACACTTTCGAGGCAGTAGTTGTAGTTCTGTCCCTTTGTGCTTGTATGGGAACGTTCAGCGCTTACGGAGCAGGGAGAAAACAAATGTAATAGCTAAGTACTCATCAAATGTTGAGATCATTTTTGAAATAATCGAACTGAAATTGTCGACCGATATGCAACTGCGGTCGACATACGGTTCCTCGCCGCAAATAAAGCAGCAATGAAGGCACTGAGTGGCGGAGAGTGGCTTTGCACTAAAAAGCGCTGATCTGTTCTCACCTGCCAGAAAGGTTACGGCAGAATCTCTGGACACACAAAAGATATTTTGCATGCTCATTCCCTCACGAGGGACTCAAGTCTTTTTGAGCAAATGCGTGACAAAACCCACAGTGCCTCAGACTGCAAAATGAAGCAAAAGGAAAGAAGAAAGCGTAATGTCTCTGTGAAGGAACAGACGGTTAGCCCGTGCAGCTACACTCGTCAGATCCGCTTCGCTAAGGCAGCCCAGCAGAGGCTACCTCGGCGGTGAGCTGACCTCGCCGGTAAATATTCTAAAAGTTCCGTACCTGCCCAGTGAGACTGCTAATTGTGATGACGTCTCTCGCCGTCGGTGTGGCTACCGGGCTGTAAACATACAAACAGTCGCTTCTGATGGGACTGCGGGCAGCTGCTACTGTTAACCGAAAAATCAAGATGCCATCGCGGTATGTCTATTGTAATTAACCACTGCGAACGTTCGAATAATGCACACCTGATATCAATGAACGTAATTGACTCGTACAGAGGGAAGTCCACGCTGCTGGCACAACACGGAGACCTCTGCCTCGTCGTGTCTGAGGGCCGACTGACTCACTTGGCGCTCTCCGTAACCTGCGATGTACAATTGTACGACTCGGTGTTTCTCGTATATCCTCGCGAGAGCTTGTCCCCGTCAACTGTGTAGCGATACTTGAAGCTTCCATCACTGGAATAATGCCACAGTTACGGCCAATGCCTCAGGGACTTTCCCTGACAATCACTGTAACGAAAGGAAACTACTCCAATTGTGATTAAGCGAAAGTGTGTTTACGGCCGACTGGCGCGCCTCCTCCACGTACTCCCCGACCTGCGTGTCTGGCTGCAGGCAGGCCGGCCTCCCACGCAGCGGGCCACGGCCCCCACCCCCGCACTTGCATGGGGGCTTAACTAAATAAATTTTATTATGCAAATATTTTTTACTGTCTGCCCGGTTACCGTAACCGGTTGGCCCTGTGTAGTTTTAGTACGCAATCTGACTGCTTGAATAACAACAAGAATGGAACAAACTTTCCGTTAACACAATTAATTAATTAAGTCCCCAGCAACTATAAAACGTACGAAACCAAAGCATAAGTATAACTGTTCTGTGTGTGGAAGTGTGAATCAACGTACACATCTGGCACGGTTCTTCGTCAATAAGACAAGATATTTTGAACACCATTTATACTGAAGCAATTAAAAAAAAATAGAAATACTGTAATTGCGTAAGGAAACCAGAATTACACTCTAATACAAGAACACAAGCCAGATGCTTTGTTGACTGAACCTGTAATGACGCATTATTTAAGACACTGAAATTAAAAAAAGGAAAGGAAATTTTTTTTACCTCATATATATTGACGAAAAGCACTCTGATCGTTACAATACCTCCATTCGAACAACATCTGCTGTCTAGCCCATCAAAACTGCATAAAACATGGAACAAGCACTCTCCACTACGACTTCACAACAACTCTCCACTCCGACTTCACAACAAGCACTCTCCACTACATCTCAACAAGAACCGCCTACCACCGCTTCTCGACAAGAACTGCCAGTGGAGGCGGCTGAATAATACTCTTTGGCGCAATCTCTGGCGCTGTGGCTCAGTGTAGCCACCTTTCATATGCCCTTCCTCCACGGGCCAGAATTTGATGGTATTTTTGCCAGCATTGGTGGTGAAAATACCACCAAATTCGTTCACAAAAATACAGACAAAAATAAAAGATAATATTAATACGTAAATATCACATAATTAGATAAAATTTTGGCTTTGCACTGACCTTTCAATAACCTAATATATAAAATACAGTAAGCAATACAGATTCAAAAAACAAGTAGTTGATAGTTCCAGCAGTAGCACCCAGCAATGGTCAACAGGTGCAAATACCTACAAGTGACATCATTTTAGTAGAAGCAGTTTCATCAGTGGCACCCAGCAATGTTGAACAGGTCCAGACATCAACAAGTGACAACATTTCAGTAGAAGCAGTTCATCAGTGGCACCCAGCAATGTTGAGCAGGTGCAGACAGCAACAAGTGACATCTTTTCAGTAGAAGTAGTCCATCAGTGGAACCCAGCAATGTTGAGCAGGTGCAGACATCAACAGGTGACATCTTTTCAGTAGAAGCAGTCCATCAGTGGCACCCAGCAATGTTGAGCAGGTACAGACAGCAACAAGTGACATCATTTCAATAGATGCAGTCCATCAGTGGCACCCAGCAATGTTGAGCAAGTGCAGATATCAACAGGTGACATCTTTTCACTAGAAGCAGTCCATCAGTGGCACCCAGCAATGTTGAACTGGTGCAGACACCAACAAGTGACATTATTTCAGCAGAAGCAGTCCATCAGTGGCACCCAGTAATGTTGAACAGGTGCAGACATCAACAAGTGACAACATTTCAGTAGAAGCCGTCCATCAGTGGCACCCAGCAATGTTGAGCAGGTGCAGACATCAACAAGTGACATTATTTCAATAGAAGCAGTCCATCAGTGACACCCAGTAATGTTGAACAAGTGTACGTAACAGTTCATAATATTCACTATCAATAATTAGACAGTTCATCAGAGTTCATTATCACAAATTAATCATCTCTTAGTGGCACCAATCATGTAGAAAAAGAGCAAGTAACAGTCCATAATATTCACTATCACTAATCACACAGTTCATCAGCAGAAATTAAACATTTCTAAGTGTCCCACATCAATGTTGAACAGGTGCAGGTGTGAACAACAGTTTCAATGCACACACAATTGCTTTTATAAAATTATTCTCAATGCTCTTGCACTAAACATCCAAATTATAATAAACACACAAATGATATCAGATAATTGTCATATTAACTATTACAAATGCACAAATATAAGTAAACCTATAATATTTATGGGTGTCAGTGCAAGCCACAACAAACAAGTAAAATAACATTTAGGAGATAGGTCGGTACCAATTATTTGGGATTAGGAAAGGAAAACACACAAAACACACTCACTCATCTTTCATCCACATTAAGTGCTACTGTGTAGTTGAATAGTGTTAACTGTGTAAATGCAATTCTGTCAAAATTTGCTGTTCATCATGTGTATCAAGTAGTAATGGCAACAGTGTATAACAGTCAATAATAGTTAGTCAACGTCATAGTCATCATGTCAAGACCAATGTTTGCCAAGCCGGATCAAAATGTACGCTTGCTGAACAACTGTCAGTGTGCCAAGATATGCAATTACTTCCTCTCTCCGAAAAAGGTATATACTGCTTAATGATTTAACAAAGTGTGTGTGTAGACAATCTTCTTTCTACTTGAGTGTTCTAGTCTGCCAACTTCATCTTCCTTGCTCTATATAAACCAACAAAAAGAATATGCTCCTCACTTACTTTACCTTTTATCCACCAAGACTCCAATAATCATCAGCATCACATTATCTGAATACTTCAATAATACCTCTTACGGCGATACATATAAAACTTATTACCAATATCATTTACCTTACCTCTTGTCCACCAAAACTCCAATAATCATCAACTTCACACAATCTCAATACCTCAATAATCCTCTTCAATACGCCAATACATATAAACCTTATTAGCAATATCATTTCACTTCCATAACAACTCTTTCCTCTAGTCAGTCTTCTCGAACAAGTACAGATAAAATCCTAGTGCAAACTTCAATTCATCATCCCATGCAATCCGAAGACACAGTGTCCACACACAACATCTGTGTAATCCATCTGACCCAAATCTTCTACTCATTATGAATTATAAAATACATTTTGGTTGCCTTGTCCATCATTAAATAAAAGAAATGCATACATGACCTCTAACAGCAGTTTGAATAACTTTCAGTAAGTAGGTGCGAGTATGTAGTATGAAAGATCACATAAGACTAAGTGAATAAATCGTAATATTTCACAGTGTGTACACCACTTCAAGAATCATGCCAAAACAGAAGCAAACATGTGGAGTATTTCTTGTGTCAGGTGTCACTTACTATTTCAATTGCTCACGAAGAATGTAATGTAATAACTGTCAATGGTCTAAACCTAGTGTTGGTGTGTCATGTCGTTAGTTTCCTTTCAATTAGCATAAATTTATACAGCTTCCATAAAACCTCCAGCTCATGTGACTTTTATGACGTTTCTTGTACTAATGTCGTTCGTCGTATTACTGCAGTTCATTTTCTTATGTTAAAATATAAAGCACTGAGCGTAAGCAAAACATGCATTAGCGAGTAAATATACCAGTGGAAAACAGAAAGTCAACAAGTGGATGCAGCACAATTCCTACAACGAGGCTCTGCCAAGTAAACAATCTATAATTAATACCATAGTGTGACCTAAGCTCCATGTTTGTACACACTATACCAGCATTTCTATTTACCAAAATAAAGAGTAGTTGTGGCAACAAAACAGAAACGTGTAAATATGCAATCCATAAGCAAGGCAGCAAATATGTTATCTTACATAATAAACAGGTCATTAGCATCATATCAGCATAAGCAAGTAAATGTTCATATGTAATCTTAATAAGTAAACATGAAGGCGCAAGCAGATAAATCACAAAGTATAACTTACATACATAACCATATCAGCACAACTAATCAGGTGACAACTATAATTTAAATAAATAAGCACAGCAGGCACATAATGGAAAAATATGACATCAGTGAAAAAGCAGTGCAGCCAAGCGATGCATAATATACATAATTAACAACCCTGTTCATTAATAAGACATTGTCAAAATCAGCAAATGTACGCAAGCACGTCGCTTCACAAGTAAATTCATAGAACATGAAATTTAGCACAAAGTATGAATCACGTAATCGGGAGCAGCAAATTACGTCTAAAGTAAGTACCTAAGTGGAAATATGTTACCTGAAAAATAAACTCAATTAATAGTTACCTTTTTAGTTTATTAGTTTTGAAACTTCCCCTTTGAACAATTTTATATATGACTGTGCTTAAACTGACACACAATATTTTGTTAGCGCAACGCAATCTGACTTTCAAAATTCCCTACAAAAGAATGGCCCTGACTAACATTAAACTATACCTTTCACAAATCACTTACCTCACAAAAATCTTCGCTGCTCAAGCTACTGCAATACAGCGAGCGCCACTACTGCCAGCTAAATAAAAGATTCAAACTATGGAAGGCACTAACTACTGATAGGGATAGTTAGCAAATGAAAGATATTAATAGAGAACAAACAATGTATTTACCTTGATATCATCATATATAAATATAGCAGTTCATGACAAATTTCAAAACTCCGCCATCTCTCTCCCCACATCCACCACTGCTGGCGGCTCACCTCCAACTGCGCAACGCTATGCGCTGTTCACAGCCAGCTGCCTAACACTGCAATGGCGAGTATTACAATAATGCAAAGCAGCCACAGACTCCACACAGCACAGCCAGTGATTTTCATATTGAGCGCTACGTAAAACATAAACAGCCTACTTACATAGAGAAAACATAAACAGCCTACTTACATAGCCCCCATGCTCCCCACAAAAATTTTTACAAATTGGATTGGGCAGTGGCCAATACAGATTTGAAAAAAATTTTTCATAATTACAATAACAAAGAAATCAAATGCACACACTTATTGATACAATGTTGGTCAAAAGCTAAAATTTTCTCACAGTCCATAAAGATAGTCCTGATCATTCATTACAGTAGAATAGCAGTGTTTTTCTCAAAGTATGAGCAGTAAAAGAAAATGCACACGGAAGAAGTGGATTTCCATGCAGTCCAACAGAAAGACAGTGCTGACTCTCGACATGCAGACAAGTATTGGGTCACAACAGAGCAAACCCACTGCAGAGTCAGTCGAAGTTTTGATGAATATTGGTAGGTAGGTCATCACAGAGCAGACCCACTGTAGTCCTGGTAGAGATTACGATATTGGTGGGCCACCAGAGGTGCAGACCCACTGCAGTCCTTGTAGAAATAATGGTATTGATGGATCATCAAAGATGTAGACCCACTGTAGTACTTGTAGAGATAATGGTATTGGTGGGCCACCAGAGGTGCAGACCCACTGTAGTCCGTGTAGAGATGGCCAGCAGCCATCTGTTGCGATTGTGCAGGTGCACATTCACCATTGAAGAGTCTTGCGGAGAATATAGCAAGTCCATAAACCACCACTTGTGCACTCACAAAGTTTTTGGAATTGTCCTTAGATCCAGCAATGCTGTTATCCAGTCCCTTGCTGAATCATTAACACACGTGCAAACACTATCAGTCCCTACTTCTCACATATTGTCCATGTACTATGACCAACAGAAACGTGTGCAGTGAAATGTTACTTAATTTGAAGAACTGGTAACAATTACAATTTTATAACATGAGAATACAATAACAAAGGTACACAATACATCATTAAAAACATAACAATATAGATAACATTTGTAGTAATAGGGGCTTTACAAAAGAATAGAAATAGACATATACGTCAGTGTTACAGGAATTATGACATGAGTACATACATAGAAGATCAGAATAATTATTGAAACATCAACTTCACACATGAGCATTTAAACAGAATGAATAATGTCTAACATCTTTACAAAGTAAATAACATATTATTAATGCCAATTATATTTTAGGATAACAGTATTCCTCATCATTGTGAATGTAGCTTAATATTAAAAGAGAAAAAAATTCTATGAAACTACACAGAGACAGGAAGAAAACAAATACACAAGGGTACACAAACACGTACTGGGATAACACAAAAGGAAAGGACAGGGTTCGTTTTCAGTGTAACATTTGGTACTGCAGTCCATCCCAAAACTTCATTCTATAGATCTTTCGTCTTATTTCAACCTTTGCTTCCACCAAAAAAAATCTTATCCAAGCATGCTTTCTGTATTCTGTTCATATTTCTTTCAAAATAATTATTTCTGATTGTACAATACTCATTTGGGCCCAAATCCTTTTTATATAACTTCGCAATGCATTCTTTACCTATTCTCCATAGTCAGTTTCTCATATAGTCTACCCCCTCTTAAGCTAACTTAAATCTACTGAGCTCAGATGCTAAACTAAGGGACGAGGCAATGCAGCAGCACGTAAAACAATTATTATAAACAGCAATGAAAAAAATGGAAAATTGCAAAGTAAACTACAGTATAAATTAGCAAAAGTCAAATTCAATAACACTATGCCTGGCAAACAGCAGCAACTTATACCTAAACATGACATAGCGCAAGCAGAAAAAATATTACACTAAAATGGCCATGTCTAATACCTATGTCACATCTTAACATTAGAGTGATGCATCACAATTTATTCTACAAAAGAAATTACCAAGTACTTGAAAAGAAAATTATGAATGCAGTTCCTGTGAAGGTAAATGTCGCTTTGTGCTCCCTCATTTTTTTGAAAAAAATTATTATATACTCGATCTGTAGACAGAAAATATTTATATTAGTACATCTATAAAATTTTATTTTAACCAATGCTGCAGTGCAGCTAGAAACTTGATATTAAACAAAATGTGTAAATAAATACATAAAGCAAGCCATATGGCATTTTTCTTAACTAGCAAGGCAATAGCTGTGAAATGTTTCTCATCGTTTCATTAGGCATTTCAGTAAATATCATAAATTACGAGCTCCACAGTATGCTTTCAACAAGGAGATGTCAGTAGCGCGGACAATGGCCTTCCCTTTCTTTTTTTTCTACCTGTGCTTCTGACGAGGCACTCACACTAATGGCTTGTTCTCCAGGCGTCTGACACACCTGGGTGCCCACGACGCATTATGTGCAGGTGGTCACTTAACTTTCGTACGGAAATATTTACGACAGCAGTTTCCGCTACAGTGACAGTCATATATACAAAATTTCACAGGTCGAGAATTTACTTTGCAAATGTGTAGAAACAAAATCCTATGAATATAACAGTGTCCAAAAAAATTTTCAGTGGCATTGTGATACATTCACACATGATTCACACATGTAAACACATTTCATAATTCTAAAGTACGATTCTTGGTTTCCAACATCCTTTTCCATAAGTCAGAGTCCCTAATCACTATTCATTACTCCTTACCTTATTACACATATACGTATCCATCGACACTAGTCAATATTTCGTCTTTATAAATATGAAGCATAATCAAATAACTCATATAGCCTCAGCCTATTAATCGTAAACATACCTCAGCAGCATAATACACATCGTCGTCGTAAAAAATAATATCATAACACCTCAGTCAAATCTCAAAATCGTCGTAGCTTCCTCCAAGAATTAAAAAATTCTCTGCTCATGTCAAAAGTGTCATCTGCCTCAAACGTACTTTAAAAATCATGAATCCATACCAAATACATCATTCAAAGCTCTCATAGAATCACAATGGTTCCAAAAAAATATGAGCATTTCACAAAGTACAGACAAAATACAATTTCATAAGTGTGAAGTTATCCAACTGTGTAATTGCATAAACATGTGTCACTGACATAGTAAAAAGAATGTTTGTTTCTCTGTCAAATAATCAGATAGCTGTGTAATTCTGTGTTAGAGAAATATGGTACCGATGTGTAAAGTTGTATAAGCAAATACCATATTAGCTAGGGCTCCTTGTGCTTGCCAAACACATGGTACACAAAGCAAGCGTTTACCCCCCTGAGGATTAATGTAATTATACCCTCAGGTGTTACAGATTACAGCAATGCAATGAAATGTATCACGGAAAACTTTCTTTGTAATTCAAAAATCTTTAAAAATAAATGTTTTAAGTACAAAATTAATCACTCAAATACGTGTACTGTAGCGCTAAATGTGCGTCTTGTTGCAACATAATCTGTGTGGAAGTGTCGTAGTTATCGTCCTCCGAAAGCTAAGTTCTGCATAAGTCAATGTACTTACCTCATAATACACAAAAGTGAAATGCTTTGCGTATAGATATCGTAGTTATTACGCTTATTGTTGTAATGAAGAAAGTACTGTACAGTAACGTATTGTTATGCCACGAAAAAGGCTGTCTCATTGTTGCTATACCACAAAAGTTACTACTAAAACATGTTTTTCTTCCTAGAAGAATTCAGAAAACTGTGCAGATATAAAACAGATACACTGCAAAAGCAACATTGTGAATTGTCACTCATTAGTAGCGTCGTGATAACATCGTGTAGCTGTCACATAACCTAACCACTGTGTCCTCTGGTATCTCACAGAAAGTACTTTAAACCCAGAATGTATTTTCAAGTAAACCAAAAGTTGCATTAAAATATCATTAGCAGTACCAGTATGTGTCTTAAGTACGTAAGCCTGATAGTCGTTACGTAATCGTGCAACTAACAAGCAAGAATGTACAATTAACAACACTGTGTCGTCTGTTCATTATAACAATGCATTCGTAATTTCTGTTTAAATAAGTTCTCTTGGTTCTTGACTGGATATTTCACTTCAAACATTGTTACATGTTAACAGATTCTAAATCTGACAAACCATACTAGAAATGTGAAGTGAAAAGTTTGATGGCAAAGACAAAGTTAAAAAGCAGATTATCTTTCAATAAACGGTTTTACATGTGAAATGTGGTGTAAACCTTTACTCTTCCTAGTACGCAGAGTTTCAACTTCAACGCAATTATCATGTGGTATACGTCGGATTCTGTAAGGTCCATTGTAAACTAGAAAGAATTTGTGACTGAAGTGTTTCTTCTTATGTGACAATGAATGAGCTTTAATGAGAACTTTCTGACCAATATACAATTTCTTTGCATTTGCTTTACCGTGTAGTTTTCTCCTTTTGTCTGCTGCAGATTTTATATTTTTAAGAGCCAAATCAATTATGTCTTTGTGTCGAAGTTTACGTGTATTTGGGAAAGGTACAAGCTCTCTGATTCTGTTCGGTGGTTCTTCATTCTTTAGTACAAGAGTAGGTGGTAAAGCAGTGGAATCATGAGGCATTTCATTCAGCACATTTTGAAATAAGTGTAAATATCTGTCCCAATGCTGATGCTTTCTGTGACAATAAAGTCTGCAAAGCTTATTGATTTCTTTCATAATCCGTTCAGACGGGTTACAATGTGGTGAGTACAATGAAATAAAAACAGGTTTGATTTTATGGTTGCGAAGCATGCGTGACCAAACAGCAGATCTGAATTGTGGTCCGTTATCTGAAATGACTTTACTAACGTGTCCAACTTCACGTAAGAAATTTTTAACAAAGGCGTTGGATACAGACCGTCCAGTGGCTTTACGTAACGGTGTGAAAGAAACAAATTTTGAAGTAAGTTCAACAGCGACTAGAACGTACTTTTCTCAAGCCCAGCCGGTGCGCGTGACAGTGCGTCCGCAACAATGTTCTCCTTGCCGGGAATGTAGACTATTGTGAAGCGGAAGAGATCATCAGCAGCAAATTCTTTTAATTTAGAAGGAATGATAGGAAACAGCAGAGCACTATGGGAGATAGTAGATGGTTTCGCCTTTTGACAAAGTTTACAAATAGACAAGACTCTTCGAATTCTCTTTTCCATATTGTTAAAATAACAAGTCGTTCGAAGAATATGATAACATTTTCGTGGGCCAAAATGTGCGTAGCTGAAATGAATGTACCAAATGAGCTTATTAACAAAATCGTCGGGAATGCAAAGTACCCATAGCTTGTCATCAACAGTGCAGCGTTTGAAGAGTATGTTGTTTCTAACCAGGTAATAATGCCGAATCTGAGTGTGTGTCTTTTCATGCCATTTACTTTTGATGTCTCTCCAAATCGGATCTTTATCTTGTTCATGAGCAATGTCTTTTAAAGATGTGGTGATGAAGTTTTCAAAGGCGACTTTCTGAATGTAAAGAATACTGAAATTTTTCTCGAGGTTGCCTTCTTTGTTACTTTTCTCAAGCCCAGCCGGTGCGCGTGACAGTGCGTCCGCAACAATGTTCTCCTTGCCGGGAATGTAGACTATTGTGAAGCGGAATTCTTGCAGAAACAATGCCCAACGTTTTAACCTGTCATGATTTAATTTTGAAGACATAAGAAATTGTAATGCACGATGATCACTGTATACTTTTACGTGCTTACCAGAAAGAAAGAAACGGAATTTGTTAAATGCCCAAACGATAGCTAAAGCTTCTAATTCAGTAACGGAATAATTTTTTTCAGATTTTGTTAGCACTCGGCTAGCAAAAGCAATGGTTTTCTGAACGGTAGTGTCATTTTCTATGGCTTCTTGAAATAAATGGGCACCAAGACCGACTTTAGAAGAATCTGTGCTAAGGCAGAAATCTTGTGACAGATCTGGATGAGCTAAGATTGGCGCGTGAAGTAACGCTTCTTTCAAAGAATTGAATTCCAACTGTGCTTGTTCGTCCCAGTTCCAAATAGTATTTTTTCCAGTGAGAGAACAAAGTTTTGGTGTAACAAGAATTTGCATATTCAGAAAACGACGGTAAAAATTTACGAGACCTAGAAAACTGCGGACTTGTCTTTTTGTGATTGGAACTGGAATGGCTCTGATTGCTTCTAACTTTTCAGGATCCGGCTGAATGCCTTCAGAAGAAATAATATGTCCCAAAAACTTCACCTTTGTCCTACCGAATTCAGACTTTTCCAAGTTAACTGTGATTCCAGATTCTGCAAAAATACGTAACAAACTGTTGAGGATGCGATTATGTAGTTCCCATGAAGCTTCTGCTATTAGAATATCGTCCACATATAAGGTGATGTGACGTTTTAAGAACTCAGGTAATATCGAATTTAGCCCGCGAATGAATGCTGCTGAAGAAATGTTCAAACCAAAAGGAAGTTTCCGAAACTGATAACAAACGCCGAAACAAAGGAAAGCTGTGTATTTTCTACATTCTGGATGAAGTTCGATCTGATAAAAGCTGGATCTGAGATCAATGGAAGACAACACTTTTACACCATTAAAATTTTGAAGAAGTTCTTCCATCGTCTGCGGCCTGTCTGTTTCAGGAATAATGATAGTATTGATTTGTCTCGAATCTAAGACACGCCTGATCGATCCATTTTTCTTCTCAACAACATGTAATGGATTGTTGTATGAGCTTACTGCAGGCTCAATAATGCCCTCGTCGAGCATAGATTGTATTTCTGTTCTAACACGGTCCCTATAATGTGCTGGAATTACATATGGTCTAACACAAAATTTAGTATGCTCACGAACACGAAATTGGTATTGAAATCCCTTGATTGTTCCTGTTTTATGAGTAAAAACTGTGGAATGTTCTTGTAAAATCTCAAAAAGGTCCTGCCTATCAGTGTCATTACAATTCTCAATTGTTTGAATTTTATTCTGAATTAACTTATTAGTGTCAAATGCGCCGTCGACATCATCCCTGTCAGTACTTGCAGAGTGATTGTTAGTGTCTAGTTCCGTAGAAAATTCCGAACTGTTGTCTAACAGAAGGTAAAGCCGATTGATTTCTTCGTCATGGTTTGAGAGCCAATCTTCAAATTTCAAAGCTATTGACTTACCTTCCTTCTCTAAACCTATTTCAGCATCGTGAAAGTTTAAGATTGCTTTGTATTCATTCAAAAAGTCTACTCCCAATATAATTTCCGTCGACAATAATGGAACAATGAGAAAGCTCATAGAGAAGCTGTGGCTTTGACAATAGAATTCTAAGTTGGTTTGTTGGCGTACATCTACACTTTTTCCAAAGATTGCACCTTGTAATTTAATCTTACGTAACGGAAGTGTGGGGCAATCGTTCGATTTGTTGCATTTGCTAAAGGCTGTTTCACTAATTACTGAAATGGGACTGCCAGAGTCAAGTACTGCCGTAAATTTTACGTCATTTACAGTAATGTGAATCACAGGATATGCAATGTTGTTAAGTTTTACGTCGTGTTCCTGGAGTAAGATGTCCCTAATGTCTTCCATTTTTACGTAATTACTAGCTACGGCATCTGCGTCGTCAGTTTCATAAGAACGTTTTGTGGCTGCCAGCGGTGTGAGTCATTGCCTATTGTCTCTTTGTTGGCGAGCGTCGTTATTGGGATTTGGAGACCTAACTTCTACAAATTCACCGTGACGAGAGGGCTCTGCCCTGTTTAAATCCCGCCAGTTCTGATGCAATTCAGGTCTGTCGTTACGATCACATCGTCTGTCGTCATGTCGGTAGTTCCTGTAGTTCCTTTCTTGTCGGTTAAGTGGTGGAGAATTTCTCCCTGAATCGTAACTGCGCGTTGGACCGTTGCGTCTAAAGTTATTCTGTCTCCCTTGATAATAATTATTTTGGTTCCCAAATTGTCTGTTTCTCTGATTGTCTCTGTGATAGTCACTACCACGGAGAGGTGATCTTTCCCTGTAATTATTACTACTCTGCCAACGGTTGTAATACGGGTGGTGTCTGTTTCGGTCACGATTTGTGTTGTGAGAATAGCCTTGTCGCGTCCAGTTATTATTTCTTTCATCGCGGAATTGCGACTGATGTGATCTGTAATTGTTGTGCTCCTGTGTTCCGCGATTGTCAGTGTCACTTTCCAGTTCTTGTAACAGTCCCTGAAAAGCTTCAATGTCGTCTTTGCAACGTCCTGCCAAAATAATATGTCGTAAATGTTCGGGTAATTTGATTAAGCAAATGCGGATGAGTTCTGAGGGGCTGTATGGGTTTGACAGGTACTGATTCTTGTGCAACATGTCTTCAAAATATTTCACAAGACTGGAGAATTCAGATTGTTCGAAATGTTTCATCATTATGATGCCATGTTTTACGCGGTCTTGTGTGGCTTGAGACCAATATGCTGAGAGGAAGGCATGGTAAAATTCTCCTTCACTGTGGCAATCGTGAATGACCGATCGCATTCTTACAGCTGGTTCATTCTCTAAGTAACCACACATAAATTCTAATCTGTGCTCCAATGACCAGTTGGGAGGAAAACAATGAGAGAATTGATGGAGCCATGCTTGTGGATGAATGTCGTTGCCAGAATTCTTAAATGTTTTGAATTTACGTGTAGTAATGAACAGCTTATAGTCAAAATCATCATGTCGTCGAGTCGCATATCGGTCATTGTTAGGTCGTGTCGGCCGTTCCATCTCAAAATTCGGTGCACATTGCCAATTTCTTTCATAACTTCCGAAATGCCCTGTGTTATTATTTTGTGGCTGTTCCGTATTTCTGTGTCCCTCTTCCCGTATTGGGGCGCGAGTATCCTCTGAAATACGTAATTCTTGTATTAACTGTGTCAGCTGATCTTGTACTTCCCGGATTTCTCTTTGGTGTTGCGTATTAATCTGATTCTGATTTTGTTTGAATTTCCTAATTTGTTCACACTCTTCAGTGTCAGTGAAGGCTACAGGTCTTGTGTCATTCAGATCATCATCTACCTTTGTAGATAAGTTAGTGAACTGATCTGAAAGTTCAGCTACTTTATCCGATAGTGAAATTATTTCCTCTGTATGTTTTTCTGAACCAAGTTTCAGAGTATCTACTGTGTCCTTTAAGTTTTCCTGAGTTTTTGCAAGTTGCGTAACCGAATCGGTAGATGCAACTGAGTCAATTTTAGCTTGCAAGGTGTCGTGATTTTCATGAACAATGGTTTGCAGTTCTTTTATGGCTGCTTCGTGATTCTGTAATACATTTTCATGCCGCGAAAAAATAGGTTGAAAATGCTCACAAATTTGTGTTTTTACGTCATTACAGACTTTTTGACATTTCGATTCAATGTTATGTAACTCAGTAGTTAAATCTTCACATGGTTGTTCAAGCGTGGTGTGAAGATTTTGTTCCATTGCGTCTAACTGTTGCTGTGTTTGTCTCTGGTGTTGTTCCATTGTGTCTAACTGTTGCTGTGTTTGTCTCTGGTGTTGTTCCATTGTGTCTAACTTTTTAAGATTTTGTCCCATTTGTCTCTGATTTTGTTCCATTTGTTGCATTAATTGCAATAATAATGTATTAGTGTCTGGAATCTGTTTCTCTACGCTTTTCGGCAGTGCATTTGCACCGGCAACATTCACATTTTGACAAGCAGAAAATGTGTCTTGACTTATTTGAGAAAACGGTGATGACCCAAAACCTGAATCTACAGTATTTGCGATATTGTGTTCTGTCATTCGCGATTCCTGAGGCGAGCTGTTGCCGACCAATCGATCGATAACGCTTCCCTGTTCACTACCTGTTTCACTGTCTACACCATTGTTTGCCGCCCGCTCCATTTCCCTATGCGCAATTACCAAATTACTACTTTGAACATTAGTTAATTCATTACTCTGCGGCGCTAACACACTGCTTTCATTTTCACTGTCATTTCTCAGTTTACTTTGGAGCCTAGTATTACGTTTTTCACACGCCATTATTGTCACAGTATTTCACACGACAACACAGAAAAACACAATTTGAAGATCAAAAATAAGAGAACACATTAACATAGCACTGAAAATAATATCTAGTTAATTGCAGCTGCGAAATACTTGGTGCAAATCTACATGCATGCCACAACTGTTTTACTGTACAACAATGAAAGTCTGCAACTACAAAGGAGATTTTCTCTACAATTACGCACTAGCAATAAACAAAATCTACACTAATTACACAAACTACAACAAAAAATCAGAAGATTCCAGTGAGGTATCCTTGGCTAAGGGTCGACATATGAAACTTCCCCTTTGAACAATTTTATATATGACTGTGCTTAAACTGACACACAATATTTTGTTAGCGCAACGCAATCTGACTTTCAAAATTCCCTACAAAAGAATGGCCCTGACTAACATTAAACTATACCTTTCACAAATCACTTACCTCACAAAAATCTTCGCTGCTCAAGCTACTGCAATAAAGCGAGCGCCACTACTGCCAGCTAAATAAAAGATTCAAACTATGGAAGGCACTAACTACTGATAGGGATAGTTAGCAAATGAAAGATATTAATAGAGAAAAAACAATGTATTTACCTTGATATCATCATATATAAATATAGCAGTTCATGACAAATTTCAAAACTCCGCCATCTCTCTCCCCACATCCACCACTGCTGGCGGCTCACCTCCAACTGCGCAACGCTACGCGCTGTTCACAGCCAGCTGCCTAACACTACAATGGCGAGTATTACAACAATGCAAAGCAGCCACAGACTCCACACAGCACAGCCAGTGATTTTCATATTGAGCGCTACGTAAAACATAAACAGCCTACTTACATAGAGAAAACATAAACAGCCTACTTACAGTTTCTTCTTCGAAATTACATTCTTCCTGAAAATTTCTCGATAGCAAGTCCTCTTAACGTCAGACACACACAGAATTTACCTGAAGTTCTTAAATATTTTATAGAACCGTATCCTGAAAAATACTGAACGTTAATAACATAATTTATCAAGTCACTTTAGCTTTATACTGAATTTAATCGGAGAAATTAGACTGTGTATTTGTTTACGGCTGTCAGTGCATTCGCACTGAGCGCTCGATCAGCTGTAGGTACGCGTGACGTAAGAAGTAATTGTTTGCGGTCAACGACTGCCTTGTGCGGCGCGCAGACTTGACTGTTGCTTTGAGTATGTGCCGCCGCCAAAACACAGCGCGGTATCCTTGTACTCTCCGTGTGTTTACGTCTAACTGTTAGTTTCTCAAAAGTATGTCATTCCACAAACATTTTAACGTTCGATATATGATGTATTCCCTTAGAGCGCCGAGATTTAAGAGTTTCTACTTCGACAGTGTTATCATGAATAATTTTGCGAATTCTATATGGACCGTTATGGAGCAGAAAAAATTTGCGACACAAGCCCTTTCCTTTGTGAGACAAACGATGAGACTTAATTAACACCTTTTGACCAACTGAAAAGGTTTTTAAACGACCAGGACGATTAGCTGAATTCTCTCTTCTAGCAGCCGCAGATGCAATATTTTGCAAAGCCAGGTTCACAACTTCAGAATGCCGCAGTTTCTGTGTAGGCGGAAAAGGAACGATTTCAGAAATGCGATTTTTCGGTGCATTATTTTTTAATATCAGTATAGGCGGTAAAGAAGTTGAATCATTAGGAAGTTCATTCATAATGTTTTGAAAAATATGAAGATACTGATCCCACGTTCTGTGATTCTGATGACAATAAAGACGACACAATTTATTGATTTCCTTCATCCATCTCTCTGAAGCGTTAGATTGAGAGTGAAAAAGTGAAATGAAAATTGGTTTAATCTTACGACGCCGTAGAGTACGAAGCCAAATTTTAGAGCGAAGCTGTGGTCCATTATCTGATATAACCTTATCAACATGACCCACTTCTTTAAGAAAATGTTTGATGAAAGCATTAGATACTGAACGAGCTGTTGCTTTGCGTAAAGGTGTAAAACACACATATTTTGATGTCAGTTCCACTGCTACGAAAATGTACGCAAAACCATTAGCAGAACGAACCACAGGACCGAACAAATCGACTGCAGCCATGTCCTTTAATTTCACTGGAATGATAGGAAACAACGGTGCTCTGTGAGAAATAGTTGGCGGCTTAGCCGTTTGACATAATTTGCATTTGGCAAGAACAGATCGAATACGTTTTTCCATGTTACTGAAGTAGCAATTTTCTCACAAATTACGAAAGCATTTTCTGGGACCAAAGTGTGCATAACTGAAATGTGTGTACCAAATCAATTTATTAACCCACTCATCAGGAATACAAACTAACCAAACAGAGTTGTCGACCAATTTTCGTTTAAAAAGAATATCATTGCGAACTAAATAATGCTGTCTAATCGCTACGCTTTCCTTTCTCCTCCACTTCTCCTTAATGTCCTTCCAGATTGGATCCTTATTTTGCTCCTTAGCGATGTCCTGGAGCGAAGACGAAATAAAATTTTCGAACGCAACACCTTGAATATACATCAAACAATAATCGTTTTCTCTGCAGTCCTCCTCGGCACTTTGTTTCAAACCCATAGGTGCACGTGATAAAGCATCAGCAATAGTATTTGAAGAACCCTGTATGTAGACAACACTAAAGTCAAATTCCTGTAGATACAGCGCCCATCGTGACAATCTTCCATGAGTTAATTTTGTTGACATAAGAAATTCCAGAGCTCGATGATCGGTGTAAACCTTAGTATGTCTGCCATACAAAAAGATGCGAAATTTTGTGAAAGCCCATACAACAGCCTAAGCTTCAAGTTCCGTAATCGAATAATTCTTTTCCGATTTAGAGAGAACCCGACTTCTCTTTGCAATAGTCTTCTGTACTACAACGCCGTCTTCTTCTATCTCTTGAAATAAGTGTGCACCTAGGCCTTTGTATGATGAGTCCGTCGCCAAACAAAAATCTTTAGATAAATCCGGATGTGAAAGAAGTGGAGCAGCAACTAAAGCATCACGAAGTTGTTCAAATTCTGATTGAGCTTCCTCATCCCAACACCAATTAGAATTCTTTCCAGATAGTTCACATAAACGAGGTGTGGCCAAATTATCCAATTTAACAAAGCGTCTAAGAAAATTAGAGACACCAAGGAAACTAAGAACATCACGTTTTGTAGTAGGAACAGCATAATTACGAATAGCGTCTAGTTTTTCTGGATCAGGAAGAATACCTTCTGTAGAAATAATATGACCGAGAAATTTCACTTGAGAACGACCAAATTCAGATTTTTTGAAGTTCACTGTAATACCAACTCTTGCAAAAATACGTAATAATGAATCCAAAATTTTGTTATGCTCACTCCAAGAACGTTTAGCAATAAGAATGTCGTCAACATATGAAGTAATATTGTCACGAAGATAAACAGGTAAAATTTCGTTTAAATTACGAATGAATGCTGCTGAAGATACGGTAAGTCCAAACGGTAATTTCCGAAATCACTTTTGGGTAAAATAGTCATATCCGGTTATTTTTTACACGCTCTCTAGATAGATTGATAGTTGAAGAGTTGTTTCGATAGATGCAAAAAATAGTAAAAGAGTAGGCAGCAGTGCAGAAAACTAAAAGGGAATTAGCACCACTACAGCTCGGGGCCCTGTGCACGCTACGGCACATATTCACTTAGTGTAGCGAATCCCCTGAGGACCTCAATAGCCGCACATAAATTCCAATTTGTGACTTAATGGCCAATTTGGTGGAAGTGCGTACAGAAATTGATCTAACCATGAACATGGATGTATGTCATTCTTAGAATTGCGAAAGATCTTAAATTTCCGAACAGTCAAGAAGTGTTTATAGTCTAAGTTTTCTCCTCGTGGCGACAAAGACCTACCGCATCTGTCCCAGTCCGAATGTCGATTATTGTCAAGTTCGCGCGCCTGGCGCTCTCTTGTTGCATCCCGGAAATGAAACAAATTATTTTCTTCAAACCCTTCTGCTATCTGTGATTCCAAATTTCTTCTACCGTCTTTTCCTACGATTTTGCTTTCAATTTGTTTGACTTGCTTTGTAATACCTCAAATTCCCCTTTAACGCGTTCATTAAATTTTCCCCGATTTTCAACATGTTTATTAATGTTCTGGTACCCTTCGGTTTCTGCAAATGGTAATGGAGCTGTATCATCCAAATCTCTGTCCCCATTTAAACTAAGACTTGTCAATTTATCTGCAATCTCCTCAACTCTTCCCGATAAGTCATCTATTTGTTCTTTCTGTTTATTTACGTCTTCCGTAAGTGTCGCGACTCGAGTTTCAGTATTAACACATTTAGTTGTTAACTGTTCATACTGTTGTGTTAGGTTATTTTATCTGTCATTTGGTACTGATTCCTCGATTCTCTCAAATATTTCTTCCTTATCGTGTGCACGTTGTAAATTTAACTCTGAAAATTTTTGTACTATCACGCGATCTCTTTCTTCTTGTTCTCTATCCTGTTCCTTTTGTCTAATCTCTACTGCGATTAATCTATTATTATGAGAATTCAAAATCGGTTGTACTTCTTCTCTGATTTCTTTCTTTAATTCATCTTTCATATTTTTGAAACATGTCCCTATTCGTGAGTCTAACCGTGTTTCCATTGTTTCCATCTCTGTTTTAATTGTTCCTATTTGTGAGTCTAACCGTGTTGCCATTGTTCCCATATCTGTTTTTAATTCAGATCGTAACTGCTCCATTGTTCCCATTTGTGAGTCTAACCGTGTTGCCATTGTTCCCATTTGTGAGTCTAACCATGTTGCCATTGTTCCCATTTGTGAGTCTAACCGAGATCCCAAATTTAATATTGCACTCATCAACTGCTCCACAATGACTGGTTCGAAATTCCTTTCGCCCCTAACATTTCCCGCAAAACCAGCTTCCCTCATCATAGCTGTAAAGCTATCTGTGTTCGATACTATTCCAGAATCTTCTGTCATTAATCTCGTATTCTGATAATTCTTTGATTGTGAAAAATTTTGAACTGGTTCCGGACTATTTTCCGTGCTTATTAAATTGTTTTCCACTTCATTATTCATCATCCTGTTCTCCTGTGTTGGCGAGTTCGCCATGTCAACAATTTCGTCATTCTCACTATCCATCATTTTTGCCTTTTTCATCGATCGCGTAATCATTTACAAAACATACAAAACTCGTCACTATACGATAATTACACACAATGACACTTTGTCTCCAACAATACCATTCACACGAAATGCTTCCCGACAAACACGATTGGCGAACAACAGAAACATTCACAATTGCACAAAATTGTCAGACCTGTGTACAAGATATCAAAAATTAAATTCTGCAAAAATACCATTAGAAAAAAGACAAGACAACTACAAATGTTCATTACCAAATCTACACATGCAATACAGACTACAATTACTAAACTACAAATTACTACAACAATACTACTGTCTACTATTTTTACAATCAGAAGAATTCCAAGGGACGATCCGAAGCAGTGGTCGCCACGTGCATGGGGGCTTAATTTAAATAAATTTTATTATGCAAATATTTTTTACTGTCTGTCCGGTTACCGTAACTGGTTGGCCCTGTGTAGTTTTAGTACGCAATCTGACTGCTTGAATAACAACAAGAATGAAACAAACCTTCCATTAACACAATTAATTAATTAAGTCCCCAGCAACTATAAAACGTACGAAACCAAAGCATAAGTATAACTGTTCTGTGTGTGGAAGTGTGAATCAACGTACTCATCTGGCACGGTTCTTCGTCAATAAGACAAGATATTTTGAACACCATTTATACTGAAGCAATTAAAAAAATAGAAATACTGTAATTGCGTAATGAAACCAGAATTACACTCTAATACAAGAACACAAGCCAGATGCTTTGTTGACTGAACCTGTAATGACGCATTATTTAAGACACTGAAATTAAAAAAAGGAAAGGAAATTTTTTTTTACCTCATATATATTGACGAAAAGCACTCTGATCGTTACAATACCTCCATTCGAACAACATCTGCTGTCTAGCCCATCAAAACTGCATAAAACATGGAACAAGCACTCTCCACTACGACTTCACAACAACTCTCCACTCCGACTTCACAACAAGCACTCTCCACTACATCTCAACAAGAACCGCCTACCACCGCTTCTCGACAAGAACTGCCAGTGGAGGCGGCTGAATAATACTCTTTGGCGCAATCTCTGGCGCTGTGGCTCAGTGTAGCCACCTTTCACACTGGGCGACTCGCGCCGCGGGCCGCTCGCGTTCTCCGGCCGTGGGAACACACTCCGCCACAGCCTGGAACCTCTAAAGTCTGGAAACTCTACAAGCCCCACAAAAGAGCTGGTTGTGCAAATT
Organism: Schistocerca americana; assembly: GCF_021461395.2. Lineage (NCBI taxonomy): Eukaryota > Metazoa > Arthropoda > Insecta > Orthoptera > Acrididae > Schistocerca > Schistocerca americana. The sequence goes on from NC_060129.1 coordinate 82,676,931, forward strand.
ACAAATGTGTGCAACTAAACTATCGCCCTTCAATTCTGCCTCGTATGAGGTCGTTTTATCTGCATTTTCAGTTTATATCGTATGATAAATTTTAAGTTGTTCAGATAGCATGCGTATGTCTGAAAGCATTGCGCGGGGACTACTAAGGTTCATTTTGTCCTCTGAACCTCCGCGAGTAAGTTTATGGGCGTTCCTTCAGCAGAGAGGGCCGCTGGGAAAGCTCGCCAGCAATACACCGGCGGAAAAAAATTGCAGCACAAAAAATATAATTACTGTAGAGTAATGAAATTGCGAGAGTACATCTCCCTAGGTGACACAGCTTAAAGCTTAGAAGAGAACCGTGAAGTACAAAAGCCGCTGCCTCAGCTCGAAGTAAAGCAAAGGTGAAAAAGCTGAAGTAAGGCATCCTGCAGCTCTTTTAATGTAAATGTTTGTAAAAGTAACATTTGCATTTCCTGGTCAACTCCTACGATTAACCCATTTTATTTTCCGTGTATGCTGTAAGCTACGGGTAAAGACACAAGCCGGACATGCACTTGCGTGTCAGATGTGACAGCATTCGGCGCCCCACATATTGCCCACGATGCTAACACAACACTGGCTGCAGATTCCAACAGGGGGCGGGACTGGAGCTATCAAATGATGTCGACAGCACGAGGCTACGGAGCGTGGCTGAACTGCTTAGTTGACGAGTAACTCACGACAGTGCTACAGTGCCAGTGCTGTTGATGCAAAGCAGAGCAATGGCGCCGATAAACAAAGCAAACATTGCGTTATATCTTCAGTAACAGTAGCCAAAGTCGAGATTTGATCAGAAAGGAACAAGAAATTTCGTTGAGTGTGAAAAAAGTGGCGCATGAGTCAGTGGAATGCGTGGTGTCGTGCGAACAGTGTACAAGAGGAGTGCAGTGATGGCGATACGTGCACGGCACTAGAAAGTTGTACTGAAACAGGTGTGCTGTAGTTCATCGTCGTTGTCGCACAGAGGGCCGCAGCTCCCGTTTGCAGTCAAACGTAGTGAAGGACAGTCGCTGTCCAAGGAGCGGATGCTAAACATAATCACGTACTTGGAAAATCGCATACAGCATAGCAAAAGAACAATTACGAACATATTTTGAACAAGTCAGCAGAAATATGACCGTTAGTGTGTAAGGAAAGCTACAGACATTCAACGGAGGACAAGGTATACTTGTCAAAAAAACTGGTGTTTGCGCGTTTCAATAATGCTCGACATACATTTTAGAGATTTCAAGAGAAGCAGTGGATGCTTCCATGACGTCAAACATTGCATACAGAAGTGTGAGACGTGAGATAATGAAATTTCGAAGAAAGCGTCAATTTGACGATGCACAGCAAACTACAGGATCGACCGAAATATTTGTAGATGAGATAAGCAAATTTGCCCCGTCGTTGAGCAAGGAATTTGTTTTCAACTGCAGCCAATCGGCATTTGAAGAGGAAACGTACATGAAAGGGACCCTGGAAATTAGAGGTACCAAGACAGATCAATCAAGATCATTTATTATCAATTCGCATTCGTATACAGTTATGCCGACTGATTAACCAGATGGTAAATTGGCTGGAACGCAATTTATTGCTCTGCGTCCTTTGATTCTTTCTCGTGTGTGTAATTTTGGCAAGGGTCGTAGGGAATATTTACGTCACAGCAAACAAGAGTGGGAGAGCAGACGTAAGAGAACTACAGCTATTGTATGATCACTGCTTTTGGCCAATAGCTCGTCAAAATAGGTGTTTTTTCTTGATTCCTAGGCTGCGCATAGAAATCATACACTTAAAGAACAAGCTACCGCTCCTGGAAAGTGTGTGACATAGCAGTTCGTACCATCTGGAACCTCCAGATGAATAGTACCTCCAGATGTCTGTTTTTTCTGTGCGTATGAAACATATTATAACACTACCTGCAGCAACGCCTTAAAGGACAGCCAGTTTCACGATAAGCTCCACGACAGGCTGTTTCGCATTCGGTTGCACGCCATCACTTTCCTTCAGTTCTCGTCACCCTGTTACTCCAATGTCATTTGTATACGTATTCCTTAAGAGTGGATACCTAGCTGAGCGTCCTCATAATAAATGTAGTCCTTCACTGTCAGGCAGAAATCGTATAATTTTTAATAACAGCATATGTAAGCCAAGCCACCTGTGAGTGTTTGATAAGTGGACTGTGCATAACGTCTTATGAATCCGTACAGCACGAAACAGCACTTACCGGAACGGTGACAGTACTGCGACCATAGCACATATTCACCGATACTGAGATCCGATGTAACACTTGGAGTAATGACTTGGTCGTCGGCGGAGAAGGAAGGCCGGATGTCACATTGGGTAAGGGGAAGGAGGTGGTGTTGGTTATGGTGGCGGTGAATACGGTGAGAGAGGATGGCCTCGAAGACCTTACTGAACATGGAGGTGAGGCAGATGGGACGATAGGAAGAGGCATCAGATGGGGGTTTGTTATGTTTAGGGAACAGCAGAACATGGGAAGTCTTCCACAGGTCAGGGTAAAATCCAGTGGAGAGGAGAACATTGTTGAAGGTAGCAAGGACAGACAGGAAGGATGTGGGGGATTCCTTGAGGTGGCGGTAGATGACGCCATCATGACCAGGGGCGGTGTTGAGTTTGGAGCGGAGGACGATTGTGGTGATGGTGCAGTAATGGGAGTGTTGATGTCTGAGGGCTGTAACCGATCCAAGTACTGGAAGCTAGGGGCGAGCGGGGGGACAGAGGTGTCCGTGCCGTCAAGGATGGTGGGGAAGAGGGAATACTCAAAATGGGGATCGTCAGGAATGGAGAAGACCTCGGATAGGTGTGAAGCAAAATGTTTAGCTTTACTGAGGTAGTCAGGAAAGGGTCAATCGTCATGGAGTATGGGGTAATGCAGGGTGGGATGGCTACCAGTAAGGCGGTGGAAGGCTGACCAGTACTTGGAGGAGTTGACAGGGAGGGTGGAGTTGAGGCGTGTGCATGTCTGGCGCCAGTCCCAGAGTTTTCTTGTTGTAAGGAGTTCCCAGATGTGTCGCTATAATTGCCGGTGGTGGGTGAGAGTATCCAGGTCACGGCTGCGGAGGAAGGAGCGGTAGAGACAGCGGGATTGACGCAGAAGAAGGGCTGCCTGTGGAGGAAACGTTGGGCAGTGAGAGTGGATGAGTTTGGAAGGGACATGAGCCTCCACAGCGTCAGTTATGGTCTTCTTGAGGAAGGAAGAGGCATGGGTGATGTCATCAGGGTGGTGAAAGGTGAGGGGGTGGCTTTTGACCAATAAGGCAATGGATTCCTGTTAGGCATCCTAATTGGCACGGTGGACAGGCTTTGGAGGGGCAGCTGTGTGGGCGGCTGCAGGGGCGGGAGAGGTAGAGGAGATGGTGAGAAGGACAGGGAGATGGTCACTACCAATGGGATCGAGGACATAAACGGCGATGCAACCAAGGAGGTTGGGGAAGCGAGGATAACATTGGGGGTGGAGTTACTTTCAGGATGGGTGTGCTGTGGGAGAAGAACAAGGTCAACATGGAGGGTGGCAAGGAATGGATGCCACTGCCAAAGGGTGGCAGGGTCACAGCTGTGGATGTTGAGGTCAGCGGCGATCACATTGGTGGAGAAGGTACGGTCAACATGGGAAATGAAGTCAAAGGGGAGAGGAGCTGCATGGCAGATATAGATAGTGGCACAGTGAGGGAGGGAAAAAATAGGCTGAGGAGTTCGAACGGGTCATTGAGGACAGGTTGTGGCCGGACAGGGAGATGCTTGAGGTGGCCTATAGCGACCCCGCCTTGGGCTAGGGGTAGGGGATTGTTAGAGCAGTGAAGGAAATAGGGGGAGGTGCGGACAACAGAGTGGGGTTGGGGGAAGGTTTCATTAAGGATGGAGGAGTCTACCTGGTGCTGGGAGAGGGTATGCATGAAGAGGTATTTGTTTGCAGGGAGGGAGAGAATGTTGAGGTAGAGGATACTGCTGATGCGCCAGGAGGTTGGCGGTGGGAAGGATGCGGGAAGGGGAGAGAGGGGCCTAAACAAGGGTGTCAAGGCAGGTGAAGGTAAAGTGGGCCTGGCTGTGGGAGTAGGTGGCATAGGTGTTTAAGTGGAAAACAGAGCGGGTGGCAAGGGAAATCTGCTGGAGTGTGTGGGGGCGCTGGAAGCCTTGGATGTTCTGCAGGACAATGGTGAGGAGCTGGATGATGTCTTCTGCTGTAGGCGGAGGACGGAGGGAACTGTGAGAGTGGATGGTTGAGTAGACGGGGCGAACAGGGACAGTGAGTTCAGGGTTGGTGGGGGGGTTTGCCTTTGCATTTGGAGGAATAGGTGGGGTGAGGTTCATTGCAGGTGTTGCAGGAAGGTGGGAGGCGAGGTTGGGACACTGATTAAGGAAGTGGGAGGCTTCACAATGGGGGCAGGTGGGTGGGTTCTTGCAGTTTTGGTTGAGGTGGTCGTTGTACAGGAGACAGCTCTAGCAGCGGTAGGATTGAGGAGGGGAACGTGACAGGTCAACAGGGTGGCAGCAGTTGAAAATCAGGGCTCCCTGCATGAGGAGGTGGTCAATGGAGGAGGTGGACTCGGTAAATATACACATGATGAAAGTAGGGCCAGAGGAGTTGTAAATACAGCAGGCCAAGTGGACTTCCAGGGCAGGGTGGGCGTTCAGTTCTGCCAACACCTCAGCCTCCATGACCACAGCGCTGAGTTTTGTGATGACGGCAGTGAGGGTTGGCGGATGACGAGGCGGTTGGGGCTGATGAGGAGAGGAGGATGTAAGGAAGGCGGTGAGGGATGCCTGGGGCCCAAAGGTGATGCAGGGAGGAGGCCGGAGGAGATCAGTATGGAAAGAGGGAGAGGGAGACTTGATGAGAACAGAGTCTCTGCGAGGGATAAGTTGGGTGATTGGTGCAGTGGGGATGTAATTTTGGATTTCAAGGGTGAGGGTGAGAGCATCCAGGAATTTCAGATCAGGGTTGGCTAGGACGATGGTATACAGGGAGGGGGCTGGAGAGGAGGGAGGTGGGGTGGTATCCATGGTGGAGTCAGAGGGAGGTGGGGCAGGTAGTGGATTTTTGGAAGATTTTTATGCAGGTCGTGCCTGGGAGGAGGGATGAGGGACTGGATGGATGGGGAGGTGGTGGAAGGGAGGGCCCTCCTGTGAGGCAGTAGCACCGGGTGAGAGGGTAGGGCACTCTGTGGCAGCGACTGTGGCGCAGCAGGGGGTGACTCGGGCAGGGGAAGCAGTGGTAGTTGCATGGGGGAGAATGAGAAATTCGTCTCGGTGGGCGACAGGAGCGGAAGGGGGATGGGAGCAGGGGCAGGGGCAGGGGCAGGAGCAGGAGCAGGTGCAGGAGCAGGGGTAGGAGCAAGAGTGACATACAGGTGGGGATACAGTGATGAGGCGGAGATAGATGGGGAGGAGACTGTAAGTAGGGGAGGTGGATGAGACAGGCTAATCCCAGAGGAAGCACTCCATGACGTTACAGTGGGGGCAGGTGAAGGGGAGATGATGGTGGTAGCTGGGGTGTCCATGATTGCAGGCAGTCCCCAAGGGCAAGAGGAGAAGCCGAAGTACAAAAGGAACTAAAATGGGGGGTGGCGACGAGCACTGGGCGGTGGCGAGCACAGGGAGACGGCGGCGGCGGCAGCAGTAGCAGCAGTACCAGCGAGCACCGAGAGACAGCGACCCGGTGGCGGCGGTGGCGGCGGCGACCGGACGGCGAGCAGCAGTGACAGCTTGCAGATGGGCAACAACACGACAGGTGCGGTTGGGGATCTTCCACGTCGAAGATACACCCTGAGTGTAGCCCAGGCAGTGTGAGTCCTCGATCTGGAAGTTAGAGAATCCAACCCTCGAATCCGTCTAAGCACCTGTGCTCCAGGCATTGTAGCACAGCTGCGGGCGCCGATAGGCTGCCCTGTGGAGTGTGGCCAGCACACAGCGCCAAGCTGGCGGCAGTGGCGCTCGCGTATATCAGGAGTGCCGCCTGGGCGCTGTCATCTAGGCATGTGCGTCCGAACTCGACGTGTCGCGATGCCAGAGTTTGGAACTTTACTTGCTAATTAATACACATGAGGGAATAGTCACACTTGATATGTCGAAATATGCTATGATTGTGTTTACCATTCGCAATAAACGTAATTTAAATTCTACATGGCTAATTTCGGTTGCTGATACACTCTCTGGACTTACCTAAAAATAACATCTGACATGTGGCTATTTGCTGGTTTCACATTAGAAACTACAAGGAGGAAGGACACTCCTTGACCTCGCTACCTACCCGCTTTCAGAGGCAGTGATTTGTGCACACGTGAGTAAGTGTAGCGTACGATTTTCTCAGAAGCGCTCTGTATCAGAAATGTTGCTCCAAGGCTTTGATAAAAACAGGAGCCACAATTCAATTTTTTGCAGCTATGGCTTTTAATTTCTGGTAAGTGTTATGAATCATGTTGCTAGTGACTGTGAAACATCCAAATGTTCAAATGTGTGTGAAATCTTATGGGACTTAACTGCTAAGGTCATCAGTCCCTAAGCTTACACACTACTTAGCCTAAATTATCCTAAGGACAAACACACACACCCATGCCCAAGAGAGGACTCGAACCTCCGCCGGTACCAGTGATACAGTCCAGCCTTAGACCGCTCGGCTAATCCCACGCGGCTGTGAAACATCCCCTTAGAAAATTATGTATTACTGTGGTGATAAACCTCTTACGTTATTTGATTTTCAAACAGCTGAGCAAAACTGAACGTACTCAGACATTTATCTCTTTGCTTATTCTTATCATCCCTATACTGACACACAATTTTTTTAAGCGCAACGCAATCTGACTTTCAATGAGCCCTACAAAAGTCCGCGCCCAGTAGCTGAGTGGTCAGCGCGACAGACTCTCAATCCTAAGGTCCCGGGTTCGATTCCCTGCTGAGTTGGAGATTTTCTCCGCTCACGGACTGGGTATTGTGTTGTCCTAACCATCGTCATTTCATCCCCATCGACGGGCAACTCGCCGAAGTGGCGTCAAATCGAAAGACCTGCACCAGTCTAGCGGTCTAACCGACGGGAGGCACTCGTCACACGACATTTTTTTTATCCCCACAAAAGAATGGCCCTGACTGACAGTAACCTATACCTTTCATGAACTTAACTCACAAAAATCTTCGTTACTTAAACTACTGCATTACAGCGTGCGCCAATACTGCCAGCTGAATAAAAGATTCTAACTACCGAAGGCACTAAATACTGATAGGCATAGTTAGCAAATGAAAGATTTTGATAGAGAACAAACAATGTATATACCTTAATAATGTTGAAAAGTCATCATATATATATATATATATATATATATATATATATATATATATATATATATATATATATCAGTTCATGATATGCAGTATTAGAAATTTACTCTTTCTGATGGACACACGTCCAGATTGTCCGCTCTCTAAATTCTGCCATCTCTCTCCCCACATTCACCACTGCCGGCGGCTCACCTCCAACTGCGCAACGCTATGTGCGGTTCACATCCAACTGCCCAACACTACAATAGCAAATATACCAACAATACAAACCAGCCACAAACTGCACACAGCACAGTCAGTGATTTTCATGCAGAGCGCTGCGTGGCGTTACCAACATAGAAACCTAAACAGCCTACATACAACTGTAACTCATGACATAAGAACAGTCGTAAAAATATCCAGAGACGAGTAGCACGGATTGTCAATGACAACAATTTTCACATCTGACATGAAATTCCCCTGTCAGAGAACTGAGGTCCATCTCAACCAGTTCCCAAGTGTACATTTTGTAGGGAGCTGTGTGCAGTGCAGGTGCGGAGTTGAATACCTCTAAGAGTGTCACAGCTGACATCGGCACATAATGCTGCACGCCTCCAGTGGGCCAAACAGCACAGGAACCAGACAGTAGGTGACTGGGTGTGCGTGTGGTTTTGGCTGAAGGGTCGCCATTTCCCCAAACTACCAGTGAGCTTACTTCAACGTATTCATGATGTGTGTGCTATGGACAATCACGTCTTCCAACAAGACACATTCAACATTGTTAAGCAAGAAGAAGAGTGCAAGCCCTATTCATGGAAAACACGACCGCACCATAACACTACTGCCTCCGAATTTTACTGTTGGCACTAGACACGCCGGCCTATGACGTTCACCGGCCATACGCCATACCCACACCCTGCCATCGGTTCGCGCATTCCGTACCGTGATTCGTCACTCCATACAGCGTGTTTCCACTGTTCAATCATCCAATGTTTACTTGACAGGATTCGTGGCAGAACAGTCTTCTTTTCATTGTAGTAAATCAGCCGGAGGACGTAGTCGAGAGTTGTTTCCCTGATTCTAAAATTTCAGATGCTACTCAACTGCGTTGAACTGAATGTTTCCAGATCGTAAACAATGTGATAGGAGAGAGCCATAACAACGCAGAACGAATTTCCAAGAAAACTGAGACACACTGAATTCAGTGTTCTCACTGATGAGTCAACAGATGTAGAATATGTTAAAACCTCGTGTGTTTTGGTTTGGTATTTTGATAAGGACACAAATAAAACTGACGTAATTTTCGGAACCTTTGAGATATTTTAAAACATGGCGAATATGATAAGGTGAGACAAGTAAAAATCTTTATAGTAATATAATGCTTCCATTTTCTGAGTACAATGTTTCTCAAAACAATCTTATAAGATTTAGTTGTGCTGATGGCAATTATATGATGCGATCAAGAAACACTCTTGCTACTCGCTTAACTGAACAATGTCCTGGACTAATTATACTCAAATGCATATGTCATATTTTTACATATGTGTCAGTGAAGCTGGTAAATGCCTTTCCAAACCTAGCTAGGAATATTCATAACCATTTTAAAGCTAGTGTTAAGTGTCAGGATGTGCTATACACAGGCCTCCATACAGTATAGACGCACTTGCCTTTTAAGGACATGTTTATCCTTTAGTGGGAAGCCACGTACGCAGGAACGCATATTTGCGTAACGATATCATTGCGGATGTGCTCCAGGAATACTCCAGCTTCTTACGTGCGTGTGTGTGGGAAGAGCAGGCAAGTGTGCTGGCGTCATATCCCAGCTGTGACCGCAGGCGGCTAGCGGTTTGCGGTCAGCTGAAATCCTGTTTGTGCTCCAAACTGAGTCCCGGTTGCGACAGCGCGGCTGTGGGCGTTATAATGCAGGGCGTGCGAGGCCAGCGACACGGACCGAGACCGTACAGTTTGGGGCCCACCGTACGGGCCAACCCAAAATCACTACAGCGGTGACACATGACTGCAGCTAACACTTACCAGTACATTGATAAGCATTACAGACAATGTAAAATTAACTTCAGAATTTCCATCGTTATGCAACAGCTGCGAATCCGAAGCCGCTGCACACTTTAGAATCAGCACCTCCCAAAACGTTGAATCCGTCGTCCTTGCCACGACGGTAGTGCGTTTCCTGCCCGCTAGAGTTCTGGCCCTGACACCAACTCATTTCTTTTCCAGGGGTTATGTGAAATACCTATGTCTAAAACCATTCCACAACACAAATCGCTCATTTCTGATGCGACAATTCATCCACAGACGCATCTAAATGTATGATACGAAATGTTCTCGCTTACATACTGTCTGTGTCGACAAGGGCTTCATACAAAATATCTATAAAGAATCTAAAATAAATTTGCTCCGTACGGAATATCTACAGCCACTGGTAATCGCTTCATTCTGTTTTATCTGTATACCTAGAGATACAAATACGTAATTTATAAATTTTACATAAGAATATGAAGAAAGACTCAGAAGACTAAAAGGATTCAGTAGACGTCTAGACAATCTTACCCGGCGATTATCAGTGCAAGGGACAATATAGAGAGCCTGTGATACCTTCATGTCATTTATGAACCAAGGAAAATATTGGACAGCGTAGGCTACAATAGTCTAGTCCCACCTCCACCTCCACTGTTTAGCAGCAAGGCTATGCAGGAGTGGGGTGGCCTGCGTGCCTCAGTGATGCAGACAGCCATACTGCAGATGCAACAACGTGGAAGGGGCGTCTATACAGCAGCCAGACCAACATATGGTTCCCGAAGAGGAGGGCAGCCTGTTCTTTAGTTAGAGGGGACCAGTGCAGATGAGTGTCAGAAGGTCTGGCCCTGCAACATTAGCCCACCGGCCCTCCATACGTTGGTGTTATGGGTGGATGATGGCAAGCAGAAAATACAAGTGTCATGCTCCCATCGTAGCAGAATCTGAAATGTGATACAGAATAATTCTGAAGATAAGATGGTGAAATAGAATATATAATGAAGAGGTACAGGATCGAACTGGTAGGAAACAATAGAGCCACTGTCTGACTAATAGAAGGAATCGATTGCCAGGATACATCCTCAGATATCAAAGAATCGTTAAGTAGGTAACCGAAGGAAGTGTGAGGTAGTGCAAAAAAAAATCGCAAAAGCAAGCAATCAGTGGTTGGAGGTATCAGAAATTCCTTACGTCACTAGGTACACCTGAAAACATTACATACAGACACGCTGCATCCTGGTGCGCAAGTCAGTTTGCGACACATTGTTCATAATATCCAGTACTGCTGACGACAAAGAACTATACAGACTTTCCCTCAGACCACAACTCAAACATGTCCTACGGACGTAAACAAACTATAGAGTGTTAGTAAAATATTGGTCAATATTTTTGCTTCGCACGAGAGCTATTCGTGGGTTGCCATACTGCTCTACATGTGTTCTTCAGAAATACACTGTAATGTCCTTTCGGACATGCATGTCCGAGGAAACATTCCGTCGTATTTGTGAACAACACAGGAACTGTAGTATTGCATTTTTCCGCCAATACCGGACAATCGATTGTCAATTAACATGTCTCACCTGTTGGGGAATATATTTAGTCTAAGTACGAGTGCAAGGGGTTGCAGACATATGGTTGACGACATATGGAAATCATGGTCTGGTCTTGAATAAAAGCAAGTGAATTTACGCTAATGGACAAGATTTTATGCGCCATATCGTTACATAAGTACTTGAATGTCAATTATATAGTTGGTAGGACACTGGCATTTTCCTGTGTTTGTTTGTGACTGAAGCTTCACATTTTTTTCATTTCTTTCCCTGTGCGACTAGCTCGTACTTCCTGTTCCACTTTCTCCTGAACGTGAATTTGGCGTTCCACGTTCGCTCCAAAAACTAAACGCAAGCACACACTCTCAGATGAGAACAGCAGACAGTAAAGCTCTGTATCATCTACAGTTCGATGGAAACACAACACAGTGACAAAGAAAGAAATAAAGAACTATTTACCCATTGCGTGATAATGGAAAGACTACTGTAGCGATGAAAATTAATACATTGCGCTGGGTGAGAGCAGTAACACGCGATAGTGCTCTGTCTATACCAGTGGTACAGGCACCAGTCCCTCACCCTGTAAATGCACACTCACACACACACACACATAGTCAGAAGGTTAAGAGCTGCAAAGACGACAAATTTAATCTTATTGAGGTAGTGGATAAGTTGCAGAACATAGTAAATGAAGGAGAAGTTCCAAGTGAACCCTACTCTTATTGACAAGAGGATGTACTGCTTATGGAAACATTAGGAACGGCCGGGTTCAGACATCCTGTCCATTTCCTCCATAGTGTTGCCCATCAAACCTCAACCATGCTAACCAGACACACCTTGAATCAAGCCATTCCAAAAGCCAGGCAATTGTATAAGACAAACAACCACTTCTCATCCTCATAACTACTGCCTCGTGGAAATATGCTATCCAAATTACTAACTCGCTAAAATACACAGAACTACGCCTCGACTGTAAAGAAAGGTGAAAACTGCAAGTACAAATCATACAACAAAAGTGTACAACAGAAGGATACTTCTGTAGCTACTTACTGACCAAACAGGGGAACTGTATCCCTCTACTGTCCTCCACACCTCCAAACCTGGGAATTGACTTGTCTCATTTTCCAGAGCTGGTATTTTCTATGAACGCCCCCCGTGAACATCAAATGAATGACTACTGTCGAATAATGTTCAGAGAAATTTGTTGCCAAAGCTTTCGTCTGCCGCATTCTATAGACAAGTTGCGTAAATAGTCACTCAGCAATTCGTGAAGAATTCCAATGCAACACGCTGACCAGTGAAATCTGATTTGCAAATACGACATCATAAGGTATAGATTCTTCTAAGATATTTCTGCAGCCGTGGCCCTAGTTCCGCATCGAGCACCAGGTGGGAGGGTCGCCAGTTTACTGCCTCACCTCAGAACGTGCATACCTGGACAGCTTTCCCTCAGCGTTTTCGTGTCCTCGTGTGTAACAACAGTTTACTTTGGCCTCTTAGACTGATGTGAGGGGTATACGATGTGAACGCTAGTCCACTCAATATCCTTCACAGAGTTACAGAAGGATCCGTTCAGTGGAGATGGTAGTAAAGAACAACACTCCTTCCCATCTACTGTTTCGTCAGTACCGCATTCATACAACATATAATGAGGAAGTAGCGACGTTCTTTCTCATCACCTACAGTGCCCACCTCTGATCTAATATGCTAGTGGAGGATATTTGTATTGAAGTCCTCCTTGGAACAGCGTCGAAATTGGCGTTAGCTGATCTCGTTTCTACTGCCCACGAGATTGTTGCCACGTCTTGGCCAGGTGGAATGGAGCAACAGATGAATGCGCATCTACCTGCTCCTAACTTTTCAGTTTGATCTTCGGCGCAGGGTCGTGAAACTGTTGTTAGCAGGCTGGCTGTGTCCGCAGTGCAACACAAGAGATGTCATATACAGGACAGAGAGCAGTTGGGTACATCTACTCCTCACACAGCGCTCCCTGAAGTGAGTCTGTTTGTTGTTATATACTGTAGTGCTGACTCCTGCTCTACTGGTGGGATCGATGGTGCGAAAGAGGAAGTTGAGGTAGCTGGTGTGTGTCCTAGCATCTTCCTTAAACATACAGGCGTGGGGCAGTCGTTGGGATTTCTGGTGCTGCTATGATTAAACAACAGAATAAGTGAGACGCCTCTAAATTTGTCTGTTCCGTTTAATTCACCCTTTCCTACGACCACTTACCGTCTTTCTCCTGTTACTCCCATTAAGCCGATTGGTGGCCAGGATGTCCTTCTTTATCCAGATGTGATACTTGACTCCTCTCATGTGTGCCGATCAGAATTGCAAGACAGAGCCTCTGCTTCAGATTGTTTTTCAGTAATCTGGCTAATGTTCGAGAACAACGTACGTACCTGACAGCAGTCGCTCTATTGCCTCGTAATCGCTATAAGCAATGCATCTTGAGCGGGTGGCAACTCGTAAAAGGAAGATAATGGGTCCTGGCTCGAAACTAGCTATCAAGTGAATAAAAAAGTGAAATATCCCACATTGTCTGGTTTTTCGTTGTACTGATATTTTGTTTCAGCCAGTATGTTGCTAAAAACGTCCTTAATTTAAGTCTTTTTGTCAGGGTCCTCCAGGAAGCCGAAGAATACCTCGCATCTAATGACTTCACTAGTGTCATAAACTTAGTATTATCAACCAAAGAAAATGAAAGGTAAGAGTTGTATCGAGTGAACGGAAGTGTACGGGTATAGAGGAAACCTCATGAATCCGAGGACTCTGCATGTCAGCAGGGATTGTTCATGCTGGTGGAGGCTCTGTAATGGTGTTGGGTGTGTGCCGTTATTGGCTGATATGCGACCCCTGATACGTCTAGATTCGACTCTGACAGGTGACACGTACATACGAATCCTGTCTGGTCACCTCATTCATGTCAATTGTGCATTCCGACGGATTTGGACAATTCCAGCAGGACAATGCGACACCCTACACATCCACAATTGCTACAGAGTGGCTCCAGGAACACTCTTCTTTTAAACACCTCCGCTGGCCCAAAAATCTCAGACTCGAACATTATTGAGCATATGTGGTGTGCCTTGCAACGTGCTGTTCAAAAGAGATCACCAGTCCCTCGGACTATTACGGATTTATGGGCAGCCCTGGATGATTCATTGTGTTATTTCCCCTAAAAATCATTCAGACATTAGTCGTTTTGCGGCGCTTCTGCGAGCTCACGGGGACACTACACGATATTAGGCTTGTGTACCAGTTTCTTTGGTTCTTCAGTGTATAACGTAACAATTCAGAAATGTAATGGGGATGATACAGAAATGCACAACGTTTCAATGTATAGCTATGCTGATATTGAATGACAGGCAGACCCTGAACCTGAATGTGGAAGTTCAAGGAGTGTACGCCGACCTACATATGAAGAAACGATCGCCATAATAAAATAAGGGAAATCAGAGGTCGCACGGAAATATATAAGCGATGTTTTTTCCACGCGCTATACTTGATTGAAATAACAGAGAATTTTGAAGGTGGTTCCATGAACCCTCTGACAGGCACTTAAATGGGATTTTCAGAGTATCCATGTACACTACTGGAAATTGAAATAAGAACACCGTGAATTCATTGTCCCAGGAAGGGGAAACTTTATTGACACATTCCTGGGGTCAGATACATCGCATGATCACACTGACAGAACCACAGGCACATAGACACAGGCAGCAGAGCATTCACAATGTCGGCACTAGTACAGTGTATATCCACCTTTCGCAGCAATGCAGGCTGCTATTCTACCATGGAGACGATCGTAGAGATGCTGGATGTAGTCCTGTGGAACGGTTTGCCATGCCATTTCCACCTGGCGCCTCAGTTGGACCAGCGTTCGTGCTGGACGTGCAGACCACGTGAGACGACGCTTCATCCAGTCCCAAACATGCTCAATGGGGGACAGATCCGGAGATCTTGCTGGCCAGGGTAGTTGACTTACACCTTCTAGAGCACGTTGGGTGGCACGGGATACATGCGGACGTGCATTGTCCTGTTGGAACAGCAAGTTCCCTTGCCGGTCTAGGAATGGTAGAACGATGGGTTCGATGACGGTTTGGATGTACCGTGCACTATTCAGTGTCCCCTCGACGATCACCAGTGGTGTACGGCCAGTGTAGGAGATCGCTCCCCACACCATGATGCCGGGTGTTGGCCCTGTGTGCCTCGGTCGTATGCAGTCCTGATTGTGGCGCTCACCTGCACGGCGCCAAACACGCATACGACCATCATTGGCACCAAGGCAGAAGCGACTCTCATCGCTGAAGACGACACGTCTCCATTCGTCCCTCCATTCACGCCTGTCGCGACACCACTGGAGGCGGGCTGCACGATGTTGGGGCGTGAGCGGAAGACGGCCTAACGGTGTGCGGGACCGTAGCCCAGCTTCATGGAGACGGTTGCGAATGGTCCTCGCCGATACCCCAGGAGCAACAGTGTCCCTAATTTGCTGAGAAGTGGCGGTGCGGTCCCCTATGGCACTGCGTAGGATCCTACGGTCTTGGCGTGCATCCGTGCGTCGCTGCAGTCCGGTCCCAGGTCGATGGGCACGTGCACCTTCCGCCGACCACTGGCGACTACATCGATGTACTGTGGAGACCTCACGCCCCACGTGTTGAGCAATTCGGCGGTACGTCCACCCGGCCTCCCGCATGCCCACTATACGCCCTCGCTCAAAGTCCGTCAACTGCACATACGGTTCACGTCCAAGCTGTCGCGGCATGCTACCAGTGTTAAAGACTGCGATGGAGCTCCGTATGCCACGGCAAACTGGCTGACACTGACGGCGGCGGTGCACAAATGCTGCGCAGCTAGCTCCATTCGACGGCCAACACCGCGGTTCCTGGTGTGTCCGCTGTGCCGTGCGTGTGATCATTGCTTGTACAGCCCTCTCGCAGTGTCTGGAGCAAGTATGGTGGGTCTGACACACCGGTGTCAATGTGTTCTTTTTTCCATTTCCAGGAGTGTAGTTGTAGATGTAGGACTTCTGCTGCAGCACCTGGAGACCTGGTCAAGTCGGCATGACAGCGGGTATGGAGCAAAATCAGAAGGAGTGCTAGGACTGAGCATACGGAGAAGTAACAGAGGTGGTTGTGGAATTCAAACTGCAGTGTTTGGCAGAAGGACGAAGTTGTTTTCGTGAAATTCTCAAAAAAAATGGTTCAAATGGCTCTCAGCACTATGGGACAACATCTGAGGTCATCAGGCCCCTAGACTGAGAACTATTTAAACCTAACCAACTTAAGGACATCACACACATCCATGCCCGAGCAGGATTCGAACCTGCGACCGTAGCAGCACCGCGGTTCGGGACTGAAGCGGTAGAATAGCTCGGCCACAGCGGCTGGCGTGAAATTCAGTTAGGTAAATTTACAGAAAAGAAATGCGAGGCAAAATGTGCTACATTTACGTTGAAACTATTGCACGTCTCAAGTAGGAACCTCGAGAACGAAGTAAGAGAGATTTATGTGCGTGCAATGGTATCTATTCTGTCACACACACTCGGTAAATATGGCAAAGAAACAGTAGATACTTTCGTTAAAGTACCATGCTTAATGGTTACCAGCAATGTGTCGTCTGGCAAGAAAAACAGTTCTGGTTGCAGCGACACAGGGCAGCCAGAAAGGTATTCCAGAAAGAGCTGAGGGGGTTAGGGTTAAAAGCTGGGAAAGGTATGTGCTGCACCAACTGGCCACTGCCCGTAGGGGAGGCCCCTATAAGTTGGTCAGAGAGAAAAAATAAGATCTCTCAAGGTTCTCTCGACAATCAGAGATGGCGACCAAATGACAGAGTCCTGGCAGGAGTCTGCCGAGGTCCTTCTACAGATTCTGTTACCAGATGATGAGGAGAATGAGGACAATGAGATTCAATGCCATATCTGTAGGGAACATCATGTAGAGTAGAGCAACAGCACCCCTTTTAGAAGGAAGAAGTGGCAGTACATATTAAATGTTTCAGAAGGGGGAAGGCTCCAAAGCCAGATGGCATAGTAGCAGAGGTTGTACAATTCCTCGCCCCTCAGCTAATAGGACCTCTGACAGGGCTCTTCAATGAATGCCTAAGGCTTGGTAAATTTCCGAAAATTGGGAAAAGGGCAAATTTTGTAAAGAAAGGAAAAGATAAGGACCATAAGGAAGCCAATTCCTACAGGCCAATATGTCTCTTAGATATCCTGGGGAAATTAATAGAGAAGTTTTTGGCTGACAGTCTGGCGATACACAGGATACTGCGCGGGATGAGTAACAGGCAGTTTAGCTTTTGGCTGGGGCAATCAGTGTCTGACGCAACTGCCCAGGTGGTTGAGGTTTGCCGCTCAGCCCCACAACAGTATGTGGTAGGCATCATGGTGGACATCAGTGGCGCATTCGACAACCTGTGGTGGCCCTCGCTCTTCTCCCCCTTGTGTGAGAAGGAGCGCTCAGGGCCCCACTGTGGCTCTCTCAGGAGCTGTTAAGAGGACAGGGAGGTTTGGTTATCATCACCCAGCGGAAAAATAAGTAAAACCATCACAAAGGGTTGCCCCATGGATCTGTTCTGGGGACACTCTCTTGGAATGTAAATATAGAACCGCTGCTAGAGAAATTATATCTCAGCTAGGACGTACTAGACGTGATAGCCTACGCAGATGACCTCCTACTGGTTGGTGGCCATAGCTGTGAAGACCTAAAACCGAAAGTGGAAAAAACAATAACATCACTTTTAGAATGGTGCCACGAAGCGAAAATAAGGATTGTACCACACAGATCCACGTATCTATTGCTGAAAGGTAGCCTGATTAGAAATCCAACCGTTAGAATCAAAGGAACACCAGTTCTACGGCGCCGCGAGGCCAGATATCTAGGGGTTGTAATTGATGAAAAGTGGAATTATACGTCAGATATAGACACCATATCTCAATGAGCCCTACAAGTTTTAAACAATCTCATCAACATAGGTCATAAAAGATTTCATCTGAAACCCAATCTCATTAAACTCTATCACAATAACATTTCAACATCAATAGTCAGATAAAGGTGTGGGGTCTGGGCACACAGGCTCACGAGGCCTGCCATGACCGTGAGAAGGGTGCAGAGGAATATGCTGTTACGCTCTGTTGGGGCATATCGAACTCCTACTCTGGGGGGGGGGGGGGCGTGGGGCGTTGTTGGTGTTAATGGGGCTGTGTCCATTAGACATCAATATACAGGAGCAGGCAGCATGGTACTGGATAAACAAAGGAAAGATTAAAAAAACCAGGGAAATCATGGGGGTACAGTTAGGTGACAAGTTTGCTATCAGATAAAGGGGGGAGGAGTTATGGCAGGAATCATGGGAAAATGAAGAGACAGGGAGAAGGGTATTTCAACTCCTCTCAAATAACAAGGAAAGATTAGAGAGGGGTTACTTTGAGCCAAGTAGAGGGCTGTTGCACTTTCTTACAGGGCATGAGCCATATCCGATATACTTACGTCGATTTGGTAGACGGGCTCCACCCAATGTGACTGTGGCGTTCGTCGGGACGGCACACCTGAACATATCATCTATGACTGTCCAACATATGACAACGTAGCGTATAATTTAAGACAACAACTACCGGACAGAGACACCTTCTCCGTAATACGACGAGCTGACACCTATCATATCCTAAATAGTTTGGCAAACGAGGTATCACTTAAGATTATGAGGGAATTTATTACGGACCAAAATAGTCAATAAACAAACCAACAAAGGCTGAGGGGCACCTACCCAATACCGCCGGCCGCGGAATGGCCGCGCTCCAGGATCAGGCAGGCAGGTGTATCAAATCTCATCACCAGTAACAGCACTTCCAATTTGACACTGGGTATTAGAAATGTACGTTACAATGTAGATGAACTACATACTAACAAGATTAGGGACTCCAGCGAAACGCAGTCCTTGGTTCCCTTCCCGACAACGTTTTCTGTAACATCGTTCAAATTCCAATAATTCGTAATTGTGATTCCTAGGTATTTAGTTGAACTGACAGTTTTTATATTTGTGTGATTTATTACGTATCCGGTACGTGAAGGATTTCTTTTCGTATTCATGTGTATGACCTACCTCTGTGCATTGTTTAGAGTCAGTTGTCACTTTTGGCTAAATAAATTGGCATTTGGCAATTGGTTTTGATCTTATGCCAACTTTACTAGAGGGTTAACGGCAGAATAATGTGCAAACACTCTGACAAAGCTGTTTAAATTGTCTCCTAATGCCGTGCGGTTAAAGGCGCTGCAGTCTGGAACCGCAAGACCGCTACGGTCGCAGGTTCGAATCCTGCCTCGGGCATGGATGTTTGTGATGTCCTTAGGTTAGTTAGGTTTAACTAGTTCTAAGTTCTAGGGGACTAATGACCTCAGCAGTTGAGTCCCATAGTGCTCAGAGCCATTTGAACCATTTGTCTCCTAAATCGTTTATACAGATTAGGGACAGCAGACTGTTTATAACCCTTCCCTTTCGTACGCCTAATGCCATTTCTCTTTTACTCGATGACTTTCCGTCAGTTAGTACGCCCAGTGACCCTTCCGTCAGGAAATGAGGGATCCAGTCGCACAACTAGGACAAAATTCAATGGGTTTGCAAAATGATTACAAGCCGTTTCTGAGAAATGGTATCAAAAGCCTTCTGGAAATCAAGAAAAGAACCAGTTCAAAGTCCGTTGTCGATAGCACTCGCTACTATGAAAGCTAGGTGTGCCTCACAAGAACGATATTTACTGAATCGCTGGTGAGTGTGTCTCAATAGACCGTTTTCTTCAAGACAATTCAGAATGTTCGAACCGAGTGTATGTTCCAAATCTTACTGCAGATCGGCGTTACTGGTATGGGCCAGTAATTCAGGGAATTACTCGTGTTTCCTTTCGTGACTGTTGGTGTGACGTGTCGAACTTTCCATTCATTTTGTCGAGTTAGTGATTGTAGATGATTTCTAAATATATACCACCATACTCGTAAGGGAACCTGACTGGCATCCAATTCGGCCGGAAAAGTTGCCTTTATTAAGTCGTTTAAGTTGCTCCTCTACATCGAGGATATCTACCTCTAACTTTCTCAAGTCGGCTGCTGTTATTGACCGAATTTTGTAATATTTACCGTCTTTCGTAACTCCGCTTTAGCGGCACTTTGATCAGTAACATAACCAATGCCATCATACTGACAAGGGAACCTCCCCATCGCACCCCCCTCAGGTTTAATTATAAGTTGGCACAGTGGATAGGCCTTGAAAAACTGAACACAGATCAATCGAGAAAACAGGAAGAAGTTGTATGGAATTATGAAAAAATTAATAAAATATACAAACTGGGTAGTCCATGCTAAGATATGCAACATAAAGGCACTGGAAATCAAGCAGCGCCGTGGTCCCGTGGTTAGCGAGAGCAGCTACGGAACGGGAGGTCCTAGGTTCAAGTCTTCCCTCGAGTGCAAAGTTTAATTTTTTATTTTCAGTTTATGTGACAAACTCTTATGTTTTCATCACTTTTTTTGGAGTGATTATCACATCCACAAGAAAACCTAAATCGGGCAAGGCAGAAGAATTTTTTTACCCATTCGCCAAGTGTACAAGTTAGGTGGGTCGACAATATATTCCTGTCATGTGACGCACATGCCGTCACCAGTGTCGTATAGAATATATCAGACGTGTTTTCCCGTGGAGGAGTCGGTTGACCTATGACCTTGCGATCAAATGTTTTCGGTTCCCATTGGAGAGGCACGTCCTTTCGTCTACTAATCGCACGGTTTTGCGGTGCGGTCGCAAAACACAGACACAAACTTATTGCAGTGAACAGAGACGTCAATGAACGAACGGACAGATCATAACTTAGCGAAAATAAAGAAAGTAAAATCTTCAGTCGAGGGAAGACTTGAACCCATGATCTCTCAATCCGCAGCTACTCACGCTAACCACGGGACCACGGCGCTCCTGAGCTCGCGTTTTCCTTGATGTTGCATACCTTGTGCATTGACTAATCAGTTTGTATATTTTACTAACTTTTTCACGGTTCCACACAACTTCTTCCTGTTTTCTCGATTTATCTGTGTTCAGTTTTTCAAGGCCTATCCACTGTGCCAACTTATAACTACATCTGAGGGGGGTGCGATGGGGAGGTTCCCTTGTGAGATGGCACCGATTGTGCCTTGCCTCTGATGTACTTTACATACGACCAGAATCTCTTTCGATTTTTCTACCAGATGAGTAGGCAAAACTCCGTTGTGGAAACTATTAAAAGTATCTCACATTAAAGTCCGCGCAAAATTTTGAGGTTTTATAAAACATTGCCAATCTTCGTGATATTCCATTGTTTTAAGTTTCCCATGCTTTTTTCCTTTCTTCTTGAATAGTGACCTGTTCTGTGCGCAATAGGAGATTAGTACCGTCGCTTATTAATATATTTGGTATAAGTCTCTCGATCTGCGGGAAGCTACTAACGCAGGATCGCGATTTCTCGCCTCCAAGTCGTATTTGCGTATTTGGACCATTGCGGATGTGCGCCAGGAATACTCGAGGCGTTTACGTGTGTGTGTGTGAGTGTGGGAAGTGCGTCATGTCTTCACTGCGATTGCATGCGGTTAGCGGTCAGCGGGCAGCTAACATCCCGTTTGCGGTCTGAGCCGCTTCCAGTTTCCGACAGCCCGGCTGTGGGCGTCACAGCAACACAGGGCGAGGGAGGCCAGCGGGGGACACGGGCCGAGTCCACACAGTAGGGGGTGCAGCGCACGGTCAAACCCAAACTCACTGTAGTGGTGACATGTTACTGCAGGCGACTCTTGTCGGTACGTCGATAAGCAGTACAGAAAACGACAAAAAAAAAATTCAGAATTTCCATCGTTGTGCAAGAGCACCGGATCGGAAGCTGGTGCACGCTTTTGAATCAGCAACCCCCCAATACGCTGAATCCGTAGTCCTTGTCATGGCGGCACTGCGTTCTCTGCCACCTAGCCCTCTGCGCCTGGCACCCAAGGATTTCTTTTCGTGGCGTTATGCGAAATACCTCGTGTATATGCCACATTTGCCGAAAACTATTCGCCCATTTCTGAAGCGTCGGTTACTCCACATACGCTTCTAAATGTATGGCGTGACATGGTTTGTCTCTTACATGTTGCACGTTTCATCATGGTCCTCATGCAAACAATGTACAATAAATTTGCTGTGTTTCGAATAGCTACATCTATTGGTACCCGGTTCATTAAGTTTTAACTGTACATCTACAAATTCATATGCATAATTCAACAAATTTATATAACAACAAAATGCCAAAGAATAAGGGGAATATTAATGGGATTAAGTAGACATATAGATATCAGAGTAGCAAATCTTACCTGGAGATTATCAGTGCAAGGGAGAGCCAGAGAAACTGTCGTACCCCCATGTCATTTGTGCACTAAGTAAAATATTCGACGTTGTAAACTAAATTAGTCCAATCCCGCCTCCACCTGCATTGTTTAGCGAAAAGACCGCCGTGGGGTGTCGTGCGTAATTCAGTGATGCAGACAGTCATAGTGTAGATGCAACAACATGGGAGAGGGGTCTATGCAGGAGCCAGACCAACATGGGGTTCCCAAGAGGGCAGCAGCCTATGGTGAATAACGCTGAAGATGGGTACATCGAGTATTTAATGAACAGGTGCTGAATCGAAGTGATGAAACATATAGAAGGAATAGATTGACAGTACATGACCGGAAGTATCAAGGAATAGTGAATCAGGTAATGGAACGAAGTGCGTGGTACATAAAAAGGGAAGACGCTAAACACTGATTCGTTGGAGGTATCAGGAATTCTTTACGTCATTAGCTACAATTTAAACCATTACTTCTAGATAGGAGCATCCATATATTTAATCCTGATACGCAATGCAATTTACAACACATCGTTCATGATTTCCAGTCCTGTTGATTACAAACAACTATACAAACTTTACCTCAGACCTCAACTCAAAGGTGTCTTACGGACGTAACCAAACCAAAGAGTGTGCCTAAAATATTGGTTTTCCTCATCAGGATCGACAGCAAACCAACACCTACAACGATAATTCAGGTATACTTGCCAATGTCTCAAGCGGAAGAAGATGAAGATATGGAGATCATATATGAGGGTTTCGAACGGGTAATTCAGTATGGAAGGGGAGGGGAAACAAAATAGTCATAAGGAACTGGAATTCGGTTGTAGGGGAGGGAGTAGAAGAAAATCTTAAAGGACAATGTGGGCTTGGCAGTAACAAAGAGAGAGGACAAAGACTAATTGAGCTCTTCAGTAGATTTCAGGTAGTAATAGCGAATGCTCTGTTCAGTATTTACGAGTGGTAGGGGTAGACCTGTACTAGGAAAAGACTGGGAAATATGGGAAAAGTCTAGTTAGATGACATCATGGTCAGGCAGAGATTCCGAAATCAAAAGAGATATGGAATCCAGTACTAGAATCAGGTACACGCAGAAGCTGATGTAGACTCAGATCACAATTTAGTAATGACGAAGAGCAGACTGAAGATTAACAATTTGGGCAGGAAGAAATAATGCGCTAAGAACTGGGATACAGAAATACTCATGAATAAAGATATATGGTTGAAGATCTCTGAGACTATAATTACAGCGCCGATGAATAGCTCAGAAGGAAATTCAATTGAAGAGGAATGGACGTTTACAAAAAGAGGGACTACACAATTTGGAAAGAGAAACGTAGCTAAAACGAAGGTAATTGAGAGGAAACAGAAAAAAGGTAACAGAAGAAATACTTCAGCTGGCTGACGAAAGGAGGAAGTACAGAAACGTGCAGGCAAAATCAGGAATAAGGTAATACAAGTCATTTAGGAATGAAATAAACTGGAAATGCATGAAAGCTAAAGTGGAATTGCTGCATGAAATGTGATGAAATCGAAAAAGAGATAAATAATTGTCGGAAGGAGTGACCCAGGAAATAAAAAAGTCAAAACAGCCTTCGGTGAAATTAAAAGGAAGGGCGGTAAAATTACGAGTCCAATGGGAATTCCACTGTTAAATGCAGAGGAGACAGCTGAATACAGTAACAGAATCACAAACAACTATGGAAGATGTAAGTTTGATCTCCCATTTTCGCCAACTGATCTATTTCAGAAATTCGCTACCAGAATGAAGATGATGGGCTCAGATTGGTGTTTGGAGTAGCAAAACAGAGGATGTAGACAGACTGAATTTCAGGAAATGTAATATCCAGGTCGCTGTTCGGTAATCGCTCCATGGTGAACGATTGGCTTGAAAAAACTAAGACCTCTTTTCTGAACGATTGGAGGAGCTGCTCATGTAATCGATAAGAAAGAACATTTTAAATTAGGAATGAAATCACGCCAGTGTCGGATGAGTACCACATTGAAATGTGGCGTCTTCCCAGCTAGATATGCTGAAAATTAAAATTGGTGACACAGTTAATAATGAAATTAAACATGTGGACTGGAGTACTTAAGTAACTCAAGATGAGTTAGTATATTATAATATCACTACAATTACAGGCCGTAATGGTTACATTATGGAAGTAGACTGCAGAAAGACAAGAGTGAACACCCAGGTTTTTACTATCTGCGCTTATAAATTTAACGAGGACACAAATAAAGGTGAACGTAAATTTTGGAACCTTTGTGAAATCTCTAGGCACGGTGAATATGATGAGGTGCAACAACTAAAACGTTTTATTCTAATCTAATTCTTTAATTTTTACACAACTTTTCTGAAAACAATATTATAAGATTTGCTTCTGCTGACTGTAATTATATGAAGCGTCCAAGAATCGCTGCTGCTACTCGGTTAACTGAAAAACTTCCTGAACTAATTATTTCCTAATTCACATTTCACTCTCTTCACAAATGTGCTAGTGAAGCTTGTAAATGTTTTCCCAGAGATTGGGCGACCTAGCTAGGAACATTCATAAACATTTTAAAGCAAGTGTTAGGTGACAGGAGCAATTGCATGAATTTCAAAAGTTTTTAGATATCAAAGTTCAAAAATTGTTGCAATCATCATAGACAAGATGGCTATCTTTGCAGGGCATGGTAGTGAGAAATTTAGAAGAGTGGAATACGTTGGAGGTGTCTCCTTTGATTCTAAGTTCAACAGTTCTCTGCCAGTCAATCGAGGTCCAAGTCAACCAGTTTCCAAGCGAACGTTTCCTATAATAGCTGCACACAGAGGAGATGTGGAGCTCGGTACCTGTAAGAAGGCCATCGCCCACAGTGGCACATAACGCTGCACGTCTCCAGTGGGCCAAACAGCACAGGAACTGTCCAGAGGCTGACTGGAGTGTGTGTGTGTGTGTGTGGGGGGGGGGAGGGGGGAGGGGGGGGCGAGTGCAGTGTGTTGCAGACGCTTCTGTAATGTTATGATAATGTACCATGAATATTGTGAATATAAATCAGGTCTTTTATTTCAACATTCTTGGTGACCAATTGTTGTCCTTCATCCTACCCATTCATGACGAGTGTGCTATGGACAGCTACATCTTCCAGGTCTATACACAAACGATCCTGCTTCTAGGAACCTTCAAGCACTCTATCGCGCCTTGAATGGTTCTCTAAGCAAACAGATCATAATCCTGCAGATCATTCAGGGGTCGTTTGGAATGCCACATCAAACCAGAAACAGTACTGAAATGGAGAGTTGCAGCCTATCTCCACGTTGAACTATCTGTTTACTAAGCAACAAGCAAAGGAACAGGAAGAGAAGTTTTGTGAGGAAATGAAAGTTCTGGGGCGAGAAGCAAAACCCTTAAGCATTCTGCATGACACTGTTCCGCCAGCAACGCCGAAACTCATGGGACAGAAATAGAACTGAATGGATAATATCTTGAAAACCGGTTGTAAATGATTTTCTACCAAAGTAAAACAGTGATAATGGAATGTAATGAAAGTAGATGAGGCGCTGCTGAACGAGTTATGTAGGCATGAGCTTTGCTCTATGGGCAACAGAATAACTGAAGATGGACGAAACAAAGGGGGACAAAATAAAAAAGTAATAGCAGGAAACGAGATTTTGAAGAGCAGACAAGCATATCTGAAAAGAGGAATATACTATCATTGAATGTAAATAGAAATCTTACGAACTTCTCCTGAAGCTATTTGTCTTATATTGAACAGCAGTTTAGGCAAGAAGGGAACAGAAGCTTTTAAAAAGTGGCGCTACATAATACTGTTGATTATTTGATGCGTAGATCGAGTAACTAATGTGGAAGTACTACATTGACATGGGAAAAACGGAAACTTAAGCGGTAACTTGCTTAAAAGATTGGTTGGGTTGAGAGGTCACACTGAGACTTCAAGGAATTGTAGAGTTTCTAATGAGGGAATTACTGGAGTTTGAAACTGCACAGGGGGACCAACGCTCGACTACCGTAAGAATGCTGAAATTGATATCACGGCAGTGGCTGTACAGAAGTGCAAAGGACGTACCAGCCGGTAAAGTACCATCAGACCAGTGCCTGCACCACAAACAAGTGTTGACCAGATAAAGTGTGTAGGCGGACAACACGTGTACATGGCCACTCCGTAATTGACTCTAAAGTGCCTGGCAGAGGGTCTGTCGAACCACTTCCAGCCTATTTCTGTACACTTCCGCTCTCGAACATCGTGCATGAGAAATGAAATGCTACCTCCGATTTCTTGTACTTTATTACGATTATCGTTCCTCGCTATGTGGATTGACATCCACAAATTATTTTTATATTCGCAGGAGAAAGTTTTTAGCTGAATTTGTCTCGACGCAACGAGAAACATCTTTGTCTGAATTATTGCCACCACAAACCCGCAGATCATATGCGTGACACTCCTTCCTCTACATCGCGCTGGTACAAAACGAACTGGTTTTGAGTTTATGTTGACTTTCCGTCAGTTATTACGAACTGTGTTGTTTCCGACAGGGATACACGATTACAGACGAACAACTGGGACGATACTCCATAGGCACGCAATGTGACTACGTCTTTTGTGAGCAATGGTATCAAAAGCCGTCCATAAATGTGGAAAGGAATCCGTTTAAGGTACCTTGTCGATAGCACTCATTACTTTTGAGTGAGTGACGAGCTGGTAGTGTTTCAGAGGAGCGATATTAACTGACTGAATAGGTGCTGAGTAAGTGATGATAAGCCCGCCCGGCTAGCCGCTCGGTCTAACGTGGACGCGTTAGCGGACTCGGAAGTGGACCCTGACACAATCTGGTCACGTAATTAAGCCAGCCATGAGATCGAATTTAGCTTCTTGTTTGTTAAAGTGTGCTGGCTCATACGCTTCTTCCTTTGAATATTAATAGGGTTGTATCGGATTTGCGGCTAGCTTCTTCATGTAAATTTTTCTGTCTCTTTTTTCGCATGTGCTTAATGTGGCTCCCGTGTGTACTATATGTTTTTTTGGGGAGGACATTTCCATTGAAGGAACTGAAATCCTTGATAATGGTAAATGGATAAGATGAACTTTTCTTCACGTGACCATTCTCCTTTATACGTGATGCACTCTAGATCTATCCGAATTTTTTAAGGAACAGGTGATTCATTTGTTACACAAATGTTTGGATACTATTTTGACAGGTGGATGTTCTAACTGTGTGTTGCGTCCTGTAGACCAGTTTCCTAATTTTTATTTCTGTCGGTAGTAGTTAAATTCCAGAATGAGATTTTCACTGTGCAGCGGAGTGTACGCTGGTATGAAACTTCCTGGCAGATTAAAGCTGTGTGCCCGACCGAGACTCTAACTCGGGACCGAGTTCGAGTCTCGGTCCGGCACAGTTTTAATCCGCCAGGAAGTTTCAGTAGTTAAATTGTCCATTCTTTGCGTCTGTAAATATCCGACTTCTGTCAGTATTACTTATTTTACTGTTTCTTCTAGCAACAGGTGTCACATATTTAGTCTGACCGGACGTGTGAAAGAACTTTGGCTATCGATGCCATCCCCGCCGACTTCACGGACCACAGTGTACTGATTGTCACATTACGTCACACACGACTGTCAGTGTAAATTTTTTGATTCAGTTGGGTGTTGAATACGGCGCAAATGGAGATCCTTACCATATTAAGGTGAACCCAGAAGTGTTGTACCATAGTCTCTGGTCAGCTGCGTGATAAGCCTCCATTTTGGAATGCTGAGTTCGGAGGGCAAACCCGAGGTTCTGACAAACGTTGATAAGACTGCGCGCTGATAGAGCGCGGAAATTTTGGAGCAGGCAAGAATTTTACAACTCTCTCTTATGTGGCCTTTAAGAAAGTGCGCATCAGGCTCTGCTACGTATTGCAGACGTCAGGCGTGTAAAGGAGCGATTATTAGGAGTGAAGCGGCGCCAAGTGGGAGGGTTGAGGTGGCGTTCCAAACCACGTCCGCTGGGCTGTGGACCAACTGACTCCTCTGTATCATCTGATTCGGCATCAGACTCGTCTTCCTCATGCGTGTATCACATCGCTCAATATCGACGAGCGCAATGTTGTGACGGCACAAAAGGATATGCTGCATGCTCTGCACCATTTCTACGTTAGGCTAAATGATGTACCCATTAATCTTCTTTTCTTTAAAGTCAGTACCGCCATTAGACTGTTGTTTATTTATAGTGTTACATTTACAATTACACAATCATGATATCGGCTTCAAACTGCCATTATCAAGTGTCTTCTGAAAGTAGGTTAGACAATAACAGTGAAATACGTAACAAATGACATGACCATATAAGAATCTATATTTGTAATGCTTACTTACAAGTGTTGTAAATTTCCTAAGATGGCATACTGTCGAATTATAATGCACTATTAGACACAGAGTCGACGGTTCTGGCAGAGTCTACTGCTTTGCTTCATTACTGAGTACACCATCTTGACTGAATGACAGTTGGCTAAGTGTCAAATTGTCTAGGTGAAAGAAATTGGTGTTACAAGCAGGTGACTTTTTTTAAATCTTTGGACTCAGTGTCCTGTAGGATATGAAAGGTTAGGAGCAATTTATTTTCTTTGGTAGTAGTTACATCTTTGCAGTACCTGTTTATCTCAGTATACCATGAAGTTGCCCGCTCATAAACATATACTGTAACAAACCTGTCGATAACATCCGCTGCATCCTTAAATATAGCGGTCCAGCTAGTCAATGATGTTGTTTGAAGTACCCTTTCCTCCCTCTGAGATATACTACTTTCATGAGGAATCAATATACCTCACCCCGACCTTCTGTCAATAACCAAAGGACAAACTGACTAAGTCTCAATAAAATCTTTTATTTCATTAAATTTATGGAATAAATTTTAGTATCACAACTATTTAACACATAAAATACTATGATACATTTATCCACACGGAATATACCGATACACACTCAAGGCATACCTTCACTTTGGACACATCATTCCCACACAATGACCTAACATATGCTATATTTGGTCCTAGCCTTAACATTTAAAAGTGCCCATTTACCATAGGTGTATCTTAATTTTAAAAAAGTCAGTCACTTCACATTTTTATTCTTATTCCTTTATTTGTAACCCTTTTGTCCCCCCTCCACTATAACAGCTTCTTCATTTTATTAGCCATTTTATAACCCGCCCCCGATCCATCCTTCTATACCCTCCTCCCTTACATTTACACTCCATGCGCCTACAGAAGTCAATGAAAGATTCATAGTATTCTTGACCTTGTGTGTCTTCTCAATTGTTTATTACCGCTCTAAGAAGTAATTATGATCAATAATGTTAGATTTGTCTTTGTTGTTAAGAAATACGAATTAACCCATTTGTTCGGTATTCCGTGTTCACTCAATCCACAATTCATGTCTCTGATATTGTGCTGCCTGCGGCTGAGGAGTCCTGATCCGTCTGTCGATGTTGGTCTATTGACGATACTCCATAGACACGTTATGTGACTGCAAGCAGTTTGTGAAGAACGGTATCAAAAGCCTCCCAGAAATCTGGAAAGTAATCCGTTTAAGATTGCTTGTAGATAGCTCTCATTACTTTGACTGAGTGAAAAGCTGGTTGTGTTTCATAGGAACGATATGTTCTGAATCGGTCCAGAGTAAGTGTCGATATATCGTTTTCTTCGAGATCGTAATGTTCGAACACAGTGGATGTTATAGGTCATACTGAAAATCGATGTTACTCGTAGTGGTTCGTAATTCGGTGAATTTCTTCTGTTTCCTTTCTTCACTGTAGGTGTCACATGTGGAACTTTTCAATCCTTAGGTGCAGACATTTTGTCGAGCCAGGTATACAACTTGAATCGGAAAAAATGCCCTTATTAGGTAGTTTCAGTTGCTTCTCTACATCGACGGTATCTACTGCTAATTTACTCATGTTGGCAGCTGTTGCTGACTCGAATTCTGTAATATTTACTCCGTCTTAATTGGTGAAGGACTTTCGGAAAACCGTGTTTAGTGACTCCGCCTTAGCGGCACTTTGATTAGTAACATTACCACTGTCATCGTGCAGAGTGGTACTGACTGTGTCTTGCCACTGGCGTACTTTAAATACGACCAGAATCTCTCATGCTTTGATGCCAGATGTAGAGACAATGATTCTATTGTGGGAGATATTAAAAGCTTCTCACACTGAAGCCTACTCTAAATTTTGAGTTTCTATAAAACATCGCCAGTCTTGGAGATACTGTATTGTTTTAAATTTCACAACGTTTCCTGTTGTTTCTTCTTCGAAAGTGACCTGTTTTGTGCGCCATGGGAGAGCAGTTTTGTGTCATAGTCATCTGTTGTTACAAATCTCTCGAATGCTGTCGATACTACTTTTCTTTTAAATTGAAATGAAAACCGGTCTAAGCCTGCACAGCTTTGAAAGCTTATGAAGTCATGAAGCTAACGTTTGTCTCCTTTTTTTTAATAGATATATTTTTCTTTGATTCTCAGTGAATTTGGATGTTAAGTTGTTCAGTCTAGCTGCAACAATCCGTGTGTCATGATGCTCCCAGTGTGCTCAGAATTATTTGTTACTGAATGGTCACTGAATGTTTTCGCAGACGTTATCTCCGGAACCAATTCCTTGAAATAAATTTCGGAAAAAGCATTTAGTGGATTTTCGGGCAGTATTTTATGCCTATCACCGACTTTAATATGCACTGTCGCAAACATATCGAGGGTAGACTGGAGTCACCACCATTTACAACGGCTATTCGGAGAGTAGGGTGCGATAGGCCGCGAAATGGAAACCACAGTGATATTATAAAGTGTTTTGTTTGTAACAGTTAGCTACGCGATCGCGATACTTCTCTACACACTCGGCACCCCGACTTAGATATTTGTCGTTGCGTTGTACCAACTTTCGGACATCCTTGTCACAGAAAGCAGCCACCAGTGCTGCCCGCCAATTCTCTGAGCTGGTCTGTAGCTCTCTCTCTGCAAGAGGGTGTCCTGAAAGCGAGCAGGTCATATGAGCAGAGATAAAAACTCAGAGGGAATCAAGTCCCGGATCAATCAAAACTGGCCATCCAAAACGCTGCTGGAGTGTCTTCGTTGCCCCAGCAGAAGGAAACGCACGACAGGTACGTTAGGCAGGGTTGCATGAAATCAGGCGAAATACAGGGCACGCACACGTACTTGACGGCAGACACTATTTTCGAGTCATCTTTACATGCTCACTGTGCGGTCAGAACTGGAAAGATTGACATGACGCGATCGATTACCATACTAGACTCACTGCCAATCACATCTATGCAAAGCATCATCAGATTTTATCTGTGCTTCCCATTTTACACCTGATCGGATCTTACTTCCCAAATAGGGCTTTACGTGATTGTGTTAGTGGGGTACCTGTCTGACATGAGGATCAAAATTTCCTTGAACCTTTTAAAAACTATAGATTCTCTATTGGGAGGTCGATGTGAAAATGTATTTTAGGCATAAACTATTAAATAGTATTAGGAGCTTGTGACATGCGGCCTTGGTGGCTATCGACAGTTGTGAGTAATCATTACACATTAGAATTCAGTTTGCGTAAATCACGTGGGCGAGAACAGCACACTAGTCCACCACAGACAGGTCTCCACACAGTATCGATGCACTTGCCGTTTAAGGACATGTTATGTCTTATTTGCGTAACGAGATCACTGCGGATGTGCGCCAAGAATACTCCACATGCTTACGTGTGTGTGTGGGAAGTGCGGCCACAAGTGCTGGCGTCATATCCTAGCTGTGACCGCAGGCGGTTAGCGATTTGCGTGAGCTGAAATCCTGTTTGTGCTCAAACTGTTTCTAATTTTGACAGCGGGGATGTGAGTGTCATAAGCATTATAGGCAATGTAAAATAAACTTTAGAATTTCCATCGCTGTGCAAGAGCAGAGAATCCAAAGCCGCTCCACATTTTTGAAGCTGCACCTCCCAAAACGACGAATCCGTCGACCTTGCCATGGCAGCGTTGCGTTCTCTGCTTCCTACATCTTTGGGCCTGACACACAAGGTTTTCTTTTCGTGGGGTTATTGCGAAATACCTTGCGTGTCCGCCAGCTTTGCCGGAAACCATTGCAGAACACAAAGCACACGTTTATGCTACGCCACAAACTCCACATACGCTTCAAAATGTGTGGCGTGAAATGGTTGGAGGCTTAAATGTTGTACGTGTCACCATGGGCTTCATACAAAACACCTATAAAGAATCAAAAATCAATTTCCTCTCTGTTTTATATGTACAGTCACTGGTAATTGCTTCATTCAGTTTTAACTGTATATCCTCAGATACAAACACCAAATTAAAAAATTTTATATAATAATCTGAAAAATATAAGATTCAGTAGACATATAGACGTCAGAGCAGTCAGTCTTACCTGGCCATTATCAGTGTAAGGGAGAATACAAAGAACCTGTGATACCCTCATGTCTTTTATGAACCAAGAAAAATATTCCACACTGTAGACTACAATACTTCAATCCCACCTCCACCTCCACTGTTTAGCAACAAGGCCTTACAGAGGTGGGGTGGTGTATGTGCCTCAGTGATGCAAACAGCCATACTGTAGATGCTACAACGTGCAAGGGGCGTCTATGCAGGAGCCAGACCAACATATGGTTCCCCATGAGGGGCAGCAGCCTATTCCTTAGTTAGAGGGGACCAGTCCAGGTGACTGGCAGAAGGTCTGGCCTTGTAACATTAGCCCACATGCCCTCCATACGTTGGCAAGCGGAGAAAAAGCTGTCATGCTGTCATCGATTCAGCATCTGAAGTGATATACAGAACAAAGCTGAAGATAAGATGGCTAAATCGAGTACATAATGAAGAAGTATTGGGTCGAACTGATAGAAATTAGTATTG
Source organism: Schistocerca americana (assembly GCF_021461395.2). NCBI lineage: Eukaryota > Metazoa > Arthropoda > Insecta > Orthoptera > Acrididae > Schistocerca > Schistocerca americana. The sequence goes on from NC_060129.1 coordinate 82,710,056, forward strand.
GTACAATCTGACTAATAGCAGGAATCGATTTGTAGGATATATCCTCAAGTATCAAGGAATCGTAACGGAAGGAATTGTGTGGTATTACATAAACATCGGAAAAGCTAAGCACTGAATGATTGGAGGTATCAAAAATTCTTTATGTCATCAAGTACACCTAAAAGCATTACTTACAGTTATTAGCATCTATAGCTTACATTCTCATGCGCAAGTTAATTTGTTAATGATTTCTAGGCCTGTTGATTACAAAGGACTATACAAACTTTCCCTCAGACAACCCGGACGTGTCACACAGGATCTACACAAAGTAAAGAGTGTGACTAAAATATTGGTCAAAGTTTTTTCCTTTGACCAGAGTATAAAATTGCACTTGCTGTGTTCTTCAGAAGTACAATGCAATGTTGTTCTGGACATACATGCATACATGCATGCATGCATGTTCGAAGAAACACAGCATCGTATTTCTGAACAACATACACACTGCAGCAACGTATTTGTCGGCAGACACCGGACAAGCGACTTTCAGTTAAAATGTCTCGCAGTATTACAATATACACTGTGGATGTGCGAGTCCAGGGGTTGCAAACACATGCTTGACGACATATCGAAGGCTGGGTCTGATCATGAAGAAAAGCAATTGAATGTACGCTGGTGGGCATGATTTTATGCGCCAACTCGTCACATAAAGCCTTGAACGTCATTTAAACATATTGTAACACGTGGTGCGGCCTATTATCATCGCCTGGGACATGGAGGGATTGATACGGAGGAACCACTCGTTAGGTCAGGAATCTGTGCAGGCCTGTCCGTTACAGAGATGATTTTTTAGTCCAATCACTCCGCCAAAGGCCGTGCATTATGAACAGGTGCTCGACCGTGTTGAAAGATGCGATCACCATCCCCGAATTGCTCTTCAACATTGGGAAGCAAGAAGGTGCTTAAAAGATTAATGTAGGCCTGTGCTGTGATAGTACCAGGCAGAAGAAGAAGACGTGTAAGCCCCATTCATGAAAAACACGACCGCACCATAACACTACTGCCTCCGAATTTTACTGTTGGCACTACACACGCCGGCCTATGACGTTCACCGGCCATACGCCATACCCACACCCTGCCATCGGATCGCCACATTCTTTACCGTGATACGTCACTCCATACAGTGTGTTTCCACTGTTCAATCATCCAATGTTTACTTGACAGGATTCGTGGCAGAACAGTCTTCTTTTGATTGTAGTAAATCAGCTGGAGGACGTAGTCGAGAATTGTTTCCCTGATTCTAAAATTTCAGATGCTACTCAACTGCGTTGAACTGAATGTTTCCAGATCGTAAGCAGTGGGATAGGAGAGAGCTATAACAACGCAGAACGAATTTCCAAGAAAACTGAGACACACTGAATTCAGTGTTCTCACTGATGAGTCAACAGATGTAGAATATGTTAAAACCTCGTGTGTTCTGGTTTGATATTTTGAAAAGGACACAAATAAAACTGACGAAATTTTCGGAACCTTTGTGAAATTTCAAAACATGGCGAATATGATAAGGTGCAACAAGTAAAAATCTTTATAATAATACCGGGTGATTCAAAAAGAATACCACAACTTTAGGAATTTAAAACTCTGCAACGACAAAAGGCAGAGCTAAGCACTATCTGTCGGCGAATTAAGGCAGCTATAAAGTTTCATTTAGTTGTACATTTGTTCGCTTGAGGCGCTGTTGACTAGGCGTCAGCGTCAGTTGATGCTAAGATGGCGACCGCTCAACAGAAAGCGTTTTGTGTTATTGAGTACACAGAAGTGAATCGACGACAGTTGTTCAGCGTGCATTTCGAACGAAGTATGGTGTTAAACCTCCTGATAGGTGGTGTATTAAACGTTGGTATAAACAGTTTACAGAGAATGGGTGTTTGTGCAAAGGGAAAAGTTCTGGACGGCCGAGAACGAGTGATGAAAATGTAGCACCCATCCAGCAAGCATTTGTTCGCAGCCCAGGAAAAACGACTCGCAGAGCTAGCAGAGAGCTGCAAATTCCACAATCAACTGTATGGAGAGTCCTACGAAAAAGGTTAGTTATGAAACCTGAGCGTCAACTACCCGAGGCGATGGATCGGCCGCCAGGCAGCCCGTGACAGAGCACTTCATCACTGGCCTCCAAGAAGCCCTGATCTTACCCCCTGCGATTTTTTTCTTATGGGGGTATGTTAAGGATATGGTGTTTCGGCCACCTCTCCCAGCCACCATTGATGATTTGAAACTAGAGATAACAGCAGCTATCCAAACTGTTACACCTGATATGCTACAGAGAGTGTGGAACAAATTGGAATATCGGGTTGATATTGCTCGAGTGTCTGGAGGGGGCCATATTGAACATCTCTGAACTTGTTTTTGAGTGAAAAAAAAACCTTTTTAAATACTCTTTGTAATGATGTATAAAAGAAGGTTATATTATTTTTCTTTCATTAAATACACATTTTTAAAGTTGTGGTATTCTTTTTGAATCACCCTGTATAATGCTTCCATTTTCTGAGTACAATGTTTCTCAAAACAATCTTATAAGATTTACTTGTGCTGATTGCAATTATATGATGCAATCAAGAAACACTGATGCTACTTGCTTAACTGAACAATGTCCTAGACTAATTATACTCAAATGCATATTTCATATTTTCACATATGTGTCAGTGAAGCTGGTAAATGACTTTCCAAACCTAGCTAGGAATATTCATAACCATTTTAAAGCTAGTGTTAAGTGTCAGGATGTACTACACACAGGCCTCCATACAGTATAGACGCACTTGCCTTTTAAAGACATGTTTATCCTTTAGTGGGAAGCCACTGACGCAGGAACGCATATTTGCATAACGAGATCACTGCGGATGTCCGCCAGGAATACTCCAGCTTCTTACGTGCGTGTGTGTGGGAAGAGCAGGCAAGAGTGCTGGCGTCATATCCCAGCTGTGACCGCAGGCGGCTAGCGGTTTGCGGTCAGCTGAAATCCTGTTTGTGCTCCAAACTGAGACCCGGTTGCGACAGCGCGGCTGTGGGCGTTATAATGCAGGGCGTGGGAGGCCAGCGACACGGACCGAGACCGTACAGTTTGGGGCCAACCGTACGGGCCAACCCAAAATCACTACAGCGGTGACACATGACTGCAGGTAACACGTACCAGTACATTGATAAGCATTACAGAGAATGTAAAACTAACTTCAGAATTTCCATCGTTATGCAAGAGTGGCGAATCGGAAGCCGCTGCACACTTTAGAATCAGCACCTCCCAAAAAGTTGAATCCGTCGTTCTTGCCACGACGGTACTGCGTTCCCTGCCCGCTAGAGTTCTGGCCCTGACACCAACTCATTTCTTTTCCAGGGGTTATGTGAAATACCTATGTCTAAAACCATTACACAACACAAATCGCTCATTTCTGATGCGACAATTCATCCACAGACGCATCTAAATGTATGATACGAAATTTTCTCGCTTACATACTGTCTGTGTCGACAAGGCCATCATACAAAATACCTATAAAGAATCTAAAATAAATTTGCTCCATACGGAATATCTACAGTCACTGGTAATTGCTTCATTCTGTTTTATCTGTATACCTTGAGATACAAATACGTAATTTATAAATTTTACATAAGAATATGAAGAAAGACTCAGAAGACTAAAATGATTCAGTAGACGTATAGACAATCTTACCCGGCGATTATCAGTGCAAGGTACAATACAGAGAGCCTGTGATACCCTCATGTCATTTATGAAGCTAGGAAAATATTGGACAGCGTAGGCTACAATAGTCTAGTCCCACCTCCACCTCCACTGTTTAGCAGCAAGGCTATGCAGGATTGGGGTGGCCTGCCTGCCTCAGTGATGCAGACAGCCATACTACAGGTGCAACAACGTGGAAGGGGCGTCTATACAGCATCCAGACCAACATATGGTTCCCGAAGAGGGGGGCAGCCTGTTCTTTAGTTAGAGGGGACCAGTGCAGATGAGTGTCAGAAGGTCTGGCCCTGCAACATTAGCCCACACGCCCTCCATACGTTGGTGTTATGGGCGGATGATGGCAAGCAGAAAATACAACTGTCATGCTCCCATCGTAGCAGAATCTGAAATGTGATACAGAATAATTCTGAAGATAAGATAGCGAAATAGAATATATAATGAAGAGGCACAGGATCGAACTGATAGGAATCGATAGAGCCACTGTCCGACTAATAGAAGGAATCGATTGACAGGACACATCCTCAGATATCAAGGAATCGTTAAGTAGGTAACCGAAGGAAGTGTGCGGTAGTGCAAAAAAAATCGGAAAAGCAAGCAATGAATGGTTGGAGGTATCGGAAATTCCTTACGTCACTAGGTACACCTGAAAGCATTACATACAGATATTAGCATCCATACGTTACATCATGGTGCGCAAGTCAATTTGCGACACATTGTTCATAATTTCCAGTCCTGCTGATGACAAAGAGCTATACAGACTTTCCCTCAGACCACAACTCAAACATGTCCTACGGACGTAAACAAACTAAAGAGTGTGACTAAAATATTGGTCAATATTTTTGTTTCGCACGAGAGCTTTTCGTTGGCCAGTGCTATACTGCTCTACCTGTGTTCTTCAGAAGTACACTGTAATGTCCTTTCGGGCATGCATGCAAATACGGACGCATGCATGTCCGAGGAAAATTTCCATCGTATTTATGAACAACACAGGAACTGCAGTATTGCATTTATCCGCCAGTACCGGACAATCGATTGTCAATTAACATGTCTCACCTGCTGGGGAATATATTTAGTCTAAGTACGAGTGCAAGGGGTTGCAGACATATGGTTGACGACATATGGAAATCATGGTCTGGTCTTGAAGAAAAGCAAGTGAATTTACGCTAATGGACAAGATTTTATGCGCCATATCGTTACATAAGTATTTGAATGTCAATTAAATAGTTGGTAGAACACTGTCATTTATTCCTGTGTTTGTTTGTGACTGAAGCTTCACATTTTTTTCATTTCTTTCCCTGTGCGACTAGCTCGTACTTCCTGTTCCACTTTCTCCTGAACGTGAATGTGGCGTTCCACGTTCGCTCCAAAAACTAAACGCAAGCACACACTCTCAGATGAGAACAGCAGACAGTAAAGCTCTGTATCATCTACAGTTCGATGGAAACACAACACAGTGACAAAGAAAGAAATAAAGAACTATTTACCCATTGCGTGATAATGGAAAGACTACTGTAGCGATGAAAATTAATACATTGCGCTGGGTGAGAGCAGTAACACGCGGTAGTGCTCTGTCTATAGCAGTGGTACAGGCACCAGTCCCTCACCCTGTAAATGCACACACTCACACACACACACATAGTCAGAAGGTTAAGAGCTGCAAAGACGACAAATTTAATCTTATTGAGGTAGTGGATAAGTTGCAGAACATAGTCAATGAAGGAGAAGTTCCAAGTGAACCCTACTCTTATTGACAAGAGGATGTACTGCTTATGGAAACATTAGGAGCGGCCGGGTTCAGACATCCTGTCAATTTCCTCCAATGTGTTGACCATCACACCTCAACCATGCTAACCAGACACACCTTGAATCTAGCCATTCCAAAACTCAGGCAATTGTATAAGACAAACAACCACTTCTTATCCTCATAACTACTGCCTCATGGAAATATGCTATCCAAATTACTAACTCACTAAAATACACAGAACTACACCTCGACTGTTATGAAACGTGAAAACTGCAAGTACAAATCATACAAGAAAAGTGTACAGCAGAAGGATACTTCTGTAGCTTCTTACTGACCAAACAGGGGAACTGTATCCCTCTACTGTCCTCCACACCTCCAAACCTGGGAATTGATTTGTCTCATTTTCCAGAGCTGGTATTTTCTATGAACGCCCCCTGTGAACATCAAATGAATGACTACTGTCGAATAATGTTCAGAGAAATTTGTTGCCAAAGCTTTCGTCTGCCGCATTCTATAGACAAGTTGCGTAAATAGTCACTCAGCAATTCGTGAACAATTCCAATGCAACACATTGACCAGTGAAATCTGATTTGCGAATACGACATCATAAGGTATAGATTCTTCTAAGATATTTCTGCAGCCGTGGCCCTAGTTCCGCATCGAGCACCAGGTGGGAGGGTCGCCAGTTTACTGCCTCGCCACAGAACGTGCATACCTGGACAGCTTTCCCTCAGCGTTTTCGTGTCCACGAGTGTAACAACAGTTTACTTTGGTCTCTGAGAGTGATGTGACGGGTATACGATGTGAACGCTAGTTCACTCAATATCCTTCACAGAGTTACAGAAGGATCCGTTCAGTGGAGATGGTAGTAAAGAACAACACTCCTTCCCATCTACTGTTTCGTCAGTACCGCATTCATACAACATATAATGAGGAAGTAGCGACGTTCTTTCTCATCACCTACAGTGGCCACCTCTGATCTAATATGCTAGTGGAGGATATTTGTATTGAAGTCCTCCTTGGAACAGCGTCGAAATTGGCGTTAGCTGATCTCGTTTCTACTGCCCACGAGATTGTTGCCACGTCTTGGCCAGGTGGAATGGAGCAACAGATGAATGCGCATCTACCTGCTCCTAACTTTTCAGTTTGATCTTCGTTGCAGGGTCGTGAAACTGTTGTTAGCAGGCTGGCTGTGTCCGCAGTGCAACACAAGAGATGTCGTATACAGGACAGAGAGGAGTTGGGTACATCTACTCCTCACACAGCGCTCCCTGAAGTGAGTCTGTTGGTTGTTATATACTGTAGTGCTGACTCCTGCTCTACTGGTGGGATCGATGGTGCGAAAGAGGAAGTTGAGGTAGCTGGTGTGTGTCCTAGCATCTTCCTTAAACATACAGGCGTGGGGCAGTCGTTGGGATTTCTGGTGCTGCTATGATTAAACAACAGAATAAGTGAGACGCCTCTAAATTTGTCTGTTCCGTTTAATTCACCCTTTCCTACGACCACTTACCGTCTTTCTCCTGTTACTCCCATTAAGCCGATTGGTGGCCAGGATGTCCTTCTTTATCCAGATGTGATGCTTGACTCCTCTCATGTGTGCCGATCAGAATTGCAAGACAGAGCCTCTGCTTCAAATTGTTTTTCAGATAATCTGGCTAATGTTCAAGAACAACCTACGTACCTGACAGCAGTCGCTCTATTGCCTCGTAATCGCTATAAGCAACGCGTCTTGAGCGGGTGGCAACTCGTAAAAGGAAGATAATGGGTCCTGGCACGAAACTAGCTATCAAGTGAATAAAAAAGTGAAATATCCCACATTGTCTGGTTTTTCGTTGTACTGATATTTTGTTTCAGCCAGTATGTTGCTAAAAACGTCCTTAATTTAAGTCTTTTTGTCAGGGTCCTCCAGGAAGCCGAAGAATACCTCGTATCTAATGACTTCACTAGTGTCATAAACTTAGTATTATCAACCAAAGAAAATGAAAGGTAAGAGTTGTATCGAGTGAACGGAAGTATACGGGTATAGAGGAAACCTCATGAATCCGAGGACTCTGCATGTCAGCAGGGATTGTTCATGCTGGTGGAGGCTCTGTAATGGTGTTGGGTGTGTGCCGTTATTGGCTGATATGGGACCCCTGATACGTCTAGATTCGACTCTGACAGGTGACACGTACATACGAATCCTGTCTGGTCACCTCATTCATGTCAATTGTGCATTCCGACGGATTTGGACAATTCCAGCAGGACAATGCGACACCCTACACGTCCACAATTGCTACAGAGTGGCTCCAGGAACACTCTTCTTTTAAACACCTCCGCTGGCCCAAAAATCTCAGACTCGAACATTATTGAGCATATGTGGTGTGCCTTGCAACGTGCTGTTCAGAAGAGACCTCCAGCCGCTCGTACTCTCACAGATTTATGGACAGCCCTGCAGGATTCATGGTGTTATTTCCCCCAGAACTCATTCAGACATGAGTCGTGTTGCGGCACTTCTGTGAGCTCACGGGGGCCCTACATGATATTAGGCCTGTGTACCAGTTTCTTTGGCTCTTCAGTGTTTAACGTAACAATTCAGAAATTTAGTGGGGATGATACAGAAATGCACGACGTTTCAATGTATAGATATGCTGATTTTGAACAACGTGAAGAACCTGAACCTGAATGTGTACGCCGACCTACATATGAAGAAACGATCACCATAATAAAATAAGGGAAATCAGATGTCACATGGAAATATATAAGCGTTGTATTTTCCACGCGCTATACTTGGTTGAAATAACAGAGGATTGTGAAGGTGGTTCCATGAACCCTCTGACAGGCATTTAAATTGGATTTGCAGAGTATCTATGTAAATGTAGATGTAGATGTAGACTTCTGCTGCAGCACCTGGAGACCTGGTCAAGTCGGCATGACAGCGGGTATGGAGCAAAATCAGAAGGAGTGCTAGGACTGAGCATACGCAGAAGTAACAGAGGTGGTTGTGGAATTCAAACCGCAGTGTTTGGCAGAAGGACGAAGTTGTTTTCGTGAAATTCTCAAAAAAATGGTTCAAATGGCTCTCAGCACTATGGGACAACATCTGAGGTCATCAGTCCCCTAGACTGAGAACTATTTAAACCTAACCAACTTAAGGACATCACACACATCCTTGCCCGAGCAGGATTCGAACCTGCGACCGTAGCAGCACCGCGGTTCGGGACTGAAGCGGTAGAATAGCTCGGCCACAGCGGCTGGCGTGAAATTCAGTTAGGTAAATTTACAGAAAAGGAAGGCGAGGCAAAATGTGCTACATTTACGTTGAAACTATTGCACGTCTCAAGTAGGAACCTCGAGAACGAAGTAAGAGAGATTTATGTGCGTGCAATGGTATCTATTCTGTCACATACACTCGGTAAATATGGCAAAGAAACAGTAGATACTTTCGTTAAAGTACCATGCTTAATGGTTACCAGCAATGTGTCGTCTGGCAAGAAAAACAGTTCTGGTTGCAGCGATACAGGGCAGCCAGAAAGGTATTCCAGAAAGAACTGAGGGGGTAAGGGTTAAAAGCTGGGAAAGGTATGTGCTGCACCAACTGGCCACTGCCCATAGGGGAGTCCCCTATAAGATGGTCAGAGAGAAAAAATAAGATCTCTCAAGGTTCTCTCGACAATCAGAGATGGCGACCAAATGACAGAGTCCTGGCAGGAGTCTGCCGAGGTCCTTCTACAGATTCTGTTACCAGATGATGAGGAGAATGAGGACAATGAGATTCAATGCCATATCTGTAGGGAACATCATGTAGAGTAGAGCAACAGCACCATGGTGTACCCCTTTTAGAAGGAAGAAGTGGCAGTACATATTAAATGTTTCAGAAGGGGGAAGGCTCCAAAGCCAGATGGCATAGTAGCAGAGGTTGTACAATTCCTCGATTTCCGAAAATTGGGAAAAGGGCAAATTTTGTAAAGAAAGGAAAAGATAAGGACCATAAGGAAGCCAATTCCTACAGGCCAATATGTCTCTTAGATATCCTGGGGAAATTAATAGAGAAGTTTTTGGCTGACAGTCTGGCGATACACAGGATACTGCGCGGGATGAGTAACAGGCAGTTTAGCTTTTGGCTGGGGCAATAAGTGTCTGACGCAACTGCCCAGGCGGGTGAGGCCTGCAGCTCAGCCCCACGCAAGTATGTGGTAGGCATGATGGTGGACATCAGTGGCGCATTCGACAACCTGTGGTGGCCTCGCTCTTCTCCCCCTTGTGTGAGAAGGAGTGCTCAGGGCCCCACTGAGGCTCTCTGAGGAGCTGTTAAGAGGACAGGGAGGTTTGGTTATCATCACCCAGCGGAAAAATAAGTAAAACCATCACAAAGGGTTGCCCCATGGATCTGTTCTGGGGACACTCTCTTGGAATGTAAATATAGAACCGCTGCTAGAGAAATTATATCTCAGCTAGGACGTACTAGACGTGACAGCCTACGCAGATGACCTCCTGCTGGTTGATGGCCATAGCCGTGAAGACCTAGAACCGAAAGTGGAAAAAACAATAACATCACTTTTAGAATGGTGCCACGAAGCGAAAATAAGGATTGTACCACACAGATCCACGTATCTATTGCTGAAAGGTAGCCTGATTAGAAATCCAACCGTTAGAATCAAAGGAACACCAGTTCTACGGCGCCGTGAGGCCAGATATCTAGGGGTTGTAATTGATGAAAAGTGGAATTATACATCAGATATAGACACCATATCTCAATGAGCCCTACAAGTTTTAAACAATCTCATCAACATAGGTCATAAAAGATTTCATCTGAAACCCAATCTCATTAAACTCTATCACAATACCATTTCAACATCAATAGTCAGATAAAGGTGTGGGGTCTGGACACACAGGCTCACGAGGCCTGCCATGACCGTGAGAAGGGTGCAGAGGAATATGCTGTTACGCTCTGTTGGGGCATATCGAACTCCTACTCGGGGGGGGGGTGGGGGGGGGGCGTGGGGCGTTGTTGGTGTTAATGGGGCTGTATCCATTAGACATCAATATACGGGAGCAGGCAGCATGGTACTGGATAACCAAAGGAAAGACCAGGGAAATCATGGGGGTACAGTTAGGTGACAAGTTTGCTATCAGATAAAGGGGGGAGGAGTTATGGCAGGAATCATGGGAAAATGAAGAAACAGGGCGAAGGGTATTTCAACTCCTCTCAAATAACAAGGAAAGATTAGAGAGGGGTTACTTTGAGCCAAGTAGAGGGCTGTTGCACTTTCTTACAGGGCATGGGCCATATCCGATATACTTACGTCGATTTGGTAGACGGGCTCCACCCAATGTGACTGTGGTGTTCGTCGGGACGGCACACCTGAACATATCATCTATGACTGTCCAACATATGATAACGTAGCGTATAATTTAAGACAACAACTACCGGACAGAGACATCTTCTCCGTAATACGACGAGCTGACACCTATCATATCCTAAATAGTTTGGCAAACGAGGTATCACTTAAGATTATGAGGGAATTTATTAGGGACCAAAACAGTCAACAAACAAACCAACAAAGGCTGAGGGGCACCTACCCAATACCGCCGGACGCGGAATGGCCGCGCTCCAGGATCAGGCAGGCAGGTGTATCAAATCTCATCAACAGTAACAGCACTTCCAATTTGACACTGGGTATTAGAAATGTAAGTTACAATGTAGATGAACTACATACTAACGAGATTAGGGACTCCAGCGAAACGCAGTCCTTGGTTCCCTTCCCAACAACGTTTTCTGTAACATCGTTCAAATTCCAATAATTCGTAATTGTGATTCCTAGGTATTTAGTTGAACTGACAGTTTTTATATTTGTGTGATTTATTACGTATCCGGTACGTGAAGGATTTCTTTTCGTATTCATGTGTATGACCTACCTCTGTGCATTGTTTAGAGTCAGTTGTCACTTTTGACTACATAAATTGGCATTTGGCAATTGGTTTTGATCTTATGCCAACTTTACTAGAGGGTTAACGGCAGAATAATGTGCAAACACTCTGACAAAGCTGTTTAAATTGTCTCCTAAATCGTTTATACAGATTAGGGACAGCAGACTGTTTATAACCCTTCCCTTTCGTACCCCTAATGCCATTTCTCTTTTACTCGATGACTTTCCGTCAGTTAGTACGCCCAGTGACCCTTCCGCCAGGAAATTACGGATCCAGTCGCACAACTAGGAAAAAAGTCAATGGGTTTGCAAAATGATTACAAGCCGTTTCTGAGAAATGGTATGAAAAGCCTTCTGGAAATCAAGAAAAGAACCAGTTCAAAGTCCGTTCTCGATAGCACTCGCTACTATGAAAGCTAGGTGTGCCTCACAAGAACGATATTTACTGAACCGCTGGTGAGTGTGTCTCAATAGACCGTTTTCTTCAAGACAATTCAGAATGTTCGAACCGAGTGTATGTTCCAAATCTTACTGCAGATCGGCGTTACTGGTATGGGCCAGTAATTCAGGGAATTACTCGTGTTTCCTTTCGTGACTGTTGGTGTGACGTGTCGAACTTTCCATTCATTTTGTCGAGTTAGTGATTGTAGGTGATATTTAAATATATACCACCATACTCGTAAGGGGACCTGACTGGTATCCAATTCGGCCGGAAAAGTTGCCTTTATTAAGTGGTTTAAGTTGCTCCTCTACATCGAGGATATCTACCTCTAACTTTCTCAAGTCGGCTGCTGTTATTGACCGAATTTTGTAATATTGACCGTCTTTCGTAACTCCGCTTTAGCGGCACTTTGATCAGTAACATAACCAATGCCATCATACTGACAAGGGAACCTCCCCATCGCACCCCCCTCAGGTTTAATTATAAGTTGGCACAGTGGATAGGCCTTGAAAAACTGAACACAGATCAATCGAGAAAACAAGAAGAAGTTGTGTGGAACTATGAAAAAATTAATAAAATATACAAACTGGCTAGTCCATGCTAAGATATGCAACATAAAGGCACTGGGAATCAAGCAGCGCCGTGGTCCCGTGGTTAGCGAGAGCAGCTACGGAACGGGAGGTCCTAGGTTCAAGTCTTCCCTCGAGTGCAAAGTTTAATTTTTTATTTTCAGTTTATGTGACAAACTCTTATGTTTTCATCACTTTTTTTGGAATGGTTATCACATCCACAAGAAAACCTAAATCGGGCAAAGCAGAAGAATTTTTTTACCCATTCGCCAAGTGTACAAGTTAGGTGGGTCGACAACATATTCCTGTCATGTGACGCACATGCCGTCACCAGTGTCGTATAGAATATATCAGACGTGTTTTCCCGTGGAGGAGTCGGTTGACCTATGACCTTGCGATCAAATGTTTTCGGTTCCCATTGGAGAGGCACGTCCTTTCGTCTACTAATCGCACGGTTTTGCGGTGCGGTCGCAAAACACAGACACAAACTTATTGCAGTGAACAGAGACGTCAATGAACGAAAGGACAGATCATAACTTTTCGAAAATAAAGAAAGTTAAATCTTCAGTCGAGGGAAGACTTGAACCCATGATCTCTCATTCCGCAGCTACTCACGCTAACCACGGGACCACGGCGCTCCTGAGCTCGCGTTCCCGTTGATGTTGCATACCTTGCGCATGGACTAATCAGTTTGTATATTTTACTAATTTTTTCACGGTTCCACACAACTTCTTCCTGTTTTCTCGATTTATCTGTGTTCAGTTTTTCATGGCCTATCCACTGTGCCAACTTATAACTACATCTGAGGGGGGTGCGATGGGGAGGTTCCCTTGTGAGATGGCACCGATTGTGCCTTGCCTCTGATGTACTTTACATACGACCAGAATCTCTTTCGATTTTTCTACCAGATGAGCAGGCAAAACTCCGTCGTGGAAACTATTAAAAGTATCTCTTATTAAAGTCCGCGCAAAATTTTGAGTTTTTATGAAACATTGCCAATCTTGGTGATATTCCATTGTTTTAAGTGTCCCATGCTTTTTTCCTTTCTTCTTGAATAGTGACCTGTTCTGTGCGCAATAGGAGATTAGTACCGTCGCTTATTAATGTATTTGGTATAAGTCTCTCGATCTGCGGGAAGCAACTAACGCAAGATCGCGATTTCTCGCCTCCAAGTCGTATTTGCGGATTTGGACCATTGCGGATGTGCGCCAGGAATACTCGACGCGTTTACGTGTGTGTGTGTGTGTGTGTGTGTGTGTGTGTGTGGGAAGTGCGTCATGCCTTCACTGCGATTGCATGCGGTTAGCGGTCAGCGGGCAGCTAACATCCCGTTTGCGGTCTGAGCCGCTTCCAGTTTCCGACAGCCCGGCTGTGGGCGTCACAGCAACACAGGGCGAGGGAGGCCAGCGAGCGACACGGGCCGAGTCCACACAGTAGGGGGTGCAGCGCACGGACAAACCCAAACTCACTGCAGTGGTGACACGTTACTGCAGGCGACTCTTGTCGGTACGTCGATAAGCAGTACAGAAAACGATAAAAACAATTCAGAATTTCCATCGTTGTGCAAGAGCACCGGATCGGAAGCTGGTGCACGCTTTTGAATCAGCACCCCCCCAATACGCTGAATCCGTAGTCCTTGTCATGGCAGCACTGCGTTCTCTGCCACCTAGACCTCTGCGCCTGACACCTAAGGATTTCTTTTCGTGGGGTTATGCGAAATACCTCGTGTATATGCCACATTTGCCGAAAACTATTCGCCCATTTCTGAAGCGTCGGTTACTCCACATACGCTTCTAAATGTATGGCGTGACATGGTTTGTCTCTTACATGTCGCACGTTTCATCATGGTCCTCATGCAAACAATGTAAAATAAATTTGCTGTGTTTCGAATAGCTACACCTATTGGTAACCGCTTCATTAAGTTTTAACTGTAAATCTACAAATACATATGCATAATCCAACAAATTTACATAACAACAAAATTCCAAAGAATAAGGGGAATATTAATGGGATTAAGTAGACATATAGATATCAGAGTAGCAAATCTTACCTGGAGATTATCAGTGCAAGGGAGAGCCAGAGAAACTGTCGTACCCCCATGTCATTTGTGCACTAAGTAAAATATTCGACGTTGTAAACTAAATTAGTCCAATCCCGCCTCCACCTGCATTGTTTAGCGAAAAGACCGCCGTGGGGTAGCGTGCGTAATTCAGTGATGCAGACAGTCATAGTGTAGATGCAACAACATGGGAGAGGCGTCTATGCAGGAGCCAGACCAACATGGGGTTCCCAAGAGGGCAGCAGCCTATGGGGAATAACGCTGAAGATGGGTACATCGAGTATTTAATGAACAGGTGCTGAATCGAAGTGATGAAACACGTAGAAGGAATCGATTGACAGTACATGACCGGAAGTATCAAGGAATAGTGAATCAGGTAATGGAACGAAGTGCGTGGTACATAAAAAGGGAAGACGCTAAACACTGATTCGTTGGAGGTATCAGGAATTCTTTACGTCATTAGCTACAATTTAAACCATTACTTCTAGACAGTAGCATCCATATATTTAATCCTGATACGCAATGCAATTTACAACACATCCTTCATGATTTCCAGTCCTGTTGATTACAAACAACTATACAAACTTTACCTCAGACCTCAACCCAAAGGTGTCCTGCGGACGTAAACAAACCAAAGAGTGTGCCTAAAATATTGGTTTTCCTCATCAGAATCGACAGCAAACCAACACATACAACGATAGTTCATCTATACTTGCCGATGTCTCAAGCGGAAGATGAAGATATGGAGATCATATATGAGGGTTTTGAACGGGTAATTCAGTATGGAAGGGGAGGGGAAACAAAATAGTCATGAGGAACTGGAATTCGGTTGTAGGGGAGGGAGAAGAAGAACATCTTAAAGGACAATATGGGCTTGGCAGTAACAATGAGAGAGGACAAAGACTAATTGAGCTCTTCAGTAGATTTCAGGTAGTAATAGCGAATGCTCTGTTCAGTATTTACGAGTGGTAGGGGTAGACCTGTACTAGGAAAAGACTGGGAAATATGGGAAAAGTCTAGTTAGATGACATCATGGTCAGGCAGAGATTCCGAAATCAAAAGAGATATGGAATCCAGTACTAGAATCAGGTACACGCAGAAGCTGATGTAGACTCAGATCACAATTTAGTAATGACGAAGAGCAGACTGAAGATTAACAATTTGGGCAGGAAGAAATAATGCGCTAAGAACTGGGATACAGAAATACTCATGAATAAAGATATATGGTTGAAGATCTCTGAGACTATAATTACAGCGCCGATGAATAGCTCAGAAGGAAATTCAATTGAAGAGGAATGGACGTTTACAAAAAGAGGGACTACACAATTTGGAAAGAGAAACATAGCTAAAACGAAGGTAATTGAGAGGAAACAGAAAAAAGGTAACAGAAGAAATACTTCAGCTGGCTGACGAAAGGAGGAAGTACAGAAACGTGCAGGCAAAATCAGGAATAAGGTAATACAAGTCATTTAGGAATGAAATAAACTGGAAATGCATGAAAGCTAAAGTGGAATTGCTGCATGAAATGTGATGAAATCGAAAAAGAGATAAATAATTGTCGGAAGGAGTGACCCAGGAAATAAAAAAGTCAAAACAGCCTTCGGTGAAATTAAAAGGAAGGGCGGTAAAATTACGAGTCCAATGGGAATTCCACTGTTAAATGCAGAGGAGACAGCTGAATACAGTAACAGAATCACAAACAACTATGGAAGATGTAAGTTTGATCTCCCATTTTCGCCAACTGATCTATTTCAGAAATTCGCTACCAGAATGAAGATGATGGGCTCAGATTGGTGTTTGGAGTAGCAAAACAGAGGATGTAGACAGACTGAATTTCAGGAAATGTAATATCCAGGTCGCTGTTCGGTAATCGCTCCATGGTGAACGATTGGCTTGAAAAAACTAAGACCTCTTTTCTGAACGATTGGAGGAGCTGCTCATGTAATCGATAAGAAAGAACATTTTAAATTAGGAATGAAATCACGCCAGTGTCGGATGAGTACCACATTGAAATGTGGCGTCTTCCCAGCTAGATATGCTGAAAATTAAAATTGGTGACACAGTTAATAATGAAATTAAACATGTGGACTGGAGTACTTAAGTAACTCAAGATAAGTTAGTATATTATAATATCACTACAATTACAGGCCGTAATGGTTACATTATGGAAGTAGACTGCAGAAAGACAAGAGTGAACACCCAGGTTTTTACTATCTGCGCTTATAAATTTAACGAGGACACAAATAAAGGTGAACGTAAATTTTGGAACCTTTGTGAAATCTCTAGGCACGGTGAATATGATGAGGTGCAACAACTAAAACGTTTTATTCTAATCTAATTCTTTAATTTTTACACAACTTTTCTGAAAACAATGTTATAAGATTTGCTTCTGCTGACTGTAATTATATGAAGCGTCCAAGAATCGCTGCTGCTACTCGGTTAACTGAAAAACTTCCTGAACTAATTATTTCATAATTCACATTTCACTCTCTTCACAAATGTGCTAGTGAAGCTTGTAAATGTTTTCCCAGAGATTGGGCGACCTAGCTAGGAACATTCATAAACATTTTAAAGCAAGTGTTAGGTGACAGGAGCAATTGCATGAATTTCAAAAGTTTTTAGATATCAAAGTTCAAAAATTGTTGCAATCATCATAGACAAGATGGCTATCTTTGCAGGGCATGGTAGTGAGAAATTTAGAAGAGTGGAATACGTTGGAGGTGTCTCCTTTGATTCTAAGTTCAACAGTTCTCTGCCAGTCAATCGAGGTCCAAGTCAACCAGTTTCCAAGCGAACATTTCCTATAATAGCTGCACACAGAGGAGATGTGGAGCTCGGTACCTGTAAGAAGGCCATCGCCCACAGTGGCACATAACGCTGCACGTCTTCAGTGGGCCAAACAGCACAGGAACTGTCCAGAGGCTGACTGGAGTGTGTGTGTATGGGGGGGGGGGGGGAGGGGAGGGGGGGGGCGAGTGCAGTGTGTTGCAGACGCTTCTGTAATGTTATGATAATGTACCATGAATATTGTGAATCTAAATCAGGTCTTTTATTTCAACATTCTTGGTGACCAATTGTTGTCCTTCATCCTACCCATTCATGACGAGTGTGCTATGGACAGCTACATCTTCCAGGTCTATACACAAACGATCCTGCTTCTAGGAACCTTCAAGCACTCTATCGCGCCTTGAATGGTTCTCTAAGCAAACAGATCATAATCCTGCAGATCATTCAGGGGTCGTTTGGAATGCCACATCAAACCAGAAACAGTACTGAAATGGAGAGTTGCAGCCTATCTCCACGTTGAACTATCTGTTTACTAAGCAACAAGCAAAGGAACAGGAAGAGAAGTTTTGTGAGGAAATGAAAGTTCTGGGGCGAGAAGCAAAACCCTTAAGCATTCTGCATGACACTGTTACGCCAGCAACGCCGAAACTCATGGGACAGCAATAGAACTGAATGGATAATATCTTGAAAACCGGTTGTAAATGATTTTCTACCAAAGTAAAACAGTGATAATGGAATGTAATGAAAGTAGATGAGGCGCTGCTGAACGAATTATGTAGGCATGAGCTTTGCTCTATGGGCAACAGAATAACTGAAGATGGACGAAACAAAGGGGGACAAAATAAAAAAGTAATAGCAGGAAACGAGATTTTGAAGAGCAGAAAAGCATATCTGAAAAGAGGAATATACTATCATTGAATGTAAATAGAAATCTTACGAACTTCTCCTGAAGCTATTTGTCTTATGTTGAACAGCAGTTTAGGCAAGAAGGGAACAGAAGCTTTTAAAAAGTGGCGCTACATAATACTGTTGATTATTTGATGCGTAGATCGAGTAACTAATGTGGAAGTACTACATTGACATGGGAAAAACGGAAACTTAAGCGGTAACTTGCTTAAAAGATTGGTTGGGTTGAGAGGTCACACTGAGACTTCAAGGAATTGTAGAGTTTCTAATGAGGGAATTACTGGAGTTTGAAACTGCACAGGGGGACCAACGCTAGACTACCGTAAGAATGCTGAAATTGATATCACGGCAGTGGCTGTACAGAAGTGCAAAGGACATACCAGCCGGTAAAGTACCATCAGACCAGCGCCTGTACCACAAACAAGTGTTGACCAGATAAAGTGTGTAGGCGGACAACACATGTACATGGCCACTCCGTAATTGACTCTAAAGTGCCTGGCAGAGGGTCTGTCGAACCACTTCCAGCCTATTTCTGTACACTTCCGCTCTCGAACATCGTGCATGAGAAATGAAATGCTACCTCCGATTTCTTGTACTTTATTACGATTATCGTTCCTCGCTATGTGGATTGACATCCACAAATTATTTTTATATTCGCAGGAGAAAGTTTTTAGCTGAATTTGTCTCGACGCAACGAGAAACATCTTTGTCTGAATTATTGCCACCACAAACCCGCAGATCATATGCGTGACACTCCTTCCTCTACATCGCGCTGGTACAAAACGAACTGGTTTTGAGTTTATGTTGACTTTCCGTCAGTTATTACGAACTGTGTTGTTTCCGACAGGGATACACGATTACAGACGAACAACTGGGACGATACTCCATAGGCACGCAATGTGACTACGTCTTTTGTGAGCAATGGTATCAAAAGCCGTCCATAAATGTGGAAAGGAATCCGTTTAAGGTACATTGTCGATAGCACTCATTACTTTTGAGTGAGTGACGAGCTGGTAGTGTTTCAGAGGATAATAGGGTTGTATCGGATTTGCGGCTAGCTTCTTCATGTAAATTTTTCTGTCTCTTTTTTCGCATGTGCTTAATGTGGCTCCCGTGTGTACTATATGTTTTTTTGGGGAGGACATTTCCATTGAAGGAATTGAAATCCTTGATAATGGTAAATGGATAAGATGAACTTTTCTTCACGTGACCATTCTCCTTTATACGTGATGCACTCTAGATCTATCCGAATTTTTTAAGGAACAGGTGCTTCATTTGTTACACAAATGTTTGGATACTATTTTGACAGGTGGATGTTCTAACTGTGTGTTGCGTCCTGTAGACCAGTTTCCTAATTTTTATTTCTGTCGGTAGTAGTTAAATTCCAGAATGAGATTTTCACTGTGCAGCGGAGTGTACGCTGGTATGAAACTTCCTGGCAGATTAAAGCTGTGTGCCCGACCGAGACTCTAACTCGGGACCGAGTTCGAGTCTCGGTCCGGCACAGTTTTAATCCGCCAGGAAGTTTCAGTAGTTAAATTGTCCATTCTTTGCGTCTGTAAATATCCGACTTCTGTCAGTATTACTTATTTTACTGTTTCTTCTAGCAACAGGTGTCACATATTTAGTCTGACCGGACGTGTGAAAGAACTTTGGCTATCGATGCCATCCCCGCCGACTTCACGGACCACAGTGTACTGATTGTCACATTACGTCACACACGACTGTCAGTGTAAATTTTTTGATTCAGTTGGGTGTTGAATACGGCGCAAATGGAGATCCTTACCATATTAAGGTGAACCCAGAAGTGTTGTACCATAGTCTCTGGTCAGCTGCGTGATAAGCCTCCATTTTGGAATGCTGAGTTCGGAGGGCAAACCCGAGGTTCTGACAAACGTTGATAAGACTGTGCGCTGATAGACCGCGGAAATTTTGGAGCAGGCAAGAATTTTACAACTCTCTCTTATGTGGCCTTTAAGAAAGTGCGCATCAGGCTCTGCTACGTATTGCAGACGTCAGGCGTGTAAAGGCGCGATTATTAGGAGTGAAGCGGCGCCAAGTGGGAGGGTTGAGGTGGCGTTCCAAACCACGTCCGCTGGGCTGTGGACCAACTGACTCCTCTGTATCATCTGATTCGGCATCAGACTCGTCTTCCTCATGCGTGTATCACATCGCTCAATATCGACGAGCGCAATGTTGTGACGGCACAAAAGGATATGCTGCATGCTCTGCACCATTTCTACGTTAGGCTAAATGATGTACCCATTAATCTTTTTTTCTTTAAAGTCAGTACCGCCATTAGACTGTTGTTTATTTATAGTGTTACATTTACAATTACACAATCATGATATCGGCTTCAAACTGCCATTATCAAGTGTCTTCTGAAAGTAGGTTAGACAATAACAGTGAAATACATAACAAATGACATGACCATATAAGAATCTATATTTGTAATGCTTACTTACAAGTGTTGTAAATTTCCTAAGATGGCATACTGTCGAATTATAATGCACTATTAGACACAGAGTCGACGGTTCTGGCAGAGTCTACTGCTTTGCTTCATTACTGAGTACACCATCTTGACTGAATGACAGTTGGCTAAGTGTCAAATTGTCTAGGTGAAAGAAATTGGTGTTACAAGCAGGTGACTTTTTTTAAATCTTTGGACTCAGTGTCCTGTAGGATATGAAAGGTTAGGAGCAATTTATTTTCTTTGGTAGTTGTTACATCTTTGCAGTACCTGTTTATCTCAGTATACCATGAAGTTGCCTGCTCATAAACATATACTATAACAAACCTGTCGATAACATCCGCTGCATCCTTAAATATAGCGGTCCAGCTAGTCAATGATGTTGTTTGAAGTACCCTTTCCTCTCTCTGAGATATACTACTTTCATGAGGAATCAATATACCTCACCCCGACCTTCTGTCAATAACCAAAGGACAAACTGACTAAGTCTCAATAAAATCTTTCATTTCATTAAATTTATGGAATAAATTTTAGTATCACAACTATTTAACACATAAAATACTATGATACATTTATCCACACGGAATATACCGATACACACTCAAGGCATACCTTCACTTTGGACACATCATTCCCACACAATGACCTAACATATGCTATATTTGGTCCTAGCCTTAACATTTAAAAGTGCCCATTTACCATAGGTGTATCTTAATTTTAAAAAAGTCAGTCACTTCACATTTTTATTCTTATTCCTTTATTTGTAACCCTTTTGTCCCCCCTCCACTATAATAGCTTCTTCATTTTATTAGCCATTTTATAACCCGCCCCCGATCCATCCTTCTATACCCTCCTCCCTTACATTTACACTCCATGCGCCTACAGAAGTCAATGAAAGATTCATAGTATTCTTGACCTTGTGTGTCTTCTCAATTGTTTATTACCGCTCTAAGAAGTAATTATGATCAATAATGTTAGATTTGTCTTTGTTGTTAAGAAATACGAATTAACCCATTTGTTCGGTATTCCGTGTTCACTCAATCCACAGTTCATGTCTCTGATATTGTGCTGCCTGCGGCTGAGGAGTCCTGATCCGTCTGTCGATGTTGGTCTATTGACGATACTCCATAGACACGTTATGTGACTGCAAGCAGTTTGTGAAGAACGGTATCAAAAGCCTCCCAGAAATCTGGAAATTAATCCGTTTAAGATTGCTTGTAGATAGCTCTCATTACTTTGACTGAGTGAAAAGCTGGTTGTGTTTCATAGGAACGATATGTTCTGAATCGGTCCAGAGTAAGTGTCGATATATCGTTTTCTTCGAGATCGTAATGTTCGAACACAGTGGATGTTATAGGTCATAGTGAAAATCGATGTTACTCGTAGTGGTTCGTAATTCGGTGAATTTCTTCTGTTTCCTTTCTTCACTGTAGGTGTCACATGTGGAACATTTCAATCCTTAGGTGCAGACATTTTGTCGAGTCAGGTATACAACTTGAATCGGAAAAAATGCCCTTATTAGGTAGTTTCAGTTGCTTCTCTACATCGACGGTATCTACTGCTAATTTACTCATGTTGGCAGCTGTTGCTGACTCGAATTCTGTAATATTTACTCCGTCTTAATTGGT
The DNA here is from genome assembly GCF_021461395.2 of Schistocerca americana. Taxonomy (NCBI): domain Eukaryota; kingdom Metazoa; phylum Arthropoda; class Insecta; order Orthoptera; family Acrididae; genus Schistocerca; species Schistocerca americana. Next base: position 82,732,294 of record NC_060129.1, read on the forward strand.
GAAGGACTTTCGGAAAACCATGTTTTGTGACTCCGCCTTAGCGGCACTTTGATTAGTAACATTACCACTGCCATCGTGCAGAGTGGTACAGACTGTGTTTTGCCACTGGCGTACTTTACATACGACCAGAATCTCTCTTGGTTTGATGCCAGATGTAGAGACAATGATTCTATTGTGGGAAATATTAAAAGCTTCTCACACTGAAGCCTACTCTAAATTTTGAGTTTCTATAAAACATCGCCAGTCTTGGAGATACTGTATTGTTCTAAATTTCACAACGTTTCCTGTTATTTCTTCTTCGAAAGTGACCTGTTTTGTGCGCCATGGGAGAGCAGTTTTGTGTCATACTCATCTGTTGTTATAAATCTCTCGAATGCTGTCGATACTACTTTTCTTTCAAATTGAAATGAAAACCGGTCTAAGCCTGCATAGCTTTGAAAGCTTATGAAGTCATGAAGCTAACGTTTGTCTCCTTTTTTTTAATAGATATATTTTTCATTGATTCTTAGTGAATTTGGGTGTTGTTCAGTCTAGCTGCAACAATCCGTGTAAGCGTCATGATGCTCCCAGTGTGCTCAGAATTATTTGTTACTGAATGGTCACTGAATGTTTTCGCAGACTTTACCTCCGGAACCAATTCCTAGAAATAAATTTCGGAAAAAGCATTTAGTGTATTTTCGGGCAGTATTTTATGCCTATCGCCGACTTTAATATGCACTGTCGCAAACATATCGAGGGTAGACTGGAGTCACCACCATTTACAACGGCTATTCGGAGAGTAGGGTGCGATCGGCCGCGAAATGGAAACCACAGTGATAATATAAAGTGTTTTGTTTGTAACAGTTAGCTACGCGATCGCGATACTTCTCTACACACTCGGCACCCCGACTTAGATATTTGTCGTTGCGTTGTACCAACTTTCCGACATCCTTGTCACAGAAAGCAGCCACCTGTGCTCTCCGCCAATTCTCCGAGCTCGTCTGTAGCTCTCTGTGTGTTCCAAGAGGGTGTATTGAAAGCGAGCAGGTCTTATGAGCAGAGATAAAATTCAGAGGGAATCAAGTCCGGGATGTATGGTGGCCGATCAACACTGCCCATACAAAACGCTGCTGGAGCGTCTTCGTTGCCACAGCAGAAGGAAACGCACGACAGGTACGTTAGGCAGGGTTGCATGAAATCAGGCGAAACACAGGGCACGCACCCATACTTGACGGCAGACACTATATTCGAGTCATCTTTACGTGCTCACTGTGCGGTCAGAACTGGAAAGTGCGACATGACGCGATCGATTACCATACTAGACTCACTGCCAATCACATCTATGCAAAGCATCATCAGATTTTATTTGTGCTTCACATTTTACACCTGATCGGATCTTACTTCCCAAATAGGGCTTTACATGATTGTGTTAGTGGGGTACCTGTCTGACATGAGGATCAAAATTTCCTTGAACCTTTTAAAAACTATAGATTCTCTATTGGGAGGTCGATGTGAAAATGTATTTTAGGCATAAACTATTAAATAGTATTAGGAGCTTGTGACATACGGCCTTGGTGGCTATCGACAGTTGTGAGTAATCATTACACATTAGAATTCAGTTTGCGTAAATCACGTGGGCGAGAACAGCACACTAGTCCACCACAGACAGGTCTCCACACAGTATCGATGCACTTGCCATTTAAGGACATGTTATGTCTTATTTGCGTAACGAGATCACTGCGGATGTGCGCCAAGAATACTACACATGCTTACGTGTGTGTGTGGGAAGTGCGGCCACGAGTGCTGGCGTCATATCCTAGCTGTGACCGCTGGCGGTTAGCGATTTGCGTGAGCTGAAATCCTGTTTGTGCTCAAACTGTTCATAATTTAGACAGCGGGGATGTGAGTGTCATAAGCATTATAGGCAATGTAAAATAAACTTTAGAATTTCCATCGCTGTGCAAGAGCAGAGAATCCAAAGCCGCTCCACATTTTTGAAGCTGCATCTCCCAAAACGACGAATCCGTCGACCTTGCCATGGCGGCGTTGCGCTCTCTGCCTCCTATATCTTTGGGCGTTACACCCAAGGTTTTCTTTTCGTGGGGTTATTGCGAAATACCTTGCGTGTACGCCAGCTTTGCCGGAAACCATTGCAGAACACAAAGCACACATTTATGCTACGCAACAAACTCCACATACGCTTCTAAATGTGTGGCGTGAAATGGTTGGAGGCTTAAATGTTGTACGTGTCACCAAGGGCTTCATACAAAACACCTATAAAGAATCAAAAATTAATTTTCTCTCTGTTTTATATCTACAGTCACTGGTAATCGCTTCATTCAGTTTTAACTGTATATCCTCAGATACAAACACCAAATTAAAAAATTTTATATAATAATCTGAAAAATGTAAGATTCAGTAGACATATAGACGTCAGAGCAGCCAGTCTTACCTGGCCGTTATCAGTGCAAGGGAGAATACAGAGAACCTGTGGTACCCTCATGTCTTTTATGAACCACGAAAGATATTCCACACTGTAGACTACAATACTCCAATCCCACCTCCACCTACACTGTTTAGCAACAAGGCCATACAGAGGTGGGGTGGTGTATGTGCCCATACTGTAGATGCTACAACGTGCAAGGGGCGTCTATGCAAGAGCCAGACCAACATATGGTTCCCCATGAGGGGCAGCAGCCTGTTCCTTAGTTAGAGGGGACCAGTCCAGGTGACTGGCAGAAGGTCTGGCCCAGCAACATTAGCCCACATGCCCTCCATACGTTGGCAAGCGGAGAAAAAGCTGTCATGCTGTCATCGATTCAGCATCTGAAGTGATATACAGAACAAAGCTGAAGATAAGATGGCTAAATCGAGTACATAATGAAGAAGTATTGGGTCGAACTGATAGAAATCAGTACTGGTACAATCTGACTAATAGCAGGAATCGATTTGTGGGATATATCCTCAAGTATCAATGAATCGTAACGGAAGGAATTGTGTGGTATTACATAAACATCAGAAAAGCTAAGCACTGAATGATTTGAGGTATCAAAAATTCTTTATGTCATCAAGTACACCTAAAAGCATTACATACAGTTATTAGCATCTATAGGTTATATTCTGATGCACAAGTTAATTTGTTAATGATTTCTAGGCCTGTTGATTACAAAGGACTATACAAACATTCCCTCAGACAACCCGGACGTGTCACACAGGATCTACACAAAGTAAAGAGTGTGACTAAAATTTTGGTCAAAGTTTTTTCCTTTGACCAGAGTATAAAGTTGTACTTTCTGTGTTCTTCAGAAGTACAATGCAATGTTGTTCTGGACATACATGCATATATGCATGCATGCATGTTCGAAGAAACACAGCATCGTATTTCTGAACAACATACACACTGCAGCAACGTATTTGTCGGCAGACACCGGACAAGCGACTTTCAGTTGAAATGTCTCCCCGTATTAGAATATACACTGTGGATGTGCGAGTCCAGGTTTGGTCTGATCATGAAGAAAAGCAATTGAATGTACGCTAATGGGCATGATTTTATGCGCCAACTCGTCACATGAAGGCTTGAACGTCATTTAAACATATTGTAACACCCTGGCAACGTTTCCTATGTTTGTAAGCGAGTGAAAGTTTATACTTTTTTCATATCTTGCCCTGTGCGACCAGCTCGTACTTCTTGTTCGGCTTTCTCGTGAGCGTGAATGTGGCGCTCCACCTTCACTCCAAACAGTAAAGGGAAATACACGCATTCAGATGGGCAACAGAGGGGAGAAAAGCGGTCTACCGTATAAAGTTCGATAGAGGCACAACACAGCGACAAAGAAAGAAAGATTTCGTCATGCGAATTTAATTATGTTTTTAATATATCACCAAGAAGTTCACACAGTGCAGGAGTGAAAAGAAATATGACGACTGTTACTTCCGAACAGTACTTGAGTAATTCTTAAACTGTGCAACGAGTGAAAGTTGTGGGTGTAAACTTGAGTAGGAGTCCCAACGTAGTTTACACTGTGTATTATAATTTCTGATTTTAAACGGATTTTCTACGAAAAATGCTTTGAAATTCGATGTCAACTTGTGATTATATATTTTGTTAACTCACTATATACATTTTTAAGAGGGATTTTGGGATTTTAATTTTAATGTTAAGCAGTTAGCTAGTTTTAGCAGTAACTTTCACTAATGTCGTAATTGTCATAATCTTAAATTTGACGTCATTCTATCACCACTAGTTGCCATCAATACTGGATCAGGATTAATATTTAATGAAGAGTATTGTGATGATTACATTTTTTAAAAAAATGAATAGGTTGGGCGACATGAATTTTTTGTAAATATTGAGTAGGAATTTCTTGTTAATAATCAGTGATGAACTCTTCTCGGGTTATCAGCCGAGTGGTGGCGTCGTCTTGTCGCAACGTTTCAATGAGTTTCGTACCCATCATCTTCTGGCGAACATCACGCCACCACTCGGCTGATAACCCGAGAAGAATTAATCATTGGAATACGCCAAGAAAGACTGAAATCACAGATACGTCTGAATCAGTGTTAGCCCAGCACCTGGCCACTTTATACACCATCACACCGACGCTAGCAGACCACACTGAGAGCGCAGTGAGAGGGCTTGTGAGCTTGCCACGTGGCAGTCAAGAAAATTAGTCGAGAAGAAGCTGACGGCAGCGCGACGGCACTGTTGTAGCGGCTGCGCGTAGCGCAGGGACGCTGTCTTGTTGTCAGCACGGAAACAGTGGGCCGGCTGAGTAACGCCTGTCGGTGCTGCAATATCCTCCTGGAAAGGGTGTTTAGTATTTCTAGCCGCGTGCTACTCTTGCGAATACAAGTGTATATAGAACAATTTCTCAGTTGGTTGGACAGGTCGTGGCTCATCAGTAACAGTGGCTCCCTTGAAATGGCCACCAAGAAGTCCTGACCTCACCACACCTGACAACACGTGATGGGGAGTCATTGAGGCACATGCATCTGCACGTCGCTATGCTGCAGACGAGGAACTGTGCAATGCTGTTCTGGGGGCACAGACACTAGTCCCTCACCCTCTATGCACACACACACACACACAGAATGGTAAGAGCTGCAGAGATGACGAATTTGCTAATATTGAGTTAGTGGATAAGCTGACAAAAAAATGTACTCTTTATGGAAATGGTAGCAGTGGGTGGGTTCAATCACCCTGCCCATTTCCTCCAATCTGCTGACGACCCCACCTCAACCAGGTGCAACCAAAGACACCTTGAAACCAGCCATACCAAGATCCGTACAATTGAATATGACAAATCGCCGCTTTTCACCCCCGCAACTACTGCCTCATGAAACCATCCTATCCAGTTTAGTAACTCACTAAAATGCACAGGACTAACCATTGACTGGAAACTAACATGAAATCTGCACATACAAACCTTACAGGAAAATTATACAACAGAAGAATACTTCTGTAGCCATTTACCGATCAAACATGAGAATTTTATCTTTGTAGTGTACTCCACACCTGCAACACTGGAAATTGCCTTGTCTGATTTTCCAGGGCCTGGAGTGTCGCCGATATTCCTATGACACCCCCTCCAAACATCAGATGAATGTCTACTGTCGATTGCCCAGCACCGTAAGACGTGCCTCAGTCCTACTGAACTACAAATTCTTGATGTTGACGTAGAATAGGCCAGTAGGGGCTGTCTAATATAATCCCTACAATTTCCACAAAACACAGCTGCATAATCGCAACTATGGGGTTCGATGTGCAGTGTCTGCACACCACGCTATTGGCCCCACCTGCTTTCATCAGAGTCTGACTTCGAGGCGTTACATTGCCAACATTTTGAAATCATTTCTGGCAGCACTAACGGAGGAGGTAAACACCTACAGTTAGTTTCAACAGGATGGAGCAGCTGCCCATACAGCCAGCCAAATTTAGGAGTCATGTGTCTCAGTCTGATCACGACCGTACCTGGCCAGCCATTACACATTATCTGTCACTGTGCAATCATTGTGTGTGGGGAGCTCTCATGTCTAGGGTGTGTCGCAACAACCCTCATAGCCTTCAAGGACTGCAGCAGAGCATTTGGGATGAGACTGCATCAATCACAGCGGTCCAGCTTCGATCCACGTTTAGCAGCTGGCTGACCAGGACCCACAAGTGCCAAGAAGTGGACGGTGGTCACTCGCGGCATCTGCTACAGACAGGTCAGTACTGTATTTCCTTCACCCTGCTGTGTTCCTTTGTACCCTGGAACTCTGTCCTCTGGGCAACCTTTATTTGCCCCACCATATAAACTGGCGAGCTATCTTGAAGGCTAAATTCATCATCAAGTCTCATCATAACAACATTTATCCTCAGATCATTAGTTTGTAACTCGACAGCATGACATACCTAGCAATTAAGGAGATGCATCATTGATGATGTGCCACGAAAATTGCTCTGCGTCACAAACTCCGTTACAGCATGGAACTAAGTTTCTGATGATGACGTTCTTATGTCGTATGTTCTCGAAATTCCTTCGGTGTTAAATATAAACAAAAAGTTCAAGTTCACAAGAAATATCTCCATCGTTGTTATCAAAAACAACAATTACCACTGGGCTACCAGAAAAGGGGTCGATGGCGGCCCCACCGTATACATTGCCGAGCTATCTCGAATGCTGTTTTCTGAAGTTTTGATGTAAATAATTTGGCGAATTACTTTATAGTCTCCTAGGGGTAAGATAATGACCGTCATTCCGGTCAAAGCCAAAGCTCTACATTCTGATGTCTACAGCCTCTTACACAGCAGAAAATGTAAGACATGAATGGCGTGTCGCATTTTTTATTGAACAAAACATCCATGTCCGTCTTCCGAGGTTTACCTGCTCCTTTCTCTTCATTTGCATTAAATATATTTTAGTTTTCTAACATTCTGTACTTTTTTCGAGTGTTTTTCTGTGGTTTGTTAAACAGTTCCATCATACACAGTGCCGAAAACTCGTCAAGGCGTAACCAGCGTCTGACAGGCATACGCAGACGTAAAAAGCACCTGCCGTAGAAAACTGCCGTGTCGCTGCACGCCTCACGCGGTTATACACGTCTGTAACGTCACGACATCAGCACTTGTGACACGCTTATTAAGAGTTAGTCTGAGGCAGCACATCCAGTCTGGAGAGGTCGGCCGTACATTCCTTTCACTACATTAATGCTTTGTAAGTGTCCAGAACTATGGAGGGCAAATTCTACATTTGTTTATTGCCTCCTCAGCGGTATTGTGTTGCTTGGTTCTCGTATTTGTCTGTCTTCTCTGTAGAAGCGGTGGAGATAACTCAGTGCAGTCGCAGAGTAGCGCTGAGGCGTCGCCGCTGATTCTGCATAAAGCCTCGATGCAGCTGACATCAGTACCCCATTCCCAGCCGCTTCCTTTCTTCCCCCTCCACCTCAATTTACGTATAAAAATACATATTCCTCACACACTGTCAGTCGAACAACGACGAATACAATACTGAAATTTTTTGTTTTAGTCTTCAATAGCAGTTTATTTATTTTGCTACTGGTTACATTTACTTCCCAAGTAGATGTAATGTGTCAAATACAAAAATCTGACACAGTTAATTGGGAAGTGAGGGTCACGAATGCGTGCCAGAGGATGGCCTGACGATGGTAGTGTGTACCGAAACTGGTAGCTGGGAGGGAAAATAAACAAACTGTGGCTATAGACTAAAACCAACATTTTCAAAACAAAGATATGCTCTCATTTTCACCTTCTTGTATTAGTCCACCTCAACATTATTACACCTCGGTGTGAGGGTGGTTTGGTCGACCTGTTATAAGTAGTCACGTAATCAGTTTGATAGTTTATGCTTAATGGACCTGAAAGCATCGACGTACAGTGAGATTTCCTTAGTCACCAATGTATTTGTTTACTGTAACAGACTTGTCCGAGTCGGCTACACCAGCCTCTCGCGCACTTTGGTCCACCCTCCTACATACTGCGCACTTGGCTAAGGTTTGGGCACTTTTTTTTTTTGTTGCTTTATTGTGATTTCATTCCCCTGCCCCCTATGGGCTGGGGAGGGCTGTCAGCAGCACAATCCGCCGTTCTTCAGCCGAGCGACATGACAACTAAAATAAATAAGAAGAAATGTTACATACATAAGGCGATAAAAAAGGGAACATAAAACAGAGTAAAGGGAGAAAATGGAGGTAAAATTAGACTGACATGGAGACGTTCAAAGGGGACAGTTAAAAAAGTCACCAGGAAGTTAAAAAACACAGTTGGCGATGCTTAAAACACAGAGAAGACACTGAATGGACATGCACAGGTTAAAAGTCGGCCACGGTATTAAAAAAAACTCCAGAACAACACACTTAAAACCCACTTGTAGCACACACGACGAAGAATAAAACTGCCAGGTGGGACCTGCCGAGGGAAAGATCAGAGAGGATGGAAAAGGAGGAAGAGCAAGGGGCAGCAGGGGAAGCGGCGGGATGAAGAGAATAGTGGTGTCAGCGGGTACACTAAGTGGCCAGGAGATACGTGTGGTGGGAGATGAAGAGGGAAGACAGGGCAGGAGGGAGTGCAGAGACACTGAAAGAGGGCACAAGAGAGGGAGGGAAGTAGGAGGGGCAAGCCGCTCAGGAGGAGGAAGGGGGAGGAGAGGGAGCCCTGAGGAGGAGGCAGGAAGATGGGGTTAGATTTGGTAGGAAGGGTAGGGGCGAAGCTCATCATCTGGGAGGGATAGGCGGTGGAAGTTGAGATGGAGGGTGTGGAGATGGAGAGAGGGTGGGACACAATGGTAAAGGCGCGGCAACTGGTTGGGGGTGGAGAGGAAGGGAGACACCTGGCGGTGAGGGGGATCAAGGCGGTGGACAATACATAGTGTGTGGATGTGTTCAAGGAAAAGGAGAAGGTGGGGGAGGGGGATGAGGTCGTAGAGGATGCTCGTTGGGGATGGAAGGCAGATGTGGAAGGTGAGGTGGAGCGCAAGGTGTTCGAGGATTTGGAGGGCTTTATAGAACCGGGGAGGGGCGGAAATCAATGCTACACAGGCATAACAGAGGATGGGACGGATCAAGGATTTGTAGGTGTGAAGGATGGTGGAAGGATGCAGACCCCACGTCCAGCCGGACAGGAGTTTCAGGAGGCGGAGGCGGTTGTGAGGTTTGTTTTGGATGGTAAGGAGATGGGGAGTCCTGGTGAGGTGACGGTCGAGTGTGAGGCCAAGGTATTTGAGGTTAGGAGTGAGGTGGATAGGACGGCCATAAATGGTGAGGTAGAAATCATGGAGGCGGAAGAAGCAGGTGGTGCGGCCTATTATCATCGCCTGGGTCATGGAGGGATTGATATGGAGGAACCACTCATTGCACTAAGTGGTGAATTGGTCAAGGTGGGTTTGGAGGGTACGTTGGGACTATTGAAGGGTAGGATAAATGGCTAGGAAGGCGGTGTCATCAGAAAACTGGAGAAGATGAACACGAAGGTTTCGGCATATCAGCAGTGTACAGCAGATAGAGAGGGGAAAGGACAGAACCTTGGGGCACACCGGCAGAGGAATAGAAAGTACTGGAGTTGGAACTGTGGATAGTCACATATGAGGGACGATGGGAGAGGAAGGAAGCAACGAGATGGATGAAGTTGATAGGGAGAGCATACATCTGGAGTTTGAAGAGGAGCCCGGGATGCCAGACACGGTCATAGGCGTTCTGGAGATCGAGGGAAACAAAGATGGCAGAGCAACGGGAGTTAATTTGGAGGGGAAGAAGATTGGTAAGGTTGAGAGGCACGCACATGCCTTGCTCATACTGTGGCATCAAGCAGTCAGGCCTGCAAGATGAGTGGTCTGCCAAGCGAGTGGATTCATTCTTATTTATCGAGTAACATGAACTCAAGTACTCACACTTAAGTTACATGTTATCCTCCTATATGATTAATACGCAACAGAAACACGCATCTGACTATCAGTAATTTACAGAACTCTCACTGTAAACTACGCACTGGCAATACCACATTTTCTTTCCTTTTTATCTTTTATTTAACGGCTTTTATCAACACGTGGCCACCGCATTGAATATGAATGGCGCACACATTATAAATTCGGGACATTATGACAACATACAATACGAAGGAAAAGTCCACCAATCTTTTGAAACTACCTTGCTACTCTCCCATGCAAACCACACATACCCAAATTACATGACATACATCACACTGCAATAAGAAATACAAAACACTAAATAGTCACAACACTATCACTTTCAGCTTTCCCACTTCAATTAATATTTATCCCAGTTTCACACGACACTGCCCCACTTCGTAATTCTACTTTCCTACTATGAACTCTGGAGATATATGCTCGTCTTCCTGTGCAATGCAAGCCAAGTGGCGTTGCTGGATAGACGGCCGACTCACCTTGCTTCTCTCTCAGAGTTTGAATCTAGCGTCACACGGAATCATATAACGCAAAGTAATATTAAGAACGTATTCATCACACACGCGAGTCCTCAACTGATATTATGGACGAGTACTTCTCTTTATCTTTTATCTCATACACAGTTTGAGACTCACCCAATACTCACCACGTGGAAGTACTCGTCTCTAATTTCAAGTCCTGCACACGCCATTTCTTAAATATTTCAACTTATGGTACACACGCTATTTCTTAAATATTTCAACTTATTGTACACACGCTAGTAATTCAGCTTAACTTAAGTACATGGAAGTATTTCAACTTATTGCTACACGTGGTTTCATTATGACCGTTGGTCACTTCCAAAGATTATTACGATCCCATTAAGATTACCTGCCTGACACTTAATTCTCCCCACAAAAGTTCCTGAAATAGAGAAATTATTATTTCAAACTACTCTTAAATATTCCACATGCATACCATGTCTCCACTCTTTCGTCATTACGGAGCACAACTAAAAAGGTCTTAACAGCACAAGATCCAGCGGCAGAGTGCTGAAACATGGCCGTTCTCTAGGTCATCTCGCACCTCTGTCGAGGTGGGGGAAGACCATGCTACCGTATTGGTCAGCCACATTTCAGGTGCTCAATGCTCAGGTAAATTTCATCTCTTTGGTCCCACCAAAGGTGGCCAAAGGATCGACTCAAAGATGATCATGTATTCACACTCACTATCTGCAGTTAGCAGACGACCATACATTAATTCATTTCACAGATCTCACGAAACTGGATGTAGGGATTTACTTTGTGGGAGTGCACATCTGATCAATTAAATAAATAAATTGTCATTCTTTCCCACACTGGTATCCAGCTTCGCTGTATTAATTGAAATTGAGTTATTTTCCAAAAATAATGTGTTGTTCTGACAAAAATAATGAAGTATGTTGTACCTATTTTCAATGTCGGGCGGTACTGTACCGTTTCACCCCATGCAGAAAAAAATGGCATGGTACTATCCTTGCAGTGCGAGGGTAGTTCTGAACATTTTCTTAAAGAAAACTGTATTAGAACGAACGTAGCAAGTCATCAAAATAACCAGGAGGAAACCTTAGCCCCTGGTGACCTCAATCAGATGACCAAATGCTGTTACTTTACCAAATTATTGACACAGTTTTTGCATTATTGTACTCTCCACAATCTGGAGTAATGTACACATACAAATTTACAACAATCCACATGACAAATAAAAATCATACGAATAAAAAATAATGTTGAAATACAAATTTGCTTAGTTACTGGGATCTTCGTTATTTTTTTGAGTAATCCAAACTTCACTAATTCTATGACAAATAAGAAAAATACTAATTGTACTCATGAAATTTTAAATAGCTCACCATCCAAACACAGAGCAAGTAATCTGACATTCATAAATTGCGGGGTAAAACCCTTTACACAGCAAAGTCTAAATACAAAACAAAATCAACAAAAGAAAAACATTACATACACTAGTTACATGTAGAATGTCAGGCTCCATACCATTACTCTAAAATACACATCAAACCTACAGAGAAATAAAACTGAGAAGAAAAAACAATGAAATATACCACAAGTTACATGCTGGTTACGTAATATAGTCAACCTAAGACATCATGTCATACCTTGTTAACTATCATCACTTAAGCAATTGCCACCACTACTCGACTGTGAGTTTAACCTTATCCTTCTCCACCAGTACAAATACCTGCTGCTGAGCTAGTCAGTCCATCAACTTTGATCAATACACGCAATAAATAGTTAGCAATAAGTGCTTGAATCCACCAGTAGCTCTCGTATCTTACTCTGCTGCTCATTTCTCTATTGTTACACATTTAGACGACAAGAACTTGCATTTTGACTAGCCTTTGTTACACTTTAATGTGAAATATCACCACTGTGATAATGAAAATAAGTGGTTTCATTCAACACACCAACAAGATCATTACTGTCCACGACATCAAAATACATCAGTTAATTCCGATATTTGTTGTGCAATGCAAACTCTTGTCCCCAGTGACAACCTTACTGACCAATGCAACAAGAGCCGCTACGTTAGTATTACGCCACTGGCTAATAATTAAAGCATTTCTGTACCAAATATTCTAATAAACATGCTACATGAACTGGTAACCCAGAACAAACAAAAACAAAAACACTAACTATTCTATACACAAATGTTAATGAAATACAATTACACTTGCTGTCCCTTCAAGAATGAAACATATAATTAAAAAAAAATTTACACAATTACAAGTACAAATACATTATTCCCTATCTTGCGAGTCACATGGAATCATTTCATTCTGTGATTTTATTGGGGTCAAAAAAGTTGCTGACAGGTTCCCTAGAAACACTGTCTCGGTGTCTAGCTCTCCCATGGTTACCCGGACGAGAGTCTTTAAGTCACTCAAATCGGCATTTTGAACACGCACTGAACAGTAAACTGTATCTCACATTAAACACAAATGTCATAGTCACTCTCAGCGCACCATCCACACGAATCTGGTCGTCCAGAAATAGCCCTACAACTACTATTACCCACGGTTCTGTCCTTTCAGTTCATGGTGTAATTAAAAGTCGTAAGTTCCAACAAACAGCACTTATTCCCGCACCAATTAAAGAAATGTCTCCAACTACAATTGCAAATGTCAATGTCCCTCTTTACTTTCTTGCGTTCATACAATAATTAGTCACCAAGTGACAACTGTCCTCTTTAAGTATACCAAGCGTCCCACATGCAATTCACATAGCACACTTAACCAGTCACTGCCAAAGTTTTATGGATCCCACCGTTCAGTGGTCAAGACAAAACAAAACAACAAAATCTTTTCCACCACTCACAACGTGGCAACACCAGTCTTTCACTTTCCACCTTATGGAGACATACGAGCAGTCATCTTGCTTCACAGCTCCACAGACCAGTACTAGTTAATAGTTGCTGGTAACAAATGCCCGCCGGACTCTGCCGCGCGTCGTTCATTCTGCCGTTGCTCCGCCGTTGAGCAGGATACTTTCCCCAGTCGTAAGGGTGGGGGAACTTATGAATAGCCAGTGGTATGTGCGTGTCGCCCCAGGCCGTTGACCTGCTGTAGCGGGCGCGTGGAGTGTACCCCGACCGGCAGTGGAGTGGGGAGTGCCGCGGCTCTGTCGCCCGTCGCCATGGCGATGTCAGCTCAGCCTCGCTAGCAGTAGGGCGCGTTCTGCGTAGCATCTCAGCGCTACGACACCCAATCAGTCAGACCCTTCCATGCATCTCGCAACATTACAGACAAAAGGATATTCTTACAGTATTTAAATACTCATTGATTACATGTATGATCTATTAGATAGATTGGTAATAAAAGAATCTTTGTTCTAAAAAACATAAAATTATACACCTTAGTTTTCTACACATACCACATCAACATTTATCCCTTTTCTATATACAGCCCACACTTGTGCTATTGATAGTACCTGTCGTCCCTCATAGAAAACATGAAAGCGTAAAAAAAAAAAAGGAATAATAAGCAATCTATACAGCTCATAATTACAATATCAAATAGTAGGCTACTCTAACATCCTATCACAGTGAAAATATTAGAAACTGTTTATTCTAAAACTACAATATACAGTGAACCTTTGTGCTAGTGACAGACTGAAATTAATACCACTTGAAAGTGTTCTAACAAAAAAATAATAAATAATCTACACAGCTCACAATTACCTACCACATGTTATTAAATAGTAAACCACTTTAACATCCTAACACAATAAACATTTTAGAAACTAATGACTCTAAATCTACAATGTACAATGCACCTTTGTGCTTGTGACAGACTGAAATTAGTATCTCTTTATATATTTTACCTTTTTATTATATATAACAACATTTCTAGGACATGTATGAACCATCCACATGATGCCAGATCCTGACCTGCCATCGAGGTTCATCCAAATCAAACAATAACACAATAGTGTTTTAGGTATGGATCGGTAGCATCCCCTTTACGGGAGTGTGCGCATTGATCACACTACTCTACGACTCTTCCTCACCAGACATCACATTTTCCTTCTCATTCATTCCATTAATACACTAACAGAATAGGTCTAGAAGTCAGCTAACCTTAACACCACCACACTCACGACAACATACCATACCTTTGCTCCCTTATACTCAACCACATAACACATGAAGCTGCTTCGGAGATAGCTTTCCAGTCTCCGAATTCGTCCTTTCACTCTGGCACCTCTCTCCATCGGCTTACCTCTGCATTCACTTTACCGATTATTCATCCTGCTAAATATCAACTTAGAATTGCGACATTTCATCTAAGAACAAAAAATACACAAATTATTCATCCTGCAAAATAACTGTACACATTCTTGGTACCGTTTTGATTAGTTATACTGGTACCAGGCTTCAACAACAACAACAACAAAAATAATTTTTTTCATATAGCAATTGTTATGGTAAGAATTACATTTACACTTATATTACATCTTACGTCAGTATTCCACAACGTTCACCATCTGGATCTCATACTCCCTTTATGTCCTTTCACGTTGTGCAGTTGTCCTCATCTCTTCATTCGTATTTCAGCTCTCCGTCCGTCGATTACTCCATCATTTCCTGGTCTTCCTTCGCCATTCGCATCAATCTCGATTGCAGCATACACAGGCCTCTCTGTAACATACCTCGAAGACACCTCCACATTATTAGTTCTACTCAGCTTTATTTACCACTGTTTCATCACGTCGAATCTCTCTTTATTAATCACACTGCTTCACGTCACTTCTCTCCTTAAATATCACCTTTATCCACTACTATTTATCACGTCACTTCTCTATCTACCATCTTTATACACTCATTAATCATCACGTCGTTTCTGCTTGATCCTTATTCATATGACAAAAAAAAAAGCGTACAATAACACTCTGTCGACTCCTATTCATGCCTCATTCAACCAGTCTATTCCGTCATACTTCCTGACATTCCGCCTGAAAATTCTTATGTTCGATTTGACCCTGCACAACGTTACACACCACAAATAAATGCACTGACTATCTACCATAACTTGCCTACTTTCGATCTATCCGTAACTTTTCCATAATTTGATGTTAGAAATGTGACGAAGCCCACACGATTGTTTTCCCTTGATCGTCTCAATTGTGACAATGATTGTCCTGTCGTGAACGCAATGACTGCCTATCCTCTCTTCGCCCATCATTTTGATTTTCCCTTCTTCTTCCATCTCTGTCCCATCTTCTATTTTCCCGGTTTGACGGTCGATATTCCCATGAATTCTGCCCCCTATTTCCTCGCCATCTTCCATTCCTGTCATTCCTCTGATTCCATGCTCTCCTGCCATTCTGATACTTTCCGCCGTTCCTATTCTCCACTCTGTCTGACCTATGAGTCGTGTCTCCGTTCACGATGTTCCTCTCATTACAACTGCTGAAATGACGCAGAATCGTCTAAGCCTCTGCCTGCTATCGCTATATCTCTGCGCAATCTCACTGGCAACTTCGTTATACAGATCCTAATGAGCTCCCCAGGTTTGTATGGAACATCCAAATATCTATTTCGTCTCAGCATTTCCTGATAGCACGACACAGGATCTCTTATACTACCTTCGTTACAATTTGGCATCATCAATATGCTTTGCTTAACCTGGTCCTGCTTACTTTTCGGCCAGAAGTCATTTAAATACTTGTCACAAAATATCTTGTAGCTACTACAGTCTTTAATAACTTCCTGCATTTTCGCTCTAGCCTCGTCCCTCAAATGGTTACACACAAACTTCGTTTTGAGGAGCAGTCCCCACCATGAAGGTAATGAATCTTGAAATTGAGACAGCCTTGGACTATACCCAGTTGGGTTTGCCACCTGTTTTATCCGACACAACCGTTCTTCTAACTCTCTGAGTTCGTCTTCCACTTTCTGCCTATTTTCGTTTTTTGAATTTATCTCACTCTCCCTCTGCAATCTACCTGATGGTGTGTCACCTTCGCTACTGCACATTATTTGCAACTGTGCTAGTTCTTCCCTATGTTTCCTATTTATTTCTAATTGTGCCTCTTTAAACTGTAATGGTGATTGTATCTCCTCCTGATCGGCATAAACCTCTTGCTGCGTACTGTCAGAACCCGTCTCCCCTCTTATACTGATCTTTTCTACATCTGCACTAATCTTATTCTTTCTGACCACTATCTCCGCAACTTCATCCCTGTGTTTATTTAGCGCCACTTCTTGCCGGGTGATTTGAGCTTCCACGCTGTCTAATGCCCCTTGTTTATCTGCAAGTATGTCCTCCAGTACCTCTTTGATTCGCTCATCTGGCAACACGTCCCTACGTTCTGTAATATCACTCTCTATTGCAATTATTCGTACCTCCAAGTTATTGGCTTTTTCTTTCACGGCATCATATACTTGCTTCATCGCACCCAGATTCTTCTCCCCCTCATCTAACCGATTATTAACTGCGGACAGACGCTCATCGATAACTGTGTGTAACTTCCTCATTGCCTCTTTATTTCCCTTATCCATTGCCTCCAGTCTTTCCTTATTTGCTTCCAATCTTCCCTTAGTTGCTTCAAATCTTTCCTTATTCTCCCTATCTCTCTCCTTATTATCTCTACTCATCGCTTCTAATCTTTCCTTATTATCTTTAAATCTTTCCTTATTCTCCCTTTCTCTCTCCTTATTATCTCTATCCATCCTCTGTAAAAACTGCAGTAGCACACTGTCATTTGCTACTTTCGACGTGCTCACCTCGTTCGCCTGTAAAACCATAGCTTCCCTAAGGGTAGCTGCACTTTCACTGCATACCTGACCTAATCCCGGCTCGCCCGCGTCGTCGGGAAAAGCCCCCGATTGTGAACAAAGCCCGCCGCTCAAAGGATCACCCAGCAGTGGTCCACTGAACAATTCAATCCCTTCCGAGTATTTGCCGTTCCCGCTCATTAGCCCATGGTCGACACCTACTTCCTGCTGCACTGCTACGTTCACCCCAGAATCGCTATTCTCCATGGTGACTACACTTTTCGACTGCAACCTAGTTACTACGGACATTACGCAAAAAAATTATGCAACGATCTTCCAGCCTTGGACGATATAGCAATTAATTACATAAAAAAAATAAAAGATCCTCACCAATCCAGAAAGAAATTGCAAACAGAAAAAATTTTACTTCTTAGCGCTATCGCAATATATTCCATCAAAAAAACATTCTTAACAGCAAACACTAACAGCAAAATATCCTGGCAGGGTCGAAATTATGAGAGGCACCCACATGCCTTGCTCATACTGTGGCATCAAGCAGTCAGGCCTGCAAGATGAGTGGTCTGCCAAGCGAGTGGATTCATTCTTATTTATCGAGTAACATGAACTCTAGTACTCACACTTAAGACACAAGTTATCCTCCTATACTATTAATACGCAACGGAAACACGCATCTGACTATCAGTATTTTACAGAACTCTGACTGTACACTATGCACTGGCAATACCACATCTTCTTTCCTTTTTATCTTTTATTTAACGGCTTTTATCAACACATGGCCACCGCATTGAATATGAACGGCGCACACATTATAAATTCGGGACATTATGACAACATACAATCTACATCTACATCTACATCTACATTGATACTCCGCAAGCCACCCAACGGTGTGTGGCGGAGGGCACTTTACGTGCCACTGTCATTACCTCCCTTTCCTGTTCCAGTCGCGTATGGTTCGCGGGAAGAACGACTGTCTGAAAGCCTCCGTGCGCGCTCTAATCTCTCTAATTTTACATTCGTGGTCTCCTCGGGAGGTATAAGTAGGGGGAAGCAATATATTCGATACCTCATCCAGAAACGCACCCTCTCGAAACCTGGCGAGCAAGCTACACCGCGATGCAGAGCGCCTCTCTTGCAGAGTCTGCCACTTGAGTTTATTAAACATCTCCGTAACGCTATCACGGTTACCAAATAACCCGGTGACAAAACGCGCCGCTCTTCTTTGGATCCTCTCTATCTCCTCCGTCAACCCGACCTGGTACGGATCCCACACTGATGAGCAATACTCAAGTATAGGTCGAACGAGTGTTTTCTAAGCCACCTCCTTTGTTGATGGACTACATTTTCTAAGCACTCTCCCAATGAATCTCAACCTGGTACCCGCCTTACCAACAATTAATTTTATATGATCATTCCACTTCAAATCGTTCCGTACGCACACTCCCAGATATTTTACAGAAGTAACTGCTACCAGTGTTTGTTCCGCTATCATATAATCATACAATAAAGGATCCTTCTTTCTATGTATTCGCAATACATTACATTTGTCTATGTTAAGGGTCAGTTGCCACTCCCTGCACCAAGTGCCTATCCGCTGCAGATCTTCCTGTATTTCGCTACAATTTTCTAATGCAGTAACTTCTCTGTATACTACAGCATCATCCGCGAAAAGCCGCATGGAACTTCCGACACTATCTACTAGGTCATTTATATATATTGTGAAAAGCAATGGTCCCATAACACTCCCCTGTGGCACGCCAGAGGTTACTTTAACGTCTGTAGACGTCTCTCCATTGATAACAACATGCTGTGTTCTGTTTGCTAAAAACTCTTCAATCCAGCCACACAGCTGGTCTGATATTCCGTAGGCTCTTACTTTGTTTATCAGGCGACAGTGCGGAACTGTATCGAACGCCTTCCGGAAGTCAAGAAAAATAGCATCTACCTGGGAGCCTGTATCTAATATTTTCTGGGTCTCATGAACAAATAAGGCGAGTTGGGTCTCACACGATCGCTGTTTCCGGAATCCATGTTGATTCCTACATAGTAGATTCTGGGTTTCCAGAAATGACATGATACGCGAGCAAAAAACATGTTCTAAAATTCTACAAGAGATCGACGTAAGAGATATAGGTCTATAGTTTTGCGCATCTGCTCGACGACCCTTCTTGAAGACTGGGACTATCTGTGCTCTTTTCCAATCATTTGGAACCCTCCGTTCCTCTAGAGACTTGCGGTACACGGCTGTTAGAAGGGGGGCAAGTTCTTTCGCGTACTCTGTGTAGAATAGAATTGGTATCCCGTCAGGTCCAGTGGACTTTCCTCTATTGAGTGATTCCAGTTGCTTTTCTATTCCTTGGACACTTATTTCGATGTCAGCCATTTTTTCGTTTGTGCGAGGATTTAGAGAAGGAACTGCAGTGCGGTCTTCCTCTGTGAAACAGCTTTGGAAAAAGGTGTTTAGTATTTCAGCTTTACGCGTGTCATCCTCTGTTTCAATGCCATCATCATCCCGTAGTGTCTGGATATGCTGTTTCGAGCCACTTACTGATTTAACGTAAGACCAGAACTTCCTAGGATTTTCTGTCAAGTCGGTACATAGAATTTTACTTTCGAATTCAATGAACGCTTCACGCATAGCCCTCCTTACGCTAACTTTGACATCGTTTAGCTTCTGTTTGTCTGAGAGGTTTTGGCTGCGTTTAAACTTGGAGTGGAGCTCTCTTTGCTTTCGCAGTAGTTTCCTAACTTTGTTGTTGTACCACGGTGGATTTTTCCCGTCCCTCACAGTTTTACTCGGCACGTACCTGTCTAAAACGCATTTTACGATTGCCTTGAACTTTTTCCATAAACACTCAACATTGTCAGTGTCGGAACAGAAATTTTCGTTTTGATCTGTTAGGTAGTCTGAAATCTGCCTTCTATTACTCTTGCTAAACAGATAAACCTTCCTCCCTTTTTTTTATATTCCTATTAACTTCCATATTCAGGGATGCTGCAACGGCCTTATGATCACTGATTCCCTGTTCTGTACATACAGAGTCGAAAAGTTCGGGTCTGTTTGTTATCAGTAGGTCCAAGATGTTATCTCCACGAGTCGGTTCTCTGTTTAATTGCTCGAGGTAATTTTCGGATAGTGCACTCAGTATAATGTCACTCGATGCTCTGTCCCTACCACCCGTCCTAAACATCTGAGTGTCCCAGTCTATATCTGGTAAATTGAAATCTCCACCTAAGACTATAACATGCTGAGAAAATTTATGTGAAATGTATTCCAAATTTTCTCTCAGTTGTTCTGCCACTAATGCTGCTGAGTCGGGAGGTCGGTAAAAGGAGCCAATTATTAACCTAGTTCGGTTGTTTAGTGTAACCTCCACCCATAATAATTCACAGGAACTATCCACTTCTACTTCACTACAGGATAAACTACTACTAACAGCGACGAACACTCCACCACCGGTTGCATGCAATCTATCCTTTCTAAACACCGTCTGTACCTTTGTAAAAATTTCGGCAGAATTTATCTCTGGCTTAAGCCAGCTTTCTGTACCTATAACGATTTCAGCTTCGGTGCTTTCTATCAGTGCTTGAAGTTCCGGTACTTTGCCAACGCAGCTTCGACAGTTGACAATTACAATACCGATTGCTGCTTGGTCCCCGCATGTCCTGACTTTGCCCCGCACCCGTTGAGGCTGTTGCCCTTTCTGTACTTGCCCAAGGCCATCTAACCTAAAAAACCGCCCAGCCCACGCCACACAACCCCTGCTACCCGTGTAGCCGCTTGTTGCGTGTAGTGGACTCCTGACCTATCCAGCGGAACCCGAAACCCCACCACCCTATGGCGCAAGTCGAGGAATCTGCAGCCCACACGGTCGCAGAACCGTCTCAGCCTCTGATTCAGACCCTCCACTCGGCTCTGTACCAAAGGTCCGCAGTCAGTCCTGTCGACGATGCTGCAGATGGTGAGCTCTGCTTTCATCCCGCTAGCGAGACTGGCAGTCTTCACCAAATCAGATAGCCGCCGGAAGCCAGAGAGGATTTCCTCCGATCCATAGCGACACACATCATTGGTGCCGACATGAGCGACCACCTGCAGATGGGTGCACCCTGTACCCTTCATGGCATCCGGAAGGACCCTTTCCACATCTGGAATGACTCCCCCCGGTATGCACACGGAGTGCACATTGGTTTTCTTCCCCTCTCTTGCTGCCATTTCCCTAAGGGGCCCCATTACGCGCCTGACGTTGGAGCTCCCAACTACCAGTAAGCCCACCCTCTGCGACTGCCCGGATCTTGCAGACTGAGGGGCAACCTCTGGAACAGGACAAGCAGCCATGTCAGGCCGAAGATCAGTATCAGCCTGAGACAGAGCCTGAAATTCGAAGGAAAAGTCCACCAATCTTTTTCTTTTCACTATCTTCTTTATTCCGATAAATTCTCTAACCTAGACACACAAATTCTATAACCTACAACAATAGCACATGAGAAATTCCGCCAAGTGGGCATCGCTTTACATTGGTGAATCTCTATATTATGGTCTCGTAATTATTTAACGCCACAGTGCCCTTTCTGGATAGGATGGTGGATCTTCTATTATATCTCACACTTCGACTCTCACAATCATCATCACGAAACTTTCCTCCAGATCGAGCGATACAGAAGGAACAAGAATAACCCACTAATCTTTTGAAACTACCTTGCTACTCTCCCATGCAAACTACACATACCCAAATTACATGACATACATCACACTGCAATAAGAAATACAAAACACTAAATAGTCACAACACTATCACTTTCAGCTTTCCCACTTCAATTAATATTTATCCCAGTTTCACACGACACTGCCCCACTTCGTAATTCTACTTTCCTACTATGAACTCTGGAGATATATGCTCGTCTTCCTGTGCAATGCAAGCCAAGTGGCGTTGCTGGATAGACGGCCGACTCACCTTGCTTCTCTCTCAGAGTTTGAATCTAGCGTCACACGGAATCATATAACGCAAAGTAATATTAAGAATGTATTCATCACACACGCGAGTCCTCAACTGATACCATGGACGAGTACTTCTCTTTATCTTTTGTCTCATACACAGTTTGAGACTCACCCAATACTCACCACGTGGAAGTACTCGTCTCTAATTTCAAGTCCTGCACACGCCATTTCTTAAATATTTCAATTTATGGTACACACGCTATTTCTTAAATATTTCAACTTATTGTACACACGCTAGTAATTCAGCTTAACTTAAGCACATGGAAGTATTTAAACTTTTCGCTACACGTGGTTTCATTATGCCGTTGGTCACTTCCAAAGATTATTACGATCCCATGAAGATTACCTGCCTGACACTTAATTCTCCCCACAAAAGTTCCTGAAATAGAGAAATTATTATTTCAAACTACTCTTAAATATTCCACATGCATACCATGTCTCCACTCTTTCGTCATTACGGAGCACAACTAAAAAAGGTCTTAACAGCACAAGATCCAGCGGCAGAGTGCTGAAACATGGCCGTTCTCTAGGTCATCTCGTACCTCTGTCGAGGTGGGGGAAGACCATGCTACCGTATTGGTCAGCCACATTTCAGGCACTCAAAGCTCAGGTACATTTCATCTCTTTGGTCCCACCAAAGGTGGCCAAAGGATCGACTCAAAGATGATCATGTATTCACACTCACTATCTGCAGTTAGCAGACGACCATACATTAATTCATTTCACAGATCTCACGAAACTGGATGTAGGGATTTACTTTGTGGGAGTGCACATGTGATCAATTAAATAAATAAATTGTCATTCTTTCCCACACTGGTATCCAGCTTCGTTGTATTAATTGAAATTGAGTTATTTTACAAAAATAATGTGTTGTTCTGACAAAAATAATGAAGTATGTTGTACCTATTTTCAATGTCGGGCGGTACTGTACCCTTTCAAGGTTAAGGACTTGGTCGTCGGCGGAGAAGGAAGGCCGGATGCCACATTGGGTAAGGGGAAGGAGGTGGTGTTGGTTATGGTGGCGGTGAATACGGTGAGAGAGGATGGCCTCGAAGACCTTACTGAACATGGAGGTGAGGCAGATGGGACGATAGGAAAAGGCATCAGATGGGGGTTTGTTATGTTTAGGGAACAGCAGGACATGGGAAGTCTTCGACAGGTCAGGGTAAAATCCAGTGGAGAGGAGAACATTGTTGAAGGTAGCAAGGACAGACAGGAAGGATGTGGGGGATTCCTTGAGGTGGCGGTAGATGACGCCATCATGACCAGGGGTGGTGTTGAGTTTGGAGCGGAGGACGATTGTGGTGATGGTGCAGTAATGGGAGTGTTGATGTCTGAGGGCTGTAACCGATCCAAGTACTGGAAGCTAGGGGCGAGCGGGGGGACAGAGGTGTCCGTGCCGTCAAGGATGGTGGGGAAGAGGGAATACTCAAAATGGGGATCGTCAGGAATGGAGAAGACCTCGGATAGGTGTGAAGCAAAATGTTTAGCCTTACTGAGGTAGTCAGGAAAGGGTCAATCGTCATGGAGTATGGGGTAATGCAGGGTGGGATGGCTACCAGTAAGGCGGTGGAAGGCTGACCAGTACTTGGAGGAGTTGACAGGGAGGGTGGAGTTGAGGCGTGTGCATGTCTGGCGCCAGCCCCAGAGTTTTCTTGTTGTAAGGAGTTCCCAGATGTGTCGCTATAATTGCCGGTGGTGGGTGAGAGTATCCAGGTCACGGCTGCGGAGGAAGGAGCGGTAGAGACAGGTGGATTGACGCAGAAGAAGGGCTGCCTGTGGAGGAAACGTTGGGCAGTGAGAGTGGATGAGTTTGGAAGGGACATGAGCCTCCACAGCGTCAGTTATGGCCTTCTGGAGGAAGGAAGAGGCATGGGTGATGTCATCAGGGTGGTGAAAGGTGAGGGGGTGGCTTTCGACCTGTAAGGCAATGGATTCCTGTTAGGCATCCTAATTGGCACAGTGGACAGGCTCTGGAGGGGCAGCTGTGTGGGTGGCTGCAGGGACGGGACAGGTAGAGGAGATGGTGAGGACAGGGAGATGGTCACTACCAATGGGATCGAGGACATAAACGGCGATGCAACCAAGGAGGTTGGGGAAGCGAGGATAACATTGGGGGTGGAGTAACTTTCAGGATGGGTGTGCTGTGAGAGAGGAACAAGGTCAACATGGAGGGTGGCAAGGAACTGATGCCACCACCAAAGGGTGGTAGGGTCACAGCTGTGGATGTTGAGGTCAGCGGCGATCACATAGATGGAGAAGGTACGGTCAACATGGGAAATGAAGTCAAAGGGGAGAGGACCTGCATGGCAGATATAGATAGGTGGCACAGGTGATGGTGAGGGAGGGAAAAAATAGGCTGAAGAGTTCGGACGGGTCATTGAGGATGGGTTGTGGCTGGACAGGGAGATGCTTGAGGTGGCCTATAGCGACCTCGCCTTGGGCTAGGGATAGGGGATTGTCGGTGCAGTGAAAGAAATAGGGGGAGGTGCGGACAACAGGGTGGGGTTGGAGGAAGGTTTCATTAAGGATGGAGGAGTCTACCTGGTGCTGGGAGTGGGTATGCATGAAGAGGTATTTGTTTGCAGGGAGGGAGAGAATGTTGAGGTAGAGGAGACGATACTGCTGATGCGCCATGAAGTTGGAGGTGGGAAAGATGCGGGAATGGGAGACAGGAGCCTAAACAAGGGTGTCAAGGCAGGTGATGGTAAAGTGGGCCTGGTTGTGGGAGTAGGTGGCATAGGTGTTTAAGTGGAAAACAGAGCGGGTGGCAAGAGAAATCTGCTGGAGTGTGTGGGGGCGCTGGAAGCAGTGGATGTTCTGCAGGACAATGGTGAGGAGCTGGATGATGTCTTCTGCTGTAGGCGGAGGACGGAGGGAACTGTGATGGTGGATGGTTGAGTAGACGGGGCGAACAGGGACAGTGAGTTCAGGGTTTGTGGGAGGGGGTTTGTCTTTGCATTTGGAGGAATAGGTGGGGTGAGGTTCATTGCAGGTGTTGCAGGAAGGGGGGAGGCGAGGTTGGGACACTGATCAAGGAAGTGGGAGGCTTCACAATGGGGGCAGGTGGGTGGGTTCTTGCAGTTTTGGTTGAGGTGGTCGTTGTACAGGCGACAGCCCTGGCAGCGGTAGGACTGAGGAGGGGAACGTGACAGGTCAACAGGGTGGCAGCAGTTGAAAATCAGGACTCCCTGCATGAGGAGGTGGTCGATGGAGGAGGTGGACTCGCTAAATATACACATGATGAAAGTAGGGCCAGAGGAGTTGTAAATACGGCGGGCCAAGTGGACTTCCAGGGCAGGGTGGGCGTTCAGTTCTGCCAACACCTCAGCCTCCATGACCAGAGTGCTGAGTTTTGTGATGACGGCAGTGGGGGTCGGCGGATGACGAGGCAGTTGGGGCTGATGAGGAGAGGAGGATGTAAGGAAGGGGGTGAGGGATGCATGGGGCCCAAAGGTGATGCAGGGAAGAAGCTGGAGGAGATCAGTATGGAAAGAGGGAGAGGGAGACTTGATGACAACAGTCTCTGCGAGGGATAAGTTGGGTGATGGGTGCAGTGGGGATGTAATTTTGGATTTCAAGGGTGAGGGTGCGAGCATCCAGGAATTTCGGATCAGGGTTGGCTAGGACGATGGTATACGGGGAGGGGGCTGGAGAGGAGGGAGATGGGGTGGTATCCATGGAAGAGTCAGAGGGAGGTGGGGTGGGTAGTGGATTTTTGGAGGATTTTTATGCAGGTCTTGACTGGGAGGAGGGATGAGGGACTGGATGGATGGGGAGGTGGTGGAAGGCAGGGCCCTCCTGTGAGGCAGTAGCACCGAGTGAGAGGGTAGGGCACTCTGTGGCAGCGACTGTGGCGCAGCGGGGGGTGACTCTGACTCGGGCAGGGGAAGCAGTGGTAGTTGCAGGGGGGAGAGCGGGAAATTCGTCTCGGTGGGCGACAGGAGCGGAAGGGGGGCGGGAGCAGGGGCAGGGCCAGGGTCAGGAGCAGGAGCAGGAGCAGGTGCAGGAGCAGGGGTAGGAGCAGGAATGACATTCAGGTGGGGATACAGTGATGAGCAGAGATAGATGGGGAGGAGACTGTGAGTAGGGGAGGTGGATGAGACAGGTTAATCCCAGAGGAAGCACTCCATGATGTTACAGTGGGAGCAGGTGAAGGGGAGATGATGGTGGTAGCTGGGGTGTCCACGATTGCAGGCAGGCCCCAAGGGCAACAGGAGAAGCCGAAGTACAAAAGGAACTAAAATGGGGGGTGGCGACGAGCACTGGGCGGCGGCGAGCACAGGGAGACGGCGGCGGCGTCAGCAGCAGCTGCAGTATCAGCGAGAGACGGCGACCCGGCGGCGGCGGTGGCGGCGGCGACCGGACGGCGGGCAGCAGTGACAGCTTGCAGATGGGCAACAACACGACAGGTGCGGTTGGGGATCTTCTACGTCGAAGATACACCCTGAGTGTAGCCCAGGCAGTGTGAGTCCTCGATCTGGAAGTTAGAGAATCCAACCCTCGAATCCGTCTAAGCACCTGTGCTCCAGGCATTGTAGCACAGCTGCGGGCGCCGATAGGCTGCCCTGTGGGGTGTGGCCAGCACACAGCGTCAAGCTGGCGGCAGTGGCGCTCGCGTATATCAGGAGTGCCGCCTGGGCGCTGTCATCTAGGCATGTGCGTTCTGGCAGGCTTCCGAACTCGACGTGTCGCGATGCCAGAGTTTGGAACTTTACTTGCTAATTAATACACATGGGGGAATTGTCACACTTGATATGTCGAAGTATGCTATGATTGTGTTTACCATTCGCAATAAACGTAATTTAAATTCTACGTGGCTAATATCGGTTGCTGATACTCTCCCTGGACTTACCTAAAAAGAACATCTGAGATGTGGCTATTTGCTGGTTTCACATTAGAAACTACAAGGAGGAAGGACACTCCTTGACCTCGCTACCTACCCGCTTTCACAGGCAGTGATTTGTGCACACGTGAGTAAGTGTAGCGTATGATTTTCTCAGAAGCGCTCTCTATCAGAAATGTTGCTCCAAGGCTTTGATAAAAACAGGAGCCACAATTCAATTTTTTGCAGCTATGGCTTTTAATTTCTGGTAAGTGTTATGAATCATGTTGCTAATGACTGTGAAACAACCAAATCTTCAAATGTGTGTGAAATCCTATGGGACTTAACTGCTAAGGTCATCAGTCCCTAAGCTTACACACTACTTAACCTAAATTATCCTAAGGACAAACATACACACCCATGCCCGAGAGGGGACTCGAACCTCCGCCGGTACCAGCGATACAGTCCAGCCTTAGACCGCTCGGCTAATCCCACGCGCCTGTGAAACATCCCCTTAGAAAATTATGTATTACTGTGGTGATAAACCTCTTACGTTATTTGATTTTCAAACAGCTGAGCAAAACTGAACGTACTCAGACATTTATCTCTTTACTTATTCTTATCATCACTATACTGACACACAATTTTTTTTAAGCGCAACGCAATCTGACTTTCAATGAGCCCTACAAAAGTCCGCCCCCAGTAGTTGAGTGGTCAGCGCGGCAGACTGTCAATCCTAAGGTCCCGGGTTCGATTCCCTGCTGGGTCGGAGATTTTCTCCACTCACGGACTGGGTGTTGTGTTGTCCTAATCATCGTCATTTCATCCCCATCGACGCGCAAGTCGCCGAGGCGGCGTCAGATCGAAAGACTTGCACCAGTCGAGTGGTCTACCCGATGGGAGGCCCTCGTCACACGACATTTTTTTATCCCTACAAAAAAATGGCCCTGACTAACAGTAACCTATACCTTTCATGAATCACGTAACTCACAAAAATCTTCGTTACTCAAACTACTGCAATACAGCGTGCGCCAATACTGCCAGCTGAATAAAAGATTCTAACTACTGAAGGCACTAAATACCGATAGGCATAGTTAGCAAATGAAAGATTTTGATAGAGAACAAACAATGTATATACCTTAATAATGTTGAAACGTCATCATATATATATATATATATATATATATATATATATATATATATATATATATATATATAAGGTCATGATATGCAGTATTAGAAATTTACTCTTTCTGATGGACACACGTCCAGATTTTCCGCTGTCAAAATTCTGCCATCTCTCTCCCCACATCCACCACTGCTGGCGGCTCACCTCCAACTTACGCTACGTGCGGTTCACATCCAACTGCCCAACACTACAATAGCGAATAATCCAACAATGCAAACCAGCCATAAACTGCACACAGCACAGTCAGTGATTTTCATACAGAGCGCTATGTGGCGGTACCAACATAGAAACCTAAACAGCCTACATACAACTGTAACTCGTGACATAAGAACAGTCGTAAAAATATCCAGAGACGAGTAGCACGGATTTTCAATGACAATAATTTTCACATCTGACATGAAATTCCCCTGTCTGAGAACTGAGGTCCATCTCAACCAGTTCCCAAGTGTACATTTTGTAGGGAGGTGTGTGCCGTGCAGGTGCGGAGTTGAATACCTCTAAGAGTGTCACAGCTGACATCGGCACATAATGCTGCACGCCTCCAGTGGGCCAAACAGCACAGGAACCGGACAGTAGGTGACTGGGTGTGCGTGGTGTTGGCTGAAGGGTCGCCATTTCCCCAAACAAAGCGAGGCGTCGAGGGTACCGGTGGTCCAGTGAGCTGTGTGGAGGAGGTTACCATCAATATAAACAAGGAAGCTTACTTCAACGTATTCATGATGTGTGTGCTATGGTCAATCACGTTTTCCCACAAGAGATTGTACATATTCACATGACACATTCCTGGTTTTCCAGTCATTAACACACCCTATCACCTCTCGAGTGGGCCACTATGGAACCAGGTCCTAAACAGCGGCGCTGTTGATTACTACTTTTCATCTGTTATAGTCCAGTCGTTACCTGTAATGTTTGGACTATACCAGATGAAACTGCAACAGCACCACTGTTTTGTTAATCTGACGGATCTGACCATCAACAATGGGCTCTTACTGGATATGACACATCTGAAGGAACTCGTGGATCTTCTTCGTAGACGAATTAAGGCTATTATCTAGGCTAGAGTCGGTGTTACAAGGTGTCACGGTCATGTCCTCCAGGAACGACAGATTTTTTGTTCGTGGTGCTTAAAATTGGCGGCCTGTCATAGTTTGCGATAGTATCAACTTATGGATTGTGTAGCCTTTAATGGCATTCGCTTGGCTCCACGGAGAACGTAGAGCGACGGTTTTTCTGCTAACTAAAATGGTGTCCCTTTATTCCGAGATCTTCACTGAAATCTGACCATCATTATTTATTAGTGGTCAATGGTGATTGAACGGTTCTGATTTATTTGATCGGACTATGATGAAGCTTCCGCGCTATTGCATCACACCAGGCGATAGTTCAGTACAGATAGTAAAATACTCACATACCTTGAAGCTTTAAACACAGCAGTGTTACGTATGTGGTTTCATAGTTTACAGCGGTTATAGATTCAGAGGTAGCTTTTGACAATACTGACTGTAACAACATCTTTTCAATTATCTACAGTTCACACATAAACCAGAAACAATACTGACGTTTCAAGAGTCGAATGAGAGGAAGAGAATGAAGCATAGTTGTAGCCTACCCCCATGCTATTCAGTCTGTACATCCAGAGAAACGTAAAGGAGTAGGAAGAGGAGATCAGTGAGGAAATGAAAGTTCAGCGACCAGAAGTAAAATCTTGATGATTTGTATATGACACTGTAATTCCGCCAGAGACGCCAAAAGTCATGGGACAGCAGTTGAACGGTGTAGAGCGGTGTACTGCAAGGAAGCAAGAGAGAGGATGTTGTTGTGGGTACCCAGTCTCCTCTTTCTACAGCGCAAATGCACACATGGTATTAAAAGATTTATTTACATGAGATGGAAACATTTACGTAACTTGAATGCTGTTGTGGTCTTAATTCGTTTGATGCAGGTCTCCATGCTACTTTATCGTGTGCAAGGTTCTTCATCTCCCAGTACCAACTGCAACCTACATCCTCCTCAATCTGTTTAGTGTATTTATCTCTTGGGCTCACTCTACGATTTTTACGCTCCACGCTGCCCTCCAATACTAAATTTCTGATCCCTTCATGCCCTAAAATATGCCCTACCAACCGATCCCTTCTTCTAGTCAAGTTGTGCCACAACTTTCTCTTCCCTCCAATTCTATTCAGTACTTCCTCAGTATCTGTGTGATTTACCCATCTAATCTTCAGCATTTTTCCGTAGCACCACATTTCGAAATCTACTATTCCGTTCTTATCTAAACTATTTGTCGTCCACGTTTCACTTCCATACATGGCTAAACTCCATACAAATACTTTCAGAAACGACCTCCTGACACTTAAATCTATTCTCGATGTCAACAAATTTCCCTTCATCAGAAACGCTTTCCACTCTGCATTTTATATCCTCTCTACTTCCACCATCATCAGTTATTTTGCTCCCCAAATAGCGAATCTCATGTACTACTTTAAGCGTCTCATTTCCTAATCTAATTCCCGCAGCATCACCCGATTTAATTCGACTATATTCGATTATCCTCGTTTTGCTTTTGTTGATTTCTATCTTATATCCCCCTTACAAGACACTGTCCATTCCGTTCAACTGCTGTTCCAAGTCCTTCGCTGTCTCTGAGAGAATTAAAATGTCATCGGATAACCGCAAAGTTTTTGTTTCTTCTCCGTACATTTTAATTCCTACTACGAATTTTTCTTTTGTTTCCTTTACTGCTTGCTCAATATACAGATCGAATTACATTGGGGATAGGCTACAACCCTGTCTCACTATCTTCCCAACCACTGCTTCCCTTTCATGCCCCTCGACTCTTATAACTGCCATCTGGTTTCTGTACAAATTGTAAATAGCCTTTCGCTCCCTGTATTTTACCACTGCCACCTTCAGAATTTGAAAGAGAATATTCCAGTCAACATTGTCAAAAGCTTTCTCTAAGTCTGGAAATGGTAGGAACGTAGTTTTGCCTTTCCTTAATCTATTTTCTAAGATATGTCGTAGGGTCAGTATTACCTCACATGTTCCAACATTTCTTCGAAATCCAAACAGATCTTCTCCGAAGTCGGCTTCTACCAGTCTTTCCATTCGTCTGTACAGAATTCGTGTTAGTATTTTGCAGCCGTGGCTTATTATACTGACATTTCGGTAATTTTCACATCTGTCAACACCTGCTCTCTTTGGGATTGGAATTATTATATTTTTCTTGAAGTCTGAGGGTATTTCGCCTGTCTCAGACATCTTGCTCACTAGATGGTAGAGTTTTGTTAGGCCTGGCTCTCCCAAGGCTGTCAGTAGTTCTAATGGAATGTTGTCAACTCCCGGGGCCTTGTTTCGACTTAGGTTTTTCAGTGCTCTGTCAAACTCTTCACGCAGTATCATATCTCCCATTTCATCTTCATCTACATACTCTTCTATTTCCATAATATTGTCCTCAAGTATATCGCCCTTGTATAGACCCTTTATATACTCCTTCCACCTTTCTGCTTTCCCTTCTTTGCTTAGAACTGGGTTTCCATCTGAGCTCTTGATATTCATACAAATGATTCTCTTTTCTCCAAAGGTCTCTTTAATTTTTCTGTAGGCAGTATCTCTTACCCCTAGTGAGATAAGTCTCTACATCCTTACATTTATCCTCTAGCCATCCCTGCTTAGCCATTTTGCACTTCCTGTCGATCTCATTTTTGAGACGTTTGTATTCCTTTTTGCCTGCTTCATTTACTGCATTCTTATATTTTCTCCTTTAATCAATTAAATTCAATATTTCTCCTGTTACCCAAGGATATCTACTAGCCCTCGTCTTTTCACCTACTTGACCCTCTGCTGCCTTCACTATTTCATCCCTCAAAGCTACCCATTTTTCATCTACTGTATTTCTTTCCCCCATTTCTGCCATTTGTTCCCTTACGCTCTCCCTGAAACTCTGTACAACCTCTGGTTTAGTCAGTTTATCCAGGTCCCATCTCCTTAAATTCCCACCTTTTTGCAGCTTCTCCAGTTTTAATCTACAGTTCATAACCAATAGATTGTGGTCAGAGTCCACATCTGCCCCTGTAAATGTCTTACAATTTAAAACCTGGTTCCTGAATCTCTGTCTTACCATTATATAATCTATCTGAGAACTTGCACTATTTCCAGGCTTCTTCCATGTATACAACCTTCTTTTATGATTCTTGAACCAAGTGTTAGCTATGATTAAGTTATGCTCTGTGCAAAATTTACCAGGCGGCTTCCTCTTTCGTTCCTTACTCCCATTCCATATTCACCTACTACGTTTCCTTCCCTTCCTTTTCCTACTATCGAGTTCCAGTCACCCATGACTATTAAATTTCTTCTCCCTTCATTATCTGAAAAATTTATTTTATCTCATCATACATTGTATCAAACCTCTTCGTCATCTGCGGAGCTAGTTGGCATATAAACTTGTACTACTGTGGTAGGCATGGACTTTGTATCTATCTTGGCCACGCTCCGATCCATAGAACCCCAGTTTTCTTTCTCCTGATAACAACGTCCTCCTGAGTAACACCACCTGGAGATCCAAATGGGGGACTATTTTACCTCCGGAATATTTTACCCAACAGGACTCCATCATCATTTAACCATACAGTAGAGCTGCATGCCCTCAGGAAACATGACAACTGTAGTTTCCCCTTGCTTTCAGCCATTCAAAGTACCAGCACAGCAAGGCCATTTTGCTTAGTGTTGCAAGGCCGGATCAGTCAATCATCCAGACTGTCCATTATAATTATCCGGGCTGTTACGCCGTGGTCGGTTGATGAATTCTGTGTGAATTACCAACGTTTCGTCTTCGACTGCGGGAGGCATCTTCAAGGGGGTCCGTAGCTCGATGGAAGGTCCCACACACCCACTGGCTCGCTATTGACTGCCGCTAAATTCCGTGTCCGCGCGCTCCCGCACCGCGGTGTGACGTCACGTGTTTTGAAAACGTCAGTGCAATTGGCTGTTGTCCGTCGCCGTCGATCGCCATCACCCACTAGTGGCATCCATATACCGTTTAATTTCACGACCTCCTCCTTTCGATTGAAGTTATTAGGGTGTTTAGTGATTTCGATTGCCTCCCTGTGGAGCCTTTCGTAATATCCGCTCGTGGCTAACAGCACAACATCGCCTGCAGCGCCTCTCCTGGGCTCGTGACCGTCTGGGTGGGACCGCAGATGACTGAAAGACCGTGACCTGGTTAGAAGAGTCCTGATTCAGTCGGTAAGAGCTGATACTAGCGTTAAAGTGTGGCACAGACCCCACTAAGCCCTGGATCCAATTTGTGAACAAGGCACTTCACAAGCTGGTGATGGCTCCATAATAGTGTGGGATGTCTTTAGGTAGAATGAACTGAGTCCTCTGGTCCAACTCAACCGATGATTTACTGGAAATGGTTATGTTTGGCTACCTCGACATCACTTTCAGCCAGTTGTGGACTTCATGTTCCCAAACACCGACATAATTTGTATGGACGACAATGCACCATGTCACCAGGTCACAACTGTTCCGATTGGTTTGGAGAACGTTCTGTGCAATTCGGGAGAATGCTCTTGCCACCCATGGTACACATATGGAACATAACAGGGATGTCAGTTAATACACAAAATCCTGCACTGGCAACACTTTTGCAATTATGGAAGGCTGTTAGAGGCAGCGTGGCTCAGTATTTCTGGAGGGGACTTCCAATGACTTGTTGAGGCCATGCCACATTAAGTTGCTGTACTACACTGGGCAAAAGGAGGTCCCACACGGTATAACGAGGTATTCAAGCTCATTGTGTATCTCGCGTTGGTCGAATGAGGATAAGATGAGAGAGGTTAGTCTGCGTATGGTGGCTTACGGACAGTCATTTTTACGTGAATAGGGTATGGAAGGAAATAAATAGTACAGGCACGATTTTCCCTACGCCATGCACTGCCTTACTCAGTAATTATTACGTGTAGATGTAGGGAATGTCGCCCAGCGGAAAGTAAATCAGCTAAACAGTTGGTTTCCACTTACCATTAGTAACAGTAATACACTGACGTGACAAAGGTCATGGGGCACCTCCTAATATCGTGCCGGACCTCCTCTTGCCTGGCGTAGTCCGACAAGTCGACGTGGCAGAACTCAACAGGACGAGGAAGCCCCTGCAGAACTACTGAGCCATGGTGTCTCTGTAACCACCCGTAACCGTGAAAGTGTTCCCAGCACAGGATTTTGTGCACGAAGTCATTTCGTCCCATAAATGTTTGGCGGGACGCCTGTCGGGCTGTGCAGGTGGCCAAATCATCCGCTCTAACTGTCCAGATTGTTCTTCAAATCCGTAGCGAGCAATTGTGTCCTGGTGACACGTCGCATTGTTGTTTGGGAAGATAAAGTCCATGAATGGCTGCAAATGTTCACCAAATACCCGAGCATAACCATCTCTAGCCAACGATTGATTCAGCTGGGCCAGAGGACCCAGTCTCTTCCATGGAAGACCGCCCACACCAAGATGGAGCCACCATTTCTATTGGTGGACGGCCGAAATGCCACTCAGGTGCTCTGTTTCCATTTTCTTCTGCATACGCTATTACTTTCAGTTTATAACCCACATCATATGAATACCTTTTATTTTTTCCATTAAGAAACTATCTGAAGACCTGGCTGAAAATGATTCACAAGTTCGTGGCACCCTCCATCGGTAATACTGGAATTCAGTATGGTATTAGCCCTTCCTTAGCCTTCATGAAGCCTCTCGCAGGCATACGTTCAATCAGGTTCTGGAAAGTTTCTTGGGGAATGGCAGCCCATTCTTCACGGAGTGCTGCACTGAGGAGAGGTATCGATGTTGGTCGGTGAGGCCTGTCACGGGCTCCAAAACGTCCCAAAGGTGTTCTAAATGAGTTAGGTCAGGAATCTGTCCGTTACAGAGACGATTTTTTTAGTCCAACCACTCCGCCAAAGGCCGTGCATTATGAACAGGTGCTCGACCGTGTTGAAAGATGCGATCACCATCCCCGAATTGTTCTTCAATATTGGGAAGCAAGAAGGTGCTTAAAAGATTAATGTAGGCCTGTGCTATGATAGTACCAGGCAGAAGAAGAAGACGTGCAAGCCCCATCCATAAAAAACACGACCGCACCATAACACTACTGCCTCCAATTTTTACTGTTGGCACTACACACGACGGCCTATGACGTTCACCGGGCATAGGCCATGCCCACACCCTGCCATCGGATCGCTACATTCTGTACCGTGATTCGTCACTCCATACAGCGTGTTTCCACTGTTCAATCATCCAATGTTTACTTGACAGGATTCGTGGCAGAAAAGTCTTCTCTTGATTGTAGTAAATCAGCTGGAGGACGTAGTCAAGAGTTGTTTCCCTGATTCTAAAATTTCAGATGTTACTCAAGTGCGTTGAACTGAATGTTTCCAGATCGTAAACAATGTGATGGGAGAGAGCCATAACAACGCAGAACGAATCTCCAAGAAAACTGCGACACACTGAATTCAGTGTTCTCACTGATGAGTCAACAGACGTAGAATATGTTAAAACCTCGTGTTTCTCGTTTGATATTTTGATAAGGACACAAATAAAACTGACAGTAAATTTCGGAACTTTTGTGAAATTTTAAAACATGGTGAATATGATAAGGTGCAACAAGTACAAATCTTTATAATAATGTAATGCTTCCATTTTCTGAGTAAAATGTTTCTCAAAACAATCTTATAAGATTTACTTGTGCTGATTGCAATTATATGATGCGATCAAGAAACACTGTTGCTACTCGCTTAACTGAACAATGTCCTGGACTAATTACACTCAAATGCATATTTCATATTTTCACATATGTGTCAGTGAAGCTGGTAAATGCCTTTCCAAACCTAGCTAGGAATATTCATAACCATTTTAAAGCTAGTGTTAAGTGTCAGGATGTGCTACACACAGGCCTCCATACAGTATAGACGCACGTGCCTTTTAAGGACATGTTTAACCTTCAGTGGGAAGCCACTGACGCAGGAACGCATATTTGCATAACGAGATCACTGCGGATGAGCGCCAGGAATACTCCAGCATCTTATGTGCGTGTGTGTGGGAAGAGCAGGCATGAGTGCTGGCGTCATATCCCAGCTATGACCGCAGGCGGCTAGCGGTTTGCGGTCAGCTAAAATCCTGTTTGTGCTCCAAACTGAGTCCCGGTTGCGACAGCGCGGCTGTGGGCGTTATAATGCAGGGCGTGGGAGGCCAGCGACACGGACCGAGACCGTACAGTTTGGGGCCCACCGTACGGGCCAACCCAAAATCACTACAGCGGTGACACATGACTGCAGCTAACACTTACCAGTACATTGATATGCATTACAGAGAATGTAAAACTAACTTCAGAATTTCCATCGTTATGCAAGAGCTGCGAATCGGAAGCCGCTGCACACTTTAGAATCAGCACCTCCCAAAACGTTGAATCCGTCGTCCTTGCCACGACGGTACTGCGTTCCCTGCCCGCTAGAGTTCTGGCGCTGACACCAACTCATTTCTTTTCCAGGGGTTATGTGAAATACCTATGTCTAAAACCATTACACAACACAAATCGCTCATTTCTGATGCGACAATTCATCCACAGACGCATCTAAATGTATGATACGAAATTTTCTCGCTTACATACTGTCTGTGTCGACAAGGCCTTCATACAAAATACCTATAATGAATCTAAAATAAATTTGCTCCGTACGGAATATCTACAGCCACTGGTAATTGCTTCATTCTGTTTTATCTGTATACCTTGAGATACAAATACGTAATTTATAAATTTTAAATAAGAATATGAAGAAAGACTCAGAAGACTAAAATGATTCAGTAGACGTCTTGACAATCTTACCCGGCGATTATCAGTGCAAGGAACAATACAGAGAGCCTGTGATACCCTCATGTCATTTATGAAGCAAGGAAAATATTGGACAGCGTAGGCTACAATAGTCTAGTCCCACCTCCACCTCCACTGTTTAGCAGCAAGGCTATGCAGGAGTGGGGTGGCCTGCATGCCTCAGTGATGCAGACAGCCATACTGCAGGTGCAACAACGTGGAAGGGGCGTCTATACAGCAGCCACACCAACATATGGTTCCCGAAGAGGGGGGCTGCCTGTTCTTTAGTTAGAGGGGACCAGTGCAGATGAGTGTCAGAAGGTCTGGCCCTGCAACATTAGCCTACACGCCCTCCATATGTTGGTGTTATGGGCAGATGATGGCAAGCAGAAAATACAACTGTCATGCTCCCATCGTAGCAGGATCTGAAATGTGATACAGAATAATTCTGAAGATAAGATGGCGAAATAGAAGATATAATGAAGAGGCACAGGATCGAACTGATAGGAATCGATAGAGGCACTGTCCGACTAATAGAAGGAATCGATTGACAGGACACATCCTCAGATATCAAGGAATCGTTAAGTAGGTAACCGAAGGAAGTGTGAGGTAGTGCAAAAAAAATCGGAAAAGCAAGCAATGAATGGTTGGAGGTATCAGAAATTCCTTACGTCACTAGGTACACCTGAAAGCATTACATACAGATATTAGCATCCATACGTTACATCCTGGTGCGCAAGTCAATTTGCGACACATTGTTCATAATTTCCAGTCCTGCTGATGACAAAGAACTATACAGACTTTCCCTCAGACCACAACTCAAACATGTCCTACGGACGTAAACAAACTAAAGAGTGTGACTAAAATATTGGTCAATATTTTTGTTTCGCACGAGAGCTTTTCGTGGGCCAGTGCTATACTGCTCTACCTGTGTTCTTCAGAAGTACACTGTAATGTCCTTTCGGACATGCATGCAAATACGGACGCATACATCTCCGAGGAAACATTCCATCGTATTTATGAACAACACAGGAACTGCAGTATTGCATTTATCCGCCAATACCGGACAATCGATTGTCAATTAACATGTCTCACCTGCTGGGGAATATATTTAGTCTAAGTACGAGTGCAAGGGGTTGCAGACATATGGTTGACGACATATGGAAATCATGGTCTGGTCTTGAAGAAAAGCAAGTGAATTTACGCTAATGGACAAGATTTTATGCGCCATATCGTTTCATAAGTATTTGAATGTCAATTAAATAGTTGGTAGGACACTGGCATTTATTCCTGTGTTTGTTTGTGACTGAAGCTTCACATTTTTTTCATTTCTTTCTCTGTGCGACTAGCTCGTACTTCCTGTTCTACTTTCTCCCGAACGTGAATGTGGCGTTCCACGTTCGCTCAGAAAACTAAACGCAAGTACACACTCTTAGATGAGAACAGCAGACAGTAAAGCGGTGTACCATCTGCAGTTCGATAGAAACACAACACACTGACAAAGAAACAAATAAAGAACTATTTACGCATTGTGTGATAATGCAATGACTACTGTAGCGATGAAAATTAATACATTGCGCTGGGTGAGAGCAGTAACAGGCGGTAGTGTTCTGTCTATACTAGTGGTACAGGCACCAGTCCCTGTCCCTGTACATACACTCACTCACATAGTCAGAAGGTTAAGATCTGCAAAGACGACAAATTTGTTCTTATTGAGGTAGTGGATAAGTTGCAGCACATAGTCAATGAAGGAGAAGTTCCAAGTGAACCCTACTCTTATTGACAATAAGATGTACTGTTTATGGAAGCATTAGGAGCGGTCGGGTTCAGACATCCTGTCCATTTCCTCCAATGTGTTGACCATCACACCTCAACCATGCTAACCAGACACACCTTGAATCTAGCCATTCCAAAAGCCAGGCAATTGTATAAGACAAACAACCACTTTTCATCCTCATAACTACTGCCTCATGGATATATGCTATCCAAATTACTAACTCGCTAAAATACACAGAACTACGCCTCGACTGTAAAGAAAGGTGAAAACTGCAAGTACAAATCATACAAGAAAAGTGTACAACAGAAGGATACTCCTGTAGCTACTTACTGACCAAACATGGGAACTGTATCCCTCTACTGCACTCCACACCTCCAAACCTGGGAATTGACTTGTCTCATTTTCCAGAGTTGCTATTTTCTATGAACGCCCCCTGTGAACATCAAATGAATGACTACTGTCGAATAATGTTCAGAGAAATTTGTTGCCAAAGCATTCTATAGACAAGTTGCGTAAATAGTCACTCAGAAATTCGTGAACAGTTAAAGTGCAACACACTGACCAGAGAAATTTGATTTGCAAATACGACGTCATAAGGTATAGATTCTTCTATGATATTTCTGCAGCCGTGGGCCAAGGGTAGTTCCGCATCGAGCACCAGGTGGGAGGGTCGCCAATTTACTGCCTCACCACAGAACGTGCATACCTGGACAGCTTTCCCTCACCGTTTACGTGTCCACGAGTGTAACAACAGTTTACTTTGGTCTCTTAGAGTGATGTGAGGGGTATACGATGTGAACGCTAGTCCACTCAATATCCTTCACAGAGTTACAGTAGGATCCATTCAGTGGAGATGGTAGTAAAGAACAACACTCCTTCCCACCTACAGTTTTGTGAGTACCGCATTCATACAACATGTAATGAGGAAGTAGCGACGTTCTTTCTCATCACCTAAAGTGGCCGCCTCTGATTTAATGTGCTAGTGGGGGATATTTGTGTTGAAGTCCTCCTTGGGACAGCGTCGAAATTGGTGTTAGCTGATCTCGTTTCTACTGCCCACGAGATTGTTGCCACGTCTTGGCCAGGTGCAATGGAGCAACTGATGAATGCACATGTACCTGCTCCTGACTTTTCAGTTTGAACTTCGTTGCAGAGTCGTGAAACTGTTGTTAGCTGACTGGCTGTGTCCGCAGTGCAACACAAGAGATGTCGTATACAGGACAGAGAGGAGTTGGGTACATCTACTCCTCACACAGCGCTCCCTGAAGTGAGTCTGTTGGTTGTTATATACTGTAGTGCTGACTCCTGCTCTACTGGTGGGATCGATGGTGCGAAAAAGGAAGTTGAGATAGCTGGTGTGTGTTCCTAGCATCTTCCATAAACATACAGGTGTGGGGAACTCGCACGGATTTCTGGTGTTGCAGTGATTGAACAACAGAAAAACTGAGACGCCTCTAAATTTGTCTGTTACGTTTAAGTCACCCTTTCCAACGACCTCTTAACGACCTTCTCCTGTTATTGCCATTAAGCTGATTGGTGGCCAGGATGTCCTACCTCTTTATCTAGATGTGTTGCCTGCTCCCCCTCATGTGTGTTAATCAGAATTGAAAGACAGAGCCTCTTATTCTAATTGTATTCCAGATACTCTGGTTAACGTTCTAGAACAACCTACGTCCCTGACAGCAGTCGCTATATTGCCTTCTACTCGCTGTGAGCAACTCATCTACCTTGAGTGGGTGGCGACTTGTAAAAGGAAGAGAATGGGTCCTGGCACGAAACTAGTTATCAGCTGAATAAAAAAGTGAAATTTCACACACTGGGTCGTTTTTTGTTGTACGGATATTTGGTTTCAGTCAGTATGTTGCTAAAAACGTCCTTAATTTAAGTCTTTTTGTCAGGGTCCTTTGGGAGTTCGAAGAATACCTCGCATCTAATGACTTAACTAGTGTCATAAACTTAGTATTATCAACCAAAGAAAATGAAAGGTAAGAGTTGTATCGAGTGGATGGACGTGTACGAGTATAGAGGAAACCTCATGAATCCGAGGACTCTGCATGTCAGCAGGGGACTGTTCATGCTGGTGGAGGCTCTTTAATGGTGTTGGGTGTGTGCCGTTTTTGGCTGATATGGGACCCCTGATACGTCTAGATTCGACTCTGACAGGTGACACGTATGTAAGAATCCTGTCTGATCACCTGCATCCATTCATGTCCATTGTGCATTCCGACGGATTTGGGCAACTCCAGCAGGACAATGCGACACCCTATACGTCCACAGTTGCTACAGAGTGGCTCCAGGAACACGCATCTGAGTTTAAACGCCTCCACTGGCCCCAAACTCTCAGACATGAACATTATTGAGCATTTGTGGTGTGCCTTGCAACGTGCTGTTCAGAAGAGATCTCCAGCCCCTCGTACTCTTACGGATTTATGGACAGCACTGCAGGATTCATGGTGTCATTTCCCCCCAGAACTAATTCAGACATTAGTCGCGTTGCGGCACTTCTGCGAGCTCGCCAGAGGCCTACATGATATTAGGCCGGTGTAGCAGTTTCTTTGGCTCTTCAGTTTATAATGTAACATTTCAGAAATGTAATAGGGATGATAAAGAAATACATGAGGTTTCAATGTATCGATATGCTGATTTTGAACGACAGGAAGGACCTGAACTTGAAGGGGGATGTTCAAGCAGTATACGCCGACATAATATGAAGAAACGATCACCATAATAAAATAAGGGAAACCAGAGCTCGCACGGAAATATAAAGGTGTTTGTTTCTTCCAAGATTGGAATAACAGACAATTGTGAATGGGGTTCGATGAACCCTCTGACAGGCACTTAAATGTTATGTGCAGTCTATCCATGCAGATGCAGATCTAGACTTCTGCTGCAGAAGCTGGAGACCTGGTCAAGACGACTTGACTGCGGGCATGGAGCAAAATCAGAAGGACTGAGCACACGCGGAAGTAACAGCGGTGGTTGTGGAATTCAAACGGGAATGTTCAGAGGGACGAAGTTGTTTCTGTGAAATTCGATTCGATAAATTTACAGAAACGGAATTCGAGGCACAGTGTGCTACATTTATCTCGAAACTATTGCACGTCTCAAGCAGGACCATCGACGACGTAGTAAGAGCGATTAATGTGCGTACAATGGTATCTAATCAGTTACATACAGCCGGTAAATATGGCAAAGAAATATCGTTGTTGCCAAGTGTCATTGACCATGCTTTATTATTCATTGATTGTTTCCTTAATGTTTCCCCTAAAACATGAGAGTG
Source organism: Schistocerca americana (assembly GCF_021461395.2). Taxonomy (NCBI): domain Eukaryota; kingdom Metazoa; phylum Arthropoda; class Insecta; order Orthoptera; family Acrididae; genus Schistocerca; species Schistocerca americana. Next base: position 82,774,384 of record NC_060129.1, read on the forward strand.
AAAAGTGAGGTTGTATGTCACTTCCAGGGGAACTGATGAACCTCAGAACAACTTGTGCCACTTATCACAGTCACTTATCACTGGTCTGCAGAGACAGGTCGCGGATATAGAATCAGTGCATAGTGGGAATGTCCGTGTTACTGATAAGTCGCATATATGTACAGTATTTAATAATCACTTTCTGAATATAGCAGGTGAACTAAATAGAAACCTAGTCCCAACAGGGAATCATATAGCTCTCTTAGAAAAAAGTGTTCCTAGACTGTTACCTGAAATGCTCCTCCATGATACTGACAAGAGGGAGATTGAGCTAATAATTAAATGACTAAAGACCAAGAACTCTCATGGATATGACGGGGTATCTAGCAGAATACTGAAGTATTGTTCTGTGTATGTTAGCCCAGTACTTAGCCATATCTGTAACTTTTCCTTTAGGAGTGGTCGGTTTCCTGATTGATTAAAGTACTCGGTAGCGAAGCCACTTTATAAAAAGGGAGACAGGGATTATGCTGACAATTTTAGACCTATTTCTATGCCATCGGTGTTTGCTAAAGTTATCGAGAGGGTTGTGTATACAAGGTTACTGGAGCATTTAAATACACATAATTTGCTGTCAAATGTACAGTTTGGTTTTAGAAATGGTGTAACAACTGAAAATGCTAGATTCTCTTTTCTCTGTGAGGTTTTGGACGGATTAAATAAAAGGTTGCGAACGCTAGGTGTTTTCTTTGATTTAACGAAGGCTTTTGACTGTGTTGACCACAAAATATTACTGCAGAAGTTGGACCATTATGGAGTAAGGGGAGTAGCTTACAATTGGTTCGCCTCTTACTTTAAGAACAGAAAGCAGAGGGTAATTCTCCGCAATATTCGGGGTGGTAGTGATGTTCAGTCCCAATGGGGCATTGTTAAGTGGGGCGTTCCCCAAGGGCCGGTGCTGGGGCCACAGCTGTTTCTTATTTATATAAATGATATGCCTTCTAGTATTACAGGTGATTCAAAAATATTTCTGTTTGCTGATGACACCAGCTTGATAGCGAAGAATCTTGTGTGTAATATTGAAACAGTATCAAATAATGTAGTTCATGATATAAGTTTGTGGCTTGTGGAAAATAATTTGATGCTAAATCACAGTAGGACTCAGTTTTTACAGTTTCTAACTCACAATTCAACAGGAACCGATATTTTGATTAGACAGAATGGGCATAATACAAGCGAGACGGAACAGTTCAAGTTCCTAGGTGTTCGGATAGATAGTAAGTTGTTGTGGAAAGCCCTTCATGGCAATGTACCAACGGCAGCAGAGCCGGCTGGATGCTCCCACTAACTTCCGTTTTACCTCAACAACCACGATATGTGACTGTCGGTTACAGATACACTCAGTAAGGTTCCTGCCGTCTCATCCACAATCAGTACGTAAACATATTATGTTAAGAGGTGCTGACTATTTGATTCCAAAGACTGATCTTTTATCTCTGTGCCGTAAAATCTTAGAAAATTGTGGGAGGGAGAATCAGTTTCACGCAGTATGTTAGTAAAAGCGCGTCGTCTTGCTGAAAGTAAACGTGTTGCAGAATCTTCAGCAGAACCGACAGCTGTATACAGCACACTACTGTGTCAATTCAGCATTAGCCTGGTGCAATTTTAGGTTGTGATTTCGCACAGCACGGTACTCAGTCTTGGTCGGGTATGTCACCGCCAGCCGAAGTAATGAACACTTGTGAGAGCAGAGCGTGGAAAGCAGTGAGTACAGTCGCGGTGTCTTGCTGGAAGCACACGATCCAGCGACGTAGTGGAGGAGCAAACAGAATGGGCTTTGTTTCATCCTGCACCATAAGGATCCCTCAACAGACGATAAGGCTTGTCTTGGTTTACGTTTGCTTGTGGTGTCCCCTCTATGTTTTGTACATTGTCCAGGATACTGAATAACCAGCGGAAGGTTGGAGCTGTGTGACATGTTCAGTGAGTGATCGAGCGTTGTGCTGCTGGAAGAACACGTGCCACTTGTGACGCAGCACCACAGCATGTAACACAATAATACAGCATTACAAGTGAAATACTTAATTTTGTTCTTTCTTGCCAATATGATTTTTTATTTCTATGTTATATATAATCAGTACCATATGAAGTTACATACACGTGCGTGTTCTATAAATGTTTGCATTTTTCGCCATTTGGGTACTGCACGGATATAGTAGGTCGACTATTTTTTGATATAATAGAATGAATTTGTAATGCATATCACTTAATTTTTATGGTTTCAGAGTATAAATTACAATAACAAACATCGTAACAGCTTTTCTTGACGTTTTGGTTTGACGATTTGTGCCGAAATTGCCGAAAATAAATAATTTCGCGAGTTTTATTACAACCTGTAAACTTCACACTTGGCTCCAGCACCACAGTTCTGCACAGTGGGTGTCAATAGAAATTAATATCCCAGGGGATTGTAATTGACGTGCATCTGCTCATGGAGGCGAGTACTGGCTGTAATTATTCAATGGCAGCGAAATTTGGTAGATATGCTAATGCATTAATGCGGAAACCACTCTTTTCGTGCAAGATGGGGCAACAACTCAAGTCGTTGAACCCATGAAAGATCTGCTTAACGCTGGCTCCGGAATTCCGATTTTGCCCACCCGGTGCAAATCAGCTTTACATTGTTTGTATGAGGCTAATATATCAGCGTAAGAGTGGAAATGTCAAACCACTGTCATCTCTATTAACATTTTGTTTTCAACGTGTTGACATCATTTATTACCTTATTAAAACAGTTGCAGTTAAAACAGTTCACTAACGTGGACGTCACGTCAATCTAGACGTACTTGAAAATGCGACAGAGCCGAAACAGTCTATCGTAAATAAAGATTACTGATGTTTAGCAGCTATTCGGTGAATCTGCTCTAATAATCATGCCGTTATGAGACATTCATTATGCTGCTGGCCCTAAAGAAAATAAAAGAAAAACTTCTATACTTCTTTCTAGCATTCACAGCACCAGAGCTGCACCTGATGACCAAAACTTTTGTCAGCGTAAATCATTTCTGTGTTAAGGCATTAAAATGTCTACCAACTTTCGTGACCATACGGTAATTACAGCCCACACTGGACCTGTACGAGTAATTGCACTGTAATTATAACCACGCTTTACGTTCGTACAGACTATCAGACCAACTGTGTGTCTGGACTGAAGAGCTCCTAGCAAACAGAACACAACATGACACTCTAAACTCAGAGAAATCGTCTGACATTAAAGTAATTTCGAGTATGGTCCAAAAGAGTGCTAAATAACTTAATTTTTATCACATAAATGACCTAGTAGATAACGTCAGAATTTCCATGAGATTTCCAAGGATGATGCTGTTGTATACAGAGAAGTCGCGAATTCAAACAATTACTGCGAAATGCTGGAAGACCTGGAGAGGATCGACGTCTGGTACAGGGAGTGGCAGCTGACGCTCAACATAAACGAATGTAGTGCACTGGCAATACGTAAACAGAAAGACTCTTTATTGTATGATGACATGACCGCGAAACAATCACCGGAAGCAGTTATTTCCGTAATATATCTAGGAGTTATGTTTATGGAGTGATCTGAAGTGGAACAGCACACAAAATAGTTTTCGGGTGAGGGAGACTCCAGCGTGTGACTCGCTGGAAGCCAACGTGGTGTTTCCTCCTACATACATCTCGCGAAAAGACTACGAAGACAAAAGTAGAGAGATCTTCAGAAGGAGGGTAACTAGTGGTCGCTCTTCCTGCGAACCATACACGGCTGGAACAGAAAAGGGGGAGGTGACAGCGTTGCGCAAAGTACCCTCCGCCACACAGCGCAAGCCGGCTTCTGCAGTATAGATGTAGATGTAGTTGTAGATGTCACCACATGTCGCTAACCTTACTAATTTTTCCTGAATATGCAAATCAATTATATCTAAGACTTAAGGTCTAATTAGTAGTTTAAAATACACCATGCCCAGTTTCATGATACTTAAAGAAATAAGGCGATAACTGGCGCTATTACCTGAACTATTCCTTATTTCTCCCACAGAAAATTTATATCGATTACATCCCCCAGGTTGCAGTTCTAAAGGTCGTACTTTACTACTGTCTCTAGCCCCCTCCACAGCGCTGGATATATTACTTGCCATTAGCATCACGCTGTATCTGCGCTCACTTTTAATGTGCCACAGAAGCCTGCAATTTAAATAATGGCAATTATAATAAAATACGCTACCTGACAAAAAAACATTAAATGTCGAGAAGGGGAGGAGAAAACGAATTGAAACTTCAGCGGTAGAGGGAGATAATCGGTGTAACTTCCGTAACTGCAAAATCGAGTCAAATTCACAGAGATGTGGGCATATGAGCCCAGTTATCAGTGTGACGTTCCACCGCCTCTGCTGGGATGGGTGTCATGGAGCCGTTCTGTACCCCCCTGGGGCCAGCAGGCGCACAGCTGTTGATGGTGACACTGGGACGAAGCCGGCGTCCAAGGCTGCCCCACACACATTCCGTCAGGGTCAGGGAATACTTCAACACGACACTGCCCGTTCAGAGGGACACGTGCAACATGTGGGCGAGCATTGTCCTGTTGGAAAACAGCACCACGATACTGTCACACAAAAGGTAACGCATGAGAACGCAAGTTGTTTCCATTCAATAAGTTAACAGAAGTAAAATTTGTTTCATTTACTTTATCCAATAGCAGTACTGCCCTTGATCTGATAGTAAAATTAAAAAAACTAATAATATTCACTCTCACCTTTAAAGTTATATCAGACTCTTGCAACGAATATTGTCAATAATCTCGCACACAATAGGAAAAGTACGGCAAGTAACATATCTGTGGCTGGGATGGGAGGAGACAGAGTAATACGGTGTGACTTCCAGAACTGGAACCTAGGGGATGAAATCGACATAAAATTGCGGTCTCCATATGTCCTTGTCTCAATCACTGGCCGTGAATATCCAGCTGTTCCATCTCACTTCATCCTCAAGCCGCGAGTTAACGTCATTTGCATTCCAGTCTGCGCATCATACGTGAAATGCTAGCAGGCGCAGTAATATACAGGCAGGAGCAAATTAAAATAGCACGTACAAATGGATACGATTGAACGTGAATGTGTAAACATAAAAACACCCACAAGATTTCGGGATTGCAGCCAGATCTCATCGACTTCTTTCCACGAAATTTCGGCTGACAACCTTACAGTCATCTTCAGGCGAGTATTTGACATATGTTGTATGAATGCGGTTCACACAAAACTGTAGATGGGGAGGAGTGTTGTGTTTTACTACTATCTCCACTGGACGAATCCTACTGTAACTCTGTGAAGGGTATTGAGTGGACTAGCGTTCACATAGTATACCCGTCACATCACTCTAAGCGATCAAAGTAAACTCTTGTTAGCTTCTGGCCAAGACGATGTGTTACACACGAAGCCACGAAAACACCGAGGGAAAGCTGTCCAGGTATGGGCGTACTGTGGTGAAGCAGTAAACTGGCGACCCTTCCACCCGGCGATCGATGCAGAACTACCCCTGGACCACGGATGCAGAAATATCATAGAAGAATCTATAACTCATGACGTCGTATTTGCAAATCAGAATTCTTTGGTCACTGTGTTGCATTGGAACTGTTCACGATTTCCTGAGAAATTCTTGTCTATAGAATGCGGCAGACGAATGCTTTGGCAACAAATTTCTGTGAACATTATTCGACAGATACTTACTTTGTGCGCATTTGTGTGCGTCTTCCACGTGATGTGTACAGCTGGAGTGCCTGACATCCCCACGCTATGGCCGTACAGGGAACGCCAACAGAAACCAAAAATGTACAGGAAAAGCCGTGGTACAGTGGGCGCCGTATTTACGAGAGGTAACGATCAAATCACGGGCCATCTTCCCAGATTTAGGTTTTTTGTGGTTTCGCCAAACCACTGCAGAAAACAGTGCGACCCTTAAATACGGGTACTGTTGATTTCTGCCCTCATTCTTCTGTAGTGAGAGGCCATGTCCCTACTCGAATGGTCTCGACGTCAAGAGGACTTGAAACTTTAAACATTCCTCCTATTTTTCGGGAGCAAAACTCGCCGCCTCCTTCGAAAACTTTAATGTTGAGTACGGTTTCGCTGAAAATGCAACAGACAGTGATCCGTATTTCAGTTAGGGCACGTGCAGAGACTAAATTCACGAAACCCTAGGTTATGTATGTGTGTGTGCAGACATGTTATCTGATGCTAACGACGATCTCATTTTCATTAAAATGCATTCGTATACAACAACGTTCACCTCCGTCTTAACCGTTAATTTACGTCTGATGCATTCTACAGTAATTCGCTACTCGCCTGTTCTCTGTCAAAATCACGAAAATGTAGTTGCAGTGGGGTGGAGCCTCGTCTTACAGCGACAGTAGTCATTCATTTGTTGTCCACAGGGGGCGTCATAGAACATGCCAGCGACACTGCAGGCTCTGGAAAATGAGACAAGTCAATTCCCAGGTTTGAAGTCGTGGAGTACAGTAGAAGGATGCAATTCTCATGTTTGATCAGTATAGATACAGAAGTATTCTTCGGTTGTACACTTTCATTGTATGGTCTGTATGTGCAGCTTTCTCGTTAGTGTACAGTCTAGGGTTAGTCTTGTGTATTTTAACAAGTTGGTAAATTGGATAGGATGGTTTCTTAAGGCTGTAGTTTCGATTTTGAAAAGCGGTTGTTTGTTTTATGCAATGGCGTGGGTCTTGGAATGGCTAGAGTCAAAGTGTGTGTGTTTGCACATGATTGAGGTGGGATGGTCAACACATTGGAGGGAATGGACAGGATGTCTGAACCCGACAGCTCCTAATGTTTCCATAACCAGTCCATCTTCTTGTCAATAAGAATGGGGTTCACTTGGAACTTCTCCTTCATCGACTATGTTCTGCAACTTATCCACACCTCAATAAGAACAAATTTGTCATCTTTGCAGCTCTTAACCTTCTGACTATGTGTGTGTGTGAGTGTGTATGCACAGGGGCAGGGACTAGCGTCTGTACCACTGGCACAGACAGAACACTACCGCCTGTTACTGCTCTCACCCAGGGCAATGTATAAATTTTCATCGCTCCAGTAGTCATTACATTATCCCGCAATTGGTAAAAAATTCTTTATTTCTTTCTTTGTCGCTGTGTTTTGTTTCTATCGAACTGCGGATGATACTGCGCTCTACTGTCTGCTCTTCTCATCTGAGAGTGTGTACCTGCCTTTAGTTTTTCGAACGAACGTGGAACGCCACATTCACGTTCAGCAGAAATAGGAACAGGAAGTACGAGCTGGTCGCTCAGGGAAAGAAATGGAAAAAATGAAAACATTAACTCACCAACAAACCCAGGAAAAATGCCAGTGTTCTACCACCTACTTAATTGACCTTAGAATACTTATGTGGCGAGATGGTGCATAAATTCATACGCGTTAGCGTAAATTTACTTGCATTTCTTCAAGACCAGACCCTTATTTCCATATGTCGTCAACCACGTGTCTGCTACCCCTGCACTCGTACATACGTTATGTATATTCCCGTACAGGGGAGACATGTTGCCGGCCGAGGTGGCCGAGCGGTTCTAGGCGCTACAGTCTGGAACCGCGCGATCGCTACGGTCGCAGGTTCGAATCCTGCCTCGGGCATGGATGTGTGTGATGTCCTTAGGTTAGTTAGGTTTAAGTAGTTCTACATTCTAGGGGACTAATGACCTTAGAAGTTACGTCCCATAGTGCTCAGAGCCATTTGATTTGGAGACATGTTAACTGACAGTCGCTAGCCTGGTGTCGGCGGATAAATGCGATGCTGAAGTGCCTGTGTTGTTCAGAAATACGATGCAATGTTTCTTCGGACATGCAAGCGTGCATATATGTATGCATGTCCGAAAGAACATTGCACTGTACTTCTGAAGAACACAGGTAGAATAGTAGGGGACTGACCGAAGAAAATCTCTGTCCAGAAGCAAAACTTTGATCATAATTTTAGTAATACTCTTTGCACAGTCGTTCGTAATGTACAGGAGTGGATATCATGAGCAATGTGTCTCAAATTGCCCTGCGAATCAGTATTAAACCTATGGATGCTAGTATCTGTAAGTAATGTTTTCAATTGTAGCTAATGATGTAAAGAATTCCTGATACTTCCAACCATTCACTGCTTAGCTTCTTTGCTTTTTCTGTACTACCACACACTTTGTTCCATTACCTGACTAACGATTCCTCGATACTTGAAGACGTTTGCTGTCAGTCGATTTCTTCTATATGTTTCATCCATTCGATTATGTAACTTTTCGTTAAGAACTGAATTTACCCATCATACCTTCAGCATTATTCTGTATAGGCTGCTGCCCCTCTACGGGAACCATATGTTGGTCTGGCTCCTGCATAGACGCCCCTTCCACGTTGTTGGATCTGCAGTACGGCTGTATGCATCACTGAGGCACGTACGCCACCCCACGGCGGCGAGGGTCATTCCGCCAAACAGTGTAGGCGGAGGAGGGATTTGAGTAATTTAGTGTACATTGTCGAATATTTTACTTCGTACATAAACGACATGAGGGTACCACAGATTCTCTGTATTCTCTGTTGCACTGATAATCAACAGGTAAAATTTGCTACTCTGATATCTATATGTCTACTTAATCGATTTAATCTTCTCCTTATATTCTTATATAAAATTTATAAATTAGTTATTTATATCTTTAAAACTTAATGAAGCGGTTACCAATGGGTGTAGCTTTTCGAAACGGACGAAATTTATTCTAAATTCTTTTTCTAGGTATTTGACATGAAGCCATGGTGAGACTCGCATCATGTAAGAGACAAAGGGTGTCAGGCCATACATTTAGGTTCAAAATGGCTCTGAGCACTATGGGACTTAACATCTGAGGTCATCAGTCCCTTAGAACTTAGAACTACTTAAAGCTAACCAACCTAAAGACATCACGCACATCCAAGCCCAAGGCAGGATTCGAACCTGCAACCATAGCAGTCGCACGGTTCCAGACTGAAGCGCCTAGAACCAGTCGGCCACACCAGCTGGCCATAGTTTAGGTCTAGATGGCAGAGAGTGCAGTGGCGGCATGGCAAGAACGACGGATTCAACGTTTTGCAAGGTGCCGATTCAAAAGTGTGCAGCACCTTCAAAGTCACTGTTCCTGCACAACGATGGAAATTCTGAATATTATTTTTCGTTTTCTGTACTGCTTATAGACCTACCTGCAGCAATGTGTCACCACTGCAGTGAGTTTGGGTTTGTCTGTGCGCTACACCCCCTACTGTGTGGACTCGGCCCGTGTCGCTCGCTGGCCTCCCTCGCCCTGTGTTGTTGTGACGCCCGCAGCCGGGCTGTCGGAAGCACGAAGTGGCTCAGACCGCAAACGTTATGTTAGCTGCCCGCTGACCGCTAATTGCATGCTGTCACAGCGAGGACATGACGCGCTTCCCACACCCACACACAGATAAACGCGTGGAGTATTCCTGGCGCACATCCGCAAAGCTCCACTTACGCAAATACGACTTGGAGGCGATCCTGCGATAGTGGCTTCCCACTAATGGAGAGATTTACACCAAACATGTTAGTGAGACACGGCTCTATTCTCCCTTGGCACACAAAACAGCCACTGTTGAAGAAGAAAAGAGAGAAATGACTTAAAAAAAGGACAGTATCACCAAGAATGGCGATGTTTTACTGAAAGTCAAAATTTTGCCGGGCTTCAATGCGGTATGCTTTTAATAGTTTCCACAACGGAAGTGTGTCTTCACATCTGGCATTAGACCCGCCAGTGTAAACATGTCGACCACACATGTCGCGCGATCGCATTGATGAGGCTTGCAACCGGCAGGGTCAAAAACGTACTAATAGACGTCCACAATTTAACAGTAAACATATTGAAGCTGTGTTATAAGACAAAAATGCTCAACACATTCTAGAACAACTTTTATTCTCAAAAGAATGAATAACTTGGAGCAGTGAAAGCTGTATTGTGTCACAAATGAGCAGATCAGTAATCCACACCGTACTCGTAGGTCCAGCAAACGTGTCTGTAACTGAACAGCTTACAAACACTGGCCTTGTCAAGAAATCACAGTGGGCTCCTGCTATTCTTTGTTTCAGCTGATACAGGGTCAGTGATTTAACAAGCAGCCGTGTTCACTATACTCCAGCACATTATGTGTACCACGCTATGATAGGTATTAGTTCTCATCAAAGAACACTTCTAGCGACCGTAGTACTATATTACGTTCACTAATAGGATCAGAGACACAAGTTTACGGAACAATCAAGTGAACAAATCATGAACGCAGATGTAGCATTTCGGCGTACACCGCCTGTGTTATTCGCGTCACTGCGGTTTGCACACGCGAATAACCCAACACTGACGCCAGTGTACAGAGCTGTAGAGGCCGCCGTTCGACGTGGCACTGCTCCGGCTGCAGTGCTGTGCAGACTGAGGCAGGCGGGGGCGGCCGCAGCGCCTCACCAGCTGCAGCACCGGCCTCTGCTGCCGCCGTGCGGGGGTGGAGCGACGGCCCGGCGCCGACCGCTCTGCCACTGGAAGACCGCAGCAGCTGGCAGTGGAACAGCTCAGCTCCTTCACTAATACAGTAGGGATATGAGGTGAAAGTAACACTGCATTCACCTATAAACCCCAAATCGAAACTAAATATCTGAACAGCTATCGTTTCTTTCCTTCTGGAACGTAGTATCAGTCAGACTTAAATGCCGTTCCGCCGCGTACTTTTAAACTTTGCAGGACTCTATCGACGCTGTTCACTTCATGAAACTTACTGAACACCGAATTCAGTAACTATGAAAGACGGAAAAGTCAAACTAATGCTGTTCCAGTAATCAAAACCAATATTTTCATTACAATGTTCATACGACAAATCAGGGTCAGATATTTTCGTTACGGAGTCCAAATGTTTCCTCTAGAGTCAGCCATGAATCTAACTAGTCAGCTAGATAATTTCTGCCTGACAAAACTCACTTTATCCCTGATCATCTTCATAACTATTTCATATATTCGTACATCTGGAAGGGGTCAAATTGTCGTCCTTTTACAGAATTGCCGCATAAGCTGCACGTGCTGCGCCACTCTGTGATGCTCTCAGTGGTCACGTGATCACTCTCGCACTCACAGACGAGCTCCTGCACGTCCACGCAACCCTGACGCCCGCCAGAATCGTCTTAAAGGCCGGTTCCCATAGGGCTGCCACACGTCAAAACTGCGCGTCAGCGGCGTGGTTGCCATGGAAACGGCGTCAGCGGCACGGCGCCGCGGGCTCTGCGTCGCGGTTCGACCATGTCGAACCGCTTCCGCTGCCGCGTGCCGCGCTCCAGGTGCGCGCCGCCAATCACAGAACGCGCTGAGCGTGACGTCAGGTACAGAACCCCGGGCCACGCGAACTTTCGCCGAACCGCTGGCGCGGACGCGGCGGCAGCTATGAAATACTAATCATCCGATTCCAAGGAAACTATTCGGTAGAAAAATTTGTTTCTTGGGCTTGTTACAGCCTGATATCTTCTCTCGATAAAGAACCGAATTTCTTTTCGTTATTCGTGGTCGTTACTTGCTGTATCGCATTTACGTAAACCTTTACACGAAATTTTAATGAGTGTGCAGAGGTAAATACACATTGCGTGGACTTTGCGTACAGTTCATTTTAGGTAATACCTTATTGCGTATGAAATTTAGTCAACATATCGAAATGGTTTTTAAAGCTGATAGCAGATCGATAGCTATCACCGTTCTCGAGATATTGAACGATATGTCGGCGGACCGGCTGTGCCGTGACCGCGCGCGGGTCGCTCGCGACGTGACCGGTACTTCGTCCAGCTCGTCGTATACCATGTGGTTGTATCAACCGCAAATTTCGTAAACGTTTCAAGAAATCGAAACGTGTTTTTTTGGAAACGATAACTTGTAAAAAGTCATGTATTTCGTCGCATGACAAATATCCTAAATCTGTTTATCTACTGAGATATGAAAGTAACTACAGTTTTTCAGAAGGGATAGATGAATTTTTTTAACCGGCATTTAATAGCATGTCGAATGAGAAGTTAAACCAAAACTAATTTGCTGGTACGTCATAAGATGTAATTTACTAAATATGTAGAGCTATTAATTATTTCTTTTTTTTTTCTTTATCCAGTGTACTTTACTGATTCAAGACACGTTTCGCCTTTTACTATAAGGCATCTTCGGTGGAATCTAGAATGATTGTTTTGTTATGATTTGTGATACTTGCAGATTATAAAACAGTTCACATCTTTTTTTACGTGAATGACTGATTACTTACAGTAAATCGAGTTTTTGGCGGACATATACGTTTCCCCTCACCTGGTCACATGCTGGAGGTTGAACTAAAACTTAGATTATGGAACATAAGCACATTTTCATGTTCGCTCTTTTTTCGTCTGTCACTAGCAGTAGACGTTTTACCGAAAACTCTGATTTGAAGTCTTAACTACAGTGTGTTCACCTCATGTCCCTTCCTGTCTGGTTTGTTTATATACATGTTGCCAAACTGTAGAATTATATGCTGAAAACTAATGTTTGTTTATTTTTGTTCTCCTTATATCTGTGTGTGTGTGTGTGTGGCTAGCCAGTGATAGTTATAGAAAGTTGAAAGTGAATCCAGTAGTTGTCAGACAGTGGTTGAAAGATTTGGTGTTCATCAGATTTCAGTTTTGGTTTAAATGTTTTGTGGAGAAGTGCATGGAAGAGTAAATTCACTGCTTACATTAATAGATAAAATAGTAGAATAGTATTTCAACACATGATTATTATCAGAATAGTATCACCCAACCCCTTAGTCCTCACTCTTTGACGCTCCATAATACGTCTTGTCAACTAACCCCTATTATTGTCAAAGTTGTGCCTTAATTTGCTCTTCCTCCTCTCTTTAATTCCGTACCTCTTCTTTAGTCACATGATCCTCGTATCTGATGTTCAGCATTCTTATGAATCACCACGTTTTGAAAGCGTCCATTGTCTTCTTGACAGAACTGTTCATCGTCCACGTTTCACTTACATACAAGGCTGCACTCCACACAAATACCTTTGTAAAATAGTATCCAACCATTAGAATTTATATTCAGCGTGAACAAATTTTCTTTTTCAGAATGCTTTGGTTGCTATTGACAGTCTTCAGTCAGGTTTGTGTCTGCACCACGAAATGCCTTACAATTTAAAATCTGGTTTCGAAAACTGTTCCAAATATATATTATTCTTTCGTGATTCTTAAGCAAGGTGCTGGCGATGATTACATTATGCTCTGTGGGAAATTCTATCAGGTGGCTTCCACTTTCATCCCTTCCACCTAGCCTTTGTGTTCTTACTGTTTTCGTGTACCTGCTACCGTATCACATTTTAAATTTTTGTCTCGCTTAACTATCTGAATAATCTCTTTTGTCGTACATTGTTTCAATGTGTTAGGAGATAGTGAACAATCGTGAACGGTAGTCATGAAATCAGTTTATGGTGAAATGAGAAAACATGAATAATGAAATATGTGAAAGAGTACATTGTACAGAAAATGGAAAATTGGTATGTCTTCACTCAACTTCGTCTTTCCTTCATGTAGGTGTAAGATACAGTTAATCAAACGCACTGCGCATTTCAGTGGGTCCTGCCCCGTACCTCAGTGGCTGTCCGTCATTGGCTACCGCTAACGTCTGCCGCTTCCAGATGGGAACGCCAATTCCGCGAGCCGGCGCGTCAACGCGGAAAACGCTTGCCACTGCCGTTGCTGCACGCCGCGCTGTCGCGCTCTAGTGGAAACCGGCCTTAAAGCCTTAAGGCCGGTTCCCACTAGGACTGCCGCGCGTCAAAACAGCGCGTCAGCGGCGTGGTTGCCATGGAAACGGCGTCAGCGGCACGTCGCGGCGTGCTCTGCGTCACGGTCTGACCGTGTCGAACCGCTTCCGCTGCCGCGTGCCGTGTTCCAGGTGCGCGCCGCCAGTCACAGAACACGCTGAGCGTGACGTCAGGTACGGAACCCCGGGCCACACGAACTTTCGCCGGACCGCTGGCGCGGACGCGGCGGAAGCCATGAAATACTTATCATCCGATTCCAAGGAAACTATTCGGTAGAAAAATTTGATTCTTAGGCATGTTACAGCCTGACATCTTCTCTTGATAAAGGACCGAATTTCGTTTCGTTATTCGTCGTGGTTACTTGCTGTATCGCATTTACATAACACTTTACACGAAATTTTAATGAGTGTGCAGAGGTAAATACGCATTGCGTGGACTTTGCGTACAGTTCATTTTAGGTAATACCTTATTGCATATGAAATGCAGTCAACATATCGAAATTGTTTTTAAAGCTGAGAACAGAACGATAGCTATCACCGTTCTCGAGATATTGAATGATATGTCGGCGGACGGTCTGTGCGGTGACCGCGCGCGGGTTGCTCCAGCTCGTCGTAAACCATGTGGTTTTATCAACCGCAAATTTCGTAAACGTTTCAAGAAATCGAAACGTGTTTTTTTGCAAACAATAACTTGTAAAAAGTCATGTATTTCGTCACATGATAAATATCCAAAATCTGTTTATCTACTGAGATATGAAAGTAACTACAGTTTCACAGAAGGGATAGATGAATTGTTTTAAACGGCATTTAGTAGCATGTGGAATGAGAAGTTAAACCGAGACTAATTTGATGGTATGTCATAAGATGCAATTTGCTAAGTATCTAAAGCTATTGATTATTTCCTTTGGTGAGTAACAAACGTTTTTTTTTCTTTATCCAGTGTACTTTATTGGTTCAAGATGTGTTTCGCCTTTTACTTTAAGGCATCTTCGGTGGAATCTAGAACGATTCAATCTTGTTTTGATATGTGATACTTGCAGATTATAAAACAGTTCACATCTTTTTTTACGTGAATAAGTGATTACTTACAGTGAATCGAGTTTTTGGCGGACATCTGCGTTTCCCATCACCTGGTCACATGCTGAATCCTTTGTCCTCACTCTTTGACACCTCATAACATGTCCTGTCAACTTACCACTCTTGTAGTCAAAGTTGTGCCGTAATTTCCTCTTCCTCCTCTATTGAATTCCATACCTCTTCTTTAGTTACACGATCCTCATATCTAATCTTCAGCACTATTATTGATCACCACGTTTTGAAGCATCCATTGTCTTCTTCACAGAGCTGTTCATCACCCACGTTTCACTTACATACAAGGCTGCACTCGACACAAATACCGCACTCCACACAAAATATTACCCAGTCATTAGAATTTATATTCGATGTGAACAAATTTTCTTTTTCAGAACACTTTTCTTGCTATTCACAGTCTTCTCTACTTCTGCCTTCTCAATTACTGCTTCCCTTTCAAGTCATTGAAGTCTTAGAAGTGCAGTTTGGTCTCTGTACAAGTTGTAGATAATCTTGTGTCCCTGTGTTTTATCGATGACATCTCCAGAGCTTCAAAGAATGTTTTAATTAAGATTGTCAAAACCTTTCTCTAAACATGCAAATGCTGTAAACAAAGTTTCGCAGTTCTTCAGTCTGTCTACTTAGCTAAGTGGTAGGATCAGTATTCCTTCCGCTTTCTAGTCTTCTCTTACTTGCTTAGTTTTGGCTTGCCAAATGAGTTATTGACAGTTGCTTCTCCTTTGAGCAAAGTTTTCTTTGTTCTTTCTCATTTTCATTCCCCTATGTTTTCCAAGTTGCAATTTTGGACTTTCTGTCAACGTCATGTTTAGGCATTTCTATTTCCCACGGCCTACTTTATTTGCTGCATTTTTATATTTTCCCTCTTGTCAAATTTAATATATCATGTTTTATCTAACGATTTCTACTGTACCCTCTTCCCATTCACATACTCTGCTGCATTCACCACCTCTTCTCTCAAAGATATCCATTCGTATTCTAGCGGATTCCTTCCTCTGTTTCAGTCAGTCGTTGCATTGCGGTAACTTTAAGATTATCGAAAAACTGTGGGTCTTGACTTATTCAAGTTCCATTTCCTTAATTTCCTACTGTTTACTGTCTCTTTAGTTGTAAACTACAGCTCATAACCAGTAAACTATTGTAGGTTTGCGTCTGCACCGGGAAATGTCTTATAATTTAAGATCTGGTTCCGAAAACTTTGTTCCAAATATGTATTATTCTTTCATGATTCTTAAGCAAGGTGCTGGCGATGATTACATTATGCTCTGTGCGAAATTCTATCAGGTGGCTTCTACTTTCATCCCTTCCCCCAAGCCTTTGTGTTCCTACTGTTTTCCTGTACCTGCTACCGTATCACATTTTAAATTTTTGTCTCGCTTAACTATCTGAATAATCTCTTTTGTCTACACTGTTTCAATGTGTTAAGAGATAGTGAACAATCATGAAGGGTAGTCACGAAATCTGTTTATGGTGAAATGAGAAAACATGAATAATGAAATGTGTGAAAGAGTACATTGTATAGAAAATGAAAAATTAGTATGTCTTCACCCGACTTCGTCATTCCTTCGTGTAGGTGTAAGATATAGTTAATCAAACGCACTGGGCATTTCAGTGGGTCCCGCCCCGTACCTCAGTGGCTGTCCGTCCGTCATTGGCTACCGCTAGCGTCTGCCGCTTCCAGGTGGGAACGCCAATTCCGCGAGCCGCCGCGTCAAAGCGGAAAACGCTTGCCACTGCCGTTGCCGCACGACACGCTGCCGCGCTCTGGTGGGAACCGGCCTTTATTCGAGGGGCAGCGGCGACAGGGCGTACAGCTACCGCAGCACAGGTAACAGAGCTCGTGAGATCAGACGCATCAACACAAACAGTCGCGCGAACGACCTATTAGCAGTGAGACTGTGGGCACCCACACTTCTAGCTCCTCTCCCCTCCCCCCCTCCCCCCCACACACACACACAAACACACACACACACACTCACACACACACACCACAGCATCGACGTGGAGAGCTCGACTGGTGCCGCCAGGGCTTCCTTCACCTGGAAGAAGGAATGGCGCGCCCTGGTCTTCAGCGACGGCAGCAGATACCGCCTGCATTCAAGTGACGGTCGTTTGTGCGTACGAAGAAGAGCTGGTGAGTGCTACCTCAAAGAGTGTACACACTGGTCTTACTGTGCTGTTCCTGGAGAGGACATACAGAATGTTGTTAAACCTGCTCTTTTGCTTTTCTTGTAACAGGAAGATGGTGTGTTGCTCCACGAGGATAATGCTCGCCCACATACTGCTCATCGAGCTCAATGTGCCCTGTAAGACGTGTGGCAACTTCCGACTTCCCTGGCTGGCACGGTCTCTGGACTCCTCTCCAGTCCAGCAGGTGTGGCATATGATGGGACGACAAGTGACAGGTGCGACGTGTCAAGCGCGGACTCTTACACAACGACGTGACATCACGTATCCCAGGGCTGTATTCGCCAACCATACTATCGACTCGATGACAGAGTCTGCGCCTGTGTTGCCGCCCGTGGTGGCTACGCCACTTGCTAATATGGATGTCTCAGGTTGGGTCGATGCCTGGTTCGTCCAACCATGTGTTCTATTCGTCTGTATGTGTTACCACTTCATGTACTCCATATGCAGTGTTGCAACAATAAATCTTGAGTGACCTATTAACTTCCAAAAGCACCAATTTTTTTTTCAGGCAGTGTATTAGCAACCATGAGTCGCAACATTTGCAGACAATAATCCTATACTATGAGATCATCAGCGCCCACCTTCCACCTCTAGTCCACGCTCGCCATAGACATTAAATCACGAGTAACGTGTAGTTAAAATAGATAACTTCACACAGAAATGTCCTAGGAAGCCTTGCAGGCTTGTTCCAGCTCTACTACTGATGTGGCGACAATGGCTTGCAGCTCATACAGGGTGTGGGGTTACAAGCTCAGACGCCTAGTTTATAATTAATATGTATTAAGGAAGAATATTTAGAAAATGGCAGTTCAAATTTGCCGAAACTAGTCATCACTGTACGATCAATTGCGATTTCGGTAAATAAAGTTTTCGAATCAGAACACTTCACCATTTAAAGCTATAGAGAGTCTTCTACAAGACTCTCTCTGTGCCATGTAATCCAATAGATGTGACTTTAATTATAATGAATGTAATCCAAATAGAGATGTGCAGGGCGAGTCAAAAAGGAATTTGCCACTTTAGAATGATGTAGAGATGTGTTGAGGTAACTTATAGAATCGGTAGGTGTATGATTATGCAGCAAACAACCTCCATGTACTTCAGTCCATCAGTGCCCCATTCCACCACCAGGAACGCCAGCGTTGTGCACAGTTAAGATGGCTGTTTTCACTGGTGTGGAGCGTGCCCGCTGTGTGTTCTGGTTCCATGAAACGAACTCTGCAATAACTGTTCGGTGGTTTTATTAAAGCCCGTGCGTATGTTCCTCCCGTAGCAACGAATTCGGCCGACCTGAAAAATTTAATCTACGCTGCTGTTGCTCAACTTTCACCCGATTTTCCGCAAGGAATGTGGGAAGGGGAAGTTGACTACCAGTGGGATGTGTCCCACATTATAACTGGTATTCGCATCGAAACGAAATGACACTTTTATAAGAAATTTGAGGTTCTTTACTACAAAATAACACGTCAATCGACTCTGTAAGTTATCTCAATATATTTATGTATTTCCAAAGCTACAATGTCCTTTTTGACACGCTCTTTATTTTCAGCGTCATCAGTGCGCAGTTTTCTAGAATGCTACTGTTGACCAAAAATAAACTCCGTCCAAATGCAACATCTTTGAACCTTAGCCTCAGCCACACTCTTTGGTTTATTTACACCCTGTAGAACAAGTGGGAGTTGTTGGCTGTGGCAAAGTTTGTGTATTGCTGTGTGATCAGTCCAACTGGAGAACATGAACCACGTTCCCCAGTGTGGCTTGTGAGCAATGGGTAAATTGGTGGATGGTAATTACTGTAAGTAATACCATCAAGCTGACCTTGCACAGTAAGTAATTCTGGATACCTTGCCACATTCTGCGCTTCTTTCTATCGTCTTTTCTGTCCTTCCTTGGACTACATTTAGACATTAGAACAGTTATGCGAGAGATGACTGGCTTCGTGACATTCGAGGCGTGAAATATCTCATGTGGTAAACTAATAATGGGAGGCGCCGCCCAGGGAAGTCGGGCTCGAGGACACGATCTGAGACCGCGTTCCTCAGCAGCGTTGTTGAGGCCACAACTACCAATCATTCCTACTTCGCTTTTTTTCTCTTCTCAAAAGTTAAAAATTTTATAATTTTCGATTTGTAAATTTCTTGTATTATAATTTCGAGAAGTGATAACAGCTGTATGTTACACAAAAAATGACAAAAGACCTCCACGCGGCAGTGCACGGGCAGCGCTGCCCGTGACCTCAGCTGCGCAGCCAGACACCGCGGTGAGGCGGGGGCCGAGTGCACTGAGTGGAGCACCGAGGTCCGCAGAAAGTTATTAGATGGCGGACCCTGGCTGTGCAAATGCAGCCTCGGAAAAGAAAGAAAGTGCAGCCTTTGCTGGAGTCACTGATAGCTCGGTTAGCTCCCGCCGGTCTTCCAGGACGTTTAGCACGATGCCGCAGCCGTGGCGGCTACCTCGGCAGTGAGCGCTCAGCCCCCACTGCCTGAGAGGACAGCGACGGCCGCCACCGTCAGCTGCCGTCAGCCTCCGAGGCACCCACTCGGCCGCCAACTACGTGTTTTCACGCCGCTGCACAGACAAGTTGTTGTACTGCATTTGCGGCATTCTTAGTGGCCTTCCCTGCACGGAAAGCGAGCTGCCAGTAGTTTGTACCGCTCAGAAGCCGGTGAGACGACTTCTGGCGCCACCCAGCTTTTCAAAGGCTTTTTACAGAACATCCAGGAAGCAAGTAGATTTATCGGACTTCCTTGATTACAACTACCTCCGCGATTTTCCATGGCCAATTTCTAGAGATCGATTATAAACGAGACATAAACATGGAGCTACCTCTGGCGCCAAAAGCTATGTAATTTCATCTGATAATCCGTTAGGACATTGAGCTGTGCCTCAAACAAGACTATTTAAGACTATGGAGACAACTCATGAATACATGTCAGCAGGGGACCGACCGTTCAAGGGGCTGGGGGCTCAGGAATGGTGTGGAGCGTTTTCAGTTGCAGTGACATGGGAGTCCTGATATGTCTATATACAATTCTGATAGGTGACACGTACATAAGCATCCTGTTTCATCATCTGCATCCAATCATGTCCATTGTAATGTCCGACTGATTTGGGCAATTCCAGCGGGGCAATGCGGCAACCCACATGTCCAGAATTATTACAGAGTGACTCTACGAACTTTCTTTTGAATTTAAAAACTTCCGCTAGCCACCAAACTCCCCAGACGTGAGCATTATTGAGCATATCTTGGACGCCTTGTAACGTGCTGTTCAGAAGAGATGTCCACCCTCTGGTTCTCTTACGGATTTACGGACAGTCCTGCAGGATTGATGGTGTCAGCTCCCTCCAGCACTAATTCAGACATTAGTAAAGTCTGTGCCACATGAACCAATTTCTTTTACTCTTCAGTGCCTACATGTGTGCATGTGTATATGTGTGGATCTTTTTTCACCTACGCACATTATGTAAAGGCAAAAACCAATTAGAAAAGAAAAAGTGGTTGACTGGGAAAACAGAGTGCTTATTATTAGTTTTTAATTTGTACATGAATTAAATGCAAATATGGCACATAATTAAACGGAAAAAGCAGATGGTTTATTAATTTAAAAATGTATATGGAATTAAATGTGAAATTATATATGTGATTAAATGGTATAAATGGTTCAAATCGCTCTGAGCACTATGGGACTTAACATCTGAGGACGTCAGTCCCCTAGAACTTAGAACTACCTAAACCTAACTAACCTAAGGACATCACACACATCCATGCAAGAGGCTGGATTCGAAACTGCGACCATAGCGGTCGCGCGGTTTCAGACTGAAGCGCCAGAACCGCTCGGCCACACTGGCTGGTTTGAATGGTATAGAAAATGAATATATTAAAAAATACACATCGATCATTTTTTTACAAAAAAGATTCGTAACTAAAAAACCATTTCTTATTGTTTAGTTATATCATTGTTATTTCATTGAAAAGAACCTAATGACTACAAATGACTAGCCAGATGTAAATGATGAAAAAGGAGTATTTCCTTAAATCAATATTGTAAGATGTGGCTAGTTATTTACAGTGTGCTGCATTACACATGTCTTTTCTTCAAAGCACAAAGTAAACTTCAAGGTAAAACAATAGGATCTAAAAAAATTATGTACAGTCACAGCAGCTTCGCAAAACATTACCCCTGAGTAACTGTATATAATTCAGCATTAACATCAAAGTGCTGACTGCTGCCGGCCACACGCTGTGGCGCGCCACCCCTCTGGCTGCCCTCCAGCTGCGGCGCCAGCACTGCTGTGGAGGCCGTGGCTGGCTGGCTGGGTGTGGGGCTGGCTGCTGGCTGCGGCCCCGCCTCTGCAGGTCTCCTCTGGAGGCGGGCTGGTGGCTCCCCTCCCAGCCAGTGGCCACGTGGGGCCCGCGGCGGCAGCTCGCCAAAGCACTGCCCGGCCGACACGAGCGCCACAGAGCCGTCTCGCGCACAGTGCTGGAGACTTCCGAGTAAACACTGGCTCATGGTACATTTATATGAACTTGAATGGTGAGGATTGGTACGCAGTGAGGCAGGAAGAACAATTTATTCTGTATTTTCTCTATTTACATATGTACGTTTTATACTCATTGTGTAGAGCAATGTTTTCCCACACATTGCTTCATATGAGTCTAAAAAATTCAGCTTGTACAGTATTCTGTCCAGCAAGTGCCTCAACATATGTATTAGTAGACATACCACCCCTGAATTCTACTTCACTGAACTCGATAGTAATAGGCTCTCCTGGTACAGCGAGAATAAATGCATTTATACACTGCTCCTCTTACATTCAACTACCAGTACCTCAGTCTGTCTGTAGCAGTCGCTAAAATGCAGTATAAATCATCCAAATTCCCCACACTCGAATGTTTTATTTAAATGCGCATATCCCCTGAAGTTGATTCAGTCATAGCTTCCCTGTAGATATGCAATGTTGAAACCCTCCTCCCATACATTTTAAAGTCAGTTGGTGATTGTAATGCACCACACTTTGTTGTCATCTACTTCTTTGTATACTCCCTCATGCTGCACAGATAGTCCTGTGATGCCAAAAACACGTCGAAAGTTTTCTATTTCTAGACCTACACTGACGCTTTTAGATAGACTAACAGTCACAGTATATGTGTTGGTGAAAAGCAGTACACTTCTGCAACTTAACTGAGACTTGCCGACTTGAGGAACTTCTGATCTCTGTGTGAAATAGTTGAAAGACTGCAGGTCTGATAAATCTGGAAGATACTCTGTGGCTTGTTGCTGCATTCCAGCTGGAGTTCATTGGCCTGGTGTAAAAATACATACGTATTGTCGAGTACGTTTGGTTTTTCGGCCCATCCCTGCTGACTGCACTTTGTGACGTTCTTTTCACTACTTTATACAGACCTGAAATGATCTTTATTGGGCGACAACAGTGTCCGGGAGGGGAATGTAGGGGGATTGGAGTGGGGAGGGAACGGTGAGTGGATGGGAAGGCGACATACGGATATGTGTCTGCTGTAATATGACACCGGAAGAAAAGTACTGACAGATCCTGAGACAGCGATTTCGCTCGTGCAGTCTCTTAACGGATGAACGCAGAAAAGGTTTCTAGATATGGGAGTGCAACGCAAATTTCATAATAGCAGAACCCCTTACTTTGCACACGACAGCGAGTGTTCATGAGAGACAAAAGTATCGCCAGGAGTGCGGCAGAACGTAATCTCACAGACAGGATGAGCTGATGATGCTGTAGTGTACAGGGACGTCTAAGTGTTGAGTGACTGTAGGATGGTACAAGATGACTTATGCAAAATTTCTGGTTGGTAAGATGAATTATAGTTAGATCCAAATGTAGAAATATTCGAATACAGAATTAGCAGCGCGCTGCTTGACATTCACGTCCATGAAATACCTAGTTGTGACGTTGCAAAGCAATGTGAAATGAAATGAGCATGTAAGGGTGCAGCGGAGAAGGTAAATGCTCGACTTCGGGTTGGAGAATTTTAGGAAAGAACGGTTCATTTGTAGAAGACAGAATATAGGACACTAGTACAATCCGTTCTTGAGCACTGTTTGAGTGTTTTGGATCCGCACAAGGTCTTATTAAGGCAAGACGTCGAAGCAATTTAACTGTGCAGCCAGAGTTGTTACCTCCAGGATCGAACAACATGCTAGTGTTATGGAGGTGGTATGTGAACGAAAATAGGAACCACTGTAGCGAACACGATATTATTTCTAGGAAAATTATAGAGGAAATTTAGAGAACCGACATTAGAAGCTGACTGCAGAACGATTTCACTGGCGTTAACGTCCATTTCGCTTAAGGAGCACTAACAGAGAAATTTGGGTGTCTGTGGAGTCATGGCGAAGAAGTGGGATCTAGAGAAGATAAGATCCAACAAAGAACAAATTACAGAAATGCTATCACTTGAGTTTCTAAAAGCATTAAGAGACAAAGAACCACTTGATAATGTCAACGAGTACTGGAATATGCTGAAAGAAGAAATCATCAAAGCAGGACAGCAAAATATAGGATATGTAAAAGGGAAAAGGGAAAAGAAACGATAGGTCACACAAGAAATGATTTCGAATGTGGAGGAGAGAAGAAAATTTAAAAACAAGAACACTGAAGGTGCAAGAAAGATGTACCGAAGGTTAAATAATGAACTGCAAAGAGAAACAGAGCGGGCTAGGAAAAAATGGTTAAGAGGAATGTAATGCAATCGAAGAACTGGACAGGAAGGGAAGATACGACTTACTGTACAACAGAGTAAAGACTATGACATGGGATTAAAACAGAGCAGGAAGTGCTACTATGGAAATTTTGAGTAAAGACGAAGAGGTAGTGTACAAAGATCGTGACGATGTCCTCCAGCGATGGGAAGAATATCTAAAAGAGCTATATGACACAGATCGCAAACCAGAAACTGTGGAACTTGAATTACTCAACAGTGTAAATGATGACCAGAAATGAAGGCCCAGCCATCATAATGGAAGAAGTGACGTCTGGCATGAGTGCAATGAAAAATGGTAAAGCAGTAGGTACAAATGCCGGGAGAAATATTAAAATGCTTGAAACAAGATGAAATAAGGGAAATATTGAGGTTATGAATAAAATATGTGACAGTGGTGAATAGCCTGAGGACTTTCTGACAAAACTAATGATTCCATTACCGAAAAAAAAACAAGGAATCAAGAAATGGAGTGAGCACGGGACAATCAGCCTCATTTCACATGCAGCCAAAATGATGTTAAGAATAATTAATAACCGACTTTAAAAATTAATGGAGGAGAATCTTGGCGAGGAGCAGTTTGGCTTTAGACGGAATACGGACACCAGAGATGCAGTGGGGCTCCTACGACTCTTGGGAGAAAGGTTTATTGAAAAAGGAAGAGACCTCTAAATGTGCTTCACCGATCTAGAAAAGGCATTTGACAGTGTGGCTTGGGGCAAGCTGGCGACTGTAATGAGAGAAAAGAGAGTGGACTGTAAAACCAGAAGATTCATTATATCTTAATCAAAAAGCCTCAGTTAAAGTGAGAGGAGAAAGTACAAACTGGATCGGACTAGGAAGAGGAGTAAGACAAGGATGCTGTCTATCACCTAACGTTTTCAATCTCTACTTGGAAAATATGATTGCCCAATGCAAATTAGATGACAAAGGAGTAGAAATTGAAGAAGAGTAGGGTGTTTGAGGTTTGCTGATGACATGGTCCTTCTAGCCACAGGGGAAAAACAATTACAGGATTTAATGGACAGCATTGACGCCATTATGGAATGAAAATTAACACAAAGAAAACAAAAGTATTGGCACTAGGAGAAAATAAAGAAATAAAAGTTATGCTGAATGGAGAAATATTAGAACAGGTGCTAAATTTTAAGTATCTTGGAAGAAGGATAGACACCGACTGGAAGTGCACCACAGAAATGAAAACAAGGATAGCAGTAGTAAAAGAGGCATTTTATAAGAAAAGGAGAGTTTTCTGCAGCAGTGTGGACAGAGAACTGAGGAAAAGATCAATTGTTTTGTATGGAGTGCTCTTCTGTATGGCGTGAAACATGGGTTTTGAGGAATAAAGACCGAGAAAGGCTGGAGGCTTCTGAGATGTGGACATGGCGGAGTATGGAAAGAATAAGTTGGATGGACAGAGTAATAAATGAAGAGGTATTGAGATGAGTGGGAGGGAAAAGACAGTTGCTAGATGTAATAAAGAGAAGAAAATGAAATTGGATTGGGCATATATTAATAAAGAATGACGGACTGATAAAAACATGTGTAGAAGGTTATGTAGAAGGGAAAACGAAGCGAGGAAGGAGGAGATTTCAGATACTGGATGACGTAATGGACGGTACAACATGCAGCAGCCGTAAGAAGGAGGCAATGGATCGCAGAAAATGGAGAGGCAAGGGACCTGCTAATATAGCAAATAACTGATGGTGATGGAGGCATAAAGAGAGTCGCTTTTCCCTCTCTGTATTTACGAGCGTAACAGGGAAGAAAATGACTAGTGATGGTGCAAGGCAACTTCCACCATGCACCATATTGCGACTTGTGTGGAGTTGTAGATGTACATCTGCATCTACACCAGTACTCCGCGTGACACCCGGCGGTGTGTGGCGGAGGGTTCTTGTAGCATCACTAAGTGAAAGTCTCTTTAGTGCGCTTGTCGCTTTGTCTATGTGTTCTGCAAACAAAACACAGTTTCCCTACAAGATTTTCTATTTGATCGTTCCTATTTAAGTTGGCCCTAATTGTAATACCTTGGCATTTAGCTTAAACGGCACCCTTTCAATTTGTGTGACTCATCGAGTAAAAGAAATTTAACGAGTTCCTTCTAGTTCTCCTGTGGATGACGTAACACTTTTCATTATTTAGAATCAAGTGCCACTTTACGCACTGCACCGGTACACTCTATAAATCATTTTGCTATTGCTTTGATCTTCTGATGACTTTACTAGATGGTAAAAGACAGCATCATCTGCAAACAATGGCTGCTCAGATTGCCTCCTAAATTGTTTTTATAGATTAGGAACAGCACAATGACTACAACACTTCCTTGGGGAAGGGCAGATACCACTTTTGTTTTACTCGACGACTTTCGCGAGCTCTCACCAGGCAGACAGGAATACGGCGGTCATCCGGATGAGAAGCGTCACGCTTCCCGTGGTTTGGCCGTCCTGCGGCAGACTTCCGCTGCGCCCGCCGTCATATTGAGCGCGCGCTCCCTGCGGCGCGCACTGCTTCTGTTTGCTCCCCAGTGTCGACAGCGGACAATGCAGCCGGCGGGCGTAATTGCCACAGTGGCAGCTCTGCTTGCAGCAAACGGGACCTACTCGGTGCTGGAGTGCGTCTGCAGGCACATGGACAAAAGCTCCGAGCTCAGTGCCGGTGAATATGTGCTACAGCGGTGCTACTGTCACCATCCCTGTAAGTGCTCTTTCCTGCTGTACGTATTGATAAGACGTTATGCACAGTCCACTTATCAAACACTCACAGGCGGCTTGGCTTACATATGCTGTTATTGAAAATTATACGTTTTCTGCCTGACAGTGAAGGACTATGTTTATTATGAGGACGCTCAGCTAGGTAACCACTCTTAAGGAATACGTATACAAATGACACTGGTGTAACAGGGTGACGAGAACTGAAGGAAAGTGGTGGCATGCAACCGAATGCGAAACAGCCTGTCGTGGAGCTTATCGTAAAACTGGATGTCCTTTAAGGCGTTGGTGCAGATAGTGTTATAATATGTTTCATACACACTGAAAAGACAGATATCTGGAGGTACTATTCATCTGGTGGTTCCAGGTGGTACGAACTGCTATGTCACACACTTTCCAGGAGCGGTAGCTTGTTCTTTAGGAGTATGATATCTATGCACAGCCTAGTAATCAAGAAAAAACACCTATTTTCTGACGAGCTATTGGCCAAAAGCAGTGATCATACAATAGCTGTAGTTCTCTTACGTCTGTTCTCCCACTCTTGTCTTCTGTGACGTAAATATTCCCTACGGCCCCTGCCAAAATTACACACACGAGAAAGAATCAAAGGACGCAGAGCAATAAATAGCGTTCCAGCCATTTTACCATCTGGTTAATCAGTCGGCATAACTGTATACGAATGCGAATTGATAGTAGATGATCTTGATTGATCTGTCTTGGTACCTCTAATTTCCAGGGTCCCTTTCATGTACGTTTCCTCTTCAAATGCCGATTGGCTGCAGTTGAAAACAAGTTCCTTACTCAACGACGGGGTAAATTTGCTTATCTCATCTACAAATATTTCGGTCGATCCTGTAGTTTGCTGTGCATCGTAGAGTTGACACTTTCTTCGAAATTTCATTATCTCACCTCTCACACTTCTGTAGCACTGTTTGTCGCCATGCAAGCATCTACTACTTATCTTTAAATCTCTATAATGTATGTCGAGCATCCTTGAACTGCGCAAACACCAGTTTTTGTGATAAGTGCGCCTTGTCCTCCGTTGAATGTCAGTAGTTTTCCTTACACACTAACGGTCATATTTCAGCTGACTTGTTCAAAATTTGTTCGTAATTGTTCTTTTGCTATGCTGTCTGCGATTTTCCAAGTCCTTGGACAACGACTGTCCTTCACTACGTTTGACTGGAAACGGGAGCTGCGGCCCTCTGTCCGACAACGACGATGAACTACAGCACACCTGTTTCAGTACAACTTTCTAGTGCCGTGCACGTATCGCCATCACTGCACTCCTCTTGTACACTGTTCGCACAACACCACGCATTCCGCTGACTCATCCGCCACTTCTTTCTCACTCAACGAAATTTCTTGACTTCCTTTCTGATCAAATCTCGACTTTGGCTACTGTTAGTGAAGATATAACGCAATGTTTGCTTTGTTTATCGGCGCCATTGCTCTGCTTTGTAACAACAGCACTAGCACTGTAGCACTGTCGTGAGTTACTCGTCGACTAAGCAGTTCAGCCACGCTCCGTAGCCTCGTGCTGTCGACATCATTTGACAGCTCCAGTCCCTCCCCCTGTTGCCATCATCAGCCAGTGTTGTGTTAGCATCGTGGGCAACATGTGGGGCGCCGAACGCTGTCACATCTGACATGCAAGTGCATGTCCGGCTTGTGTCTTTACCCGTAGCTTACAGCAAACACGGAAAATAAAATGGGTTATTGGTAGGAGTTGACCAGGAAATCGAAATGTTACTTCTACAAACATTTACATTAAAAGAGCTGCAGGATGCCTTACTTCGGCTTTTCCACCTTTGCTTTACTTCGAGCTGAGGCAGCGGCTTTTGTACTTCATAGTTCTCTTCTAAGCTATAAGGTGTGTCACCTAGGGAGATATACCCCCGCAATCTCAATCCTCTACAGTAATTTTTATTTTGTGCTGAGATTTTCTTTTCCGCCAGTGTATTTCTAGCGACCATTGCCCTCGCTCCTCTCTGCTGAAGGAACGATCATCAACTTCCGCACGGAGGTTCCGAAGAGAAAGTGAACCTCATCAGTCCCCGGGTAATGCTTTCAGACATACACTTGCTATTTGAACAAGTTAAAATATCACACAATAAAAACTAAAGATGCAGAAACAATGATAACATACGAGGCAGAATCGAAGGACGATTGTTTCATTACATACAACCAGCTGTTTTCTGGGGCTTATAGAGTTTCCAGACTTATAGAGATTCCAGGCTGTGGCTGGAGTGTGTTCCCACGGCCGGAGAACGCGAGCGGCCCGTGGCGCGAGTCGCCCAGTGCGGGGGTGGGGGCCGTGGCCCGCTGCGTGGGAGGCCGGCCTGCCTGCAGCCAGACACACAGGTCGGGGAGTACGTGGAGGAGGTGCGCCAGTCGGCCGTAAACACAGTTTCGCTTAATCACAATAGGAGTAGTTTCCTTTCGTTACGGTGATTGTCAGGGAAAGTCCCTCAGTCATTGGCCGTAACTGTGGCATTATTCCAGTACGGGAAGCTTCAAGTATCGCTGCACAGTTGACGGGGACAGGCTCTCGCGAGAATACATTGCAGGTTACGGAGAGCGCCAAGTGAGTCAGTCGGCCCTCAGACACGACGAGGCGGAGGTCTCCGTGTTGTGCCAGCAGCGTGGACTTCCCTCTGTACGAGTCAATTACGTTCATTGATATCAGGTGTGCATTACTCGATCGTTCACAGTGGTTAATTACAATAGACACACCGCAATGGCATCCCGATTTTTCGGTTAACAGTAGCAGCTGCCCACAGTCACATCAGAAGAGACTGTTTGTATGTTTACAGGCCGGTAGCCACACCGATTGCGAGACACGTTATCTGAATTAGCAGTCTCACTGGGCAGATAGGAAACTTTTAGAATGCTTGCTGGCGATATTACCTCACCGCCGATGTTCCCTCAGCTGGACTCTCTTTCGCGAAGTGGATATGACGTGTGTAGCCACGTGGGCTCTTTCTTTACAGAGACATTACGCTTTCTTCTTTATTTCTCAATTTTGCAGTCTGACTCATAGCTGGTGTTTTCACGCATTTCCTTAAAAAGACGTGAGTCGCTCTCGCCAGAGGGGATGAGCAGGCAGAATATCTTTTGTGTCTCCAGAGATTCTGCCGTAAACTTTCTTGCAGGTGAGAACAGATCAGCGCTTTTTAGTGCAAAGCCACTCTCTGCCACTCAGTGCCTTCATTGCTGCTTTATCTGCGGCGAGGAACCGTATGTCAACCGCACTTGCATATCGGTCGACAATTTAAGTTCGATTATTTCTAAAATGATCTCAACATTTTATGAGTACTTAGCTATTACATTTGTTTTCTCCCTGCTCCGTAAGCGCTGAACGTTCCCACACAAGTATAAAGGGACAGAAGTGCAACTACTGCCTCGGAAGTGTACAGAACAACGAATGGCAGCGCCTCTGCTGCTTACCTAACGAGATACCCTGGCTAAACACGGCTACAGCTAAGAGGAAAATACAGCTCAGAGGCGGATCCCAGAGATTAAAGCGAGAGGAGAGTGGTATGCCGATTACATCATTGGGAATTCCAGCTTTTCTGGCTGCAGTTACTTGACTGTGACGCAGTACTTGGCAGGTAGACTGTGATGAGACAGGCTAAGTGTGCGGCGCTCCAGGAGATGAGAGTACAGAATGCCTGGGGTCGTCATTCACGGCCCAGCCTGGACTGGAGATCTGAAGTCACCAGGAAAGGCTCCCACCGGCTGCCGCTCCAGTCCGGAGCGCCCTGCCGCCTGCAGCCCAGTTGCCTCTCGGCCAGCCTGGAGTCTCCTCTCCAGCCCCGCACTGCCAGCTCTGACACCAACGTGAAACTGTATTTGCTCTGGCGTTCTGCAAAGATCTATGAGCACGGGTCCATAAGTCTTATTCCCAATCTCGCCAATCAAACCAGTTAACGACAAGTGTGATTTTCACTTAAATATTACTGTCTGCGCCTAGCCCGGTACATCACACGTTGCTGTGGTAGCGGTGCTAACTCTGTCAAACTGGGGCAGAACAGCATGGCTGACATGCGACATTAAATTATTTTGTTGAAAGGATGTCGAAAATATCGCAAGCGAGCTGTCTCAAGGACTCAGAAACGTAACAGCTGCGATCAGTGTAACCAATTACGTATTGTATACCGAGTGGCTCCCCGTGAGATGGGCGAGAGTGCAACGTGGCATTCTCCGCTCTGCTCAGGGCCTCGATGCACGGACCGCCCACACCGTTGCTGCAGTCAGAACCTCGGCTCATACGGAATGACGGCACAGTGTCCAGTGTTGTACTCTCGGCGCAGCTCTTGCCGCTTCCTCGTCAAGGGGAGCCGCAGCAGTGGCCGCCGTGCTGACAGTCAGCTGACTTGTTGACCTTTTGCTTGTAAAAGTGTGCAGCACACCTCACGCCGTGTCCATTATCGTTGGCTGCAGCTCTCTTAGTGTTTCACTTTCAGTAGCTGCTAGTACTGATGTGCATATGAGTAGCCCAGGGAAGCTCGTGAGTCAGAGTGCAGACCTCGAGGTGACTGAAGAACGTTTTGCAGTTTTGTCACCGGCGTTCACAACGTGCGACAGCCTGGAGCAGCCGCCCCCCACGTGGTCAGCTGCGCAGCGCCTGGCAGACCGCCTCAGGGACTCCGGACTGCCGCAACCGCCAGCAGGTGGAGCGGAGGAGGGAGGGGGATGCGCCGGCGCCCTGGCGCAGCTCCGCAGCCTCACGTGGGACGAATCCTGGGAACTCGTCAAGGAGGTCGACTGCCGGATCGCTGACGACTGTATCGACTCCCGCTGTGTACCGAGGTATGTAGACCACTCGACGCCATTACTACTAACCGTACAACTAATTCTTTCCTTAAATTTATTCTCAATGCTGTCACCTACTTTTCCTATTTTGCGATACTAACTATCTGCCAATAAGGGCACATTTGTGAGACCCAAAGAGGAAGCGCGCTAATACCTTCTGCCGCCGCCTCTTCTGTTGACACTTTCCACCGAGCAGTCAATGGAAAGTGCCTCGTGGCAAACGTCTCTCTCCGCTCGCTGTCTCCGCATATCGCTACAGCAGAGAGTAAATCATCTGATGATGACAGTCAAAGACTGAAAGCGGTAACTAACAATAAAAGCTTTTCATCCAGACTGCTTGCCTTACTAAAATTGAATTTATATTCCTATTTCCCAACCGTATTATCAAAAATCAATAAAAGTACAGCGTCGTTTGAGATGACAACAGCTGTAGCTCGATATCGTTGTTAGTTGTAAATTAGTTCAAAAGTGAACAATAAACACTGCAAGTGGCTAAATTAATTACTTTTCGAAAGAAGCAATTATAGAGCCAACACCCTGCACCACCAGAATACAGTAATACTCAACAACATTTGCTATATATACGTAATTAAAATCTCTAACATGGCAGCAGTCAGCAACAGTAAAATTATGGAAGCCATAGGAATCGAACAGCCAACCAGTGGCACGTCAGATGTTTATTCACACTTTTACCTTGCTTTACTGTACCTTAGCATTTATATGGGTCATCTTAGTGTTGACTGAGCTTTATGACCTGTTTTCTCTTTTCACACAATAAGTTTACAGATATTACTACTTCTTCCAAGGAAGAAAGGTTTATATCTGCTTAAACCTAGGTAAGGATTCGAATAAACTTGTGAAGTACAACTAGCTGGTGCATGATTCCCATTCTTTCCATACATCATTAACTTATAGTAAGACAGTCACATTCAAGCCAACTTTTGCTTCAAGGATCATGAAATGGCATCACGGTATTACCGCCTCTAGCCTCGAAGACTTCGTCAACTCGGCGGGGAAGAGAGTTCCGAAAGTTTCTTCAGATATGCAGCATCTGCCCGAGGCCTCCCACTGCTGCATCAGATCCCGCAGAGCTACCAGTGTGTGTGGATGTCGGCTGCCACGTCTCAGCCGCTGTTCCAGACAGTACCGTACAACGTCTGCGGCTCTGAGACCGGGTTGTCTAGTGGTCGCCTCGAGGTGCTGTAGGGCGCCGGAGTGTTCGTGAAACCGGTAGTGTATGCACGCAACCCTGGGAACACGACTGTGTGTGTCATCTTCTACAACGCAAGTGTCCAGAGAATAGGGCAACACTTCGTCACCGACAATGTTGAAATATAACGTTGGTGACTGAATCCAAGTCACGGCGACAGAACACCCCTATGACACCATGGAACCACCAGTGGCTTGAACTGCATCCTCTATAGGCCGTCGGTCCCATCGCCACCTCCATAATTTCAGAAGAGGCGAAATCGCGCGACTCGTATGACGCACCTCCGCCCAGCCACTGTCCGTCTCTGTGTCGTTTGGCCCACTCAAGACGCGCAGCTGTGTGTGTGTCTGTGTGAGCGACGGCCGCTGACTCCAAATGTCGAGTCTATGCAGCCGCCTTCCGAACAATTGCTAGGCAGCTGGTTCAGATGGAGCTGCTTTGCCAGGCATTGGCAATTTGCGTCTGGTTTGAAACCGATCGCCAGTCACTTGGAGTGACACTCGTCAACAGCCCTGTCGGCTAGGATCTTTTTACGCCAGTGCCTCACATCACTACGAGTGGTTCACTATTCGTTGCAGATACTTGGACAGTCCACATTGATAGACCAACAAATCGTCTAAGTTTACTAGTGGTGTGGTCGTGGACATGTCGAAACGCAAAAATTCCTTTCTACCAATTCTCGACATCTCCACGTCGACGCAGGTGACCGCCTGATCCCACGCGAGCGACTGGCACGTACACACCGCGATTGTCACCTCACCGTCACCACTGACGTCAACAGTGGAGCGTCACGTGACCGCCTGGTTCCTCCCCTGCAGCACGGCATCCAGCCCTCCAAAGCGACCTCTGTGCTCAATTAAGTGGAGGCATAGCATTTCGTCTGATGGGATTAGTTCATGCTTTCCAGAAGCTCTGCGTTTTATACACTTTTAGCCAACACTTAAACCCTGTATGATAAGCATCAGGTGGGAAATAACTTTGTAGTTGGCGACTTCAAGCACACTTTGTTCGTTGTTAATTTCACTCATAAATGGAGTACCATAATCGGTGGATTACTTTCTTTCTACAAACACAAATTTCCAATCTTAGTTCCTCATTTGCATATAATGCCATTTTAATATCATAAAGGAAAACGTTCCTGATGTTCTGCAACTACTATTTACATAATCACGGACTAGGATTCATGTTCTTATGCTGAGATATGATGGGTTGTGATTAAATTCGTAACATCTGCACAACATTGGGAAAATGTTTCCGTTGTGATATTATTTTCGTGCTCTGTCGATCATCGAACGATAATTCATTTACTTAGTTTCATTTTCTGTCAAATATGGTAATGTCTCCGTCATACACACATGAAAAAAAGTTTTGCATCACCCCAGTTCCCAGAACTGCCGAAGATAGACGTTGATTGTGGATATTGAATCACAGTTACAGTCCCTTCGACTGTTCAGAGATGTCACTAAATCCGCCCAAAGACGTAAACAACCGTGCATGAGCAGCGCTTATTAGACGGAAGGGATGCGACAGTTCCAGTCGTTCCACCAGGAAGGAGGTACACGGCTGGTGTTGTCTGTAGTTCAACCACGCCTAGACGGTCAATACCGCGGTTCGATCGCGTCCGCGTTGTTACTTTGTGCCAGGAAGGGCTCTGAACAGGAGAAGTGTCCAGGCTTCTTGGAGTGAACCAAAGCGATGTTGTTCGGACATGGAGGAGATACAGAGAGACAGGAACTGCAAACCACATGCCTCGCTCAGGCGGCCCAAGGGCTACTACTACTTCATTGGATAACCGCTACCTGCGGATTATGGCTCGGAGAAACCCTTACAGCAACGCCACTATGTTGAATAACGCTTTTCGTGCAGCCACAGGACGTCCTGTTACAACTGAAACTGTGCGCAATCGGCTGCATAATGCGCAACTTCACTCCCGACGTCCGTGGCGAAGTCCATCTTGGAACCACGACACCGTGCAGCGCGGTATGTGACCCGCCAACCAATCTGAGGGATCTACGCCGATTCGCCGTTGAGGAGTGAGACAATCTGGACCAACAGTGCCTTGAAGGACTTGTGGATAGCACGCCACGACGAATACAAGCATGTATCAATGCCAGAGGACGTGCTACTGGGTATTAGAGGTACCAGTGTGTACAGCATCTGGACCATCACCTCTGAAGGTCTCGCTGTATGGTGGAACAACGTGCAACGTGTGGTTTTCTTGACCACTAAAAAGGGCGGAAATGATGTTTATATTGATATCTATTCCAATTTTCTGTACAGGTTCCGGAACTCTCGGAACCGAGGTGATGCAATCTATTTTTTTATGTGTGTATTAAGCAGTGAAACACATCTCAACATATCCATATCTTACTAAGCGAGCTAATAAGATTGCTGAAACGTTGATCTGTCACATTCTAAAGGGTAATTAGATTAGGAAGGAAGACTCTAAAGCAGTAGATGAGTTGTCCTATTCAGGCAGCCACATAATTGTTTGCAGCCGAAGTAGACAGGACATAAAATACAGACTGGCTAGGGCTTGGAAAACATCTCTGGAAGAGAGTAATTGTTTTGCTGTTTAACATAAATTTAACCTTTACGCTGTAATTTCTTAAGGTACTTGTTACGAGTGTAGTCTTGTATGGAGTGAAACATGGATGTTAAGCAGCTGACACAAGAGGAGAATATGAGGTACTGAGACGTAGTGCTAGGGCAAACTGCTGAAGAATAGGTGTTTAGATGGTTTAATTAATGAGAAGATACTGAATCGAATTAGAGACAGTAAAAAATATGCCACAAGTTGACTGAAAGAAGGGATCAGTTGACAGAACACCTCCTGGGACGTCAGCGAATCGTCCGTTTGGTAATGGAGAAGTAGTGTGGGGAGAAAAACTTGTAGAGGGACACCGAGTAATGAGTACAGGAAACAGGTTCAGATGAATGCAGGCTGCAGTAGTGTTTTGGAAGTGCAGGGGCTCGCACAGGATACTGTAGCATGGAGAGCAGCATCAAACCTGTCTTCGAACTAACAATGACAAAGACAAATAACTACAACAATTGTAATGATAACAGAAATAGAGTTATTTCACACCAATCTGAAACCTGAATCTTGCTGGCAGATGGAAACTGTGTGTCAGGCCGGCACTCAAACCCAGTCCTCCTCCTTCTGCGGACACTTCTCACACCAACTGTAGTATCGAGATATGAACAACAATGTGGGCATTGTCGGTCCGCCTTGATGCAAAATATTTTTGTTGTTCATTTATTTATTTATTCATTGCCCATGTTACTTTCAGAGACAAATATCGCCATCAATGTAATACATGCAGAAAATAACACAGCCATAAAACGGTGTAAAACGTTATAAATATTTACTGTTTCTTTTTAAATATTGTGTTCTGTGGGTACACTCATAATAGCTTATTTATTATACATTACAGCGTGGTTTTAAGATTCTTGTTGGTGTTTGGGGCATATTTTCTGTGTTTTTCTGTTGCCGTTTTTCTCAACATAAATCATGTCATTTGCAACTGTGTGAGCGACTATTACTAAACAAATACGAAAACGTGAACTTACGTATGTCAGCGTTATGCGGTTGGGATTACGGTAGTGTTGTGGGTACAGTTTTGGTGTGTACTAGGTTGTTACATAGTTTCTCGTGTACTCATGTTCACTGGACGGCTTGCAGCTAGGTCTACACACAGAAATACATAACCGTCGCACTTCTTTCATAATGCATAACGTTACGCCAACTTGCCGCTGGCGTGTCTCGTGAGAAATGTATCACACGTTGCAAGAAGGTTATGAAAATCTAAGCGCGAGTTCTGACGACTTCCGTTCCTCATTTATGTGTCTCTGTCTGATGGGCGAGTGGTTCTTTTGCAAGTGTGTGCTTTCTGTCGTGTGTCGTGCGTCAGTTCTCTCAGAGCAGTGAAGATTGTGTCGTTGAAAGTGTTGTTTCTCCATTTATTACGTTTTTCTCTTCCACTATTGCTTTTTGTATGTAATAATTTTCTTCTGTTGTTGTTGGTATGAACAGAAAAACTTCTGGGATAGAATAAAATGACCAACCTAAGTGATTATCCAACACAAAGATATCAAAGGAACCCAAAGACATTAATAGAAAGCATCACACGCATAATCACACAGAACCAGACAAAAAGAATGATAAAAAGGAGTCCTAAAGCTCCACTCTTAACAGGCCTCCCAAAGGTCCACAAACTTCTCACTCTAGTCAGGCCAGCGGTGGACTCAGAGAGACACATGTACACATTCCTAGAGAAAACATACACATACACAAACAACAGAAGCTTCAAAACGCCAGAAGACATAATAGAGAAAATTAAGAACATCCCCCAACAGCAAAACTTGTATCTTCTGACATTACATCCATGTACACACACATACTCACAGAAGAAACTATAAACACTATAGAACAACAGCTAAAGTACAAGAAATTCCCAGAAAGACAAATAAATGAAATCTCATCCATTCTTAGTCTAATCACTGAACAAAACTATTTCACTTTCAGCAACAACTTCTGTTTGCAAGAAGAGGGGCTAGCCATGGGATATCCCCTCAGTGGGAAATTAGTAGGCATAATCTTGGATCGTATAGAGAACACAATATTCAACAACTTTCTAAAACAAGATGAGTACAAAATAATTGACTGGTACAGATACGAGGATGACATAATTCTCTTATACATGAAACACGAAACAGTTGAAGAGCTACACAGTAACATCAACACAGTACTACCTCAGACCCACTTCACAAAGGAAAGAGAAAAAAAAAAAACAAGAATCCAAATTTCCTTAATCTTACAGTTACAAGAAACAAGCACCAACATTATTTTTCCATCTTCAGGAAACCCACATCCCCAACCACTGCTACCCTTATCTCATTCAGTAAATATGCCAACTTTGCACATATACTCCACAGGATAAACAGAACACGTCTTAAGCTGAAGAGTACACACAGGAACTAAATATAATCAAACACAGCCGGCCAGAGTGGCCGAGCGGTTCTAGGCGCTACA
Organism: Schistocerca americana; assembly: GCF_021461395.2. Lineage (NCBI taxonomy): Eukaryota > Metazoa > Arthropoda > Insecta > Orthoptera > Acrididae > Schistocerca > Schistocerca americana. The sequence goes on from NC_060129.1 coordinate 82,812,009, forward strand.
GTCTGGAACCACGCGACTGATACGGTCGCAGGTTCGAATCCTGCATCGGGCATGGATGTGTGTGATGTCCTTAGGTTAGTTAGGTTTACGTAGATCTAAGTTCTAGGGGACTGATGACCACAGCAGTTAGGTCCCATAGTGCTCAGAGCCATTTGAACCATTTATAATCAAACAAATTGCTGTTGAAAATGACTACAAAACAGATATCATAAACAAGCTCAACAGCAAGGTAAATATGAAACATAAAAATAGTGGCCACCCACTCAAAAGCACAAGCAAAGAATCTGAAAACCCACAGGCCAAACACACAGACAACACGGCAGACCACATCACTCCAGGAAACGGGAACATATGGTACACACTGACATACAGTAATAAAATATCACATAGAACTGGAAACATCTTGAAGAAGCAAGGGATCCCAATAACATTCTAAACAAACAACATAGTTCATAAAAGGCTAAGACCAGACAAAAGAATCTCAGAAAAATTCAGCATGCTGGAATATACCAGCTCACATGTAACTGCTATCAGACCTAACCCATAGAAGAAACAATCAAAAATATCCGAACGAAGTACACAGAGTCCTAAAAAGTGACAGCACACATTCAACTTTCGCAAGACACCCAATGAACAAAAACTGCACCTCTACTAATATCGAAAGTGATCTACACATAACAGAATGCACACACACGCAAAAAGACATAAACGAAGAACAGAAGTCGTCAGAACTTCCGCTACAATTTTTATAGCGTCCTTGTAACATGCGATAGATTTCTCGCGACACATGCTAATGGCAAGATGGCGTAATGTTTTGGATTATGAACGAAGTGCGAAACTTACGTTTTTCTGTGTGTAAAATTAGCTTAAAGCCGTGCCGCGAACGTAAGTACACGAGAAACTATGTAACAACCGAGTACACATCAAAACTGTATCCACAACACTGCGGCAATCCCAACTGTATGACGCTGACATACATAAGTTAATGTTTTTGTTTTTGTTTTTGTTTAGTAATAGCCGCTCATACATTTGCAGATGACATAACCTATGCCGCGAAAAACGGCAACAGAGGCACACAGAAAATATGCCCCAAACACCAGCAACAATCTTAAAACAATGCCGTACTGTATAATAAATAAGGTATTATGAAAGTACTCACGGAAAACAGTATTTATAAAACAAACAGTACATATATAATAATGTTTTACAGTGTTTTATAACTATGCTATTCTCTGCATGTTTTAGATATAAAGACCCCATGACCCATTAATGAAGGCGACATTTGTCGCTGAAACAAGATTGGGGAATAAATAACGAAACAACAAAATCGTTTTGCATCCAGAAGGACTCACAGTTCCTTTTTTTGTATGCACACATCATCTGGAAGAGTTCCAAATAAAATTATTCTATGGAGACATGACTCACGACTTGTACTCACAGCTTCAGTTTTGACATTTTCTTTTCTCCGGCACCTCGTTCTCGGAATGATAAGATGTAAGCCACGGCATTTTGGTATGCATGTTCCTGTCTTGGAAGAGGCGTATGAAGAACTGGAAAGAAGACAGGACGACAGGCAACTCCTAAGGATAGCTAAAGGAAGAGATAAGGCGACCAAGGACATAACATCAGTGAGGCCGATAAAGGATAAATCAGGTGTAGTATTATACGACCTTGAGGAAATCCTGAATCGGTGGTGGGAGTACTTTCAAAGGCTATTGAATGAGGAAAATGTATGAGAGAAGTATGAGTAAGGAGATATAAATGATAGAATGACCCAAAGTATAAGTAGGAAAGAAGTCCAACATGCGATGAAGAAAATGAAAAATGGGAGGCCCTAGGAGCTGACCAAATCCCAATAGAAGCATGGAGAAGTATGGAAGAACAGCGTACTGATATTCTCTAGGATCTAATGCAGAAGATCTGGAAAGGAGAAAGAACGCCGCATGTGTGGAGAAGCAGTATACTTCTATATTAGGGCAATTATAGAGTGATAAAAGTGATGTCCCACACAATGAAGATCTTGGAAAGGATATTTGAGAAGAGGGTGCGTCTAGAAACCGACGTATGTAAAGAACAGTTTGGATTTATGCCGGGAAGAGGAAAAACCAACAAAGGATGCGAAAAATCTATATATTAACCTGCAAGGAGAACAACCGATGATCAAGAAATTTAAATACCTAGGCTCTTACATGAAAAGTAATGGAGGACTGGAGGTCGAAATACAGCAGAGGATAAACAGTTATGGATGAACTGGAGAAAACTGAGCTGAGTACTGTGTGATAAGAAAGTTAGCTGCAGAATGAAAGGAAAGTTTTACAGGTCTGTGGTGAGGCCTGCGATGCTGTATAGTGCAAAAACTTGCCCAATTACAAAAGTCCAAGAGAAAAAGATGGAAGTGGCTGAAATGAGAATGATAAGGTGGATGAGTGGGGTGACACGAAAGGATAGACTAAGGAAAGTGTACACCAGAGGAACAGTGAAAGTGGAGCCCATAGGGAAGAAGATCCAAGAAAGTAGTTTGAGATGATATTTACACATGCAGAGAAGAGGGGAGTATTACGCGGGGAGAAGAGTTGAAGACCTAGAAATCGAAAAATCAAGGAGAAGAGGAAGACCGAAACTGAGGTGGAAAGACAAGGTTGCAGGAGACCTGCGGGAGAAAAGATGGCTCAGAGAAGAAGCACTGGATAGGAATTTATGGAAGAGAAGGATCCAGCAAAACAACGCCGACCCCACATGATGCGGGAAAAGGCTGATATGACGATTATGAGGATGACAATGATGTTCCTGTCATTTCTTTGGAATGATTTGGGCAAACAGTAGCAAGCGTAAGTCACAGTAGACGGATCAGGTATCCTTGTTTGACAAACAGTTTACGAGCTTTTGAAATCGCTGCTAATGACCTTGTATACAGGATGATGCTGGCTGTGTAATTCCCACCAGATGTTCTGATTACGTTACTTCGTGATCTTCCTAAATTACTTCAGGCAAATGCCCAGATGATTCCTTCCATGACCTCACGGCCAACTGTCTGCTCATCCTCGTTAAACTAGACTTATGGGTGTCCACATGCCTCTATACACATGTTTTCAGTTGTCAACCTGCTCACGGGCAGGCGTGTCGCGGGGGAGCTGCTGGGCTCCTGCTGCATATGTCGGACATTAATGATCTGGCAGACATAGTTAACAGCCACTGCACAGACGGTGTAGTTGTCTGTAACAAAGTGAACATGGTCAGGGATGGAGGGAAAATGTTGGATTCTGCTCGCGACGACAACGCACAGGAGGTCGCGAAGTCAGGATTTATAAGTGGGTATCCGAGGCTGCCGTCGAATGACAGTATCGGAAAATAGCTAAAATAAAGAGAATATATTTCAGTGCACACTGTGCAAGGAGCGCGCCCAGAGACGGAAGTTACCAGGTTTAGGCCATTCTAGGAGGCCAAACTACTAATTGAAGATGGCAACGGAAGGGGAGGCGATTCACATTAACTGATGTTGGTGGCCGTTCGTGGAACGTCTCCCAAGAAAGACGTCTGTTCTGCTCGAGGTCTGGATCACGAGAGAGAGGGAAGCAACCGTGTTCTGCATTGCAGAGTGCTCCAGTGTCCACACACGTGACCTGTATCCCACACACGCTACCGGGTAAAACCGATGGCGTGAATCCACTAGCAGTCTCAGCACAGGGCTCAAGGCGTCTCTTGTCAGCGGCTTCAACTGGACAGAACTGCCACAGTCAGGCAACTTCTGTCACGTAGGCACAGCGTAAGTTGCTCTGGGAGAAAACTTGTAAAGATTTCATTGGGCCTTTGAAGTAAATTCTTTAAACCATTTCACTAAAATATTCCTTTACTAGCTATCAGCACGTCCAAAAGTACTACCTCAAAGCAAAAGCACCGCATGTACCTAATCACATCTGGACAAGATCTTAACCTTCGAGCTGGACAGTGTCATTTATCACAAATTTCTTTCTATATGGATTGTTAACTGTCTTACGCATTTTCGAGAACTGCTTGAAACTTTTCACATGTAAGCGCTGTTCTCCCATGCCTTTTGCTAAAGAAAGCTGCGGTCTGAGCTGCAACTTAAGGTAGTAGAGGTGCTTTCCCTTCTTCTCTCGTCCACATGTCACACGCCGTCCTCTTTTCTTGGTGGCAGGCTTCCCAATTGTTTCAACCCACGGATCTTTGAATTTCTCTAGGAAAGTTGCAACGTCGACAGGAAGTCCAGCAACCTTATCTGTTTTGACTACCTGAAGCCTCGCAAGGGAAAATGCTAAGTCTTTCAAGGAAAATGCTCCTTTTCTGGATTTACCTCATTTGCGTCAAAAATGATTTGAGCTCTTATTCCAGCTATATCCATTACAGAATAGGATACGACCAGGGCCATCTTCTTGTGACTCATGCTATGGAATACGCTCTTCCCATTTGATCGAGTATGTAGACCCCTCCATTTGTGACATTGTAATAACTGCCTTATTGCAACACGTTTATCAGTTGCTCTCCCTTCTTGTCTTGAGCTTTTGTCGTCAAAACGGATGCAACGTAAAAGGAACAGCAGTCTTCTATAGCTCATCACAGCTCCCGTAATCTCCATATTTCTGCCATCTGATTTCCACAGTTCGACAACATTAGTGTGGCTGGCTTGCCTAATCCCAAAGAGGTAAAGCAATCCCAGTAATGCCCTTATTTCTTCTTCTGTAGTGTTTTTAGCATCCCTTTCTCTTGAATACTGTACACTTTCTTTCTTAGACTGAGTACAGAAGAGTGTGTACTTAACATTTTGTCAGTCGTTTCCAGGCTAAGTACTGTCCATTTCACTTATGACCTTTCTGGATACGCTTTCTGACCCAGGAAATATTTTTACAATATTCTTTCTTTTTGTCTTTATGACTACATTAGAGCATAATTGATTCCATTTTCATTTTTCTCTTTCCTAATAAAAATATAAACAGCGGAGAGCGACTGTTTGCGGTCATCGTCTGAATTGTGTTCCAGTTCGGGATCCGAACCTCGGTCACGTCGTGTGGCAAACAGTTCCTCTTCTTCCTCAGCGTCATCGCCAATTTCCTGGCCTGATTCGGTGTCGAACTCTGGATCCTCGTCGAGGGGCCACGCAGCCTCCTCGTTGTCGGCCAGCTTTGTTGTGGCCTGTACAGGGTGGCAGGGCCCGCTTGTGGACGAAAGGTAACGAGATGAGAGTGCAAGGAACGCCACTTACACGACTGGGAGCGTTGTGTACCTTGTATTCTAAGACGGCAAACGCGTTGTTTATTTTACGTTTCTGCTGCTCACTTGGAAAACACAACTTACCACTGAGCTAGCTGAAGCTATAATGAAGGTATAGATACAGCTAGCAATTTGATAACAACAACGCAATTTTTTTATTTATTATGCAGAGATTTGGACAAGACAATGCCATTTGCGGGTGGGGCATTATATGCATAGACGCGCTCAATCGAGAGTTAAACTGCAGTGAAGACTGAAAACTTCCTTTACTTGTTTGTAAACGTAAAACTGTGCACTTGAAAAATAAGCAGATAATAGTTATCCTACACCTGCCATACCAGTGAGTAATATTTGGAATCTGTTGGTTTACAGAAACACGTAGATGTACGAAACACAGAAGCCAACACAGAAACCCGTACTGGCAGTCGCAAATATTTCCCTTAAAGCCTACCTACAAATAAAAGTTATTTGAAAACGTCCAGCCTTCAACGAACCACAGTTTCTTCTTTTTCACATATACATGTTTCGGCAAAGCTTTACCGTCATGAGAGGTTCCCTTCATTTTTCTGTCGAACAAAGATTATATTCAAACGTCCTGGAAGATTGAAAATGTGTGCCGGACTGAGACTCGAACTCAGGACTTTCGCCTTTCGCGGGCTACCCAAGCACGACTCACGCCCCGACGTCACAGCTTTAATTCCGCCAGTACCTCGTCTGCTACCTTCCAAACTTCACAGAAGCTCTCCTGCCAACATTGCAGAAACTAGCACTCCTGGAAGAAAGGATATTGTGGAGACATGGCTTAGCCATGACCTGGGGGATGTTTCTAGACGAAATTCTCACTTTACAGAGGAGCGTGCACTGATATGAAATTTCCTGGTAGATTAAAACTGTGTGCCAGACCGAGACTCGAGCTCGGCACCTTCGCCATTCGCGGGCTACCCAAGCACTACCCACACCCCGTCGTCACAGCTTTAATTCCGCCAGTACCTTGTCTGCTACCTTCCAAACTTCACAGAAGCTCTCCTGCCAACCTTGCAGAAACTAGCACTCCTGGAAGAAAGGATATTGCGGAGACATGGCTTAGCCACAGCCTGGTGGATGTTTCTAGACGAAATTTTCACTTTACAGCGTAGCGTGCGCTGATATGAAACTTCCTGGCAGATTAATACTGTGTGCCGGACCGAGACTCGAGCTCGGTACCTTCGCCTTTCGCGGACTACCCAAGCACGACTCACGCCTCGTCGTCACAGCTTTAATTCCGCCAGTACCTCGTCTGCTACCTTCCAAACTTCACAGAAGCTCTCCTGCCAACCTTACAGACACTAGCACTCCTGGAAGAAAGGATATTGCGGAGACATGGCTTAGCCACAACCTGGGGGATGTATCTAAGCGAAATTTTCACTTTACAGCGGAGCGTGCGCTGATATGAAATTTCCTGGCAGATTAAAACTGTGTGCCGGACCGAGACTCGAGCTCGGCACCTTCGCCTTACGCGGGCAAGTGCTCTACCAGCTGAGCTACCCAAGCACGACTCACGCCCCGACGTCACAGCTTTAATTCCGCCTGTACCTCGTCTGCTACCTTCCAAACTTCACAGAAGCTCTCCTGCCAACCTTACAGAAACCAGCACTCCTGGAAGAAAGGATATTGCGGAGACATGGCTTAGCCACAACCTGGGGGATGTATCTAAGCGAAATTTTCACTTTACAGTGGAGCGTGCGCTGATATGAAATTTCCTGGCAGATTAAAACTGTGTGCCGGACCGACACTCGAGCTCGGCACCTTCGCCTTACGCGGGCAAGTGCTCCACCAGCTGAGCTACCCAAGCACGACTCACGCCCCGACGTCACAGCTTTAATTCCGCCAGTACCTTGTCTGCTACCTTCCAAACTTCACAGAAGCTCTCCTGCCAACCTTACAGAAACTAGCACTCCTGGAAGAAAGGATATTGCGGAGACATGGCTTAGCCACAACCTGGGGGATGTATCTAAGCGAAATTTTCACTTTACAGCGGAGCGTGCGCTGATATGAAATTTCCTGGCAGATTAAAACTGTGTGCCGGACCGAGACTCGAGCTCGGCACCTTCGCCTTACGCGGGCAAGTGCTCTACCAGCTGAGCTACCCAAGCACGACTCACGCCCCGACGTCACAGCTTTAATTCCGCCAGTACCTCGTCTGCTACCTTCCAAACTTCACAGAAGCTCTCCTGCCAACATTGCAGAAACTAGCACTCCTGGAAGAAAGGATATTGCGGAGACATGGCTTAGCCACAACCTGGGGGATGTTTCTAGACGAAATTTTCACTTTACAGAGGAGCGTGCACTGATATGAAATTTCCTGGCAGATTAAAACTGTGTGCCGGACCGAGACTCGAGCTCGGCATGTTCGCCTTACGCGGGCAAGTGCTCTACCAAATGAGCTACCCAAGCACGACTCACGCCCCGACGTCACAGCTTTAATTCCGCCAGTACCTCGTCTGCTACCTTCCAAACTTCACAGAAGCTCTCCTGCCAACATTGCAGAAACTAGCACTCCTGGAAGAAAGTATATTGCGGAGACATGGCTTAGCCACAACCTGGGGGATGTTTCTAGACGAAATTTTCACTTTACAGAGGAGCGTGCACTGATATGAAATTTCCTGGCAGATTAAAACTGTGTGCCGGACCGAGACTCGAGCTCGGCACCTTCGCCTTACGCGGGCAAGTGCTCTACCAGCTGAGCCACCCAAGCACGACTCACGTCCCGACGTCACAGCTTTAATTCCGCCAGTACCTCGTCTGCTACCTTCCAAACTTCACAGAAGCTCTCCTGCCAACATTGCAGAAACTAGCACTCCTGGAAGAAAGGATATTGCGGAGACATGGCTTAGCCACAACCTGGAGGATGTCTCTAGACGAAATTTTCATTTTACAGAGGAGCGTGCACTGATATGAAATTTCCTGGCAAATTAAAACTGTGTGCCGGACCGAGACTCGAGCTCGGCACGTTCGGCTTACGCGGGCAAGTGCTCTACCAAATGAGCTACCCAAGCACGACTCACGCCCCGACGTCACAGCTTTAATTCCGCCAGTACCTCGTCTGCTACCTTCCAAACTTCACAGAAGCTCTCCTGCCAACATTGCAGAAACTAGCACTCCTGGAAGAAAGGATATTGTGGAGACATGGCTTAGCCATGACCTGGGGGATGTTTCTAGACGAAATTCTCACTTTACAGAGGAGCGTGCACTGATATGAAATTTCCTGGTAGATTAAAACTGTGTGCCGGACCGAGACTCGAGCTCGGCACCTTCGCCTTTCGCGGGCTACCCAAGCACTACCCACACCCCGTCGTCACAGCTTTAATTCCGCCAGTACCTTGTCTGCTACCTTCCAAACTTCACAGAAGCTCTCCTGCCAACCTTGCAGAAACTAGCACTCCTGGAAGAAAGGATATTGCGGAGACATGGCTTAGCCACAGCCTGGTGGATGTTTCTAGACGAAATTTTCACTTTACAGCGTAGCGTGCGCTGATATGAAACTTCCTGGCAGATAAATACTGTGTGCCGGACCGAGACTCGAGCTCGGTACCTTCGCCTTTCGCGGACTACCCAAGCACGACTCACGCCTCGTCGTCACAGCTTTAATTCCGCCAGTACCTCGTCTGCTACCTTCCAAACTTCACAGAAGCCCTCCTGCCAACCTTACAGAAACTAGCACTCCTGGAAGAAAGGATATTGCGGAGACATGGCTTAGCCACAACCTGGGGGATGTATCTAAGCGAAATTTTCACTTTACAGCGGAGCGTGCGCTGATATGAAATTTCCTGGCAGATTAAAACTGTGTGCCGGACCGAGACTCGAGCTCGGCACCTTCGCCTTATGCGAGCAAGTGCTCTACCAGCTGAGCTACCCAAGCACGACTCACGCCCCGACGTCACAGCTTTAATTCCACCAGTACCTCGTCTGCTACCTTCCAAACTTCACAGAAGCTCTCCTGCCAACATTGCTGAAACTAGCACTCCTGGAAGAAAGGATATTGCGGAGACATGGCTTAGCCACAACTTGGGGGATGTTTCTAGACGAAATTTTCACTTTACAGAGGAGCGTGCACTGATATGAAATTTCCTGGCAGATTAAAACTGTGTGCCGGACCGAGACTCGAGCTCGGCACCTTCGCCTTACGCGGGCAAGTGCTCTACCAAATGAGCTACCCAAGCACGACTCACGCCCCGACGTCACAGCTTTAATTCCGCCAGTACCTCGTCTGCTACCTTCCAAACTTCACAGAAGCTCTCCTGCCAACATTGTAGAAACTAGCACTCCTGGAAGAAAGTATATTGCGGAGACATGGCTTAGCCACAACCTGGGGGATGTTTCTAGACGAAATTTTCACTTTACAGAGGAGCGTGCACTAATATGAAATTTCCTGGCAGATTAAAACTGTGTGCCGGACCGAGACTCGAGCTCGGCACCTTCGCCTTACGCGGGCAAGTGCTCTACCAGCTGAGCCACCCAAGCGCGACTCACGCCCCGACGTCACAGCTTTAATTCCGCCAGTACCTCGTCTGCTACCTTCCAAACTTCACAGAAGCTCTCCTGCCAACATTGCAGAAACTAGCACTCCTGGAAGAAAGGATATTGCGGAGACATGGCTTAGCCACAACCTGGGGGACGTTTCTAGACGAAATTTTCACTTTACAGAGGAGCGTGCACTGATATGAAATTTCCTGGCAGATTAAAACTGTGTGCCGGACCGAGACTCGAGCTCGGCACCTTCGCCTTACGCGGGCAAGTGCTCTACCAGCTGAGCCACCCAAGCGCGACTCACGTCCCGACGTCACAGCTTTAATTCCGCCAGTACCTCGTCTGCTACCTTCCAAACTTCACAGAAGCTCTCCTGCCAACATTGCAGAAACTAGCACTCCTGGAAGAAAGGATATTGCGGAGACATGGCTTAGCCACAGCCTGGTGGATGTTTCTAGACGAAATTTTCACTTTACAGCGTAGCGTGCGCTGATATGAAACTTCCTGGCAGATAAATACTGTGTGCCGGACCGAGACTCGAGCTCGGTACCTTCGCCTTTCGCGGACTACCCAAGCACGACTCACGCCTCGTCGTCACAGCTTTAATTCCGCCAGTACCTCGTCTGCTACCTTCCAAACTTCACAGAAGCCCTCCTGCCAACCTTACAGAAACTAGCACTCCTGGAAGAAAGGATATTGCGGAGACATGGCTTAGCCACAACCTGGGGGATGTATCTAAGCGAAATTTTCACTTTACAGCGGAGCGTGCGCTGATATGAAATTTCCTGGCAGATTAAAACTGTGTGCCGGACCGAGACTCGAGCTCGGCACCTTCGCCTTATGCGAGCAAGTGCTCTACCAGCTGAGCTACCCAAGCACGACTCACGCCCCGACGTCACAGCTTTAATTCCGCCAGTACCTCGTCTGCTACCTTCCAAACTTCACAGAAGCTCTCCTGCCAACATTGCTGAAACTAGCACTCCTGGAAGAAAGGATATTGCGGAGACATGGCTTAGCCACAACTTGGGGGATGTTTCTAGACGAAATTTTCACTTTACAGAGGAGCGTGCACTGATATGAAATTTCCTGGCAGATTAAAACTGTGTGCCGGACCGAGACTCGAGCTCGGCACGTTCGCCTTACGCGGGCAAGTGCTCTACCAAATGAGCTACCCAAGCACGACTCACGCCCCGACGTCACAGCTTTAATTCCGCCAGTACCTCGTCTGCTACCTTCCAAACTTCACAGAAGCTCTCCTGCCAACATTGCAGAAACTAGCACTCCTGGAAGAAAGTATATTGCGGAGACATGGCTTAGCCACAACCTGGGGGATGTTTCTAGACGAAATTTTCACTTTACAGAGGAGCGTGCACTGATATGAAATTTCCTGGCAGATTAAAACTGTGTGCCGGACCGAGACTCGAGCTCGGCACGTTCGGCTTACGCGGGCAAGTGCTCTACCAAATGAGCTACCCAAGCACGACTTACGCCCCGACGTCACAGCTTTAATTCCGCCAGTACCTCGTCTGCTACCTTCCAAACTTCACAGAAGCTATCCTGCCAACATTGCAGAAACTAGCACTCCTGGAAGAAAGGATATTGTGGAGACATGGCTTAGCCATGACCTGGGGGATGTTTCTAGACGAAATTCTCACTTTACAGAGGAGCGTGCACTGATATGAAATTTCCTGGTAGATTAAAACTGTGTGCCGGACCGAGACTCGAGCTCGGCACCTTCGCCTTTCGCGGGCTACCCAAGCACTACCCACACCCCGTCGTCACAGCTTTAATTCCGCCAGTACCTTGTCTGCTACCTTCCAAACTTCACAGAAGCTCTCCTGCCAACCTTGCAGAAACTAGCACTCCTGGAAGAAAGGATATTGCGGAGACATGGCTTAGCCACAGCCTGGTGGATGTTTCTAGACGAAATTTTCACTTTACAGCGTAGCGTGCGCTGATATGAAACTTCCTGGCAGATAAATACTGTGTGCCGGACCGAGACTCGAGCTCGGTACCTTCGCCTTTCGCGGACTACCCAAGCACGACTCACGCCTCGTCGTCACAGCTTTAATTCCGCCAGTACCTCGTCTGCTACCTTCCAAACTTCACAGAAGCCCTCCTGCCAACCTTACAGAAACTAGCACTCCTGGAAGAAAGGATATTGCGGAGACATGGCTTAGCCACAACCTGGGGGATGTATCTAAGCGAAATTTTCACTTTACAGCGGAGCGTGCGCTGATATGAAATTTCCTGGCAGATTAAAACTGTGTGCCGGACCGAGACTCGAGCTCGGCACCTTCGCCTTATGCGAGCAAGTGCTCTACCAGCTGAGCTACCCAAGCACGACTCACGCCCCGACGTCACAGCTTTAATTCCGCCAGTACCTCGTCTGCTACCTTCCAAACTTCACAGAAGCTCTCCTGCCAACATTGCTGAAACTAGCACTCCTGGAAGAAAGGATATTGCGGAGACATGGCTTAGCCACAACTTGGGGGATGTTTCTAGACGAAATTTTCACTTTACAGAGGAGCGTGCACTGATATGAAATTTCCTGGCAGATTAAAACTGTGTGCCGGACCGAGACTCGAGCTCGGCACCTTCGCCTTACGCGGGCAAGTGCTCTACAAAATGAGCTACCCAAGCACGACTCACGCCCCGACGTCACAGCTTTAATTCCGCCAGTACCTCGTCTGCTACCTTCCAAACTTCACAGAAGCTCTCCTGCCAACATTGCAGAAACTAGCGCTCCTGGAAGAAAGTATATTGCGGAGACATGGCTTAGCCACAACCTGGGGGATGTTTCTAGACGAAATTTTCACTTTACAGAGGAGCGTGCACTGATATGAAATTTCCTGGCAGATTAAAACTGTGTGCCGGACCGAGACTCGAGCTCGGCACCTTCGCCTTACGCGGGCAAGTGCTCTACCAGCTGAGCCACCCAAGCGCGACTCACGCCCCGACGTCACGGCTTTAATTCCGCCAGTACCTCGTCTGCTACCTTCCAAACTTCACAGAAGCTCTCCTGCCAACATTGCAGAAACTAGCACTCCTGGAAGAAAGGATATTGCGGAGACATGGCTTAGCCACAACCTGGGGGATGTTTCTAGACGAAATTTTCACTTTACAGAGGAGCGTGCACTGATATGAAATTTCCTGGCAGATTAAAACTGTGTGCCGGACCGAGACTCGAGCTCGGCACCTTCGCCTTACGCGGGCAAGTGCTCTACCAGCTGAGCTACCCAAGCGCGACTCACGCCCCGACGTCACAGCTTTAATTCCGCCAGTACCTCGTCTGCTACCTTCCAAACTTCACAGAAGCTCTCCTGCCAACATTGCAGAAACTAGCACTCCTGGAAGAAAGGATATTGCGGAGACATGGCTTGGCCACAACCTGGGGGATGTTTCTAGACGAAATTTTCACTTTACAGAGGAGCGTGCACTGATATGAAATTTCCTGGCAGATTAAAACTGTGTGCCGGACCGAGACTCGAGCTCGGCACCTTCGCCTTACGCGGGCAAGTGCTCTACCAGCTGAGCTACCCAAGCGCGACTCACGCCCCGACGTCACAGCTTTAATTCCGCCTGTACCTCGTCTGCTACCTTCCAAACTTCACAGAAGCTCTCCTGCCAACATTGCAGAAACTAGCACTCCTGGAAGAAAGGATATTGCGGAGACATGGCTTAGCCACAACCTGGGGGATGTTTCTAGACGAAATTTTCACTTTACAGAGGAGCGTGCACTGATATGAAATTTCCTGGCAGATTAAAACTGTGTGCCGGACCGAGACTCGAGCTCGGCACCTTCGCCTTACGCGGGCAAGTGCTCTACCAAATGAGCTACCCAAGCACGACTCACGCCCCGACGTCACAGCTTTAATTCCGCCAGTACCTCGTCTGCTACCTTCCAAACTTCACAGAAGCTCTCCTGCCAACATTGCAGAAAGTAGCACTCCTGGAAGAAAGTATATTGCGGAGACATGGCTTAGCCACAACCTGGGGGATGTTTCTAGACGAAATTTTCACTTTACAGAGGAGCGTGCACTGATCTGAAATTTCCTGGCAGATTAAAACTGTGTGCCGGACCGAGACTCGAGCTCGGCACCTTCGCCTTACGCGGGCAAGTGCTCTACCAGCTGAGCCACCCAAGCGCGACTCACGCCCCGACGTCACAGCTTTAATTCCGCCAGTACCTCGTCTGCTACCTTCCAAACTTCACAGAAGCTCTCCTGCCAACATTGCAGAAACTAGCACTCCTGGAAGAAAGGATATTGCGGAGACATGGCTTAGCCACAACCTGGGGGATGTTTCTAGACGAAATTTTCACTTTACAGAGGAGCGTGCACTGATATGAAATTTCCTGGCAGATTAAAACTGTGTGCCGGACCGAGACTCGAGCTCGGCACGTTCGCCTTACGCGGGCAAGTGCTCTACCAAATGAGCTACCCAAGCACGACTCACGCCCCGACGTCACAGCTTTAATTCCGCCAGTACCTCGTCTGCTACCTTCCAAACTTCACAGAAGCTCTCCTGCCAACATTGCAGAAACTAGCACTCCTGGAAGAAAGTATATTGCGGAGACATGGCTTAGCCACAACCTGGGGGATGTTTCTAGACGAAATTTTCACTTTACAGAGGAGCGTGCACTGATATGAAATTTCCTGGCAGATTAAAACTGTGTGCCGGACCGAGACTCGAGCTCGGCACCTTCGCCTTACGCGGGCAAGTGCTCTACCAGCTGAGCCACCCAAGCGCGACTCACGCCCCGACGTCACAGCTTTAATTCCGCCAGTACCTCGTCTGCTACCTTCCAAACTTCACAGAAGCTCTCCTGCCAACATTGCAGAAACTAGCACTCCTGGAAGAAAGGATATTGCGGAGACATGGCTTAGCCACAACCTGGGGTATGTTTCTAGACGAAATTTTCACTTTACAGAGGAGCGTGCACTGATATGAAATTTCCTGGCAGATTAAAACTGTGTGCCGGACCGAGACTCGAGCTCGGCACCTTCGCCTTACGCGGGCAAGTGCTCTACCAGCTGAGCCACCCAAGCGCGACTCACGCCCCGACGTCACAGCTTTAATTCCGCCAGTACCTCGTCTGCTACCTTCCAAACTTCACAGAAGCTCTCCTGCCAACATTGCAGAAACTAGCACTCCTGGAAGAAAGGATATTGCGGAGACATGGCTTAGCCACAACCTGGGGGATGTTTCTAGACGAAATTTTCACTTTACAGAGGAGCGTGCACTGATATGAAATTTCCTGGCAGATTAAAACTGTGTGCCAGACCGAGACTCGAGCTCGGCACCTTCGCCTTACGCGGGCAAGTGCTCTACCAGCTGAGCCACCCAAGGGCGACTCACGCCCCGACGTCACAGCTTTAATTCCGCCAGTACCTCGTCTGCTACCTTCCAAACTTCACAGAAGCTCTCCTGCCAACATTGCAGAAACTAGCACTCCTGGAAGAAAGGATATTGCGGAGACATGGCTTAGCCACAACCTGGGGGATGTTTCTAGACGAAATTTTCACTTTACAGAGGAGCGTGCACTGATATGAAATTTCCTGGCAGATTAAAACTGTGTGCCGGACCGAGACTCGAGCTCGGCACGTTCGCCTTACGCGGGCAAGTGCTCTACCAAATGAGCTACCCAAGCACGACTCACGCCCCGACGTCACAGCTTTAATTCCGCCAGTACCTCGTCTGCTACCTTCCAAACTTCACAGAAGCTCTCCTGCCAACATTGCAGAAACTAGCACTCCTGGAAGAAAGTATATTGCGGAGACATGGCTTAGCCACAACCTGGGGGATGTTTCTAGACGAAATTTTCACTTTACAGAGGAGCGTGCACTGATTTGAAATTTCCTGGCAGATTAAAACTGTGTGCCGGACCGAGACTCGAGCTCGGCACCTTCGCCTTACGCGGGCAAGTGCTCTACCAGCTGAGCCACCCAAGCGCGACTCACGCCCCGACGTCACAGCTTTAATTCCGCCAGTACCTCGTCTGCTACCTTCCAAACTTCACAGAAGCTCTCCTGCCAACATTGCAGAAACTAGCACTCCTGGAAGAAAGGATATTGCGGAGACATGGCTTAGCCACAACCTGGGGTATGTTTCTAGACGAAATTTTCACTTTACAGAGGAGCGTGCACTGATATGAAATTTCCTGGCAGATTAAAACTGTGTGCCGGACCGAGACTCGAGCTCGGCACCTTCGCCTTACGCGGGCAAGTGCTCTACCAAATGAGCTACCCAAGCACGACTCACGCCCCGACGTCACAGCTTTAATTCCGGCAGTACCTCGTCTGCTACCTTCCAAACTTCACAGAAGCTCTCCTGCCAACATTGCAGAAAGTAGCACTCCTGGAAGAAAGTACATTGCGGAGACATGGCTTAGCCACAACCTGGGGGATGTTTCTAGACGAAATTTTCACTTTACAGTGGAGCGTGCACTGATATGAAATTTCCTGGCAGATTAAAACTGTGTGCCGGACCGAGACTCGAGCTCGGCACCTTCGCCTTACGCGGGCAAGTGCTCTACCAGCTGAGCCACCCAAGCGCGACTCACGCCCCGACGTCACAGCTTTAATTCCGCCAGTACCTCGTCTGCTACCTTCCAAACTTCACAGAAGCTCTCCTGCCAACATTGCAGAAACTAGCACTCCTGGAAGAAAGGATATTGCGGAGACATGGCTTAGCCACAAACTGGGGGATGTTTCTAGACGAAATTTTCACGTTGCAGAGGAGCGTGCACTGATATGAAATTTCCTGGCAGATTAAAACTGTGTGCCGGACCGAGACTCGAACTCGGGAACTCCGCTTTTCGCGGACATGCGCTCTACCAAATGAGCTACCCAAGCACGACTCACGCGCAGTCCTCACAGCTTTAATTCCCCCAGTACCTCGTTGAGTCGTGTTTCGGTAGCTCAGTTAGTAGAGTGCTTGCTCGCGAAATGCGAAGGTCCCGAGTTCTAGTCTCAGTCCGTCACACAGTTTTAATCTGCCAGCAAGTTTCATATCAGCACACACTCCGCTATAAAGTGAAAATTTCGCTGTGGAAACATCCCCGAGGCTGTGGCTAAGCCATGTCTCCGCAGTATCCTTTCAGTTAGGAGTGCTAGTTTCTGCAAGGTTCGCAGGAGAGCTTCTGTGAAGTTTGGAAGGTAGCAGATGAGGTACTGGCGGAATTAAAGCTGTGACGACGGGGCGTGAGTCGTGCTTGGGTAGCTCAGTTCGCGTGGCCAGCAGTCTGGCTCTAGCTGTCGCCGCGATCGCACGCTCCCCAAGTTTGCTCCGTGAATGTTCAGTGTTTACGCCAGTGTTTTCGTGTTTCGTGACTGTTTATCGGCTTTTTGCACGTGAATTAAGTGTTACAAATTGAGCTATTGGTCTTCGTTCCTGTCGTCTTTCTACGTAGTGCTGTTGGGATTTCGGCGTTGTCCGATATTTCTTCGCCGCAGAACACTATGGCAAACTCCGTGAGAAAAGACACTGTGATTTTCACCTTCGACAAGTTCACCCGTCCAGTACAGCCCTCTGCACTTGAAATACACGACTGGATTACCGAGTTATTTGGAATTCATCTTGAATCTGTTCATACCATGCAGCTAGACTAATGAATACTGCATTTTTTAGTTTAACGATTCCGTGAGTGTAGACCGCTTTCCGGAATAATTTGGTTATGATACGGAATTTGTACACCGTTATGGTACTAAAAGTACTGTAAAACTCAGGAATTCCGAGTCTGTAATTACAAATGTTAGGTTTTGAATATTCCCATAGAAGTAGACAACTCCAAAATTAAAGATGTCCTTCCAAAGTGTGGGGTTGTCAGGCAAATAGTCAACGAAAGGTGGGCTTCGCATTTCAAGCTGCAGTGCTTTAACGGCATTCGCTCCGTGGAGATGGAAGTGAAGGCAAACATTCCCTCCCACATCTTTGTTGACGGGCACAAGGCGCATGTTATTTACTCAGGGCAAACCCCTACATGTCATGTATGTAACGAGTCAGGTAACCTCCGTCAGGACTGCCCGCGCCGTGTTTTTGTGCTAAAAACTAATCTTACGCAACGCCGGAAATTAACATTCAACGATTTGTTGCCAGCCAGTAATACAACAGATGCGGCGGCTGTCGTGGATCCTGTTACTACCTCTGAAAATGTTGCACTTAATGTTAATGACTTTCCATCTTTAAAACCTGCATTAACTGCTGAAATTCCGGCCCGTGACAGCGAGACTCCCACTAAAAAGCGTCCTCTAGAGGACACTGAAAAAAAGGTTGATGAGGACTCTTCCTGTGAAACACCCGTTGCCAGGAAGCCGAAGCCAAGTCCTGTTGTAAGTGGTAAAAGGAGATGAAATGCAGGTCGATGTGGCTCCCACTCCCGCACAAGGAATTATACCGCCACGAACAGATAGTGACGCAGCTCGTAGTGACCTTTCACAGGAATGTGACCCTGAGCCTGAGGTCACAGCTGCAATAACCGCCTCGAGTGCACAGCCCATACAGTGCGAACAGTACGAGGAAGTACCAAGCAAACAACCTGCTGGCTCCGAAGCGCAACACCGCGCCGAAGGAGGAAATAAACCAGCATCACCGCCTCGCCAGCAAGACAACGCAACCGACGACACCCCGGAGCCAAACAAATACTGACGACTCGCAAGCCACCGCCGTTGCGCAAGACGGCCACCGTCGGAGGCTGCGACCGAAACCAGGTCTTGCTGTCACGCGTCATCAAGCGAAAGTCACACCAGAGAAGAAAGACGTCAAGAAAAAGAATATTAAATATGAAGTCATCAGGGCCAACACTGACGAGGAGAAAGACCACAGTGACTTATAGCGATGCATTGTCAGGATTTCAGGATAATTTTCTTTTCAAGCACTTTGTTTCAAAGCAGTAAAAATTTTTCTATGAAGTTAGTGCATGTAATGGGCACACAGCTTGTAAAGATCGTGACTTGTAGAGAAGCACGTTGCTGCTATAATCATACCGATCCTCATCCCAAATAGCTTCTTCTGGTATGTCTGTGATGCAAGTTTATAGCATTACTACTATTAACATTAATAAAATACAGTCACCCTTCAAATTGGCAGCATCAGAAGATTTCTTGTTCCAGTCTGGGACAGATATCGCGTTGCTACAAGAAGTTGCGATGACGGCATTTCGGATCCCAGGCTTTTTTGGAATTGTTAGTGTTTCTACGCAAGCCATATCGGTACAGCCATTCTTATAAGGGAAGGCATTCCAGTGACTGAAATCGAACGACTAGAATCAGGAAGAGCCGTAGGCATAAAAATTTTCGATATGACCGTGCTTAACCTTAACACCCCACCAGGAAATTCCCATAAATTGGATGGTGCGATGCTTTTTATGATGAACTAATTTATTTATTGAGGAAAAATCCGTGTTCTCTTATATTGGGTGGACATATTAACTGTGTTTTAAACCAGAAAGATCAACAACTCAATTTCAACTACTCGCCAGAGTTAAAAAAGTTAGTAAGGAACTTCAGCACCCGACATCAGTCGAGTTCACGTATGTAACCAGCCACTCCCGCAGCAGACTATATAGAATTTACGTGCCACCAAATTTGGAATTTTTTTTATTAAACGTTGAAACAGTTCCCGTGTATTTTAGCGATCACAGTACACTTTTAACTTGCTTTAATTTAAGTGTACAGCCAACCCGTCGATTCAGAGGGCAATGGAATTTGAATATATCTGTTTTAACTGACGAAGAACTGGAACAGGAAATAAGAGTAGCGTGGACTATGTGCCTCCGCACAGCAGACAAGCACCCAACAGTCACTGACTGGTGGACTAGGAGGGCTAAACCAAGGCTGCTGAAAGTTGTCATGCAGTATAGTGTAGCGAGGCGCAGGGAGTTGAGGAATACAATGGAGTTTTATTATAAAGTTTTAAGAGACTTATATGAAGAGGCACATGATGACGTAATTCGTCTGAATGATATCAAAAAATAAAAGACAAGTTATTAAGCATTAAACAGCAACAGATGGAGGGACTAAAAATTAAATCGAAAGCCACATCAGTAGAAGCTGATGAAACCGCTTCTCTGTATCACTTGGTGCGGCATGCTAAAAAGAGACGTCAAACTTTTATTGCTGAAGTCCAGACGCATACAGGTACAAGGCTTACACGCCAGAAAGAACTACTGGACCAAGTCCACAGGTACTATGACAACATATATGCCCCTACCACAGTGGACGATGCAGCTCTCGAGGACTTTGCCACTATTTTAGGTCCACAATTGTCGGGAACAGAAAACGCTGACATCCTGTCACCTATTACTAAAGATGAAGTGCATGAGGCAGTGCGTAACTCACCTCTCAAAAAATCTCCGGGACTTGGTGGCCTCCCTGTGGATTTTTATGCCCGCTACTGGTCTATAATTGGGGACAAGATCACTTCCATGGCGAACGAGGTCCTGACCGGAAAAGCGGTCCCTGCAGAGTTTAAGGAAAGTAAAATAGTACTGATTCCTAAGAGTAAAGGCAAAACCAACTTAAACAAATTTCGACCTCTTTCGCTAGTAAATTCTGATTACAAAATAATTTCGCATATTATCAACAAAAGACTCCATGCCTTTTCCGACAAAATATTGAGTCATCATGAGTCTTGTTCTCCAACCAGAACGATATTCGAAAGTCTGTCTGCATACAGAGACGTCATTGCAATTACGTCAGTGGCAAGTATAAAATGTGCTTTAATCTTTATAGATTTCAACAAAGCCTTTGACCGCGTTAGTCATAGATACCTCTTTGCGACGCTGTCAAGAATGGCTTTCCACCCTCAGATTGTCAACATGCTAAGAAATATTGCAACAGGTATAAATGTGAAAATAGTAATCAATGGGCAGACATCTAAACCCATACAGATAAGGCGAGGGGTTCCACAGGGCAGTCCCTTATCTATGTTTTTATTTAGCTTATCTGTAGAGCCCTTTCTCCGCAGTGTCCACGCAAGATTAACAGGCATAACATTGAGTGTTGGGAAAACCGTCATACGAGCTTATGCTGATGACGTGGGTGTTGTAATAAGGAATAAGGAGACAGTTACACTGGAAAAAGAAATCCAAAAGTATTGTCTAGCGTCGGGAGCGACGACCAATGAAAACAAAATATTGAATCTGCGGGGCCTAGATCACCTCCGACTGGCATGGGCAAATCAAGACAACAAACATAAAACTTTGGGAATAACCTTAGTGGTATGTCCGATGAGGATGGCTGCTTTTAACTGGACGGAAACTAAGAGGAAAGTTCATGGTGCTGTAATGGAGAACATCCATCGAACTGTGGACCAGGTGCAAAAAGTCAGATTCATGAACTCCTGCATTTTGTCTAAAGCGTATTTCATTGCACAGGTATTTCCAGTTCCCAAACTAGTAGCGAAAGGGATCATGTCCACTGTTACCAATTATTTATGGCGAGGAGACATATTCAGTGTTGGTGCGACTACCGTTATACTGGATGTCAGAAACGGGGGCCTCGGTTTGGTGGACATTCGAAAGAAAGCGTCTGCTCTGTTCCTCAAACGGACTTTCCATGTACTCAGAGAATTTCCACAATGTATAACCGCAAAGCTCTTTGAGGCTGTGCCACCCCATAGTCTGCAAGCAACGATTGATGTGCGAAGGATTAATGCCTGTCTGCAGTATGTGAGGAACTTTTTCGTCGAAGCAAGTTACCTTAGTGACGAAATCAGAAGCAACACATGTATCACAGCGCGTGACATCATACTTGAAAGGAAGTTAAATGAGGGCAGAAACAAAATTGAAAAGAAATTCCCTAATTGCGACTGGAAAGCTGTATGGCGAAACATCAACTGTGCCGGGCTATCTGCAGACGCTATTTCCGCATAGTACAAAACAGTTAACAATGTCATCAGCACCAACGAGACACTATATGGGATCGTTTTAAACCAGACACACCTTTGTGGAAAACGCAATCTGGTGGATACACTCATCCACAGATTCACCTGTGGCGGCAGTGTGAATAACTGGAATTGGATAAGGTAACAAATCGCCTTTCTCGCCAGATCCTCGACCGAATATATAACGCAATCGCTCCTCCTGAGACCTGACATGACATACATTCCGAAATTAAAAACGAACGCCATAAGCTGGTTACTGGGAAAATATGTTAGTTATGTCATCAACAAACTTGGGTCGAACAACGAGATAGAATTCCGCGTTTACATGAAGTGTGAATACGCAAAAATCAGCACGTATCGCAACCACAAGAAGCACTACGGCAACATGCTGAAGATCATTTTTGAAAGAATGCGTGTCGGTTAAATATGTGGCACCACTACAACACCTTGAACGAGAACGAACAGAAGAAAATTAAAAGTCAGTTGTGTTCTTATTGTTATTTACTTCTATGTTACACGAAGAGTTTTTTCAAAATTTTCAGAATTACTCGTATTCGACTTCCAAAGTATTTGTGTGATTCAATAAGAATTGTTAAGTTTTTGTCAGTGATCAGTTTCTACTAAGAGAAGAGGTTTCTTTGTGTTTCTTACATCGGAGAATCGGAATTTTGTGTTAAGATTTCTGCACACTTAGTGCTATGACCCAACTGGGGACAGGGAAAACGGGGTGGGAGGGGTTTGGGCCTCGACGCAACGGCAGTGCCGTGAAGAGACCCCACTGCTAGTGCGGCGTGTACCACGCCCTGTGTCCTTCATAAAAGACATAAAAAAAAGTAGTTAGCGCGCGGGAATAGGATACGGAAGGTCATGGGTTCGCGCGTGGGTGGATGCGAAAAGTTTTCTTTTCCTCTTCATAAAAAAAAGAAAAAAAAAGTTGATAGAGCACTTGCCCGTGAAAGGCAAAAGTCCCGAGTTCGAGTCTCGGTCCGGCACACAGTTTTACTATGCCAGGAAGTTTCATATCAGCGCACACTCGGCTGTAGAGTGAAAATTTCATTCTAGAAACATCCCCCCGGCTGTAGGTAAGCCATGTCTCAGCAATATTCTTTCTTCCAGGAGTGCTAGTTCTGCAAGGTTCGCAGGAGAGCTTCTGTGAAGTTCGGAAGGTAGGAGACGAGGTACTGGCGGAATTACAGCTGTGAGGACGGGGCGCGAGTCGTCCTTTGGTAGCTCAGTTGGTGGAGCACTTGCCCGCGAAAGGCAAAGGTCGCGAGTTCGAGTTTTAATGTGCCAGGAAGTTTTATATCAGAGCACACTCCGCTGTAGAGAGAAAATCTGAGTCTAGAAAGAATATATTGTTACACGGGGAAACTTATAATTTTAGAATTTTACATTTGCATTCGGAACATTCTAAGAAGTTTGTATGCGTTAATGGCACATGCTGTTGCTGATGTCCCTGTCTGCTATTTCCAGTTTGGCTGGTATCTCGGTATTGCAGATGACGTGCAGCGACATGAACAACGGCATGTGCTACTATGGTATACATGTCTGTTATTACGTTCTGAGCAAAAATAACACGTTCCCAAAAATATGCGTATCCCATTTTACTCTTTACTCTGCAGAAGAATAAAGGAAACCCGCTGGTGATAATGAAATATGGCTGAAATACGTATCGGTAAAAAGAGAAGAAACCGTGTTTGTTCAAGGTTGAATCTTTTCAAATTTTTGTTCTTAAATCAAAGATGAGATTTAAAAAAACTGAGATTTCATGTAGAGAAATCAGCTCAAGATGAATACCTACTCACAACATTCCAAGAAACTGTATGAAGAGAAGAATCTGAGAATACAAGACGGACGCCTGGCTGTCGCTCTCGTAGGGCCGGCAAAGACGAGGTCACGCTAATTACAGGGCGCACAGGAGCGAAGTGGCCGGGGAGACGGTCCAGTATGTGCTACTGCAGGAAAAACCCTCTACCACGCACTTCGCAGGGGTTTGTGGAGTACGGAAGTGGAAGTTGATTTAGATATTACCAACATGTTATTTTTACAGCCTTATGACTGAATATTTACTTTCACACGGGAAAAAATAAATTTCACGAGCTAGGTGACTGACGCAAAAGCGGTAGTGCATGATAAAGAAATATATACTGTTCAAAATAATGTATGATCTCAAGCACATGCACCCTTATTTATTGTGTAATTACTGGTTCCATTTCCTTACAGTTGGATCCTTCAGCTTTACCTTTAGTTGCCCACGTTAAAAATGGTGTTACAAGCAATTTGAGTGAGTGAGGCGCAGGAGTTTGAACTTTCTTCGACGTACAAGACTTTATTATTTAAACTTTGCATATCCCGTTAACGTTAGTAACGTCCTCACACTACGACCTTCAGTAAACAGATAACCCAAGATTTCCGCTGCTCGCCTGGCATTGTCCTCGTTATATACCAGCGTAATTTGATGTTATTCTCAGATATGTACATACTACTCACACAGCTGATACTATCAGCTGGTCTAATGACATTTCTCAAAATATTGCAGTGTTCTCTGTGATTATCTCTAGTTGATGGTTCTTGATACTGCTGTATTCCTTGGTAATATTATGCTTTTAATATGTGTTATTCTGATGCGTTGTGTTTTACACGCTTGCTGTTTGTCACTTGTAAAAATGGACAACTTTTTCCTGGAATATATGAAACGAACATATGTGAAGTATTACATCTTACATCCTACCTGTGGCCACCGGTGACGCCTCAGGAGTTGACTGAATGACTTCGCCGCAGTTGGGTAGGGGCTCATAACCACGGCCGGCCGCGCCGTGCCACAAGTCACGCGTGCAGCGTGTCTGGCCCACGGGCGGCGCTGGCCCGGCCTGCCTGCCGCTCGGCTCCGCTCGGTCCTTCTCGAAGGCGCCCGGAAGAGCGCGGCGCTTCACCCGGCGTCGCGGTGCGGCGTCTTCCGGCCGGCACAAGTCTCTCGAGTCCGGCAGACTCGCGCTGTCAGCGCTGTTTACCCTTCGCTGTGTGATCTCGGTACGATGGAGGTTCACTGGGCCAGTGGCTGTTTGCACGAAGGAGGCAGTCGAGCGGTCTACCGTCGCGATTCTTTAAAATGAGTGGCAGTGACAGAAGAGAGCGAAGAGGTTTCTCAATTCATATACGTTACAGGTAGTGCATATCTACTGTGAAACGACATTAGATGTACATGTACACGGATGCTCTGCAGATCACACTTAAGTGCCTGGCGGAGGGTTCATCGAATGACCTTCACAACAATTCTCGATTATTCCGATATCGAACAGTGCGAGGAAATAACGAATGCCTATACTTTTCTCTAATAGCTCCCGTTTCCTTTATTTTATTACGACGATCGTTTCTCCCTACGTATGTCTGCGTTAGCAAAATATTTTCGCATTCGAAGGAGAAAGTTGGTGATTGAAATTTCGTGAGATGATTGTGCCACAATGAAAAACGTCTTTTTGATGTCCACCCCAAATAATGTATCATGTCAGTAACACTGTTTCCCCTATTTCGGGGTAATACAGAACGTGCAGCTCTTCTTTGAACTTTCTCAATGTACTCCGTTAACCCTATATGGTGAGGATCCCACACTATACAGCGGTACTCCAAAAGAGGGCATACAAGCGTAACGTAGGCAGTCTCTTTAGAAGATCTGTTACATTTTCTAAATATTCTGCTAATGAATCGCAGTCGTTGGGTTGCCTCCACCTCAACATTATGTGTTCTTCCCAATTTAAGTCGCGTCTGCCCATTCTGATTTAGGTTTTACGTGATTTCCCTAAATCGCTCCAGGCAAATGCTGGGATGGTTCCTTTGAAAGGGCACGGCCGTCTTCCTGCCCCATCCTTCCCTAATCCAATGATACTGATGACCTCGCTGTTTGGTCTCTTTCCCCCAAACAACCCAACCCAACCCCAACCCCCAATCTAAGTGGCTCGTAATTATAATTCCTATGGTTTTAGTTGAATCTGCGGGCTTTAGATTTAGTGATTTATCGTGTAACCGAAGTTTAACAGATTCCTTTTAGCACTCATATGGAGGACTTCATTATCTAGGATCAATTGCCACTTTCCAAAATATACAGATATATTTTCTAAATCGTTTTGCATTTTTTGATCTCAGATTGTTCCTCAGATTGTTACGAAATCATTTATATAGATAAGGAACAGCAGTGGGCCTATAACACTACGTTGGGGAACGCCAGAAATCACTTCTGTTTCACTCGATGACTGTCAGTTATAAGGAACTGTGACCTCTCTGACAGGATATCACGAACCCAGTTAGCTAACTTAGATGATATTCCATAAGCACCCAATTTCAGTAGAAGCCCCTCGTGTGGTACAGTGTCAAAAGCCTTTTCGAAATCCTTGTCGATAGCACTCAACACTTCGCGCTTCACAAGAATGATGTTTTCTGAATCCGTCTTTACTGTGTGTCAACAGACCGTTTTCTTCGAGGTAATTAATAGTCCTCACACGCAATATATGTTCCAAAATCCTACTGGATATCGAAGTTAATAATATGGACCTGTAATTTACTGGATTACTCCTTCCACCGTTGTTGAATATTGGTGTAACCTGTGCAGCTTTCCAATCTTTTCATACGGATCTTTCGTCCAGCGGACGGTTGTATGAGGTTGTTATGCATGGAGCTGTTGCATCAGCATACTCTCAAGGAAACGTAATTGGTGTACAGTACGGACCGGAAGACTTGCTGTTATTAAGTGATTTAAGTTGCCTCACAAATCGGAGGATATCTGCCTCTAGGTTACTCATGTGGAGAACTGTTCTTGATTCTGATTCTGGAATATGCAGAAAGAGTTTAAAGATTTGATTGACAATGAAACAGGATAAAATCACGAATGTCGACAGACGAGATTCCTTGTTTTGTACATCAAAAAGCACTTTGTGCTAAATTTGCAGGCCTTTGGCACATGGCGAAAGTGGAAGAAAGCATAGTATAATTGCTGAAGTCACACGCATCTTCCGTTTTCAGCTGCAACGGTTTTCAGTGAAACTGAACGATTCCTATGGAGACTTCATATCGTACTGCAAAGTATGTA
The DNA here is from genome assembly GCF_021461395.2 of Schistocerca americana. NCBI lineage: Eukaryota > Metazoa > Arthropoda > Insecta > Orthoptera > Acrididae > Schistocerca > Schistocerca americana. The sequence continues at coordinate 82,838,707 of NC_060129.1, forward strand.
GGTTATGTCGAGAGACATACCTGGAACGACTTAAAACTTGCTAGCGTTTAATAAAGGAATGCAGGAACGAAAATTAAAACATGTGCAATCTAGTGCATATTTCACATTTTAACTGGACTTGGCTGCACACTGCCCACAGTAATGCACTGCAAGGTAACTTTTTCCTCATTTGATGGGGATGGATTTAAAAAGAAAATCGCGTTTCTGGAACGGACACATTCTGACAAAGACAGTGAAGTTCCCTAAGAACACTGGTGTTAAAGGAAATACGTTGTGGCCCAGAAAGAATTACAAGGGTAGTTTTATAAAGTTTTTGAGATTTTTAAAAGTTTTTTTACATTAACGCTTCATTGCGTATTAATACAGGTTACGTAACATCAGTGCTGTTGTGCCAAGTTATCCTTTTCCTCTGTGTAAATTTTTCTGTCAAAACATGTCTACCAAATGCGATGTTTGCTGTAGAAATCTGAAGGCGGGGATGTGAAGACTGTGTAGGTTATGGTTTATTGGGGCGAATGTAGCGGCGAGGAAACTGGGTAGATAAGACGCTCTCCATGGCAACGTACGTTATGTAGAAAGGACAGAAAAGTCGCTGAAAATGAGGCAAAAATTTGTGCCCTTGAGACTGAATTAGAAAATGAGGACTTGGAATTATGTAGGCTAAGGGAAGAAACAGGGACGGGAAAGGTAGAAGCAAAAAGAGAAACTGTTGAAAAAACTTCGAAATTTAGTTAGTAAATCAGTTTGGCTTGCTATCTGAAGTAGTGGAGGAACGGGATGTTCCAGATACCGCCAAAACCTCACACGGGCGATGTTCCTTTTGACACTACTGGTAGGTGAGGATACACTACGCATGGCCTGCACCTAAATAGGAAGGGGAAAGATAAGTCAGCTTCTCTATTAGCAGACACTGTAAGGGGGAGCCTCAGTCACACGAGGGTGGCCCCTGTGGTTAATGGCACCAGGTAGACAGGTTTCTTATGTTAAGGTCAAAGTCCAAACAGGCAACACTCAAGAAAAATTGAATAACAGAAGCTTCATGTACAGTAAATAGGGATGAAGCTAAGGGTAGTATCAACTTACTTCATCAGAATATCAGGGGAATAAAAAATAAAGTAGATGATCTGTTAGCATATGTGGATGACCTATTACGCTGTCAGCCAAAAACAGGAAGTTGTTAATCTGTGATGATTTCTAAGTTAACTTTCTAAACAGTTCAGATGGGAAAAGTGTAAGTGTTATTAATTGTATATAAAATAGAATCAGCTATCAATTTCCCTATACACATAGCTCAAGGCAGTAGCGCTCTAATAGATAATGTATTTGTACAGCAAGAGGGTGTAAAACTAACACATGCTTTTCCATTGATAAATGGATTGTCAGCCCATGATGTACAATTGATTAAATTAGAAAACACAGCAAAGTGTACAGTTCAGAAACCATGAAATAAAACTGTAAGGTTGCTCAACCCAGTGTTTATTGAGCACTTCAGAGAAAATTTAATAAATGTTAATTGGGGAGATGTATATAATGAGCCAAATGCACTTGTGCCTGGGCATGGCCCGTGAGCTGATGTCTTGGCCACCTCATTTCTACACTCCTCGTTTCTTTCGTAATTCCTACAAACACTAACACCTGTATTCGTACTGATAACTAATTTAAATACACGCTACTGGTGAATTTTGCTTAATAGGTAATCGGCCACTGTCCATGGCATATTTCTGTGCCTAAGACTTCGTCTCCTAAATGTGGAGGCACAAAACTAACTTGTGGAAAGAGACCTATCCGAGATTTCAATTTTGATGTATTCTAGAGCTTCCAGCAGATAAGGGCAACGCTACAATGCTCATGAAATAATGAACCTACTGCAGAAAAACTTGCGTTGTATTGCAACCATGAAGGTACAGTGAGATTAAAAGCAATCTCCCAAGATCAGTACTTAGGGTAACGGATCAGCTAGTAAAAGCCTCTTTGATTTTTCTCACCAACTAGAAGTGTCTTACTAAATCAGAACTGGTCCCATCAAGACTGTGTGGTATACCAAAAATTCGCAAACCCCTCACTCCATTAAGACCAGTTGTTAGCGCTATGGACTGTTCGACAAGCGTGACTGCCAAATACCAGGACAGTCTTCTACAGGCCTCTGTAGCAAAAAAAGACGTATAAAAGGTTCAGTTCATTATACAAAAAATAGAATCCTTCATGTCCATCAGATATTAGCCCATTTAGACATTCTATTACTGCTTACTATAGTTGATCTTAATAAAACGATGTCACATACGGAATGTACACTCTTAGACAAAAAAAAGGAACACTCCGTGAAGGAAATATCCGAAAGATACAGCAAGTAGTAGTTGTGCTGTACATGAGCACACAAACAAGTGGATGACTTCTTCAAGAGGGAAGCTTAACAAGTTAAGTAAGTCAATAATGCGTCCTTATGTAAGCAATTTTTCATCTTGACATTGATTGACAGAGTTGTTGGATGTCTCCCTTAGGAACATCATGCCATATTTTGTCCAAATGCTGCGGTAGATCGTCAAAATCCCGAGCTGGTAGGACGTCCCTGCCTATATCGCTCCAATTATTCTCAATAGCGAAGAAGTCTGGCAACCTTGCTGGCCAAGGTAGGGTTTGGCAAGTCTAAAAACAAATAGTAAAAACTCTCCCCATATGCGAGAGGGCATTATTTTGCAAAAAAAGTTAGCCAAGAATGGCTTACCTTGAAGGCAGCGAAACGGGGTGTAGAACAGCATAGGCGAACTGCTGTGCTGTAAGGGTACCACAGATTAAAACCAAAGAAGTCCTGCTGTGAAAAAAAATGACACCCCACACCATCACTCGAGGTTGTCAGACCATATGGCGGACGACAGTAAGGTTGGTATACCACGACCACCCGGGCAGAAATGCAAGTCCTGAGGGATGAAATAGACAGAATGGGTAGGAAAGCTAAGACGAAATGGCTGCCTGAAAAATGCGAAGAAATCGAAAAAGAAATGATTGTTGGAAGGACTGACTCAGCGCATAAGAATGTCAAAGCAACCTTGAGTGAAATTGTTAGCAAGGGGTGGTAACATGAAGAGTGCAGTGGGAATTTCACCGTCAAAAAAGGAGGAGGAAGTGGATATAGGGAAAGCGTACATGGAAGGCCTCCATGAGGAGGGAAGCTTTGTCTGATGTGATAGAAGATGAAAGAGGTGTCGATTTAGAAGACATAGGAGTGCAGTAATAGAATCAGAATTTAAAAGAGCTTTGGAGGACTTAAGATCAAATAAGGCAGAAGGGATAGATAATTTTCCATCAGGATGTCTAAAATCATTGGGGGGAACTGGCGACAAAGCGACTATTCACGTTGGTGTGTAAAATGTATGAGTCCGCCGACCTACCATCTAGCTTTCGGAAAAATATAATCCACACTGCAAGAGCTGACAAGCGCGAAAATTATCGAACAGCCTGCTTAACGAAATTGGAGAATACATCCAGCAAATAATTGAGGACGTAGGTCGCAAGTGCTGCACTGAGATGAAGAGGTTGGCATAGGAGAGGAATTCGTGGTGGACCACATCAAAAGAATCAGAAGACTGATGACTCAAAAAAAGAAAAAAAAACGAAAAGTCTATAACGTTTCGTCTGCAAATACTGGAGATATCTTCAGAGGCTATAAAGGCTCAGGCAGCAGTTTGAAACTTCTATAAACTCTACAAGCTGAACTGTTTGTTCGGATCCCTGCCACAGTCGGGCTGTGATGTCATCAGACGGCTGCTTAAGAGCGCAGAGTCACGAGTGCGTGTGTTGTCGAGCTTCTGCTGGGGAACACTTGGCGCTGGTTTCTGTATTCAGCACTGAGGTCAGCAACTAGTCTAATTTCACTCATTCTTCTTTCCGTTAAAGTTGCTGTATTCCTGAATTTCCCTGAACATTTTTGTACTTCCCTCATTCATCATGGGTAATAATATTTTAATTGTAATGGTTTCTTCGCAGTTACTTACTTTGTACCTATGTTTTTCTTTCCAACTTTTGTTATTGTCATTTTCAGAGATATCCATTCCTCTTCAAGTGGACTGCCTACTGGAATATTCCTTGTTGCTGTATCCATAGCCTTGCAGATCTTCAAGAGTATCTCGTCATTCCTTAGTGCATCTGTAACTGACACATTTGCGTATAGATTCTTTCTGACTTATCTCTTAAACTGCAACGTACTGTGTATCATTACTACATTGTGATATGAGTCTATATCTGCTCCTGCGTATGCCTTACAATCCACTATATCCTTTCGGAAGCTCTGTCGGACCATGATGTAATCTAACTGTAGTTCCCCATATCACCCAGCCTTTTCCAATTATACATCCTCTTCTTGCGATTAAGAGTATTCGCTATTACTAGCCGAAATTTATATCAGGACTGAGTTAGTCTTTCTTCTCTCTCATTCCCTCTCCCAACCCCATATTCTCCAGTAACCATTTCTTCCACGTTTTCCCCTACAACTGCATTCCAGTTTCCCACGAGTAATGGAGTTTCATCTCCGTTTACGTCCTGTATTACCCTTTCAATACCTTCATATACTTTTTCTGTCTCTTCATCTTAAGCTTCCGATGTCGGCATGTACTATCTGAAATATCGTTGTCGGTATTGGTTTGCTGTCGATTGTGATAAGCGTAACTATATCACTGAACTGTTCACTGTAACACACTCTCTGCTCTACCTTCCTAAAGAATCCTACTCCCATTATACTGTTTCGTGCTACTGTTGATATTACCATAATACAAGCCCAAAATACGACCGTCCCGCCCCGCAGCAGAACCCATGGATAGAGACCTGCACCGGTGCCTGGTCACCTACACAGCCTTGTACGACGATCCCCAGTCGATATTCAAAACCTGTACTCGCCAGTGAACACAAGCCCACTCCACTGATCCAAGTTCTGTTTCACATGTCCCCTTAGCCAATTTCTTCGCACTCCAAGGTCCCAGGTAGTTGTTTACTGTTGTTCGTAGTGGTCGCCTAGTGACCACATTCATCTAGTGGAACTGGCTACTTACTGACTGTGTCGACGAGCCTCCATGTTGACACCAAACAGAGGGAGTACTTTTACAAATAGAGACTCCAGCCAAACACAAGCGGAACTGAGCCCACAGAGTTCTACCTCCATGATACAGAGGCACACATATGTGCCCCTGGATTAGACCAAAATTTCCTGCAGCCACTTCCTTAATTACCTTGGTGCCTCCCTCTTCCTGTCACTGTCATTTATGCAGCACTGCACGGACCTGTGAAAGTCTTTTGGTTCTATTCTAAATCAACTGCGCTACATTCCTACAAAAAACTGGGGAGCAAATGTAGACAAACAAAACAACGCTGCAATTTCTGTTGGTTATTGAGCTGTCGCATATTGTGCTATAGCATGGGAGAATTGCACTCACACAGTTAAGACGTAAGGAGCCATGTTGACTATTAATGACATTGCTACAACAGCTCTGACTTAGGGGTTGCATGTTCTGTTAAATTTTGTCCCTGCTAATCTCACAATCAAGGATGCCAATGTGCTAATTCCTAAGACAGAGTGCTATAAGAATTCAGTCCAACTCAGTAAGGTAGCGCAGTATGGTCTTTCTTGTCACGAAAGACCAAGATTCAACCTCATCCAAACGGCACAAGAGAACATGGCAACGTCTTGAAAACGTGGTATTATAGTGGAAGTGCTGCTCTTGACTATGTCGCCAAGGAGCAGACGGTGAGCCATGTTGTGGGGGAGCGCCCACTCCATGCCTTTGAACGCGGTCTGCTGCGCTTGTCCACTCAGAGTTCTGGCTGCATGTTTGTATGTGAATTCTTGTATTTAATCAGAAACGATCAGTTCGCCAGAATATGTAAGCAGACTCGCATACCAGCCGTAATGTACGCCATAATTCCTGACACCTCGATTCGTCTCTAATGGGCTGGCGACCTCTATCAATGGGAAACGTGAAAGCTGGAGAAGTGCAAGTTGAGTTTAGTTTTCACTATTCTATTCTACAAAATACAGTCAAGTTTCATAATATCATCTGTCACATAAGCTGACTCCATTTTATTTTGAAAGGTTGAACAACATGGTATGGAACATGACAACGCTGCAAACGGGTGATCTGAGGCATCATATCCTGTCCCAGTCAGTGCATGCTGTTCAACGCATCACAAGAGCGACGATCGGCAGGGTGAATTGTGAGTGGTGGCGTCCAGTTCAGTTTGAGTGGAGGGACAAACCTGGTGAGTATATTATTTGGAAGTTCGTTATTGTTAAATAAAGCGCAATGTGCTCATTTAGGTTTTCTATAAAAACTCTCGTCGAAGTTAATCAACACATGGTGATGGAGTTGCACCACATTTGAAAATTCTGTCCTAATTAAAGTGCACAGAAATAAAAACATAAGAACTAAATAATAATCACACCGGAGAAAAGAAACAGTTATCTAATCACAACCGATTTCATCTAACAAGAGAAGATCACCAACCAGGACTCATATACGAGACGCACACTTGCAAGGTGTGAGCCCCAGCTGTCTATGTCGCGCGGAGATTTGGACCACGATTATGACTGTACGCAGTTAAGACCTTCTGAACACATAGCTTTTCAACGTTCGTGTACCACGTGTTTCTGGCACGCTCCGCTGCGTTCGCCCATTGTCGGAGCTCGAACTACTGTACGGCACGGTGAGTAAGAGATTCGCGTTTATAGTGCCAGTCAACCGACAAGCGACAGTGTGGCACCTCCAGGAGCAGTATACAGTGACGGTCAAATTGCCACGCCTAAACGTCAAAGCTCGTGACAGTTGTGACCGATAAGCGTCTTTATATGTGGCTATTCGACTAACTCTTACACGAGGCAAAAGAAACTCTATGAGCGTTTCTTTGTGCTACTATTTGTACCTTGCAATTTAGTTGCGGCAGTCATAGAGAAGACCCGTTAAATGGAGAGAAGAATAGTTGATTGACGTTAGACAATTCTTTATGAGAGGATGGCGGTGACAATGATGACGATACCCTTTCACCACGATCATTTTCGTCAAACAACTTCATTGGCACAATGCGACGGAGACGTAAAATCGCGAACTGACTGTTTAGGAAGCTTGCTTTGAAGAGGTAATATTGTCAAATTTCACCTTGCCTCTGTCCGTAACAGAGATCTGTGTGTGTGTGTGTGTGTGTGCGTGTGTTTTATAAAAAACTGCTGCAGAATATGTCCTAAAATATTGCTAAACAGTGTTGACCATATATGCGCATGGCATTGAAATACTATCTGCTCATATTGCTTACCCGTTTTTCATGTTAAATCACATGTGTTCTACTTGAAGAACAAAGTTTCGGAACACATGGGGCAGACGTGACCGGCTCCACACACGTCTTCCCACACTTGCAACATGAAGCGGGTATGAGGGCTCAGGACGTCACCCCGCTGCACAGTACTCTGCACTCGTGCATCAGGCAGCTGCAGTGGGGCGGAGCCAGTGGCAGGCAACCTGCCCCTACAGAACTTTAAAAACTCTGCATTCAAGACGTCTAAAATGAGTATTATCTTAAGTATGGCCATTTATTTTAAGAGAGGATGGGTGTTTGGTATCTAGGGTTGAGATCGTGCAAATTTACGTTTTTCTCCTTACAAAAGAAGGTCGAGTTAGTTACGTTTACGTGGAAGGTTACAAGTAAAAAACATGAAGGTTGAGGACAGATTTCATTCGATGTCAGATAAGGAGAGATCATGCTGACACATCAGTAGAGCACACCGCCTCTAGCCTCGACAAGGGCCTGAGTTGGCCGACAAGGAGAGTCCACGAGTCTCTCCAGTTGTGTCGTGTTCAGCTGACGTCACTCAACAGGTCCCGTAGAGCCGCCAGATCGCAGCGACGTTGAGACCGCCGCTGTCCACACGCTGGAGCCAGACATCTCCTGTGAGGCTGAGACCGGATGGCTTAGCGGGCATGTCGGGATGCGGCAGGACGGCTGAGTGTTCGGTCGTCCAGCCAGGAGCGTGTCCACGCGGTCTGTGAACACGGCTGCTGTCTTGGGAGCGTCCCCAGGATACTCAGCATGAAGGTAGCGCACAGGTCCGGATTAAAAAATCACTATGCGTTGTGATGCGATATAGACTGCTCTCTCACTAAACTTCAGCACAGATCTCTGACACGTGACATTTTAAGACTCCCGTTCATTGTCGTTGCGATAAAGGTGACAATGCAGGAAGGTACTGTAACTTTTACAAAAATTTTAGACCTTTAATGCCATACGCTACAGAGCGTATGGGGATCCACTACACGATGCCAACCCCAGCAGAAGAGACACTAAGAGTCGCAAGAAACGACAGAGCCCGTGTCCTTAGAAATAGTGTAAAGTGCGTTATAAAAAGTGGCGGAATTTGGCACATTGTGTACATTTATTTACTTCTTTATGCGTTTATTCCACCTGATAAAATTAAGGCATTAGTGCACTCTCTTACATATGATCCGACATCTCAATGTGTCAACATTACGACATGTGAAGTACACGCGCAGCATGCGGTAGTGATAATTATACTACTTCTGCTAATAACAACAACAACAACAACAATGGAGACACATAAGAATACACGTTTCTCTTGATGGGACATGCACAACTGTTGATACACTTCCCAGTGATAAAATCAACTGCTGATGTAAAATTTTGCAACTGTTGCAGGTATTATCACTGATGACAGAAGTTAATGTGTGGGCTTTCATAAATTCCACATGTTATGCTTTATATCAGAATACACATACTACAAAAATTGTAGCTCTGCATCTTTAAGTTGACTTACATGTAAAACAGTGTAAAACATCGATTTTTTCAGCAACTGTTTCAAACTGTGGATGCATTACTTTACATCTTTGTTCGCCTTTCTTTTAACAAATTACATTATGATAAAAATTTCTAAACTTTCCGTACTGCAATTACATAACACTATGGCTTCAGTACAAACAGTCATGACTGCACACGAGGTTTGGCATTGGAGCGGAGTGGAAGAGAGGGGAGTCCCTTTCTCTCTCCCTCTGTCGCTCTTTGTTTTAATTCGCAACCGTCGGTAGCTATAGAAAACTCTCGCTTCCCCATGGGAGGTATGCTTCCAAAAGGATCGAGGCACAGGAAAGTTCCATGTGAGGTAACGTCCTGGTGAGGCTCTTGTTAATACTCGTACTTCTGTATTTATGGGAAGAATTGTCCGATTATCTACGGCAAGAAGTCGAAATCTATCGTTTTCTAAATCCTGCTCTTAGATTTTGTGGCTCGCCTAGGGCCAGATATAAGCTCAGAACTCAATTGAATTGCGATGAAGAGTGGATAGGAGTTTAAGAGAATTGCCTGGAAGAATAAATGCGGAAAGGAGTGGGACACTGAAGTGGAGAGCATTCATGAAATGCGTCTGAATTTCTCTTGGGTTGTAGATACTATGTTGATGAATACCACACAGGCAGTTCATTTGAAGAGGAATGGACATCTATGAAAAGGGCATCACAGAAGTTGGAAAAACAAAGTTAATAACTGGCAACCAATGCTCTACAATCGCTATAAAGTTAAGAGATGTTCAATTGACTCTTTTATTAGAACATGTTACGCGTTTCAGGTTTAACATCCATCTTCAGACATATGTTACAAACACGTACAAAACATAAGCGAACAGCACACTCAACGCGTCTCAACGTTACAGAAAATGAGATGTAGTCATATGAGTTACATACCACAAACTTCAACTCCTTCCTACCCAACCAGGCGTACAGCCTTGACAACTCAAAGAAAGTGTCGAATAACATATGACTGCGGCACGAGCAGTCTTGAAGCAGAGCGTATACTGACGCTAAACAAGTCAACCTGCAGGGAAGCGCCCTCGGTACATGTGCTCCATGTGTTAACATGTAATTTAAGAATAATATACTCATCATATAAATCTAACAGTGTGTAATTACGACTAGCAGTCGGAATAGTACTTCTGTACACGTTAACACTAAAAGTTTTTTTAATTTTTTTTAAACTCCAAATTTTTTACATTGCCATACTATGCCTATAGCCAGTAGTGGCACTAAACACTACTCAAAACATATGTCAATATAAAATAAATAATAGGGAGAGGGGAGGGGGAGTTTCTCGGTGAATAAACGTTTCAACCTCTCAAATCTGTAAAAGAATACCACCAAATTAAATATAACCAACATTATCCATCATAAACTAAAGCCCTGTGATCAGCTCGCGTACACAAACGTCTTAGGCGCCATCTGTTATAGCCAACGACAACCACATCGGCCCATCCGCCTATCGAGTTGCAGCCAACTGATACTCATGGGCCATGACTGCCCAGACACCAACTTACACCCCTCTGCCACATGGAAAAAGTTTAATGGTGAGAAGAAGAGCATTTTCATAAAATCGCAAAAGATACGTGGGCTATACCTCATACATTCCTTATATAAACTAGTGGCACGACAATTGCCCGAGTCCTACCTATGCTATCCGGATTCCGGAGAGCTATAGGTTTTTAAAAAACAAATACAAAACATTAAAAGTGTTAAAACTTTAGTCTAAAATCAATAAAATAAACCATGGTGTCACCAAAGAGCACCCAAAGGGCACCGTGGTGGACAAATCTGTAAATGACAACCTATATGCTCATCTAACTTTCCCTGTATGACGATAAACTAGCCAACCACTGGGCAAAAAACGTAGCTTATCATAACGGTACGTCGACAGAACACCACCAGCTCCTATAAAATACACAATCATACTTCTAATGAGGGGATAATAGATACCAAGTTCAAAATAGTATCCGTTCAAACAAGCCAGAAAACCAGTTGTTCCCACCAGAAGCCTGTTTATTAAATACTGGGTGTGCAGCGTGCTGTATACGTGCGTAGATCTCCAGATCTTCAAAGTTATCTAAAATCTTCCCTTTGGGTTATAAATGCTGAATTCTTGGGCTATCTTCTATCGGGGCCCGCTTTTGGCCAGTCTCCCTCATATGGCACCCCAGCCCACTATTGTTACTATAGTAATGTTCTCTAAACCTTGTGGCAAAATCTCTACCCGTCTGGCCAATGTATGTCCCAGCACATCCCCCACGCTTAATTTCGTATACACTGGATTGCTTAAACTTATCTGTTTTCCCTTCATCCGTATGTACTAATATTCCCCCCAACTTCTTCTTTGTATGGAAGCTTACGCAAACGCCAGCCTTCCTGAAGGCTCTAGTTATTTTTTGGCAACATGGTCCAACATATGGAGTATCATGGTGGCTGCAGTGTAACACGTGTTACGTTCGGCTCGCGAAATTTAGTTGAACTCGAAGGTGTTCTCGCAGGTGGTGTTGTCTAGTACCAGTGGAAATTGTGTAAACAACAGTGTTCTGTGCAGTAGTGCTATTTTTTTTCTGTGCTCCGCCAATATCTTTGAGAAAATGGTAAACAGAAGAGTCAACAGCAGCGCGTCCAGCAGCGGGGAAGCAGCAGGTGCGTCGGGTCTGCTCTTGGCGGAAGGTGCGGCCGCGGCTCCCGGTATAGCGGAGCTGGTCCGCTCTGAGGTAAACGCTGCGCTTCGCGATAAAAACAATCTCGATCTGATAGCAGGCAATATATCAGATACTGTAACGGCAGCAGTATTGGCCAAAATCCGTGAAACTGTTGAGGCCAATACTGCCGAAATTACAGCATTAAAAAAGTCTGTGTCTGAATACGAGAAAAAGGCACGAGAGTTGGAAGTGAAACTATCTGCCGCAACAGACGAGCTAGAACAGTACCAAAGGCGAAATAGTCTACGACTGTTTGGAGTAGCAGAAAATAAGGAAGAAGACACCGACAACCTGCTTATACAGGTTGCACGTGAAAAATTAGGCGTTGAAGTGACCAAGGCAGACATTGACAGGAGTCATCGGGTGGGACGAAAACTACCAGGTGCTACCAAACCTCGTCCAATAATCATTAAATTTGTCTCGTAGCGAAAAAGGGCAGAGATCTTTACCCAGAAGAAGAAGTTAGCAAGGACAGGGCTGACAATAAGGGAAGATCTGACACACAAACGGCTAAAGATTTTAAACAGTGCCATATCCCATTTCGGTCTTCAGAATGTGTGGACTCAGGATGGCACAGTAATCATTAAGACAGCAGCTGGAAAGAAGAAAGTCACAAACATGACAGAACTGAATAGTATTTAGTGAAGCTACTCGAGCCAAAAGTGCAAAATTAACACCATTTGCAAATTGTAACAGCCCTATACTCTGATATAGTCTTGTAATAGTATTAACTTTTTAATTATACCCATATTTGTACCTTCAACTAATTGTTTTTGTAACTGTATTAACTTTTTACAATTTTTTTGTATCTATAGCTCTAACCATTACTTAATTTTAGTTACTGCTACTACTTTTTTCATTTTCATTTTCTCTTCCATTCTGTAATAGTTCTATTGCAATTATTAGTCTCTCCTTTAGTTCATTAATCACCCATCTCTTTGGTTTAAATTGTTCATAACAAAATTCACTATCAGTATCACTTTAGCAAATTTCAATCTAATTGTAGCTTCCTACGATAATCACTACTAGTATCACTTTAGTAAATCTCAATTCAATTCTAGCTTCCTACGATAATCTATTAATTATTGAGCTTACTTCTCTCTGCTGGCAGCATCGGCCTCTTAAATCACTCCTCTTTCCCTTATTTCCACCCTAAGCTGTTTCAAATACGCCAATTAAATTTCTCCTCTTACGACATAGGATACACAGTGACACACAGCCGTCACTATTTTGGTCATATTCTCCTTGCACCGAATACCACTAATCCATTTTCTATTCTCCCGCAACCTCAGGAAATCTCTTGCAGTCGCCTTTCTTTCGGCACTCGCGGAGTTGCAAACAGGGCGCGCAAAATCTCGGACACCCCTGTGTTATGTTATGTCACTCGGCGGTAGCAGCGGCCAGTGCCCCTCGCGGCAGGTAGTGCCTAACAAAGGGACAAACCAGTCTGCCACCCTACTCCAGGCTGCTCAGCGGAACGCGTCAGAGCTTTTAGCAGCTCACTGCAACATCCAGTCTTTACCTGCACATTACGAAGAACTTACCCTCCTCTTCAACCAACTAAACTACCACGTAATCCTCTTATCCGAAACGTGGTTGAAACCACACATATCCTCTGCTCTATTCATCTCCCAGGGTACACATTTCTTAGGGCAGACAGATCAAAAAAGCGAGGTGGCGGGGTCGGCGCGTATATTCGAACAGACCTCAAAGCGAAAGTATTATGTACGTCAAACCCTGCTGAAGAAAAAGAGGCTGAATTCATGTTCATTGAAATACATATACAAAGTCGGAAGTTCTTGACTGGCGTCGTGTACAAGCCGCCAAAAATAAGCTCAATGGGTTCCTTCCAGTCGGAATTACATTCACTTCAGTGTCAATACGAACATGTCATCGTAATGGGTGACTTGAACATAGACCTGCTAAGAGACACTCCCTCCGCAATAAACCTAAGAAGACTGTTTAGTTGCAATAGCATGAACATTCTTCCATTACAACCTACACACCATAAGACGCACAGTCATACTCTTATAGACGTAATCGCAATGAAACAGACTGACAAAGTAAGAGATGCTGGTCAAACATCGGCCCCTGGCCTCTCAGCACATGATGTAATATTTCTGGCCTACTCTGTGCAGCCCCCAAGGATCCAATCGCGTTACATAACTTGGAGGAACATGAAACGTATTGACCTTGACGCTCTAACAGCCGATTGCTCAGAAATCTCATGGCATCAAATAATCAGAGAACCTACAATCGACGGCAAAATTAATGAACTTGGTGATAAACTCACTGCTCTCTATGACAAACATGCACCTGTGCGCAAAATCCGTGTAAGAAAATCTCCTGCTCCATGGCTGACAGCTGAATTACGTCAAATGATAACTAATAGGGATGCTGCCCACAGGCGTTTCAAGGCAGATCCGAAACCCGAGCGTTTTGAAGAATATAGAAAGCTATGGAACAGAGTGAAACAATGCATTCGCAATGCTAAAATCAGGCATGCTCGCTCCCTTGTATGCAGTGATCTGACGCCCACGACTATATGGAAGAATCTCCGTAGCTTGGGGGTCGGAAAGGCAAAATCGGAAACTACTTTTCATGTGTCAGCTAACGAATTAAATGAATTCTTCTCTGCACCTCTGAATACCCGCACGGCTGATAATTACCGTCCACAAGAATCCCCAAACAGGATAACTAACAATGATACCTTCCATCTAAAACATGTAACAACAAATATGGCAAGAAAAGCAATAATGAGAATCTCTTCTGATGCAATAGGCAACGACAGTATCGGTATAACCATGATTAAGAATGTTGCCGATATCTTAGTACCTGTCTTAACTGACATATTTAATATTTCCCTCGTGAACGGAATATACCCCACTGCATGGAAAAGAAGCATAATTCGACCCATCCCTAAGATCTAAAACCCGCAACTGCCTAGTGATCACCGACCAATTAGCATACTGCCTGCTGTTTCCAAAGCACTTGAATATATTGTTCATGACCAAATCACTGAACACTTGAATGAATTCAGCCTATATGACAAATTTCAATCCGGTTTCCATAAACATCACTGCACAAACACTGCTATAATTAAAGTAACTGATGACCTGAAATATGCCATCGACAATCGAAAGGCAACAATATTGACGTTTCTGGACTTCAGCAAAGCTTTTGACACTGTTAATTTTGACATATTGCTCAGAAAAATGCAACAGCCTAATTTCTCTGATAGTGCAATGAGATGGTTTGAAAGCTACTTAAAAGACAGACAGCAATGTGTTGTTTGCGTAAATGAAAAATCTTCCTGGAAACGTGTTTCCTCGGGAGTGCCACAAGGATCAGTCTTAGGACCACTTTTGTTTTCTTTATATGTCAACGATATTTCGTTGGTTGTGTCCTCCTGTAAATATCATTTCTATTCCGACGACATCCAGCTTTACCTAAGCGTCAGACCTGAAGATGTAAACACTGCAATCGGTCACATGAATGATGATCTGTCTTCAGTAGTGACATGGGCGAAAAACCTGGGGCTTAAACTAAATGCAAAAAAGACGCAAGTAATCTTAATAGCCCATCAGAAATTGATAAGTTCAGATTTCCGCGAACGGCTACCTCCTATTCTGCTCGGCGGTACTCCAATACCATATCAGAAAACAGTTAAGAACTTGGGTGTAACTTTGGATGAGCATCTCAACTGGGCAGAGAATACAGTCGCAGTGTGCCGAAAGACGTCTGCTTGTCTCTATGCTCTCAAAAAGTTTCGGAACATATTTCCACAGGACTTGAAACGCCAGCTCGTGCAAGCACTCGTTCTACCGAACCTCCACTATTGTGATGTGATTCAACAAGGCACGAGTAGTGCAAAACAAAAGACGGCTAGAGCTAACCATGAATGCCTGTGTGCGTTACACCTGCAACATTCGCCGACATGATCATGTTAGTGCTTCATACTCCGAGCTAGGGTGGCTGCGGCCGGACAAATTGCATGACTACCACACTCTATGTCTACTCCACCGACTCCTCGTCGCGCAAGCACCCCAGTACCTTGCTTCAGAGATTAAAAACCTGTCATGCCATCATAATCGAAACACGAGGTCACTCTTATTTGGTATCCAAACTGTGCCCACTCACAAAACAAAAACTTTTGCAAACTCCTTCTCAGTTGCTGCTGTCCGCCTCTGGAACAAACTGCCCCTTACCTTGCGCAAAATTCAATCTCCTGCTGCTTTTAAGAAGAAGTTGAAGCATTTCCTGCTGTCATCCTCATAACGTTCTCCACAGAATTAATGTACGAGGCCAATCCTCTCATCTGTCAAATAGCAAAGCTAGCGCATCCTATCTTGCTCCTGAGATGCCTTCCTCTTCATCTATCTTTATTAGCCACACAATCTTCTTTTCCTTTATATTTCCTTAATTATGTTTCATCATGTCTCTCTATTCTTCTCCTCCCTTCACCATGAGTCTCCCTCATACTCCCTGCTGCTAGCACTCTTATCTAAAATCTGTCTCTTCAATAATGTCTAATTATAACAGTACTTATGTTCTACGAATATAAACTCTATATGTATGTATTTTTCCAGGTGTACCTTCCTAATTGTTTATTTCACTTTTTGTACTAGATGTAGTTTAACATGTCTACTAAAACATGTGAATGTAAAATAAGTAGAATGCCTGGTTAGATGTAAGAGAGGGCCTGATGGCCCTAATCTTGCCAGGTTAAATAAATCAACAAATAAATAAATAAATATTCCATTGACACAATATTACTATTTAATTTTTGGCGGCCTGACTGCCGCATCTTGTTAAAAATTTTAGCTCCAATCTCTCGTATAAATTTTTCCGAGTACCCGTTAGCCTGTCGTAATTACACACTGTTAGATTTATATTCTGAGTATATTATTATTGAATTACATCTGAATGCATGGAGCACATGACCATGCAGCGCCCTGACACTTTCTTTGAGTTGTCAAGACTGTACGCCTGGTAGGGTAGGAAGGAGTGTAAGTTTGTAGTATGTAACTCATAAGACCAGATCTCATTTTCTGTAACGTTGAGACGTGTTGAGTGTGCTGTTCACTTATGTTTTGTACTTGCTTGTAACATATGTCTGACGATGGGTGTAATCCCAAACGCATAACATGTTCTAATAAAAGATTCAATTGAACATCTCATGCGATTGAACAGCATCGGTGGCCAATTATTAACATAAAAATGATCGCAGGCCTCAGACAGGATTTTATGTTCCATATATCAAACAAAGATAGATATAAGGAGCTAACGGAAAAGAAACCTTGGCAAACAGAAAAAACACTGCAACTGATCGGTAAATGTAGAAGATGTAAAAACGTTCAGAGGAACACAGGAATACAGCAGTATAAGTCACTTGGGAACGAAGTAACTGGGGGTAGATGTGAAACCAAAGCGAAATGGCTGTTGGAAAAATATGAAGAGAAAGAATAACACATGGGCGTCTGAAAGATTTATTCATTGTACAGATTACTCAAAAGAACATTTGACGTAATCTTTAAGAGTGCATTGGGAATTCCACTGTCAAATGCAGAGGAGAGTGCAGGTAGGTGGAGAGAGCAAACTGAAGGCATCTACGAGGGGAAAGACCCGTCTGATGACTTGACAGAAGAAGAAGAAATGAGGATCACAACGGAAGACACTGGAGATCCCACATAAGAGTTGAGATGAGTTGTTTGGGGAAGGAGACCAGACAGTGAGGTCATCGGTCTCCTCGGATTAGGGAAGGACGGGGAAGGAAGTCGGCCGTGCCCTTTGAAAGGAACCATCCCGGCGTTTGCCTGGAGTGATTTAGGTAAATCACGGAAAACCTAAATCAGGATGGCCGGATGCGGGATTGAACCGTCGTCCTCCCGAATGCGAGTCCAGTGTCTAACCACTGCGCCACCTTGCTCGGCGACCCCACATAAGAGTCAGAGCTTAACACAGCTTTGGAAGGCAGAAGCGATAGGTAACATACCTTCAGAGTTTCCGAAATCATTGGCGAAAGAGTCAACCAAGAACTACTGAAGTTGGCGTCCAGAATATACGAGAATGGCGCTATACCATTAGATTCAACGCTGAAGATATAAGCAGATACTTGCGAGGCCTATCGCACAATCAGCTTAACACCTCATGTATGGAATTTGTCGACAGAAATAATATATACAGAGGAATGTAAAAGATAATAGAGGTTATGATAGATGACGATCATTTTAACTGTCAGAAGGCTATTAGCACGTCTGACATTGTAACTGATGAGGGAAGCAAAACTTGGGAAATAAAATGGACACATTCATAGGTCCTGTAGACCTAGAAAAACCACCCGGAAATGTAAAATTCTGCAAAATGTTCGAAATATTGAGAAAAATAAGAGTAAGTTGCAAAGAAAGACGGGTAATACGTACAAGAACCAAGAGGGAACAATAAGGTTGCATGACCAAGAACAAAATGCTGTCCCATATTTGGTAAGTTCCATTCTTCACCGATTCTGCTGAGAACCTCATCGTTTCTTTTCTTATCAGTCAATCTAATTTTCGACATTCTTCTCTAGCACCACATATCAAACGCTTCAGTTCTCTTCTGTCCCGATTTTCCCACTGTCCATGATTCACTTTCATAGAATACTGTGCTCCAAACTTGCACAATGAGTTACTCGTCCTCCAACTAAAACCGACATTTAATTGGATAGATAAAAAAAAAAAAAAAACTACTCACCAAGCAGCAGCAGAGCACACACATAAAAGACTGTTGTGATTGACAAGCTTTCTGGCCAGTGGCTCCTTCTTTAGGTTGGAGGGTTGAAAGGGAAGGAAGAAGGGTGAAGGAAAAGGACTGGAGAGGTCTAGGAAAAGGGGTAGATTTTGGGAAAGTCACCCAGAACTGAGGGTCAGGGGAGACTTACTGTACGAGATGAGAAAGGAAGACTAATTGTTGGGGACTGCATCGGACGAGATTTGAAAACCTAAGAGCTTAAAGGTAGAAGACGAGGTGATACGTACGACAGAGATTGCTGCTAAGACATTTCTCACAAGTTATAAAGAGTGAGAAGCTAAGTGCATTGTACATAACAGAGGTGGGTTGGTTCAAATGGCTCTGAGCACTATGGGACTTAACATCTATGGTCATCAGTCCCCTAGAACTTAGAACTACTTAAACCTAACTAACCTAAGGACATCACACAACACCGAGTCATCACGAGGCAGAGAAAAACAGAGGTGGGATGGGGCGGTGAAAAATAGATGGGAAATACAATGAAAGATGCAGGAAACTGAAACGGAGTGAAGCAAAGAGCAGTTACAGTGATAAAAAGCTGGGTGGCGAGAACCAAGGGCATGTTGTAGAGGTAGTTCCCACCTACGGAGTTCTGAGAAACTGGTGTCTGGGGGAAGAATCCAGATGGTGAAACAGGCACCGAGGTCACGAATGTCATGCTGCAGAGCACGCTCTGCCACAGGATATTGTGAGTTGGCAGTGTATACCCTCACCCAATACCCATTCATCCTAACTGATAATCTGATGGTAGTCATGCCTATTTAGAAGGCTCAACAGTGTTATAATAGCTGGGATATGACTTGTGTCGTTTCGCAGCTGGCTCTCCCTTTGATAGAATATGTTTCGCCAGTCACAGGGCTATTATAGGTGGTGATAGGAGGACACACTCTTATTAACTTGTGATCACTGTTTTAGCAGTAATCTCTGTCTTGCATGTTACCCTGTGTTCCACCTTTAAGCTCTCAGGTTTCCGAATCCTGTCCGATGCAGTCCCCAACAATCAGTCTTTCCTTCTCATCTTGTACGGTAAGACTCCCTGACCCGCTGTTCTGGGTGACTTTCCCAAAATCTACCCCTTTTCCTAGACCTCTTCAGTCCTTTTCCTTCACCCTTCTTCTTTCCCCTTCAACCCCTCTGCCTGAAGAAGGTGCCACTGGTTCCAAAAACTTGCCAATCACAACAGTCTTTCTGTGTGTTCTGCCGCTGCTTCGTGAGTAGATTCTGTTATCTATCCTACTAAATAATTTTGTTTGTGTTCGTTGTTACAAAACTGACATTTGATGTTAGTTGACTTCGTTTGGCCAGGAACATCCTCTCTGAATGTTCTTCTTTACTTTCTATGTTCTCTTTAACTTGTTCATTATGAGTTACTTTATTCTCAAGGTAGCAGAATTCTTTTAGTTGGTCTAGATCCTCGTCTATAGTTCTGACCTTAACTTGAACACTGATCCCATTTCTGCTAGACTTCATTAATTTAGTCTTTCTTCAGTTTAGTCTTAATTCATAGAGTGTACACATTAGATTGTTCATTCTGTTCAACACCTCCTACAATTACCTCTCCCTTCCACTGAGAACAGCAATGATATCAGCTATTCCTATCATTGATATCCTTTCAGCACGAATTTTAATTCCATTTCTGAACCCCTCGTTTATGTCTGTCATTGCTTCTTCGATGTACAGATTGAATGGTAGGGGCGATTACATGTATGTCTTTCACCTTTCCTAATCTGAGCTGTTATTGGTCTTCCTATTTTTTCCCCTTGTTTGATGTACATATTGCACGTAACCCTTCTTTTGCTAGGGGTTACACCCATTTTTATGAGAGTTTCGGAAATCCTGCATCATTTTAAATCATCGTACGATTTTTATCTAACTACAAATCCTACGAACGTTTCTAGACTTTCCTGAAGTCTCGCTTTAATCATCAATCGCCAACCCAAAAGTCCTTCTCTGATGCCTTTACCTTTCCTAAAACCAAATTGATCGTAATCTAGCACTTCCTCAATCTTCTTTTTCCTCTTATACAAATATTCTTGTCAGCAACTTGAGTGTGAGAGCTCTTTAGGTAATTGTGCGGATGTTCTCGCACTTTTGTGCCCTTGCAACATACAGAACTATGTGAATGATACTTTCCAGAGATACTGATTGTTTATCTCGAGAACCAATTTGAATAATAATTTGGCTTCCAAATTTCTGAACAATTTTCGAAATTCCTAAGAACTCTTCCACATGCCTTCGACATCATTTGATCGCGAGTCTTCCTAACCCCCGTTTGTTTCTGTGGGCTGGAGAGGTAGGCATCTCGACGACCGCTACTTCCCGTGACGTCTCACGAGGCCACCTGAGGACAGAGCAGCGTCGACCTGACCGCCACAGGCAAAAGCGACTCCCGCCGCTGAATACCACAGAACGCCCTACACTATGCTGCTTGTGGTGTGGTGTCAGTGGTAGCCACAGATCTCAACCCAGGTTACATCGGTCTGTCTGTGATGGCTGGTGAACTTCTCAGCTCTCTGTTGTCTCCAACCCAACCCGTGGCTATACATTCTGCAGTCGTTGCCCTACAGCCAGATGCCAGTGTAATGTGTCAGTACGATGCTCTCAAGTCCCTCATGCCGAAGATTCGTTTTTTTACAGAGACATAAAGATGCACGTTCCTTGGACTTTCTCTTTTGCGATTTGCCGCTGAGTAATTCCAATAGCATTAGGAACACAATAAACATCGTGTACACACATCATTCTCCATCTGTAACAATGTCTTTTCTGTACTGAAAATAAGCTCGCATAAGGACGAAATGCGAAAAATCTTGCACAGGCATTAAAAAAATGCAGTATTTTTCTTAAAGACGACGTATCTGCCATTAACTGTAAAATTATTTGTTTTCACGACTACAGTTTCGATCCTATGCCCTTTATACAGGTATACAGCAATAACCGAAATGTGAAGGGCAGACAGCATGTATAGAACGCCACTATCATCCCATACATGAGGGAGTTATATTACAACAAATGCTAAAAACTGTACATCACTTGCGTGGGCCACTGGAGGTGTCAAAATTTACGAATCTCCTGACGTGTGTATATCTCACTGTTGTCTCTGTATGTTGAGCCTCCTATCTCCGAGTGTACATCAATTTTAGATGAGCGTAAGGATCATAGTTATGGCATAAGGTAAATTTATTGTTACTGATGTTAACCTCACTAACATGAATCCCCTCAAATCACTGTTCATGTTGTTCATATGACAACTGAGGCGGTTGGCGGGTAACATATTCACAAGTCGTTTCTTCTTTGTTCTTGGCAGTGATTATACATCCCACAGTAAACGTTTTATATCAGAGTATCTTAACATTGCGTTTACATTCGTTAACAGAATTTGCCATTCTGTTTACGATACAATCATTTGATGTAAAGAAATAAGATAAGACACTTCTTTATTGTGATAGTGCGTAATAGTACATATAGTATCCATCGTGAAAGGCTTACAGTAGCTTGGCTGCTCATGAAACCATGGCAGTAACAATCATATATATATATATATATATATATATCATTTTACATATGTATTCTTTGTACCATATTAACATCACAAAGGTATAAATCGCCTTCACAACAACTTTCGTACATGAATTGATCCACTGGACAAATAAAAAGAGAAAGGAGTACAAGAATGAGATAAAAACATGTGATGGGATACTTGTCACAAATTACAGAACATTATGTGTATCACCATGTAATTGCAAAATGTACTGTTAATATGTAAGGTACTCTACCATTACAAACGTAGTCATAAATTTCCATAGTCCTTAGAACGTGTAGGCCGAGAATGGCTTTTTTTAGCTACACTTGCAAAACACCTTATTAAATTTTTTACTGAATTATTAAAATATATTACTTACGTTAAAATTAATACACCCTAAATATAAAAACGTGTATGAGTGGGCATAATTGTTCCTGATTTCCATACAAAACATACAACTCATGGGAAACATCATAAAGACTACTCATATTATAAAACCAGCGTAGACACGATCCTGTGCAAATCGTTACGTCCTATGCTTGTCAGTATGTCAAAGTCAAATAGCCAAACTATACATCCTCATTAATGTTACTTTCTATTATTAACACATAATACTGACTGGAATTTATCGCAAGATCTCTTATTTCTTAAATCTGTCTTATTGTAGGGCCAGCCGCATGGATGATTTTTGAAATAGTTGTATATTTCCACTTCTTCAGATATTTTGATACTTCTACCCTTAGGTTAATTTTTATTACTGGATCTACGTTAGGTGGTGATACTCCTCTCTCTTTGCTTGATGTGCTATTTAAATTTGTCGCTGGAATATGAGCTTTGTAACGTCTGGTCAAGATGTCCGTGCTGTAACTCATACGATTACTGACATTGTATATTGATCTAGTTTCAAAAGGTAAATGCTACCTGCATACACTTTGTGGGGGCAGAAAGTGAAAGCTGTGCTTCCTACAGAAGTCTGATCCACTGGCTTGTTCACCAGTCCGTCGTCTCCCGTCTTGTGCAGAACTGCAGGCCCAGGCGGCTGTTTTCCGGGAACGACTCTCCAGCTACTGGCGGGACTTGGCGCAGCTGCTCTCACTCGGTGCGACGCACTTCTCACAGCTGTTGGTTCCCCTCGCATTCGAAAGTATGGTAAGTGGAGTTTTTTTCTCCTCTTATAAACTGTATTATACGTACAGGGGGTGAGAAAATGACACACACCACCTAGTCTGTTCTTGGGGAGTGTTTCCCAGTTTACCTTCTTCACACTGTAGCTATCTTTGGCTCTCCAGTTCTAATACTAACCATCTGGAAGAATTCTGAATCAACCTCTACTTCTGTGAGCCTTTTGGGGCTATGATACAGGGAGGCTAAGCTCGGAATGGTTAGAGATCGAAGAAAATCGTCTGTATCTTTCTTTTCTCGTATTTGCTAGCTACTTCTTTAACAGATTCAGATAACTTTGCATTCTGCTTTACAAGCTGAAGCATGTTAGCTTCATATTTAGTGGGGAGTGGTCTAGAGTCTCAGTGTGGCATTTCAAGTCTCCATCAGCATCTTCCTAAGAATCTCTACTCCATATGGAAGACCTATAAAATTACTTATCTCAACATGGAGGTTCGTCAGCTTCAAATCTCGTAATGAACCTGTATACGTACCACATAATTCATACATTTCGAGACAACTGCTCAAACTCTTCTCACCTTAACATTCACGTGACCATTTCCCACGACTCCATGTCCAGACGATAGCGCAGCTGACACTTGTGGCTCGACGCTATTGGTGGCCCCCTGTGCTCACCACTGCCAGCCAACACTGTCCGTGTGACACGGCAATGCCCCAGCCGCCGCAGCCACAGAGGACGCGCGTCAATAACGAAAACCTGCAGTTGGGGTCCACCAGTTAGCGCGTGTTGCGTCTGCGAGTGGCTTTGTTAAAGGCACTGTGCTACTACAGTCACAAGCGGAATATCTGGTGAATGCGTCAAGGCCAATGAAAATCTGTGCTAGACTAGCCTGAAACCGGATGCTGCTTTCTGAGAGCATTCATCTTAGTCGTTAGCCTTTCTGCACGTGTCTCGTGGCCTAACTCGAACCATTATCGAGTCTGAATTCTCTGTCTATGATTTATGAACACTACCACCAGTGATTTTCCCACTACCGAGAATAAAAGCTATTTGGTCTTAAGACATACACTGGACTCGCATTCGGGAGGACGACGGTTCAGTCCCGTGCCCGGCCATTCTGATTTAGGGCACGGCCGACTTCCTTCCCCATCCTTCCCTAATCCGATGAGACCGATGACCTCGCTGTCTGGTCTCCTTCCCCAAACAACCCAACCTTAACACATAGAATGGCCACTGTGCATTATGACTGCTTGGATTCTGACAGTAGTATACATGGAAAGCAAAAGGACGCAGTGTGATCTGTGTCTTTGTATAGCTTTTTGTGGCGTATGTAGCAACGTGCCAGTCCCTACAGTATCGTGTGAGCCTCATTTTGGATCCTTTGAGAAGAGAATTAGGCGATATCTGTTTTAGTGAACTGAAAAGGTTCTGGGTAGATTAAATCTTTTTCCTATAAATATTACGGATGTTTGCGGGATGGTAATTTCTACGATTGATAGTAGCCGGTTCCGTATTTAAGAATGGTTTCTGCCGACATCGTATCATGTCCTGTCATTACATTTTGTTTTCGTTACCATCATCCAAGCATTTCACTGCGGCAAAGGCAATTTACCTGATACGTATCCAATATTTTGTAGAGTTAGTACCTCACAGCTTGCGAGAATGTTTAAAGGACGACTTCATTATTACATTTGCGGTGCAGCTACGCTTCGCTGATCATACACTGCACCTGTTTAGGAAAAGTGTAATTGCGAAAAAGTTATTCCGTGAAACCAATGTTGTACAGATAGTTTCGATTTAAAGACACACTTTGCTTTCTGAATGAAACTTAAGTCTTCAGACAGCTGCAGCAGTCTTGAGGTATTCGTATTCGAGATAATTCCTCTCGTGGTTCTTCACTACAGCCCTGCAGAGTAGTATGGCAGGGCGTGCTGTGGCTCAGGTAGCGACGCAGCTTACGATTTTGACCTTGTGCCCCTGGTAACTGGGCTCTCACATAATACTGTGTACAAACGTGTATGTATGTATGTATAGTCAGAATAGTTCAAATGGCTCTGAGCACTATGGGACTTAACTTCTGAGGTCATCAGTCCCCTAGAACTTAGAACTACTTAAACCTAACTAACCTAAGGACATCACACACATCCATGCCAGAGGCAGGATTCGAACCTGCGACCGTAGCAGTCGCGCGGTTCCAGACTGAAGCGCTTAGAACCGCTCGGCCACACCGGCCGGCATAGATTAGGTCTAGATGGCAGAAAGCGCAGTGGCCCCATCGCAAGGACGACGGATTCAACGTATTGGAAGGTGCCGATTCAAAAGTGTGCACCATCTTCCAATTCACTGCTCCTGCACAACGAGGGAAATTCTGAATTTTATTTTTCGTTTTCTGTACTGTTTATCGACGTACGGGTAAGAGTCGACTGCAGCCACGTGTCACCACTACAGTGATTTGGGTCGGTCCGTACGCCGGTCCCCCTACTGTGTGGTCTCGGCCCGTGTCGCTCGCTGGCCTCCCTCGCCCTGTGTTGTTGTGACGCCCACAGCCGGGCTGTCGGAAGCGCGAAGCGGCTCAGACCGCAAACGGGATGTTAGCTGCCCGCTGACCGCTAACCGCATGCTGTCACAGCGAGGACGTGACGCACGTTCCACACACACACACACGTAAGCGCGTGCAGTATTCCTGCGCACATTCTTTTTTCTCTGGCACCTGCCATCAATATAAAGCTGATAGACTTAAAGGAGGTATTTCATTCAAAAAAATATGAAAAAGAAGAACAACTGTATTGTGAAAACACTTGAAAGCTTTTTAATTTCCATTTTTTCTCGTATTTGTGATATACGTAACAGTTTTGTTATTTCGTAATTGATTCATTACAATATACACATTCTTTTGTGAATAAGGTAATTTTTTAATTTCCAATGTCTATTAAACACTTATTAGTAACTCAGAGAGAGAGAGAGAGAGAAGTTTTCAGTGTGTACATACTTAGAACAGCAAAAGCAATGGCAGCTCAAAAACAATACACACACACACACACACACACACACATACACACACACTCACACACACACACGCACCATAAACAAATAAAATACTTTCTTTACACGGATGCATATTGTACATGTTCCACACGAAATAAATACTCTGTCTCTCTCTCTCTCTCTCTCTCTCTCTCTCTCTCTCTCTCTCTCTCTCACACACACACACACACACACACACACACATACACACATGGACGCACGCAGTGTGCAATGAAACATTCATTATCTCAAACATGCAGTCAGAACTGTGACAAACAGCTCATCAAACTATTCCACACACACCCAGTCAAGTGGAACACCTTTTTACCTTTTTACTAACAAATAAACCCACCCAGACACATCAGTAAATAGTCTGGGTGCAGCAGATTTCCACACCTATGCCCCCTGATGAACCACTTGTGATCGTGGTAGGACACCCCTGCTTCCAGCTAGAATTGCAGTATATACCTCAGTATATAACCTCAATCGAAAGGTCTCCTGATAAGCATTTGTGGTGCAGCGCCAATGCCCTAGAGGAGGCACCTGTTGAAGTCCCTGAACGTGAAAGTCTTTCAGGCTGTGTAAATCACCGTGTTTGTCATGCAGACTTGTGGGATAGTCCAGCTCTACCTCTAGGACATATCCCTCAACAGCATCAGCAGCCACATATTTGATCTCTTTCCTCAGTCTGGTGATTTCCCCTTTGGATATCCATGAGAGCCCTTGAAAAGGTACACTTTGTTGCCTGGTTTGCCTTTAGAGACAGTTTACATCCAGGTACAGGATGAAACTGAAATCGTCAGACAACCTGTACTCCCCCTCGATTATTTGCTAGTTATTTGCCTTGGCATACCTGCGCACACATTGGCAAAGTCACTCGTGGACCGCATGTTCCAGGAAGACATGCATCTCAACTTTGGTCAAGAATTCGCTGCTGGCTTGTGTCTTTCTTAACATGGCATCCCACGAAATCTCAGCCATATGCTACAGAACTTCTCGAAAATGTCGGCGGTCAGATGTACATTGGTGTTCATCATTTTACATGTTCTGATAAATCAGAGATGCCGAAGTCCTGCTGTTCATTGACCAAGTGCCCGTTCTTTTCATTCATTATGGAAATGCCTCTTAGTTTACTAGAGAATCCAGATATTCGTATGGAAAGACCCCTTCTCCGTCACAAGTTGAAACTCTGGAAACTCAACATCATCGAGATAAGTGGCTCCTTTTGCTAAGAATATCTCCAGGACGCGTTGGTTCAGCAAATTTATAAAGAAACGTGAGCATGAAGCGTTGTGAATCCAGGAAGTGGTGTGATCCTCTTTGAAGCGGCATATATTTGTCAACGGTGTCAGCAATGACACTGATCTTATCATCCTACTACCCAGACTCGTCAAAGTGCTGAACTAGAAAGTTGGCATCATGCTCACTTAAATTGTGGAAAAGATGGCTGTGTGCTGTGGCAGTTGGTACTTGAAGTTACATGGGTTGTCAGCTGCACTCTGGGACTTCCCCGTTACATGGCAACACTCTCTACAGGGAGCTTCCTCACCTCTGTCCAGTCACAGTCCCCAGGTATAACGATCAGCTGCCTGCTTGTACAGTGTATCATTCTCCTTCACGTTGGTCATGAGGACGTTTTCACTATAAATGTTATAAACATCCCGTACAAGACTTTCAAGCTCAGTGAGCAGCCATCTCGCACTATTCCCTTCACATAAGATTTTAATTTTAGTGCACAGAACTTGATGGGCATCCACATATCGTATGCATCATTTTGTGACAGTGATATGGGAGGCAGAGGCACCACGTTCACACTGTACCACAGGAGCTAGGAGGCGCTCTAAATCGACGTAAACGACGAAGGGACAGAAGTGTTGGTGAGAGGCATTCTTTAACTTCGAGAACCGTTTATCCTTGATAAGCATTTCCACACCTATTGTTTCCTGGCTCTAGCAGTCAATCAGGTGTCTTTCAAAATACATGCTCTTGGTAAACGACTTGATACATCTACAGCAAAAAATTGTGCACCTTTTTTGTTTTCATTTCAGAAGAACGTAGGTGGGACATGCATTTTATCCCAACGTTGTGTTACTTATCGTCTTCAGAGATTAGCAGCAGGTCTACACTTTTTGGAAGTTTCTCTGCTAATATGGACATGAAGAGGGGACCACCTAATTTACGCTCGACTTCTTTGTCGATGTGCCATACAGCGTGTCAATGTTTGTCTTCTTCTTATGGCTTTCCTACATTCGGCCATAAACGAGAAATTAGAACGTCAGTGGACATCTGGTGTTTGTTGTGTATCTGTATGCCCTGTATTTTTTGGTTAATTTCTATCATTCGTGAGAAGCAACCATGGAAATCAATTTAAATTCCTCTCGTCATGATTCTGGGCATTAGGACATGCTTTTGGTTAGCAGTATATACTTTTGAAGAGAGATGTGACTGGACCCCACAATAAGTTGATCAAAATCTTATGAACATAAATCAAGGTAGAGCATACAGCTGAGTGTCTTACAGGACTCCCTTTCCTGCATCTCAGAAAAGTGACTCAGTATGACCACTCTGGTATCGACTCACCCTATGATGTCACGACAGCTCTCCCCCTAACTTGGACAATGCTCTTCCCCTCAACAACACGTCGAACTCCTAATAACTCTGCACACGAGAAGGAGAAAGGGACGCAGTTGATAAGTATCTAAGGAAGGAGAAATAAAAATCCGTATTCGTATAATAATAATAATAATAAATTCTGAGTACTTACAAGTAAAACTGTTGTTATGATCACTACTGGAATAGACTTCCAGCAACTCATCATCAGTGGGCATGTTTGTCATTAAGGGCATATCCCACATGGGTACTAGAGGAGGTGTATGACGTCGGTAGGTGAATGTGTCTGAAAGAATATGGACAAACCCAAAAGAAAACACATGTGCAAAAGAACTAGTAGCTGGTGGTCGTGTCTAAACACCGATATTCGCATTGAGAACATCTACAAACTAGAGCATCTGAAAAATAACAAACAAAACATTTTATACTGTAGAATAATCGATATCTGCGTCTGAACAATCGAAGTCGTTCCCCAGAGATCATCATCATCGTCATCATCATTATCAGCTGCTGGGTTCAGATCCCACAGCGAGTAACGCCTGCTCACAGCTAGGAAAGAAGAAGTAGAACCCATAAGACTCACTTACACTACTAGCCATTAAAATTGCTACACCAAGAAGAAATGCAGATGATAAACGGGAATTCATTGGACAAATATATTATTCTAGAACTGACAGTGATTATATTTTCATGGAATTTCGGTGCGTAGATCCTGAGAAATCAGTACCCAGAACAACCACCTCTGGCCGTAATAACGGCCTTGATACGTCTGGGCATTGAGTCAAACAGAGCTTTGATGGCGTGTACAGGTACAGCTGCCCATGCAGCCTCAACACGATACCACAGTTCATCAAGAGTAGTGACTGGCGTATTGTGACGAGCCAGTTGCTTGGCCACCATTGAGTAGACGTTTTCAATTGGTGAGAGATCTGGAGAATGTGCTGGCCAGGGCAGCAGTCGAACATTTTCTGTATCCAGAAAGGCCCGTACAGGACCTGCAACATGCGGTCAGTAATTGTCCTGCTGAAATGTAGGATTTCGCAGGGATCGAATGAAGGTAGAGCCACGGGTCGTAAGACATCTACAATGTAACGTCCACTGTTCAAAGTGCCGTCATTGCGAACAAGAGGTGACCGAGACGTGTAATCAATGGCACCCCATACCATCACGCCGGGTGATACGCCAGTATGGCGAAGACGAATACACGCTTCCAATGTGCGTTCACCGTGATGTCGCCAAACACGGATGCGACCATCGCAATGCTGTAAACAGAGCCTGGATTCATCCGAAAAAATGACGTTTTGTCATTCGTGCACCCAGGTTAGTCGTTGAGTACACCATATCAGGCGCTCATGTCTGTGATGCAGCGTCAAGGGTAACCGCAGCCACGGTCTCAGAGCTGATAGTCCATGCTGCTGCAAACGTCATCGAACTGTTCGTGCAGATGATTGTTGTCTTGCAAACGTCCCCATCTGGACATGGCTGCACGATCCATTACAGCCATGCGGATAAGATGCCTGTCATCTCGACTGCTAGTGATACGAGGCCGTTGGGATACAGCACGTCGTTCCGTATTACCTTCCTGAACCCACCGATTCCATATTCTGCTAACAGTCCTTGGATCTCGACCAACGCGAGCAGCAATGTCGCGATACGATAAACCGCAATCGCGATAGGCTACAATCGGACCGTTATCAAAGTCGGAAACGTGATGGTGCGCATTTCTCCTCCTTACACGTGGCATCATAACAACGTTTCACCAGGCAACGCCGGTCAACTGCTGTTTGTGTATGAGAAATCGGTTGGAAACTTTCCTCATGTCAGCACGTTGTATGTGTCGCCACCGGCGCCAACCTTGTGTGAATGGTCTGAAAAGCTAATCATTTGCATATCACAGCATCTTCTTCCTGTCGGTTAAATTTCGCGTCTGTAGCACGTCATCTTCGTGGTGTAGCAATTTTAATGGCCAGTAGTGTATAAACAAAAACACTATAGAAAATATGTATACTTCCTTTCATCCTCAGCCAAGTTGACCATGATGAATGACATCACACCGTCGTCGGTAAACAGTGACAACAGTGCGGCGTCGTCATTGTTATCCAACGTGCGTGGCCATGACTGCAGTCACCATCGTCGTCACGGATACCGCACGAGCGCTTGACTCCGATATCGGGGCTGGCTGGCAGTCGGAGAGAGAGCAAGACTCGGGTCGCCCTCCGCAGGGCTGTTTACAAACCCCTTCAGCCACGCAGCGTGCGCTGATCAGCAATTCAAGTCGCAGTTCATCACGCTTCTTCTCTCCCCTCTGACATTACTTACACATAGCGCATTGCGACAGTGCCCAGCGTGTTGGTACACATTTGAGCATGCCCCTCACAACTTGCTACTACTCTCATTACTTACCAAGCGTGGACGCAAGGCAGCACAAACGGGTTTATTTCTCGTAAGAAGAACTTCCACATATTAAACGAGTGGGATTGTGCTGTGACAGAAATGCGCGAAATGGAATATGCTGGCTGCAAGTAGCTGCTGATCGGTTACGTTTTGAGTGACACATTGTAGAAACTTGGGAAATCATTTCGACAGTTCTCCAAAATGAGTGTAGATGTCATCTGGTAAATAAACATAGCTGACAAAAGAACTGTAAAAAATGAGCTCATTGTGCACTCTACACAGCAAATTTTTATTAAGAAAATAATATTTGCACATATCTACAACACAAGTAAAACCATTTTTCTCTCCAGCACCATACACTTGCTTAAGGTGTCGGACTGACATACAGTTGAATGATTCCAAATTCAGGATGGCAGTGTTCTTGAAAATATCCAAAATTCATACCACCACCTCACGACCTTTGACTGCATGACGCTCTCTCTGTGATCACAGTTTCGGTTGGACCCAGGCAAGCAGGTCTTCAGCTGTATCTACAGGTGTTTTGTACATAACATCAGAGAATGAAGTCGAGGGTTGTAAGATCCAGCGATCGCAATGGCCATCAGAGAGGACCCCCCCCCTTTCCAGTCCTACAATGAGTGTCAGTATCCTTCAGGTGCTTGCAAACATTAACATCAAAGTGGATTGATCTTGGATAATGCCCTAAAATACCTTGACTGAGAATCTTTGCTGTTGGCCGATATGGGTGGCGTGGGTGTTGTCCTCATTCTAGATCTGCCTGTTTGGCTTTTGAAAACAACATCACGGATGAATGAGGCCTCATCCACAAACAATACAAACTGTATGAAGTTAGACACTGCAGCGCTGTGAACGATACAGGATTGACACAAGCAGACATAGGACTCAAAATCCGTTCGTCGCAGTGCTTGCACATTTCATCTTTGATTACTCATTGTGCACTGTACACAGCAACACACCTCACCATGAACACGACACAAGCTATCTGATGCAATGGACAGCTGACAGCAGAGTCAGTGGTGTGCTTGCGGCACAGGTTAATGCGCCACTGCGGTGCTTGAGTGCCACGAGCCTAGTTGTGCGCAGTAGGTCCGTTTGGTGGTCAGGTGTGTACACTGTTTATCAGCTGTTACTGTCCGAGTGCACAACGGACACCCGAGATCTTTGCAAGGGTGTGAAGAACTGCAGCCATCATTGCAGTACATGCATTCATTCAGACTGACAGTCGTTACTTTGAAGAATTGCTATGAGCTACATTGTTGTTAGGTGGTGTATGCTGTGTATGTCCTTAACACAATAAATATGCACTTTCGAGTATTGGTTCCCTATCTCAATATAATCTATTGTGGAACCACTGTCACCTGTTTCAGTGTGACCCAAAAGGATTGGAGACTCCACCTACAGAGAACAAGAGCAGTTCTGTCCCACTTCCCTCAGACTCTCCCGACGGCACCCATGTCTGTGGTGAGCACTCACCTTCCAGAACAACATACTGGGTGATGCTAGGGTACATAGAAGAAAGGAAAACAGAATGGGCAAGTCCGAGAGGGACTCACGCACTAAGGGTTCTGTGCAGACTCCCCATCCCGGGAATCGAGATTCCCAATGATTTTTGCCTGTTATCGAGACTCTGTAACTTTACTGGCAAGATACTGGTCCCAGGAATACCAAGATCGGTTCAGAAATTCTACGTTATTTCCTCAGCCCAGCCCAAAAAAACAAGAACAAGCAAGCAGAGGACTTTAGTTTACGTATGTAGGGAGCGAAGATTTAATAACACATTTTTGTTTACGTACTAAATCATGAATACAACATACATTTTATGTTTGGATGCAGTAATGTTCGTATGTTATACCTTCAACAGGTGATGAATACAATGTATGTCCAAATCGAAAACGACATTTTTATGTGATATAATTAAAAGTTAACAAGTTTCAGATTTTTTGCATTACTTGTACCGGAAAACTTAGTTGTTGCCAAATCTCATGATTCCAAGTCAATGGAGAGCATCCTATAGGTTTCGATGAGTGAGTTTTCGATTATCAAAACACGAGACATAAACGGCCGTATCTATTGACTGGAGTGAGTTATAAGTTTACAGCTTTTACGCCGCCAAGGGTCGATATACCTTTGTATGTGACATAATTTGAACGTGATACCCAGAACGTATCCAGAGAAAAAGATTCCTAACAGATGGACAGACAAATAGACAGACTGATAAAAAATAATACGAAAAGTATTTTCTAGAGTTATATAGTTACCAATTATGGATTTTAAGATTTTTTCCTTTATTTGCACTGTGAAATCTGGCTTCTTCCTAAATGTCATGATTCTAAATCAACAGGGAGCACCTTGTAGATTTTTGTGAGTGATTTTTCAAGTATGAAAATATGTAATTTAAATGGCCATATCTTTATTGCAGTGACTTAGAAGCCTACAATTTGTACAACGTCAAAGGAGCATAGACCTTAATACGTGACAGAAATGTGAACTTCGTACCCGAAAATGGTCCAGAAAAAATGATCTTAACACTCGGACAGTCAATACATTCCTTCAAATCTGCAATATTCGAGGCGTTTTCAGATACAGACGACATCGTGTTAGATGACGAGCTACAAACGCAAATTTTCGGCAAAAGCGATCAGCCAGGCAACAGACAAACACTACAACATTTTGAGTCAAACTGACATTTCGTGTGTGCACAATTAACTCAGATAATGTTTCAGATATGGAGCGGCAGCTGTCTATCATTGCGTTTGTAGAAGGTCATAACATGTGTTCAGGTTTCTCACAGCGTAGGGTTTTGACAGATTTGTCAACAGTCCGGCCATTCTATTTTCGAAAACCGTTCAAAAGTTTGAATAGAATCTCCTCAGAGTTCCAGCCACGCCATGTGGCTTTACACGTAGGAACTCGACGTTGCTGGCAGCTCCAGAACGTTTCAGTTGGGTACATCGTCACGGGAGTATACATTCATATATTCAGACGTCTGTAATGTCAACTACCAAGAAATATCTGCACCTCTCTTATCTGATGTCACAGTTTGAGAAATGTATTTATTTAATAAAACCCCACTAGGCATCTGCTGTGAATTAATGTTTTTATGCCTGTACAAAACTGAATGTACTACACTCATGCGCTGGCAGTAATTTCAGTGTCATGTAATAGTGCTACTGTAAGTAGGCTGTTTATGTTTTCTCTATGTAAGTAGGCTGTTTATGTTTTCTCTATGTAAGTAGGCTGTTTAGGTTTTTTTATTGGTAACGCCACCTCTGTATGAAAATCACTGGCTGTGATGTGTGCAGTCTGTGGCTGCTTTGCATTGTTGTAATACTCGCCATTGTAGTGTTAGGCAGCTGGATGTGAACAGCGCGTAGCGTTGCGCAGTTGGAGGTGAGCCGCCAGCAGTGGTGGATGAGGGGAGAGAGATGGCGGAGGTTTGTAATTTGTCATGAACTGCTATATTTATATATGATGATATCAAGGTAAATACATTGTTCGTTCTCTATTAATATCTTTCATTTGCTAACTATCCCTATCAGTAGTTAGTGCCTTCCATAGTTTGAATCTTTTATTTAGCTGGCAGTAGTGGCGCTCGCTGTATTGCAGTAGCTTGAGCAGCGAAGATTTTTGTGAGGTAAGTGATTTGTGAAAGGTATAGTTTAATGTTAGTCAGGGCCATTCTTTTGTAGGGAATTTTGAAAGTCAGATTGCGTTGCGCTAACAAAATATTGTGTGTCAGTTTAAGCACAGTCATGTATAATTGTTGAAAGGGGACGTTTCACTACATGTAACTGTATACTAAGACAGGCTGCTGCCTGTGGATGTTACGAAAGTAATTTGAACTATTTTCTGTGTGTCTCAGGGTAACCACGCAAGTGATCAGCAACTCCACGGTTGGATTAAGGACATGAAACGTGTGAAAGACATGCTGCGCACGAAATTAACCGGATGGGTACAGGACATGCAATTTGCCAACAAACAGGTGGAGCACTACGAGGTGGAAGAAGACAAGGACGGGCCATGGGACTCGATACTCAGGTATAAACCAGTGTACACTGAAATGTCTGTCGTACTCACTATGGTTTATTGGAGTTTATCTCACTTTTATCCATGGAAGTATTCATTAAAGTTATAGAAAACACAGGGATCATTTAATTCAAAATGGAGTAAAGAACTAGCACTAATAGACAGTAGTGAAGGACATGGTTACAGAAACTCGTGATTTACAAAGGTTTTTGACTCCGTTTAGCCTTCGATTTTTTGATTCGTATTGTGTCTTAAAATGTGCCACGTATTACGTAACAGACCAGCGGAGAAAACTGACACAATAAACGATGTTACTGCATTTACTAGAGAAAGTATTGATGGTTACAGACACTTCTAAAGTTTTCATAATTTGTGGAAACAATGATGTGGAACCTGACACGATAAGTGAGCGTGTCCTCGTGTTATTCGGGGGAAAAAACCACTTCGGGAGTAATTACGGTAATACCGTGTAGTTGCGACTCTAGTCCAGATACTGGCATCCAGTCGGTGAGGAAAAGAGGCCACAAGTCATGTTCATCTCAATAGATGGAGGAAAAATCTAAGCAGCGATGAGGGCAGGAAGCGGATAGCCATCGTTCTTATATTTTGTCCTGTGGTTTGTGTGTTTAAATCAGTCCGTAGCATAGAGCGTAAATACTGGAGGTTGTGAGCGGGAGGAAAGCGGAATAGTCTCTCGAGTGGTTGACATATGGGGCCGTGGAATGGAGTATTGTAGGAGATATGTTGGCACTATGGAGGGTGACCAGGTGGCTTCCTGTGTGGGAATGGGCAAGCTCCCAGCAGACACCCCAGGTTTTGTGGCGGTGTTGTTGGATTCTTTTATGTGGCTTATTGTGGGGTAGATATGGAGGTGGAAGACGTGGATTAGGATGGACAATTAGACTCAATCGTGATTACTATCAATAGGATGAAAGACTTCTGCAGTTATATCTGAAGAGGTCGCTAGGGGAGTCACTTTGGGATGAGTGTGTCTGGGAAATGGACTAGGTCTTCTGAAACGAAAGTGATCAACCGACATCCACAAATAAGTTCATCATGGGAATTGATGTGGGTAAACAGCTGTGGAGAGGCAGTGGTCAGTGTGAGGAACGAAATTACGTGCTATAGGATGGCTCGGACAGAGACAGGCAGTAGCACAGACCACGGTCAGGGTGGTAAAATACACACTCAGGATAAAGTATTATGCAGGATGATTGAACATGATTTGTAGGCAACTGGAGCTGTTTTTGAGGAACGGTATTGTTACTCCACAATGTTTATTGTGTGGGGATTTTTGGTTTGCTACTCCACATCTGTCATCAGAACTGTGAGATTGTTACTGGTTCACTGTGTACGGACACATGCAGATAGTGTGACGGGATAAAACCATCGATATTGTGTCAGGCAGTGGGAATGAAGGTAACAGTCATTGGGAAGGTGAACTGAAAATCGGAGATGGGTAGATTTCAAGACAGGGGTGCACTACACAAAGGAAGCAGCTAATCGGATAGCAGAGTACTTGTGGAGTGCGCATGGGGGGTTTCAGACTAGCCAGTAGTTTGAAGTACTCTCATGAACACTCGCCAGTTGGTACACATTTAGGGAAATCAGATAGCTTTCAGAGTAAAGTCAGTTCGACTCTGAAACTTTTATCAGTCAGCTGTCGAAGTATTTGTGACATAGTTCCCAAATTTACTCTCCTCCATGAACGTTCTCAGCCTCAAACTATTCTTGAATTGAGAGCTGGCTAAGACCCAAAGTAAAAAAACTCTGAGATATTTAGCGAGTCTTGGAATGTTTCTCGGAAAGACATATTCGACGCCGTAGGAGGGGAAGCGTTCATTGCAGTTGACAAAAAATAATCTCTTTACTAAGGTTGAATTTGAGTGCAATAGTGAAGTTACGTGGTGGCACATAACAGGACTAGGTGAAACCTTATCAGTTGTTGGATGTTTTTACCACGCACCCGACTCCGCTGGGACAGATGTGGAGCCATTCAAAGAATCAGCATTGCATAAATATCCCGATCACGCGACACTAGCTGGCGGTGACCTTAACCTACCGAGTATAGACTGGGACGTCTATATATTCAATGCAGGTCGTGCAGACAGACAGTCTTGTGAAGGACTTTTGAACACGTTTTCCGAAAACTTTGTTGAGCAGCTAGTTCGTCAGCCAGCACAAACAGGCAGGACCTCATCGATGGCGTCAGCATAGAGATGAGGATTAGTGATCATGATGTCATCATAGCGACTATGGTTACGAAAGTCAGTAAATAAGTCGAGAACGCTAGGAGAGTTGATATGCAGTTGTCAGCGTCTCACTTAGACAATAAAATACAATCACTTAATTACAGAATTATGGCCATAGAGGAATTAT
Organism: Schistocerca americana; assembly: GCF_021461395.2. Lineage (NCBI taxonomy): Eukaryota > Metazoa > Arthropoda > Insecta > Orthoptera > Acrididae > Schistocerca > Schistocerca americana. Next base: position 82,876,132 of record NC_060129.1, read on the forward strand.
GGCTAAAGTTTAAAGAGACTGTAAATCGTGATCCGGAAAAGTATGCGCCTACTAAGTGGATCAAAGGCGGAAAAGACTCATCGTGCTTTAATAACAAATTTCGGAAAATGCTGAGGAACGAAATGCTGTTACATTCTGGGTTCAAAAGAGAACGCGCAAATGAGGACAGCAAGATTTGTAGAGATTCGTGCGTCTGTGAAAAGATCTGTGCGCGAAGCATACAACAGCTACCACCGGAGAACCGGAAAAAGTTTTGGTCCTCTGCAAAATCGTTAAGCGGATCTAACGCTTCCATTACAGTCATACGTTGACCAGTCTGCTTTGGCGCTAGAAGTGTGGTTCGTGTGTGAGGGAGACCCCGTTTAGGACGCCAGAGCGACTTCTTGTTCAGCATTGCTCGAGTGTTTGGGATCTGCACCAGGTCGGATTGAAAGAAGGCATCGAAACAATTCAGGGGGAGGAGGTAGATTTCTTACCGGAGTTTCGATCAGCATGCAAGTGTTACGTATATGCTTCGGGAGCTCAGGAGGGAATTGCTGCAGTGAAGAAGACACTGAAAAAAAAAATGGCTCTGAGCACTATGGGACTTAACATCTTAGGTCATCAGTCCCCTAGAACTTAGAACTACTTAAACCTAACTAACCTAAGGACATCACACACATTCATGCCCGAGGCAGGATTCGAACCTGCGACCGTAGCAGTCCCACGGTTCCGGACTGCAGCGCCTAGAACCGGACGGCCACCGCGGCCAGCGAAGACACTCATTTCGAAGAAAACAACTGAGGAAGCGCAGAGAACCGGCACTTGAACCTGGCTGCAGAACGATCCTAATGACGCCAGCATACATTTCTGGTAGGGACCACGGAAGACAAGATACGAGGAATTACGGCTCCTAAGGAGGCATATAGACAGGCGTCTGTCCCTCGCTCTGTCAGCGAGCGGAACAGGAAAGGAAACGACTAGTTGTGGAACAGGGTACCCTCCGCCACGCACCGGGCGGTAGCTTGCGGATTATGCATGTAGATGTAGATACGAAGGACGATAGTTGAGAGGAATTATTGGTTTCATGTTCGTAAATTTAGTGAAAATACTTTTGGCTTGGTTTCATTTGGAATCGTGATGTTTTATCTATTCTATTTCATTTGTTTGGTCTTATGACTGCATGCATGATGGTTGTGGTGTAATAGGTGGTCCCAGTTGTGTGTAGATAAGGACATTGACAGGAGTTTATGACGGCGGTGACGAAGCTACAGTGGTGGTGGATGTGGTTGGAACTTCTGGCTCCGGCAGTGGTGGGGGCGATGGGGCGGGCCGCGGTTTGGGGCTGGCGACGGTGTTGGCGACAGGGGCAGCGACGCTGCTGGAGAGGGAGTCGACGGTGGCGCAGGTGGCGGCGACGGTGGTGGAGCATTTGACGGAGGCAGTGGCGGAGGAGCTGCCAGACTACGGCTCTCTGTGAGTGGTGAAGCAATGAGGACGACGACGAAGGGTGGGAGATGATCGGCGAAGAACCACTGGGAGAGTCCAGGTGAGAGCTGAGGTGCTGGCGAAGTATAGTGGGACGTGTCAGTAAAACGGAGGATATACTTCGTACTGGAAATACTGAGAGGACATTTTGGGGCTAACATGAGTAAAGCGAGTCAGAGAATATACTCCAGCCGAGAATGTGCTCATCGCGAGTAAAAGGGTGAGGGACGTTGCTCAAAACAATGAACGTTCTCCGATTTCGTGTGAACAAAACTAGAGGTGCTTCTCACAACCGGAAAATATTGAAGCGAGATCTGTAGCATTCTTCGGGCTGAGTAAGTTAAGTTTTACCTACTTTTTGGCAATGATGGCAGAATTCATATTGCTTGGGAGGCAGAAAAAGAAATATATAGCCGAACGAAGTGCTGAATTGAGGAGCTGTAGAAGTTTATATCGCTTTGACAATAAGAACATTATCTGCGGACTACCTCTCAAAAGAAGTGAAAATTGAAACATTTTTATTGCTATTTAGTAGACCCAAGTTTTCAGACTGACGTACGACAACATTTAGCTGTAGGCCTACACCAAACAACCGTGTCGCTGACGTTTCGAGACGTTCACCTTCATGTCATCTCACAGCATAAGTCTTATATAGTGTGATGTTAGAAATATGTAGGGTTACCAGAAAAATTAATAACTGGTTTATTGCACACCTAGCGACTTGTTACTCGTAAGCAACGCATGGTGGGGCGCTTAGTGCTTGCCACGCAAGCGGACAGTTGTGCGCCGTATTTAACCAAAATTATCTCGTGTTGGAGAACTGTGACAGAGTTCCGATTTGGTGTCATTTAATTTTAAGATTTCGTTCGCATAATGTGTTCACCTAACATCTATAACTGAAAAGTTTTCCACATGTTGTAAATTCGGTAACATCGCAAGTAAATACATTTTCGTAAACTGTACGTATTTGTCTCAATAATTTGTTGGCTAATGGCTCTGAGCACTATGTGACTTAACATCTATGATCATCAGTCCCCTAGAACTTAAACTACTTAAACCTAACTAACCTAAGGACATCACACACATCCATGCCCGAGGCAGGATTCGAACCTGCAACCGTAGTGGTCGCTCGGTTCCAGACTGAGCGCCTAGAACCGCTAGACCACCGCGGCCGGCAATAATTTGTTGCTACACATAAAATAAACAAAATGAAACGTAGTGCAACTCTGCCTGAACACACTGATGCCGGTTCCAGACATGTCGCCCGTTTGAGCGAGCTGAATGACACGTGACACTGCGCGTGCTTTCTGTGCCGGACACGGCAGACCACACACACCGAGAACTCCGCAGGGAGCAGAGGTAGTGAGAAAAAGGAACACTCTCGTCAGAGATTATGGCTTCGAATGTTTTGCTCGTAAGAGCTTTCTCAGAGGATGTCCTTTTGCTCCGAGAATCTTCTCCAGAGAACGTCGTCATGTTTATTCATACGACCCAGCGTGTTTACCTTCTGTTGGATGTCAGTACAAAGGCGAAAACCAGATATGCAAGAGGGGAGGGGTTCACAGAGCTCCAGCGGCAGTGGTGCAGCTTAGGTACCGCCCTCCTAGTTCAGGCAGCTCACCATTTCGTGTCTCTTCTGTAGTTCACGTATCGCCATTTACAGTCGGTCATTTCTAAATTCCGCCAATCCACTTCATTACTGGACTCGCATGGTACCTTCAGTAATGGCTCCAGCACTACAGGCCAAAGCCGCCTATAGCACACTGACCCTGCCTCTGCACGCAAATTGTCGACGATTGCCTTCCGTGGCAGCGGTCTGCCCCGCTTGTCGACACTCCATCTCCATGTGGCGAGTATTTATTGCGTCCTCTGTTGATTTGCCACTTTGTGTTGCAACTGAATATGGCAGTCAGTGTTGTATCATTATAGCAGTGTAGTACATTCGCAACTGTCCAGAAGTTTCGAGATTTTCTTTAGAGCTTGTTTCAGTGGATATTGTTTGTTCACTTCCTTGCTGCATTTAAATCCGTTCTTTCGCTGCCTTATGGAATGAAGGCTCCATTACGTTAAAAACAGCCCTTTCCCGAAATTCTTCCCCAACCAAATCTCCGTATAATGTTTATTCAGATCATTGTCAGTATGCACGTACATCCTCCATCTGTGGCGTAGAAATGATGATTTTCATCGCGGCACGGATTCTGAGTCCCAGCTTGTCAGTGGAGTAGGTGTGGTACTGTAGCTCCAAGCAGAACAGCGTGCTGGTGTACGTCACGTGGAAATGATTTGCGAGCCTTAGCACCATGGCACCACTTGTCTTATGGGAGGGACAGCTTTCCGGTCAAACTGGGGACCCAGACATAACACGGAACTCATTATGATCCAGCTTCATGCTTTAATTGACAACGTCGTCGTCAAGTAACAGTGATAACCAAAGACCATACTACAAGGAGTACAGGGAGTACCGATTGTCCTGCGTTATATCTGGCAGTATGGAAACTTTCCATCGTTGATGGGCTATAGGGAATGCAGTTGTAGATTAATCAGGAAAAAAATTGTCTCATACCCGATTCTGAGGGCTCCATTCTCATCACAACATGTACCTGACACATATGCATCGAATCGATGTACGGAACGCTGACCTTAGGACAAAGTTTTACGGCCAACAATTTCTGTATGATAATTTTCACTGCCAAACTAGAGACCCGCGCCAACCAATCACGAAGCGAGACGGAGTGAATGCTTCCGAGCCAAGTAAGCAAACATTTTTATGCAATATTACGTCAGCAAACATGTACTTCCGCACGTCAAGCATAGCAGTGTGAGATGGTGGGATGCACACTGCCGGATGTAAGCTGAAACATTATAAAAATGCCACAACTGATAATGAGTAAAACAAAACACGTATTGTGAAATAAAAACACATGTTTGGTATTTGCAAAGACGGATTTGAAATAGTTTAAGTCATCGTATCGCGCTGTCCTTAGCCGTTGGATCAGCTGAAAGGGACTGAATAAGTGGACCTGCTTGACGGTACATTCACGTTTGTCCACTGAACTCATCTTCCTGTGTCATACAGTCTTTACGGAAAATTATCGCAGATGTCACATCACCTAAAGCGTAAAGGAAACTCCCTGGCAGGTCAGAGCCGTGTGTCGGATCCGCTACGTGCACTCTCCACTGCAGAGTGAGGATTCGTCCAGGAAGCAACTCCCGAGGCCTCTGGTCACTGCAGTGCCCATCCTTCCGGGAGCGCTGGTCCCGCCAGCCGTGGAGGGGAGCTTCTGTGACGGCTGGAAGGCGGCGGCTGAGGTACTGGCGGAAGTAAGGCTGCCACGGCGGCTCTCGGTTCCTGCCTGTCCAGCTCGATGTCTATTTTTTTAAGGACGTCATATTTGACTTTAGAAATTGTTTTACAATTGCAGTTTCGGCCTTTTGAGCCATTTTCAAGCGGTAATGAGGACGATTTTGCTTCAGCTCATGACAGACATGTCCACATGTCATCGTGTAAAATCATCTATAACAAATTTGAACAAGTCATTCATATCCTTAACATAAATATCACATGTTCACTCTCTTGCAATGTATACGAAATTCTTCTTTAAAGAAAAGAGGTATTCTGCGGCAAGCGCTGCAGCTCTGCTGTTTGATGTGTCTGAAACCAGTTAAAACGATATAGCAGCACAGAACGGAGTGGATGATCTGCAAGAAATAGTTACAATCGGTATCTCACTCAAGTGATCTGAAATCTAAAGATGAAATCTCCATGCGCTAAAATGCTAAAAAGACCAATGGATTTGCGATTGTTTGCTGTGTTACTATACATCCTTTAAAGAATGAAAAAGTTCCAGGTTTGTGTCCCAGTCTGGTACATAGTACTCACCTATCAGGAAGTTTCTAATCCACTGCTGAGTGGAAATCCGCTCGGGATACTTTTAGCCGCGCGGGATTAGCCGAGCGGTCAAGGGGGCGCTGCAGTCGGGCTGTGCGGCTGGTCCCGGCGGAGGTTCGAGCCCTCCCTCGGGCATGGGTGTGTGCGTGTGTGTGTCCTTAGGATAATGTAGGTTAAGTAGTGTGTAAGCTTAGGGACTGATGGCCTTAGCAGTTAAGTCCCATAAAATTTCACACACATTTTTGGATACTTGTACGTCCTTGCTAGACTATACATGCTAGGTTTTTAAATTTTAACCTGGCACTTTCTGTGCTACAGGCGGCCGCTGTTGAGTGAACGCCTGCTGCGCTATCAGCCGTGGAGCCTCTCCTTTGACGACGACTTCAGTGCGCTGTGCAAGGAGCGGCAGCCAGAGGCGTCGCAAATGTTCAGCCTCGCTGACCAACTGTACGCCCTTTATCGTGTCTCCTGGTACACTACAGCTGAGTACATCGATTCAGTCTACGAAGATGATTTCAAGATTGTAGGTAAGTTTAATACTGGGACCCGGCCACTTCACGGTTATGCGCTGACAACTGTTCAGTTGTTCGAGGAATGAGATTCTAATACCCTTCTGAATTTGTAGTTTTAGCTCTTGCGTGATTTTGCATGCCACGCAAGATAATCTCTGGTGCTCTTTCCAAAGTCAGTGTTTAGATTCCTGGGCCACTCTCCGTCTGGATCTATGACAAGCTAACTACTTCATTTCGATGTATTATTGACTTCTTCATTATGCAGGGACTAAAAAAGACTACGTAGACAAAATTTTGGAGTGTTTAGAGAAGATTAGAAAGAACAAATTTTATGTGACACAAATGTCACAGGTGTCATGTTTTGGAGACGTTACTCAAGTGCCAGCTGGGTGCTAACGATTGCGCAACACACTCGAAACAAGTGGGTGTCTCACAAATAATGTTTGCAGCCTCAGCCTAACAGGCGACCACCTCACCTGGGGTGTCTGCCAGTGTCTGGTACACTCAACAACTCGTCTCCCTCCCGTAGGAGGCACGCAACACCTCTAAAACAGTGCCCATCCCACAGCACTTTGAACACCGTCTCTGAACGCCAGTGCAGATAAGACCCCCATACGTGTGCGACACGTGCCTCATATAAAAAAGTGTTCCTTCTTATCTTCTATAAACGCTCTAAAATTGTGTATACGTAGTTTTTTTTGAGACCCAGTCTAAGACTTGTTTTAAAAATGGCGAATGGTTTCTGCAACTTAACGGCTACAGACAAGCTAATGTTTTGTCAATACTGTAACTTGTGTAGAGTCCTACATTTCTCATCTATGATCCTGGCATGATACTGTTCGTATTTACTAATTTTCTTTGACGAATAATATTTCGATTTGTAACTGAACAGTTAATTTTATCAGATACACTGTTAATATTATCCTTAGAAATGTTAATACTATGAACTGTAGTAGGACTGAGGAAACACAGCTATCGCATCTGTCTGCTAAACAACTCTATTTGTCCGAATCACTATATTTTTTAAATTTATTATTTTACTCTCGTTACTGGGCTTTATCTCTTACTCGATCATCTATCTATCGTGCACCAGACATGAAACGAGTTGCAGGGTTTTCATTGGTAGTAAGCTGACTAATTAAGAAACTAAGGTGGTCGAAAAGGGTTACAACAGATAAGGAAGTAAGTTATCACAAAAATATCCGTATAGTAGAACCAGGAACTGTAATACTGAGAAGAAAGGCCTTTCCAAAATTTCGGCTGTCGCCGATAATTTACTGCAGACACTCACAAGAATAATACTGGCACATAAAAGGAAATACGCATTGTTAGCAAGTTACTAAACAAGCAGACTCTTACCCCATCTGTTGCTAGACTGAGCTGCACTCTGCAGCATGTCTATAATGATGACTGAAACTGTTATGGACACCGAGAACAAACGTGTGAGCTGTAGTTGATGTTTCAGTTCATCACGAGCCGCTACAAGATATTAATGAATGAGCTGCGACAAGACCTTACAGAGTTGTGGACCACTAGCCGTTTGTCTGGAAGCTAACTTTAAGCCCGACATTGAAGATATCTTCAGGGGCCGACCGGTGTGGCCGTACGGTTCTAGGCGCTTCAGTCTGCAACCGTGTGACCGCTATGGTCGTAGGTACGAATCCTGCCTGGGGCATGGATGTGTGTGATGTCCTTAGGTTAGTTAGGTTTAAGTAGTTCTAACTTCTAGGGGACTGATGACCTCAGATGTTAAGCCCCATCATGCTCAGAGCCATTTTATCTTCAGGGGAAAGTGGTCGTGATAATCCAGAGAGATCGGAGAGGTCGTGGCAGTTCGGTCGAGATGAGGGGGGGGGGGGGGGAGGGGGAGGGAAAGAATAAAGTCGTGCGAATCTCTTCTGAGCACGTGGCGATGTTCGAAATGGTTTGCACCATCCAGCAGGCTGCTACAACGGCCCTGTCTGAAAGAGTTGCCCTCGCCACTATTAAAACCGTGGCGCTTCTCTGCCGGCTTCTTTACGCATCACTGCCCAGCAAAACTAGATGCTTGCCCACAACAGACCAACGTGTCGAGAACTGAGCCCTGATCTGTTGTCGCTGCCATTGTGTAAAATCAACTAAATCGCAAATCCAAGCCTACAGATCTCACAAATACTTCCTATGTGACGACTATCTGACCCAGTATTGCAGAACCACCTGGCCTATCCCAGTTACAAACAAGACCAGTCCAAGTCGCAAATTTTTATTTTTTATTCATTCGATGATTTGTTTCGGACCGAGACCAATTTTCAAATCACCATAACATAGTCGAAAATGCATTTCTGAAGATGTCAAAAACGTGCAATGGACATTTACAGTGCATAGAGATAACTCACCGAACGAACAAAAACTTGGAACGGTTTTTCGTTCACTGATTACCAGAAGTTGCTGACCCAAACTACTGCAACATACTGGAAGTTCGTTAAACCTCCCATATTAACTGTGCCCAAATGTACAATCCTTGCACAACTGCATCATCTACACAGCCTCAACTCGAATGATCTAATAAATATAAAGTAAACGCATTATTCACGACACTAAACTTACATTCCGCATCCCAACAACTACATGCATTGCATCCTCACCATCAAAGATATTGAGTTCAGATCCACAGTTTTCCACACCATCAGTCGAGCTCACCGTCATCATCCCAACAGTTTCTTGTGTCGCATCCCTAACATGAAAGACATCCAGTTTAGAACCACTGTTTTCCACAACATTCTTTCAGCGTCCCCATATCGTCCAACAGATGACGATAACAGCCACAGTCACCTTCCATTTTAACATCCAAGTCACCTATTCCAAAAAGAAATCCAACTTTAACTTCAGCCACACCAAAACATCAGCTTAAAACCTATACCTAACCTTGTTTCGCCACATAAAACATCAAGACAAAGCAGCAGCATAGCATTCCATCCATGTGTCTGTTCCCTCAGCTCCAAAGAGATCTTCATCACTCACATGTTATCTCAATGCTACAACTATACTTTAATGAAAATTGTTACAGTCTCGTAACACAGTCCCAGTCATTCTACACTCTACAAAGCACAGATAATTGCTACAACATAGATGGTAGTGCCAATGGGTGCTTGTGAGATATCCTGATACCAGCACCTCATTCTGCAGATCAGAAACCCTGGGATTGGTGATACACATGAACAAAAACACTGCCACATTTTCCATAAACTGAACAATCTATTGAAAAAGGATTCATTCTCCTCTCATCCATAACAACCACACGTTACCAAACAACCTCAACAAGGCAGACTCAGTGCTTCATATCTTAAAGATATACTCATTGTATCTAATGACTGTTCGACAATTCGGTACATACAGTGTCACACAATTACGACCACCATATCTCTTGGTCCCAGTTTAAAATACCTGTCTATAACGCCACAAAACGAATTAAATATAGCATTTACAACACAAGACTATAAAGCCACACATTTTGTGAGCGTGTGGGTTGGTGCTATTCTGTCATTCTGCGCAACAGATTAATCTGAGATGTTTCCTTCACCCTTTGGCCCCTGCAAGATGCAATTTCCACCCCCACACTACTATAGAAGTCAGACGGACAGTCTTGACGTTCCAAAAGAGAAATGCCTAAAAACTTTCAGCAATAAATAACTTCTGGAGTCGTCCACTGTAAGGAAATGACACAAAAATTCACAAAATGTCTTACGTAACTAGTGGGATACTTGGGTACTGGAGTAGTGCTAGTTAGTGTAAGAAAAACATGAAAGTAACGAAAATTATTATTTATTTTGCAAAAATTCTGAGAAATCACCATAGCACTTTTAGTTATGAATTGAACACGTTATTTGCAGGTTCTTTTCAGAATGTGAAGTTACCTCTTAAGGATAGGATTCGGTAATTAAATTTCTATACAAAGTTTAAGATTGTTATTGACTTGGCAGAATGGCTGAGAGCAGCACCTACCCAACTAGAATATTTATCAGTTAGAATGTTGCTAGGTACAGTCGAGGCTGTCACGTGTGATATGCAGTGAAGGGTACTGTTGTGGAGGAAATGTGGGGGTCGCAAGAGCTGTAGCTGTGATGACTGCTGTCTGCGCTGCTCGCTGCCGACAAATAAGATAACTCTCATTCTATCTGGATTGACCTTCGCCAATCAAACTCTCCCTACGCCTTGATGAAGTCAGGGACTCCTATTCGCCCCTAGTCTATTGGCGTGGTACACCGGTCAGATATCCAGTCCACCGCGATGCCACTCAAAAATTCGCTCGCAGGCGTTTAACTATTACTCAGTCCGTTCACACCGCAGAATAAGTGTGGCGGCCAACACAGTAAACAATGCTTAATCGCAAGGACTCAATATACAGTTGCACTTCGATTCGCTCTCGACAGAGGTGCTCTCCCAGTTAAGTACTGAGGAGACACTTGTTCCTTGCTCTCTCGAGTACATGTACGAGCGCGCACGCTCTCGTTACATGTTCTCGCTCCAAGAGCGACAACGGAACGGCCCCTCTGCACGCCAGACGAGAAGCGGTATACCTTTCGATCTCTCCCATTACTCCTTCAGCTCAAGACGTCAGAAATATCGTCTGCCAATCAGAATTGCTCTTCTAAAACGCGAGAATGACGTTTTGTTTAAGGCGACCAATCCGGAAATCTGTAGTATCGGTGTTTGGCGTTTGCTGTCTCCCTGTGAAAATCTCTGAAACTGCGTGCTATGTGTAAAGAATGCGTAGGCTAACCGCTCCCACACAATGTAGCGGAATTTGCTTTTAAGCCGAACACGAGATCGTCCTTTCACTCGGGCTAACGCTCTCTGCTCTACAGGCGGTCACTGGCCGACGTAGATAGCTTGGGACCGGCCTCCTGGGGGGCAGTTGCCTCTCTCGAGCTAAAAGCTCCTGTGACCGGCGTGTCTGGAATGTATGTGTGTACGCCAGCCTCGAGTATTTCGACCACGGTGCGCACTTGCGATTTATTAGTTATTTGCATATCGTTTACATGAATTCATACAATACTGACTTTATCTTATCGAGTTTGGGCTCGAATGAAGCGTCTTGATGTGCAGAATATGATTGTGAGGGCGGAATATGTAAGCAATGAAGGAGACCACGACGTCTTACAATTTCAGGAAATTCTTATGAGAGGCTGCTCATGACTCCATTACTTTAGACCTTCTTAAAAAAAAAAAAAGAAAGAAAGAAAGCTCTTATTTCCTACTACCTATAGTCAGTTTGTGTGATATCATACTGTATGCAAGTTTATATCCCACAGCTCACCTATACTAATCAAAACGTCATGGAACCCAGGTTTGAACCTCGTTGCTGCTTAAATTTAGAATAAAAATCATCAGTAATGATGGACGGGCGGATAGAGCTTCAAGGCACTTTCTTCCCCTGCTCCTAAAACCCTGAAGAGTCAGCAGTGCTCAAAGGCATGAGAATGCAGAAGGTAATCGGAACCACTGGTGTCTGTCCACAGGACATGTGGCCTATAATTGAAAAGTGGTATGATGACTGCTTCATTGACGAAATATTCCGCACTAGTCGCACATTCGGATCTCTGGGAGGAAGCTGGCAAGTGCCAGGTGTCCCAATAAATTATGTTTCCTGTATAGCTCCTTGTCTGGCACACCATGCTTCTTTTGTTACTGTAAATCTTACTCAACAGCATATCTCCATCTGCCTCGATAACTTCACCTCTTGGTGTAGCCTCTGCTACATCAAAAACACTTTTGTTAAAAACCCAAGGAATTATTACAATAAATACCACCAATCATTTCTCTCTCCCTAACTTCCACCATGGCACACATAAACAGGACTGTGTGGTGGTACTCTGTTCAAAGGTAAGCTGGTTCGAATCCAGGTGATGGAAGAAATTTGCATTGCTGGTATATCCCCAGTAATGGGAGGGGAAATTGAAGCATAAAGTTTCTCATCACCAGACCTCGTGTCAGTGTTCTACAGTACATTACCTCTCCTCAGTGTATCACGATACACTGATGACGCCTGTGACACTGTTGAAGGTGACACATGTGGTGTCGACGATAATCGCCTGCAGCAAATCGTCAATCGACCACCGCAGAGATGCTGTACACCTAAGCAGCATCGCCACCGCCTATGAGAAAGAAGCAGTAAGCCACTCCTCCTGTAGCTTCGAGGCGCCACACACGACAAGTATTTCCAGTTCTGCCAGTGCCTGGTACGAGTTCTGCCAGAGTCCAACCTGAGTTCTGTTCTGTCTACGAGGATATCAAAGTTCCATGACGACTGCAGAGAAGCGACGAATTTCTGCCTTCAGAGTGCAGTGTCGGCGTAACGTCACTCAGTCAAGCCTAAGCCAAGCATGCACGTACAGAGAATCGAGGGCCAACAACAGACACATATTTGGCACAGTTGTAGTAAACGTTCAGTGCTCATCATCTGCAGACTTGCACTGTAATGCCGCTAAGTGTTTTCAGCAGCTCCTGTGTATTTGGACCCCAATTAATACCACACGTGCTCACACAGCCACAGCCACGAGGAGCTAAAGATAAGTGTATTGCTTTCCAAACAATAAGGCGTTCTGATCATTGACTGTTTCATCTATCTACTTGTAAATTTATTAAAAGCATGACACAACAACATGTGTGTCAGATGTGGATGTTAAGCTCTTAACGCATCCATTACAGTCATGTACACTCAACAGATAACTCAGAGTCACAGTTCTCTCACAATGCAAGGACAGTGCCCAATTATGTGGAGGAAGATAAGCGCTTGCAGTAAGGCGGTGGACCTGCTGCTCCATTCCTCTCTGCTGACATGGGCAGAGGACTCTCACTTTCTCATATCTTGGAATAATCACGCATCCCCAGCTTACAACAAACTCAAATTAAGAAGACAGGAAACACGACAATGTGGGGATTCCATCACTCAGCCATCCTCTGTACTTGGGTAAAACCCACTGAACGAGGCGATGCTGTGGTAAGCTGTTGGCTCCAAACTTGGTTTTCGACCATATTTAGTTTCTCTGTGATGTCCCTACACAGCTTAAGGTGAATGACACGACGGTTCCTATGGATGGACGCCGCTGTCCTGCTTCCCCGTTCTTCCCAATTCTGGGTTATGCTCTAATAGCTGTTTCACCAACAGGACGTTAAACCCTGATCTTGTTTCTTCCTTCGTCTTTCCAAAAGCCTTAGTGGCCCCAGTGTTATTTTCGCCAATATAGCTTGGATCTCAGCACTCTCAAAAATTTACCATTCCTTACAGTCTTAGAACACCTTGCACTCTGTATCATATTTGCCGTCTCAGACGCAACCTCTACCAGCTGATTAGATTGCCCTCTCTTCTGAAGTTCCTCAGACTTTGTCACAAATTGTAAACGTCCCATAAACGTGGGGAACAAAAGCAATTTTTCTCGCCTATCCTCTGGATACCTAGGCTTCTGGTGCGCCTGTACCAACATGTCATATCCACCCTCCACTTGCCACCCTTCTGTATCCTATTCGAGCGGAACTTCAGCTGGCTGGTTCTTCATGTTCCAGAATAGTATGTAGACGCTTACTCCTCCAACCATCTATAATCCTAGCGTATATGCCTCTTCAATATGTAGATGATCCCGCTTCCAGCCTCCTGACCACTGCCATCCCTCCCTCACACCTCCCTCTACCCACATCAACTTGTCAATCATACTTCCCAGCCCACTCCAACACCTTGAATACATACACCCTTTCTGGCCGGCACCTGCATCATACTGTATTACCCTCGTAGTAGTTATTGGGAACTGACTGCCAGTGACTTGCCAGAAGCACGAGACTTATCTTCACCATAGCACCATCATCAGCTTCAATGTACATGTGTTTATGTAGAGACGCTATGGCTTTTATTTTTTTGAAACCTATCATTTTATTCATTCTCCCATAAAGGCTATACTGGCCTAACTTCGATAGGCTGAAGAGCAGCAAAGTGTCTGAAGCTTGCGCACCACACGATAATGTGGTGGGAGTGGAATGAATAACAAAGAAAATGGAGTGTTTACGACAAAGTCGTGCATTCGGCCTTTCACAGAACATGGCGGTGTATGAGAACCTTTCAGAACTTATTCGTCTTACTGGGTATACATTTGCGCTCAACACGCCAATGAACTATACAGAGTGAGTCACCTAACATTACCGCTGGATATATTTCGTAAACCACATCAAATACTGACGAATCGATTCCACAGACCGAACGTGAGGAGAGGGGCTAGTGTAATTGGTTAATACAAACCATACAAAAATGCACAGAAGTATGTTTATTAACACAAACTTACGTTTTTTTAAAATGGAACCCTGTTAATTTTGTTAGCACATCTGAACATATAAACAAATACGTAATTTGTTGCATTGTAAAATGTTAATTACATCCAGAGATATTGTAACCTAAAGTTGATGCTTGAGTACCACGCTGTTCGATCGTGTGTATCGGAGAGCACCGAATTACGTACGGATCCAAAGGGAACGGTGATGGGTCTTAGGTACAGAAGAGACTGGAACAGCACATTACGTCCACATGATAACACCTTTTTATTGGTCTTTGACGCACATGTACATTACAATGAGGGGTGAGGTACACGTACACACGTGGTTTCCGTTTTCAATTACGGAGTGGAATAGAGTGTGTCCCGACATGTCAGGCCAATAGATGTTCAATGTAGTGGCCATCATTTGCTGCACACAATTGCAATCTCTGGCGTAATGAATGTCGTACACGCCGCAGTACATCTGGTGTAATGTCGCCGCAGGCTGCCACAATACGATGTTTCATATCCTCTGGGGTTGCAAGCACATCACGGTACACATTCTCCTTTAACGTACCCCACAGAAAGAAGTCCAGAGGTGTAAGATCAGGAGAACGGGCTGGCCAATTTATGCGTCTTCCACGTCCTATGAAACGCCCGTCGGACATGCTGTCAAGGGTCAGCCTAGTGTTAATTGCGGAATGTGCAGGTGCACCATCATGCTGATACCACATACGTCGACGCGTTTCCAGAGGGACATTTTCGAGCAACGTTGGCAGATCATTCTGTAGAAACGCGATGTATGTTGCAGCTGTTTGGGCCCCTGCAATGAAGTGAGGACCAATAAGGTGGTCGCCAATGATTCCACACCATACATTTACAGTCCACAGTCGCTGTCGCTCTACCTGTCTGAGCCAGCGAGGATTGTCCACGGACCAGTAATGCATGTTCCGTAGATTCACTGCCCCGTGGTTTGTGAAACCCGCTTCATCGGTAAACAGGTAGAACTGCAACGCATTCTCTGTTAATGCCCATTGACAGATTTGCACTCGATGATTAAAGTCATCACCATGTAATTACTGATGTGGCGACAAATGAAACGGGTGAAAGCGGTGACGATGCAGTATGCGCATGACACTACTTTGACTCAGTCCACCGGCTCTCGCAATGTCACGTGTACTCATGTGTGGGTTTATGGCAACAGCAGCTAACACACCAACTGCACCCGCTTCTCCTGTGACGGGCCTGTTACGGACCCGTTTGCGTGCTACGACCATACCTGTTGCATACAGTTGGCGGTAGATGTTTTGCAATGTGCGGTACGTTGGATGCTCTCTGTCCTGGTACCGTTCTGCATACACCCTGCAAGCTTCAGCTGCATTTCGTCGACACTCGCCATAGATGAGTATCACTCTCCGCCTTTTCAGAGTTCGAATACGCCATGGTCACAGTTCCTAGAACACCACACTATCACAGACGTCTGGTAACACGGTGTACTACAGTTGGTCTGCGTGCGGAGACGAATGCAGAATAACAATAGCAGCAAGCGCTACATGCGGACATTGCGACAGCTAGACCAAACCACAACAGTGCACTACAGCCACACTCGTAAACACGGTCGTCATCGAAACATGTCCCTGCAGATGCTGCTCGCCGACCGTGGCCCGTGTTTGTTACAAGACGCAACTGAATGTTGGAGGTTTCAAGCGTCAACTTTAGGTTACAATATCTCCGGATGAAATTAACATTTTACAATGCAACAAACGGCACTGATTACGTATTTGTTTATATGTTCAGATATGCTAACAAAACTAACGTGGCTCCATTTAAAAAAACATAGGTTTGTGTAAAAAAACATACTTCCGTGCATTTTTGTATGGTTTGTATTAAACAGTTACACTAGCCCCTCTCCTCACGTTCGGTCTGTGGAATCGGTTCGTCAGTATTTGATGTGGTTTACGAAATATATCCATCGGTAACGTTAGGTGACTCACCCTATATACATTGGATGATGTGTAGCATATCAGTATCATTCTCCTTTGATTTGTACTCTGAACAGGAATAGTGCTCGAGGAAAACGACCATCAGGACTTCTCAGAATGCAGCAGGTAAAGCCATCATCAAGCTGAAGCCTGGTTTGGTCACCACAGTGCTTCGCGAGCCATTGTCCTACTGCAGGTTGTGGTCACTCGCCGTTTTCCTACTTCTGAACTAACTTACCCAGTTAATAATTGTGGGACACAGTTAATTATTGGGTCTCCGAACAATTCTACAGTTCCAACATTTTCGATTTCCATAAATCAATGTCAGAGGTGAAAGAAGAGATAAGTGACAGAAGGAATCTCGGGAGCAATGCCTGAATCCCAAATCTCTGGAGTTGTAATCCCACATTCATCCACTCAGCAGCTGAGGCATATATGTCCCAATTGCATTTATTGCTGCATTATTATCATTACACAAGGTACGAGTCAGACGAAGTAATTACATTTTTGTGCGTGTTTTTGAATGTATGCAAACAGAGTATTAACAGTAAATCGTTCATTGTGGTAAAGGAACTCCCAAAATCGTCAGTTACTGTATTTTGCTGTGCTTTTTCTCGACAATCTCGTGCTAAAGACACAAACTGGTGACAAATATGCTCCATCACTTTTTTTTACGCTGCGTGATGGGGTCACTAAGTTCACGGAGGAAAGTGAAATATCACAAAGACGAGAATTCAGCCTGCATCCTATTTCTTTGTACAGGACGCCTATGGAGTTATGTCAAAAGAGTATATTCTATATGGACGTAGTTAGATATAAAAAAAATACGTATCCAACGGATCAGTGTATGGGCGATCACACCTTCCTCAGATATCTACGTGTCTCGCTGTCCCCCTTGCTTTATTGCGGGTCGTCCTAGTAATTCTGCTTAGAAAGACTTCCTCAACACTTGTGTCAATTTTCCATTAATCTTTCAACGTTGAGCCACATGAGGCTTTATTATTCTTCATATTCAGTCATTTGCGTGGTAAGATCAAAAGTTTGTCATGACGATTTCAAAAGGTTGTTGAGGTGGTAATGTTGGGATTTCGTGGTAACCATTTTAATGTGGCTTTAAATGCTGCAGAACCAAATAGAATCCGAGAATAAGTTGTTCATTAAGAAACCCACACATCTGAACAACAAAATGAGACTCAAGCTCCTTCCTTCTACAACCACACAAGATCCGTGATTGCCTTGTCATGGAGGTGAGATACTGGAAACTTCTGTTGTACAGAGAATTGGAAATTCCCATTCATGCAAGCTTCAAAAGAATGTGGTCCTAACAGGTATTCTGATCACACAATGGCCCACATAAGGTGAGGTAGGTTCCTTTCCAACTCTGGCCCACATAATGTGAGGTAGGTTCCTTTCCAACTCTTGCTGATAATGGGTACTTTCCTTAGACAAGAAAACAATTTTTTCCTGATCAAATAGTGGTATATGGGACATTTATAGGTAAATAACATTCTTGAGCGAGACATGGCAGAAGTCGCCACAACGAAGTACAGTAGGTTACAAATCGTTGCTCCACACCATTGTCAGATAATTCAGTAACAAACATGGGCCTAAATCCTTTCGTATTCATATTTTTTCAGTGTGGTCGTGCATTGTTGAAGAAGATGCTTGAAGTCCAACTGCTCTTTTGTAAATGATTTTCATTGGAGACTGCTCATCTGATTAAGAGTGGGTGACACACGTTTCCTGTCACTTTTTATTGCTTCCAATATGTGGTCTGTCTTTGAGACAGCCTAAAAATACAGGACATTTATCTCAATCAGGCATGGCTACTTTACGAGGGGGACTGAGGCAAATGGTCTCATCATACCTTACATAGTTTTTCCTATCTGCGGATGTTCATGCACCCACGAATTCTCCACTGATCTCTCCATTACAAGATAACTGTTGGTCCATGGATTCGGAACTCAAAGACTGCAGTTCTGAAACAAAAATATAATTCTGACAACATTGTTTTTTTAACATCCTCAGTGCAGGACTATCAATAAAACCTATTTACTTCCTTATTTTTACTACATCAAGAGCGATGCAGGGACTTCTTGGACACCCTGTGGATGAAATAGACGCGCATAGTAACATGATATCTGTCTTTGTTAATACTCTTACTTTGTGTTGACATGCCGCCTTACATAGTTCTGGGTAACTGAACCTGGGTAATGTGGGTAAACAACGCCCAGGCTCCTCATCCAGAGAAGACTTTGGATTCAGCTGCCTGCAGTGTACGGGCACCACCTACTTGCTGTCGTTTTCTTGCAGACGAGGAGTGGCAGCTGGAGGACAGAAGCCACGATACGCTCTCCGTGAACACTGACTGCGTGCAGCTGTTGGTGAACGCCCTGGACCACCCCACGTGTCCGCTGGAAGACCTGCCACTGGAAGCCGTGAAGCAGCGCGAGCAGTGCCGCGAGCAGCTGTGGGACGACGTGGTGCAGAGGTCGCCCCACATACCCGTCACCAGCTACCTGGCCTACACGCAGAGGATAAACGTCAACCTCTGTCTTCTGGCCTGGATGGCGGTCAACTCGTACGGCATTTGTCAGGACGTCCCGTTTAGTATGATACAGTCCGTACACGATGCTCGCTGCTATTTCGATAGTCCTGATGATCAATCGTGTCTGCAGTCGAACGCTACAGACGCCATCTGCTCTGTTTCCAGAGCTATTCTGTTGCTAAAGTGTAGCGATTTTTCCTCCTTTAAGGCTTCTGATGATTGTACGCTCTTTCATTACCCATTTCAACGTTTCCCAGTTGGATATACTAAATCTATCCGCATACTGTATCAAAAGTTAACAGAAGAAACCCTGAACTACAGAAACAGTTTAAACAACGCTACCTTGAGATACAAGGATTTCAAAATTGACAGCTTGAAGCCTTTAGAAATCTCATTTATACTGATAAATATCATTTTCCGTTTCTCGACTGCCGGAGTATACATGTATCTTCCCCAGTTACGTAACTTGCCTGGGAAGATATTCTTGTCGTTTCAGATCACGTGCATAGTCCAGATCCTGTGTTCTGAGGTCGTGTATCGTATGGCAGGCGTCCCTGACTTACCTACAGCAGTGCTGATAGATAGCGCCCTCACACTTCTCAGCTGTATCTGGCTGAACTCATTCTGCTACCAGATGTATTCTTGTGTTCGCCATCTCAGGCTTCCTAACCAGCTACTACCTGCTGAAGTAAGCCAGTTATTCCGTCGTGAGATGCTGTGTGTGTTTATACCGTGGAGTATAGTATGTGTGGCAGCTGTTGCTTTGGAAAAGACGAGTGAATATTACCTCATCCACAGTCGCATAGTAGTCCTTGCAGGGATTTCAGTGTCTGTGGCATTCAACTTGGTTTGTCTCGGACTGATTGGATACATGTACCTATGTAATCGGTGCTCCATGCGGCAACTCAAAATTGTTGATAACAAGAAATTTGCCTCGAAGAAGCAATGTCTTTTTATGTCAGTTAAAGCCATTATATTAAGTGGAATAGGAATTATTATCAGAATTGGGTTCCACCAAGCTCAGGGAATAGCGCAGTTAGTGTACTATATGCATCTAGTTACGATGGTGCAAGGACCAGTGCTCTTCGTCTGTTTCGTTTGCAATGGAACGACGCTCCCTCTACTGAAGAACAGGATACTTCTTTGGTGGGACCCAACCAGCATCCCTGCAGGTCTAGAGCTGTGTTCGGCAGCCGAGAGGAATCTGGCCAGGAGAAACAATGAACAGTCTCCCTTTTCAGAATCCTCGCTGTAGCCTCCTTCAGTATTTTTCGCAAATAACTGTTTCCACACAACACTGCATTAAACTCAGCAATAAAATGGAGTGTACCTGGTATGACAATATCAAACGTCATTAAATCTCATATCGTACAGCCAGTACTTCTCTTTCCTAACGTCTCCTTCATTTATAACTGTGTGCTTATTTGTGAGTGGTAGCCTCTGTCTACCTATTCTAATGCACTGAGACTACTTACTAAAATTGTTGGGAATTGCTTTGTTTATACAATAGGCTGCGTCAATCACACGGCCTGTTATATACAAGGAGAACGCAGCATGTTGTCGGAGAAATTCCCGTTCGTCAGGGTCATCTACCATGACGATGGTGCATTTCTGGACACATGTTCGTAGGACGTTTTATCTCCGTTTTCCGTCGAGGATCTGTCTTTGCAGTTTGTCGGTTTTATTAATGTATAATGTATGATATTAGTATATAACATTATGTCTGAAACAAGGAAATTTTCCATATGTGTGTGAAAGATGTACTTTTACATGATTTGTAATTCAAGTACCATGACAAGAGACATTCAGATACTTATAAAATCAAAAGAGAGGGGCCAATGACTGAAGTGGTGTGTGCATGAAAGTGTAAATGGGTTTGTTTAGCTTATTAGTGGTTCGATTACATAGATTGGCTCAAACAGGTATAGTAATAAAGTAACACGTGAGTTGTTGTGTGAAATGTGGCTTGAAGTGAACGCAAAGTGTCGAATGGCAGAGTTATATGAGATTAGCATTATTGGGTTTGAGAGACAAGATGGTGATTTGTTAAGCTAGAGGTTTGTAAGGGTACTATGGCAGATGTTAATAGTTAGAGTTCCATGTGCCACTCTTGAGCAAGGAAGAACATTACTTAAAGGCGTATTTACAGAAACAGTACTGTGGAAGGATAAACTTGTGCCAGTACTGTGAGTCCTGGAAAACATGTGCCATAGTAGCTTCACTAAAAACACACAGTACGCCGAAATTGTTGTGATTCGTAATCAATAGAAGATCTCCCATTTGTTCAAATAAAACCTGAGTGATCAAAGTAAAGGAGTGTCTGTGTGAATTTAGTACCCAGCCCAACGGAATATCCTGTGATAAATAGTACTACGTGGAGTGATTTTCGTGAATTGTGAAACTACAGGACTCATCGCGCACTTAGCAGGCACCCGCAGTGTTAACCGCGATTTTCGTGCTGGACGCAGTGGAACCAGAGGCCGCAGCGGCACGAGGGAGGCAGGTGCCGGGTGCGGCCCGCCTGGCCGCAGGGGGCGCCGGCAGCTCAACACATTCTGTAAAACCGTTTGACGAAGATTTGCAGGCCGTGCGCCTCGATTCTGTCAGCGCAGCGCCAAGCCAACCCTGGCCCGCTTTGCGTGACGTCACAAGAGCGCGCCGCGGCCTCCTCTTTAGGTGGTGGCGGCCAGAGCCGACACGGGGCGCACTGGGGGCGCTTAGCGGCCCACCCAGACAAGCGTCCTGCACCACCGGTACACGCGTAAAGTCAGCTCGACACAGTGGTCGCCAGCCGAGCCTCGACCCGCTGGAAAGTATCGAACCTCATCGCTCGAAAGCCAGTAGTTAACGGCCCTCATTCTACCTACTTACCCCCAGGCAAGATCCCGAGTTCCGACCGCAGTACTGGGAACATTCACAGCCAAGTCCAGGAAATTACTTTCGACTGGCTGTACGAAATACACAGTTCAAACTCAACAGGAAGACGGTCACTCAAAAAACATGACTCCCAAATTTGGATAACAAACTGAGATTATCGCTATCCGAACGCGTGTTGAAACTCGAGAACAGTGTGCGTCGCGACACAGAACTCCGCTCCAGAGGGCCCGCGACCCGCCACGTCGGCCACATGGGCGCCGACGGCCAGCTTTCGATTCCCCGAGCTCCGAGCCTCTCCACGAAATCATTCTACACGTGGGCCTTTCAGCCAATTAGGAGCAGCAAAGGACTGGAAGCCCCACCACTGGCCACTCCCTGCTGCTGCTTACAGCCGCTGCTGTCACGTTCTGGTCTTCACGAAGGCGAACCAGCGAGCAGATATGGGTGGTCAGGGAATCACCTTTTACAACCCTTTGACTCGTGGGGTATCAAGCATTAACTTCTGCAACCGATATACCTACTAAGGGCTTTCCTCTGATATATCTGGGGACAAGCATTCTCGCAGCCGAAACTGATTGAACTGTTGTTACATGTACGTAGTTGTTCGACAGCAAGCGTGTTACTCAGACGATGTCCAGTGCACAGTGCATCATGCATAACTCGCGCCACTGTCGTCAAATGCAGCATTGTCAGAGCGATTCAGACTTGGGATCACCAGTCTGCACAACCGCCACACTTTGAGACGGGGACGACCAACTCGCATCTGCCGTGGCTAAAGGCACAGAACGCTGACTGCGGGAGTTCTCAAGCAGGGCGTGGGGACTATGGATCGTCCTGTTTCCGATGTGCAATAACAGTTTTCAGCGCACCAGACTGAAGTAGAAAACTCTGTCTCCACCAGATCTCCAGAAACGCAACGCTACGCCAAAAACCCAGACAAGAAACCCGAAGTAAACAGGCAAAGCCGCCACAAACACGATACTCGAATTACAAATAGTTTACACTCATCCAAATACATCTCACGAAGAACAAGGTTTACAACTGGTTGGATGCAGATGGAATTAAAGCACATCCAACACAACTTATGGCACTTTAGCACACCCTTCAATAAACTATAAACTAAGAAGGTGGCAAAGAAACCACCAAATCATTGTAACCTGCACTAAAACAGTTGCCTGGGCCACCAAGTCGTTCACAAAAAAATCCGAAAAAATTTGCCAACATCACAACACACCCATCAGATATCGAAACCCGAGAGAACAGTTTGAGTTACTTACCGATCTGAAGCAACAGTAACAGAAATCACACCGCACGCCAAACACTAAGCAAAAGAAAAACCACACAGACTCACGCTCGCCTTTGTGATAACCAATTTTGAGCGTGATATAACAAACGAAAAAACTGAAGGGGACCTAAAGGTACCGGAAAACTAAATCAAAATTCCCCGCTATTCCTTCCAGTCATCTATAGTTACAAACAACCAACTAACAGGCCACTTGTTCACCATTTCAGAATGCACTGTGTACCTCACAAGGTTGGACTATTTAAACACTACCTCCTCAATAACAGCAACGTCCATATTGCAACACTTTCCAATAAGACACGAAAAGCTGCGATATAAATTGAAATGTGAAGAACGGAGTCGAGCACATAGAATTTTTAATTACAAAATAGACCCGAAACAAGAAGCACCAAAATGCAGGAGCTGCAACACTGATAACGTTAATAGTGATGAGAGTCGCAAAGAAAGACCAAAACAGCCTATCTCAGTAAACAGAACTGAAAACATTAAGCGCATTGATGAAACTATCACGGTCTTCGTCCAAGAATGACACGAAAACAATCAAACGGAAAACATACTCTGAGTCTTCACTACAGCCCCTCCCAACATGACATTTGAAAGAAGGGAAATAATAACAGCAGTTTCTAAAAAGCTCCTACTACGTTCTTTGGCGAACACGGATCCACTTCTATATCGCCATATTGATAGACAAGGAGGCCTATGCCCAACCTAGCCTGAGACACCAGGAAGCAAGAATTAACCTTCACATTCAAGCCTAAGAAAGATATTGCCACTATCTGCATTAACACGCTGGGTTTCTGCTCTAAAAACAAACTCCCTAAAGGCATAATAAGAGAAAAAGAAGTTGGTATTATAGTCGCAGCACGTACCCCATGAGCAGGTAGAGAAATCAATCTAGATAACTGTATCTGTCACGCAAACCAGACCATAGTAGAAGCTGAGATAGATGCTTCAGAGTCTTTCTTATAAAACACCACAACGATGTATCCTGCCGCGGTACTGCCAACTGATCTCGTGAATTATATACTCTCATTTTGCCCAGCTAAAGGAACAGGAGACTCAGTACTAGATCTGTGATATTTGCTGAAAAATTGAACAAGAAAGATATTAAACTTGTTGTAGCCATTTTGAATCACGCAAGACTCAGAAATGACTCGCCGCCTTTTATCAATCACTATGGCACTTCTATCTTAGAACATATACTACGTACAACATAGCTACCCAGATTATGAAGCTATACTGAATTTGGCGACTGCATAGCTAACGAATACCTCACATTTATTATGCTGTGAACCACAAAAACTAGGAAAAACGATCATAAACTCACGAAATCGGATAGTCGAAAAATTCAGATTGATACGTTTTAACAGAAAACCTAACGAATCAACTTTTCAAACCACTCCTTATAACATATTGTAATCACCAAATACAAGTGGAAGCAATACAACCTGCTATACCTAAAACTACCCTAAGAAGAAAATAACATAACAAAGAGAAAGACTCCTGACGTACATAAGAAACAAAATGAAACAGTAGGGAAAGTCTATAGACCATACGGCACAAACCAAATGGATATGCTACGATTGGCTTGAACATTTTCAATGACCTAATAAGAAGAGAAACCCACCAAATGATGTGCGAGGTAATCACAAGAATTAGGTCCCACAATAGCAGTAGTTTTTGGAAAAAATTTCCAACAGGTCATAGCACACCATTTGCGAACAGCCATCCTTAATAGCAGATGAGAATGTCATTCATTACTGACGACCTCAAAAAAGTTCCTCAGAGTGCTAGAAAACCATTCACGGTCATCCACGGTATCCAAAATTCGATGAAACCGACGAAGATATAATACTCGAAAATCCGAATGCAACCGCTCAACATCCACTACTTCATAAGATTGACGAATATGAAATGGAAAGAAAGCAGCTCAGAGACTGGAGGCACTGGAAGATAACAAAATAAATCACTCCTTTCACAAGACACCTGCCTCAAACACATCAGACGTTTCTTGATCGCGGCCATGAAACTGAAAATAGACTCTCTAAAATAGAAGCAAGATAAAATCAAGATGATTTCCCAACCCGAAAGGCCAAAAAACAACACCAAATCATAGATTACCGTGCTCTCAGTGACAGGGAAAGCTTTCGAGACAGACTAAAATTATTCAAGGAATAGAGCAACATAATGGCACAAGAACAAGCCGGGTTCAGCGGCAACCACAGCACAGGTGACCCGGTCCCAGGACTGAGCAGCAGAGCGACGCGGGCTGAACGCAACACGGCAGGCGCAACGCCGGCACGCTTTCTCGTGGACGGCGAACGCGCCTTCCATTGGTTGTGGCATGCTGGGCTGCTCTTTGAAACGTTACTTTTGAACTTCCAATGCCAAAGTGTGCAGCTTACTAAAAACGTTGCTGGAAACAGGTAAGTACAAGCGCTGCTTGGTGATCACCATTCGACAAGCATTAAGCCAGCCGCAGCGACGCCACGTGGGACAGTCACGTCTCTACTCCTACACACCAACAACACGGCTGACGTCGCTAAAGATCGAGGAACGAAAGAAGAAGCCTGTACAAAGATGACACTGCGTACTTTTGTCAGGGCCCGACATGTGGCAGAATTAACGAGCAGGTCAGCCCCTTCACAAACAAGCAGGAATCATCGCTAAGCAAGTCGAGTAGATTAAAATACAGTGGATCCACGAAATCTATCCTTCATCGCCAACCTGTGATTTTCAACTACCCCTACTTTAAATAAATATGCATTCCTCACGTTATCTTCAGAGGTACTCTGACAGTCAGTTATAAACAATGAAGAAATACGCCAACTGGAAAATAAGATGTTATAACACAGAGAGATGTTGTTGCGCCCCCCAGTGTCAAGACTGGTATTAAAAATAGCTCTCCATTCTACTGTATAACTTGTAGGCCTCTTCATCTCCAAGTACATACTGCAGCCCACATCCATCCCAATCTCCTTACTGTATTCACCACCTGGTCTTCCCCTACGATTTTTACCCTCCACACTTCACTTCAAAACTAAATTGGTTACCTGTCGACGTCTCGGAACGTGTCCTACCAACCGACCCTCCATTTGGTCAAGTTGCGCCTCGCATGTTCCCACGTTTCTCGGGAATCCAAACTTATCTTCCCTGAGGTCGGCGTCTACCAGTTTTTTCATTCTTCTGTAAAGAATCTGTGTTAGTATTTTACAACGACGAGTTATTAAACCGATAGTTCAGTAATTTTCACACCTACCAGCAACTGATTTCTTTGGAACTGATAACATTAAATTCTTCTTAAGGTCTGTGGGTACTTCGCCTGTCTCATACGCCGGGCACAACAGGTGGGAGAGCTCCGCCGTGGCCGGCTCTCCCGAGGCTGCCTGTAATCCTGCCAGAAGACTCTTTACTCCCTGGGCCTCGTTTCGACTTAGATGTTTCAGAACACTGTCAAATTTGATCTCGCACAGTTACATCTTCCACCTCATTTACATCCATGACCACTTCCCTATCTGTAATATTACCTTCAGTATGATATATACATCTGACATAACTACATTAGCAAAAAACAAACCTATCTGATGTCATGACAGCAGAAATTCTAAATATGATGTAGCTATGCTATTGACTATACAAAGACATAGACCACTACACCATTCAGAAGGACTCCAGTTTCTTCTATATAACATGGCACTTACTTCTGACTTACACGGTTATGTTACAAATCCCTTCGTATCATACTAGAGATTAGTTCCTAAGCATTAGTCTTAAAGACTACTGGTACAATGTAACAGGACACAAAATGCCATAACGATCGTCAAACAATCGCAGGTGATGCTTTTTTAAAGGAAGGTTTTAACCCACTCATAAGGCGAATGCCAGGACTCAGCTGTAAGAATAACATCGTCCTCCAATCCGCCAGGATTACACGCTGTGTCCAAACCAAATAAGAGCCTCACATTTAAGATGGACAGCGTCACTACATCATTAAGCGCATATCCGTTCAAAGAGTAACACGTTTGGTAAGGCACATTGCTGCTTGTACTAAACTTAAATATTTTCATTTTCACCTCTCCCCTGTCAACAGTGACTGTAATTGGGATCAGCAACTCAGAAACAGACATTCGTTAACAAAGTCACTCTGAGGTAGTCGACGAATGATCTTGAAATTAACCACATTTTATTAAGACCTGACTTATTAGGCGCTGCAGATAAGCGATCTTATGTATTTCTAAAACATTAAAACTTAATTACGAAACCCATTAATTTTCTTGATCGCAAAAACACATTGCTTTACCATTCATTGTCCACCCCTCGTGGTCTCGCGGTAGCGTTCTCGCTTCCCAAGCACGGGGTCCCGGGTTCGATTCCCGGCGGGGTTACGAATTTTTCCTGCCTCGAGATGAGTGGGTGTTGTGTCGTCTTCATCATCATCATTCATTCCCATTATGGTCGGAGGAAGGCAGCGGCAAAACCACCTCCATTAGGACCTTGCCTAGTAAGGCGGTGCGGGTCTCCCACATCGTTCCCCTACGCTCTGTAAAGAAGCATGGGACTTCATTTCCATTTTTTTACCATTCATTACACGCTTTGGTTGCCAATCAACTATTGTTAGCTTGTTAAAGAAACAATAAACAGGGAATTGCCTTAGATTTAACCATATTTAACAAAGTTACGTAGTATTGCGTGATGATATGCCAATCATGGTAAATACAATGTGGCTATTAATTCTGTAGGCTTGAACGCCATCATCTAATAGCATATCTTGGAACTGTGTAAGTAATTGGAAAGTACCTATCGGGTGAATGTGAATAGTAAACTGTTTTCAGATATTAAAGAAATAAGCAAATAGAAATAATGAAAACATACCATGCTGACTAATGAACCACATTTTCCATGGACTATTGGTTACACCAACGAAGTTACAGAGTGCAACTCTCAACATATAGTAACAATCGAAACACACTCTTTCGTTAAGAATAAAGGCGCTAGCCCAGCTTAAGAAGCGAAAGTAATTTAAGGAAGAGACACTGTATCTAGTTACTTATATCGAAAATGAGTATGAGCAGAAATTAGTAAGTGTAGCTGCCTTTTTGGCCCTATCAGCTGTTCTCGACACTGCTTGGTGAGAAGCACTTCCTTAAAAATTCACGATTGTGTCGTCAATTTAAGGACTTACTTAACAGCATGCTCAGCAATAGAGCATTTCATATCCATTCTCACAATGACAGATATAGGGTATGTAAACCAAATGATAGTTTACTTCAAATGTCTGTTCTGAGTCCACTACCACTTTGGTCTGTACATGCACAGCTTACCAAAAGTCTTCAAAAAAATTTATTTATGTTGATGGCATTTGTTTGGTGGCTCAGAGCCTCAACGTTTCTGATACTGAAACCTCTTTAGCCACTGATATGGAAGTCTTAGATGTATACATCAAGAAATAGTGGCTCCACCTAAATCCACAGAAAATAATTGTATCTACATTACATCTATGCAGAAGACAGTCAGAGTGCACACCAGAAGACAGATTCAGAGACAAAGTCTCGTTGTACTGCATTACACCATAATACATAGGAACAGCGCTAGATAGAACTCTTGACTTACAAGTAGCACCTAAAGTCAAAACGAGAAAGAACAGTCTCCAAAAATTTGGTGGTGTCTTATGGGGAGCTAATGCTCGTGTTTTGAGATCCATAGCTCTAACCCTATCATAGGTGCTCTGTTGCTGAAGATTACTGTTCGACCAGGATCAACAGTGCTCATACTAAGGACACAGATGTCACACTGAATCAGGTATTATGGGATGCATTCAGAGTACAATCGCTCTAACACTTCCTGTTCTCAGCATCATCCCACCCCCAGCTCTAAGAAACCAGCTCTCCTAAAGGTCTGGAAGAACATTCTGAAGAATCCTCAGCTAGCCAGTCATCGAGATGCTCCACAGGCAGAACATCAACACTTGAAATCAAGGAAACCTTCATCATGCACAGTAGAAAACCTCGTTGTGTTCTCTTTGATTGTCAACCATTTACGGAAAATTCAGTGGAATCCGTCATCAATAGTCAACAAGCATCTAGTCAAGGACCCATTCATGCAGACAGGATTCGATCTCCCCAGACATCAGTAGAGGATCTTGAAATGGATTAGCAGTGGAGAAGGCTGATGTGCTTATCTCAAGCATGGGGTGAGTGTTCTTTTTACAGACAATTCAATGTCACTTTCTAAATATTCCAGTTTCAATGACCTCAGTATTATGATAACAGAAACAGGGTCACATGTTGCAACACGCTTGAGGCAGCTGCATGTCCTGCCCACTGCTGTGACGTCACATGATGATCAAATCTAATGCTAATTCCAGAGATCTCTTTATCCTCACACGTGCTGATTCAATTATGTGCATGCTTAATCATCAGGATATGTAATTACCCAGGGGCTGTCTTCTGGATCCTGAGGTGTATGTCATAATTTCATCAAATAATTACAAATGATTTATCAGTTATGCTTCTCCCATGGTCTTGGTCTCTGTATCCTGAAGTGAACTGGACTGTGGATACTGAAATAGTACTTACCGACGAGAGTCGTTGCACAGTGTCATTTTCACTATGTCTTCACTGCTTAGAAAGTGTGTTAACTGCCCTGTCGTCGTGCTATATAATTTTTGCATGTTATTGCATTAAGTCTTGGGATTTCGAGGTCATCGATACAGCAGAGAGGTACATAAGCCATACAGCTCTATGATATTATCAGTTCATTTCAGAATGCTACTATTTACTAGTACATACATGTTAGCTTAGGGTTCAAAACATGTAAATGTAGGATTAGCATGAGATTGTGAGTGTGAAGTTATAGTAGAAACTGAGAATGTCCGTCGTAATGTAAAACACAATTTACAGATATGAGTCAGGGCGAGCATTGTTAGCCGACGAAGCACACTGAGAGCTTGATGACAACAGACTACGATCCTTTTCAACTTCCTCTTCACATGAACATCTGTAGCAATAAGGCAACCATAATCGACCTGTATAAAAGTGTCGTGAAGTTGTATTGGTTATGCAGTGCACTACGGATTGCAACAGACAAATACGGTGGCAAGCATATGTGAAAGCGTTACTAAACGATGTTGTATGTTATGTAAGTGAATGTTGCATACAAGATGATGTAGAACAATATGTAAACATACGTATGCTTGCAGCACCGAGGGCTGCTACTATAATCCTATAAATATTAAAACTGTAGAGCCTGGTTTACAGACAGAGAACGGAAATACGACGTTGCTCCTGCTGGATTGAACACAATGGAAGCAGAACTTATAGCACAAAAAAAACAATTATTTAAAGAATAATGTAGGGATATAAGATAGAATGAATAATAAGAAATGTGTCAACAATTGTTTTTTTTTATTTTGTGCATGTATAAAACGTAAATAAACAAAGTTATTTAAAATGTGTATTTGTCTTTCATTGAAAGAGCACCAGTGCAAAACAAATATTATGCAAGATATTTACAGATATGATAAATACGTCATACTATTCTGCAAACCCTCAATCAAATATATTCACTCATTGAGTGAATAGAGCCAGTATGGTACAGTGTCAAAAAAATTCGACGATATAAACACACATTTAAAACAGCTTAAGAAGGGTTCAAGTTACTTGCAAATACCCACATACTTAAAACAGAGATATGAGCAACTAAAGACGGTATTGACTTTGTAAGAGGAGGTCCAATAGTACTACCTTGAGGCTTTCTGTTAGGACAATGCTTAGCATTTGATGCTAAAACGGTTTGAAAATCCTATCTGCCTGTAGATACACGCATCAAAATGAATTACATCACATCGGTTCCGAGAGATCCAGAACCTGTACAGAAAACTGGAATAGAATCAAGATAAACATCATTTCCGCCTTTTTTATTGGTCATGAAAACCACACATTGCATATTGTTCCACCATACAGCGAGACCTTCAGAGGTTGTGGTCTAGATTGCTATGCACAACGGTATCTCTAATACGCAGTAGCACGTCCTCTTGCAATGATGCATGCCTGTATTCACCGTGGCATGCTATCCACAAGTTCATCAAGGCGCTGTCGGTCCAGATTGTCCCACTCCTCAACAGCGATTCGGCGTAGATCCCTCAGAGTGGTTGGTGGGTCACGTCGCACATTAACAGCCCTTTTCAATCTGTCCCAGTCATGTTCGATAGGGCTTATGTCTGGAGAACATACTGGCCGTTAGATACAGGAGGATTCCAGTTACATTACATTATAGTCAGGCAGAGGTTCCGAAATCAGGTATTGGAATGTAAGGCATACCCAGGAGCAGTTATAGACTCAGCTCACAATTTAATAGTGGTGAAGAGTAGACTGAAGTTTGAAACATTAGTCAGGAAGAAACAATACGCAAAAAAGTGGAATACGTAAGTATTAAGTAATGGAGAGGCAAGCTTAAATATCTCTGAAGCTACTGATACTGCAATATAGCGCATTAGCCAGTTCAGTGGAATAAGAAGGACACTTCTACAAAGGGCGATCAGAGAGAAACGGTCCAGTAAACGAAGTTCTAAAACGCATACCTTATGAGCTATGAGCACTTTTTCACGTTCGATACTGTGGAACGAGCACTAAATCGTTTACCTCTCACTCTTTTTGACGTGTCAGTTCTTTTGTATTTCGTTCTTTGTACCTTACGAATATGTCTATAGTAGTGGAAAAGGGCAGTCACTTGTGTCCTGATATCAAAGTTTAATCTTCCTCCGCTCGACCGTCATTTCAGCATCGTCAGAGTTCTGAGGTGCAGCGATCATGGTTCATGAAGTTACTTTTTCAGTTTGCACATATACCTGCAAATCCATCGCCATCTTCCGGTGGAAATGATGAAAGTAACTGTGACTGTTGACATGTATGAGCTATGCGTGGGCATTATCGAGGCATTTCGAGCCAGGGAACAGAGAATAATTTTAGGAACTGGAAAATATATTTTAGAAAATGCTGCTTGTTCCAGATATAGGCACAGAAGCTCAGGACGACGCACGAGAAATATGCACAGACAATTCAGTTACGCTGGATTCCCTGAAAAATTACAGCAATCTTAGATAAATAAGAGCATAAATGAGAACTGCGCAAGGGGAAGTGGCATCTCATCTTGGAATGATCAGAAGTAAAAGTCTGCAGTCCTGCGAATGAATTAGGACACAAGCTGGCCAAAGAGCGAGAAAGTGCAACAGGAAACTAGAGCGGAAATGTAGCGTCAGTGAGGAAATGACAGATGCAGCGCGAAAGAGAAGTGAGAAAGAGTGGTCTAAAACCATGAAAGAGACTATGACAAAAAAATTTTTTTTCCAGCAGTTCAACATCGCCATTCTCCCATTTACCACTGTCGCCTAGTCTTACAGCTGTGTCGGCTGTGCAGGGGAGATTAAAGGCTCTCTCCAGCTTGCTGAGACTGTTGAGTCTGGTGGGTCTGGCGGTGGGGCGCGAGCCCGGAAACGGAGCGGTCACTCGACGAACTCTCCTCGGGTTATCAGCCGAGTGGTGGCGTCGTCTTGTCGCAACGTTTCAATGAGTTTCGTACCCATCATCTTCTGGCGAAGTCACTTTGTCGAATCCCAGCCATGGCACAGAAATTCTGCCTTCAGTCTGAGCTTCAACTCTTGGCAGTGAACGTTGTGTAGAAGAGGAAAACAATGCAGCTCATTAGTCGACAAACCAGTTTTACAAAAACTATCCGAAATGAGAAATCGCATCATTTGGAGAAATCATTGTTATACCTGTAAACCTCATATGGTGTATACACTCGTTTTTTAAGTACCAATGCTTTCCATATAAATACAGAACAATGTTTATCAGCTAAATAAAGTGTATGATATGTACTGCAATGACAGTAGTTGTATGCTGTCGCCCAGAAAATCCTATTTCGTTCTATTTGGTCTAGTTCATCGCCTATCTGGTAAAGAAACCGAACCTTGCCATGAAGTACTTACAAATTAGCAATGTGATGGAGCGTTTCGCAAACATAGGTAAGCATCTACATCCCCACTCGTCAGACCACTTTGCGGTGTGCGGCGGAGGATGCCTGCGACACCAAGGCCACTGTCCGCTCCGCCGTGACGTCAGCCTAGTTGCTGCAGATCCCCCCTCCCCCGCCATGACAGCCAGTACTTTTCTGCAGGTGTGGCCGCACTGCGTCAGCTGCTCGGGGAAGACCCGGCCTCTGTCGAGCTTCCTGCCGGCAGTAGAGACGGGTCGAACTCGGTCAGTCGCGTGAACTACTTCGTTCATTTCACTCTTGCCATTAAGTGTTCAGATGAAGTAGTTCATTCACGAAGTACGGGAGCCTGGCGAAGATGCTCGGCCGCGGCTACACTCGCTTCGCCTCGCTCGTACAACAAAGCTTCGTAATAATTCATAATTTTACCAACAGATGGCCGAACTATGCAGTAACGTGCACGCAACGTTTTACGCTCTTACAGCGACTGAGTTAACTTAAATAGAGCATGGTCGAAGGGGACAAAGGAAAGAAAACAAAGAAGCCTGTCACATATAAAGAAGGTATTACATTTAATCTTGCTCGGCACTTTCTCATGAAGCGCCCAAAAAAGTCGTTATGTGCCAAGTGAAACCGTATTTGTTGTATTCATGGACTGCAAACTAGAGCTACCAATGAAATGCCGCCCAATTTTATGTTCCTTTTAAAATTTAATCCAAAATACAATGAATATGTTTACCACTGTCACAAAGTCTATATACCTACGTTAAAGTAATTATTCAGAAGTTTTCTTGTAGATTTTATTTTTGTTGAGAATAATAACCCTCCAAATTCAAAATGTAAACTGTCACCTATAGTCATTGGTACGATTTCAGGTAAAATCCTTATTTATTTTATTTGGAAAGCAGTTTTTGTGTCTGTTCACTCTTATACTATGGCTAGCAACTCGCGATCGCGTAAAAGTAGTGAAATTTGGTGTTTCTTCAGAGATTTAGGTGATGGGAAAGCAAAGTGCAACTGTTGTCCTAAGTGTGTTTCATGTAAAGGAGGAAATACATTTAATCTGGCGCGTCATGTTCGAGTGTTGCATCCAACAGTGTCTTTGTCAGTCAGGCGCTTAGCGCCCCCTGCTCCTGCATCTTCCGATATTTCTTGGACAAATAACCCGGACGATCCAGAACCAACACCAGCAATTGCCAGAAGTGGACAGCAGTCGGTTCCACAAAATAACAGTATCACTTCATTATCAGACAGAAGACATCAATATCATCGAAAATATCCTATGTACTTTCCGAAACGTCTTGCGAACAAAAGAAATCAGGAGATAGATTTCGCACTTCTGAAGACTGTTGTAAAGGGTTATTTGCCCTTCATCATAGTGGAAAGCAAACATTTCCAAAGTTTTGTAGGCAAACTGAATGGTGCTTAGAGAATGCCAGCTCGGAAGACCATTTCCAATACACTACTACAACAACAGTATGCCATGATGAAAGACATTGTGAGAGTCAAAATTAATTCTGCGGAAGCGGTTGTGCTGACAATGGATGGGTGGACCCCAACCACAGATGATAGTTATTTGTCGGTGACAGACCTGGAGCTGGCGCCTTCCCTCCTAGAGTGCTTTAAATACGACGAAAGGCCCACGTCAGAAAAACTCTCCGAACAACTGTGTCGTGTCACAAGGGAATGGGGCATTCAAGAAAAAGTCGTGTGTGTTGTTGGCTACAATGCTGCTAATATTGTGGCAACTATAAGACTCACAGCCTGGAAACACAACCCCTGCTTTGCACACACAATCAATTTAATTGCTCAGAATGGGCTTCCACACATTCAACCCATTCTGAATAAAGTAAAAAAAAAAAGTAGTTAAATTTTTTTTAAAAAGTTCACAGGCCTGCACGAAACTGAAAATGATGCAGGAACAGTTAAATGAGCCAGTTCTGACACAAAGACAGGACACTGTTACAAGATGTAATTCAACCTATGGTATGCTGCGAAGAATAATCGAGCGTCGGAACTCCCTAATGACAGTTATCACTCTGAATTATCCGGATCTGACTGCAGAGGACATTGCTAGTGTAACACAGGCCTGTGACGTGTTCACAGTGTTCAAAGACTGCACGGAGAAAAGGTCAAGTGAAAATGTTTTCACTGCTTCTAAAGTTATACTCCTTAGTTGCTCGTTGAAAAAATGGGGTTGCAGGTTTCTTAATAACACTGAAATTCATGTAGACGTGCAGCAAATGGCCGAAAAGCTGGCTAAGGACCTAAAATGACGGTTTCGAAATATAGAGGAAAATTCCATTTTTGCAGAAGGAAGTTCATTAAAACCCCAGTTCAAAGAACTGGTTTTCCAGATAAAAATTCTGCTGAGAAGGTGAAATTAAACCTGATCAGGGACTGTGAGAAATTTGTGACGAATATTTTGGTTGGCAGGAGAGCCAACACTGTGTTACTAGAAGGAGGCCGAAAGGCACGCTTTTTAGCTCATGCAGGCTGGCGTGATGTCTGGAACAGGACAAAGAAATTAGAATTTAGAAAAACGGACGTAGCTGGTGGAATACTTAACTTTAATCCGTTAATGAAGAACGTCGGTCTTGACGGTACATGAATCAATATCAATAGTAACTGATAATGGCACCTTGCTAGGTCGTAGCAAATGACGTAACTGAAAGCTATGCTAAACTATCGTCTCGGCAAATGAGAGCGTATTTTGTCAGTGAACCATCGCTAGCAAAGTCGGTTGTACAACTGGAGCGCCTGCTAGGAAGTCTCTCTAGACCTGCCGTGTGTCGGCGCTCGGTCTGCAATCACTGATAGTGGCGACACGCGGGTCCAACGTATACTAACGGACCGCGGCCGATTTAAAGGCTACCACCTAGCAAGTGTGGTGTCTGGCGGTGACACCACATTCCTCCC
Source organism: Schistocerca americana (assembly GCF_021461395.2). Classification (NCBI taxonomy): domain Eukaryota; kingdom Metazoa; phylum Arthropoda; class Insecta; order Orthoptera; family Acrididae; genus Schistocerca; species Schistocerca americana. Next base: position 82,911,895 of record NC_060129.1, read on the forward strand.
CCGCAAATCGGAGTACGGTTGAGGCATAAGGCTTCCGCCCACTGTGGGGAGGACCACATGTTGACGTATGCGACGAGGTGGAGAGCTTAACAACAGGCGAGGCTGTGCCACCCGCACCCTGCCATTCGGACTGAGGGGAGCGAGGAAACGCCTGAAAACCTGCTCCAGGGTGCACGCCAACATGCGGTGTATGCGCCCGTAGAGAGACGGGAGGGGCCAAAGGGTCGACCTCCATCGGGCCGGGGCACCCGACGGGCGAAGACGACATATGGTCCGGAGCGGGCAAGAATTCCATGGCGGAGGACAACTGGGCACGGGAAGCAATCGGCGGCATGTGACACAGGCAGGCGCCCGGCGGTTGCAGCGACGCGTCCACTGTGGGCGTCGCCGTCGGGAGAACAGGCTGCGGCGGCGGCGCGTCGCCATGGGGCAAAAGGGAAGGCAACGTCGGTAACACCTGGGGCTGAGGCGAGCCAGTAGATGGGTCCCCAGGGCGCTGACTGGACAGCACCGTCGCTGAAAGTAGACGGCGAGCGGCAGATCCCGTGCGACGACAGAGGCGCAGCTGGTTTAGATGCAGACGCTCCTCACCAGAGGCCCCCAAAACCAGATACATAGCGCGTCCGAGGCAGCGAAGAATGCGCCCTTCGAGCCAACGCCGTGAACCTCGGTAGTGACGAGAGTAGACAACGTCGCCTGGAGCAAATGCAGGTGTCTGCCGCTGTGCAGGAACCTGATGCGGCGGACGTAGCAAAGACATCAAGGTTCGATGATGGCGACCGTGGAGCAACTCAGCCGGCGAGCGACCATCTCGGGGCTGAGAGCGATACGAGGACAAAAAGAGGAATAACGCGTCCTCCCAAGAATGCGACTCTTTTAACTTCAACATCTGTGACTTGAAAGTCCCGACCAATCGTTCAGCAGCACCGTTTGACTGTGGCGAAAACGGTGTGGACGTCAGATGTTGAATACCATTGGCCTTGCAGAATGACTGAAATTCTGCGGACATGAATTGTGGGCCATTGTCGGAAACAATAGTCTGTGGAAGACCTTCAAAGCAACAGATAGCAGATAACGCTTGGATGGTGGCAGATGACATCGTGGAAGACAACAAAACAACAAAAGGAAAATTACTGAATGAATCTACCACAACCAACCATCGAGCACTCCAGAATGGACCAGCAAAATTGATGTGTAAGCGTTGCCAAGGGCAAGTGGCAAGTACAGTGCTGACGAGCAAGTTGTTTCGTTCTCACTATACCCCAATGTCCTTGGTGGAGAAGCTGCAAGACAGAGGACTGTAACGAACGTGGGACCACGACCCTGGACTGATCATTATCAGAACGCAACAGCAAAACACCACATCGAACAAAAAGTATCTCCTGGTGAGCAAAAAAACGGCGAACCAACGGATCCCTGATCTGTGACTTTGACAAGGGCCATTGCGTAGCAACAAAACGCAGAACGGTAGCAAGGACAGGGTCAGCAGCTGTAGCTGTAGCTACACGACGAAAATCAATCGGAAATGATTCACCACGTCATCGGTTTCCGCATCAATGAACATGCAAGCAAGTTCGGAGGAATCGAATGCTATATCCTCAGCAACAGGCAAGCGGGACAACGCATCGGCGTTTCCGTGCTTAGCAGTGGACCGATACTAGATATCGTAGCGATACTGCGAGAGGAAAATAGACCAGCGAATGAATTTCTGCACTGTACGTGGAGGTACAGGCTTGGTCGGATGAAAAAGCGATGTCAAAGGTTTGTGGTCTGTGATGATGGTAAAGCGACGACCATACAAGAAATCATGAAACTTTGTAACACCAAATACGAGAACCAATGCTTCTTTCTCGATCTGTGAATAATTTCTTTGCGCAGACGAGAGCAATTTGGACGCAAAGGCAATAGGGCGATCGTGCGATCCATCTTTGTGTGCAAGCACAGCACCGATCCCGAATTCCGATGCATCTACCATCAACAAAAGGGGCTTCTGGGGATTGAATGGCGTAAGGCAAGTATTGGAAAGCAACGCCGATTTCAACTGGCGAAAGGCGCGTTCGCATTCCGTCGTCCAGACGAACGGAACACCTTTACGGCGTAAGCGATGAAGCGGAGCTGAAATGGAAGAGGCATGTGGCACATATTTATGATAATAGTTGATTTTTCCCACCACGCCTCGTAGCTGCTTCAAATTCTGCGGCGAAGGCAAGTCTTGTATGGCACGAAGGTGCGTGGGACAGGGATGTATGCCTTGGGCATTGAGTACATGTCCCAGGTAGGGCTAGTCACGAGCAAAAAACACACATTTGTCCTTCCACAAGCGAAGACTATTTTGTCGCAAGACCTGATACAATGTTCTGAGATTGGCTAAATGTTCTTCTTCCGTCCTTCTGGAGATCACAATATCGTCCAGATTGTTTCCTGCAGTAGGGACCGACGCACAAACACTTTGTAGATATTGCTGAAACAATGCAGGGGCGGATGCACACCCGAATGGCAGTCGTTTGAATCAATACAAACCAAGATGCGTGTTAACCACCAAAACGTGCTGTGATTCTTCGTCCACTGGTACTTGCAAGTACGCATCTGCTAGGTCCAACTTCGAAAAATATTTACCCGGGCACAGTTTGTCAAAAAGCTCTTCCGTGCGGGGTAAAGGAAAAGTTGCAATCACTAGCTGTGGATTCACTGTTGCCTTGAAGTCCACACAAAGTCTCAATTTTCTCGAAGGTTTCGGCAAAATTACTAATGGTGATGCCAGAGAGAAGCCTGCACACGTTCAATTACACCTTGTGATTCCAAATCGTGTAATGTTTTTGTGACCTCATCACGCAATTCGTGGGGAACATTGCACGCTCTGAAAAATTTCTGTTGTGCGGTGACTTTCAGTTCCACATGTGCTTTATAGTTCTTAGCGCAACCAAAGCCCGGTGCAAGAATGTCTGCAAATTCTACACATACACGAGAAACACTGTCTAAAGGCACAGTCTGGTTCACTGATAGTTCCTGATTTACTATAGACAAGTTAAACAACTGAAATAAATCGAAACCAAACAAGTTCACTGCAGAAGAAGAACGAAGGATGTAAAATGACACAAGTTTTGTTTGTCCTTTGTATGTTGCAAGAAGGCTGCACTGTCCTAACACAGGGATATCTTGACCTGAATAACTAGTTAACTTAACATTTGTGGCACGCAACGGAGGTGTGCCCAGCTGTTTGTACGTGTCTTGATTGATCAGTGAAACTGCAGCTCCGGTATCGAGCTGGAATGGTATCACTTTGCTGTTAATGTCCAAGTCTAGAAAAAGTTTATTGTCCTGCTGACGACAAGAGCAACTGTCTCGTGCAACGTGAACTGACACTGGTAATAATCACTTGCGACTTGACGGGATTTCTGGCGATGTCGACGCACACTATTTGTGGGACGAACACAGTCACTGTTAGAGAGAGTGGCACTGGGAGGAGTGAATTGAACTACATGAATTTCCATGGGCGAAATTTCACGAGCCTGAGTATCCTTGGTTCGAATTCGGCGCGAAGCAAAGGGCCTGGAATGGTTGCAAGTTTCCGATCTAAGCTTTTTGGTTCAAATGGTTCAAATGGCTCTGAGCACTATGGGACTTAACATCTATGGTCATCAGTCCCCTAGAACTTAGAACTACTTAAACCTAACTAACCTAAGGACATCACACAACACCCAGCCATCACGAGGCAGAGATAATCCCTGACCCCGCCGGGAATCGAACCCGGGAACCCGGGCGTGGGAAGCGAGAACGCTACCGCACGACCACGAGATGCGGTAAGCTTTTTCTAGCAAACACTCTGAACATGTCCTTTTTTTATTACAGAAAAAGCAAATAGAAATAGCCTGGCATGATTGGCAAGTCTCACGCGAATGTCTAGTAGCACACCGCAGGCATGATTTTAGCACTGCATTTGCTTGCCTGCGCAGCACACGTGGCTGAGAGCCTGGCGGCAGGGGCGCGGCCGGGCGCGAGGACTGTTTACCGCTCCGTGCAGCTCGCCCGGCGGGCCGGTTAACCTGACACACTGCTGGTGAAGTTTCAAATGATTCCTGAGCAAAGTCAAGTGTGTCCTGCCGATCCAATATGTCCATCACTTGTTGAAGGGGGGGATTGCCTAGTTTCAAAATCTGTTCCCGTATACGAACATCAGAAACGTTCTGTGCAATTGCATCATGGACCATAGTATCTGAATAAGGGAGACCACATTGACACTCAAAAGCACAATCCCTAGTAAGGCCTTGCAAGGTTGCAACCCACTCCCGATTAGTTTGACCTGCCATACGTTTTGTACGAAAGAAGGTATACCTTTTTGCAACAACATTGACTGATTCTTTCAAATATGCATGTAATGCAGAGAAAATGTCGTCGTAGGACAGAGTTGATACATCGCGTCGGGGAAATAATTTAACTATCACTCGGTACGTTTGTATGCCGACCGAAGACAACAAAAATGGCTGCCGATCGTTACCTTGAATTCTGTAGTGGGGAGATGGAATCCAAATTGGCGTGACCACTCTGTCCAGCTTTCCAGTGCAGCATCAAAAGGTCGAAAAGTTGGTGCAACACCGTGTTGTGGCTGCGTTAGTTGTGGATCGGCGGCTGCCACATCGTTTTGCATTGCCCGTTGACCCTGGATGAGCTGTCCAAGGGCATCCAGTAAGGACTGTGTCTGCTGATTCTGTAAGCGGTAAAATTCGGACAGTACATCTGGAGATTGTGGCAAAGCCATTACACAAGTAAATCAGGGCAATATCGATAAGAACGCGGTTTTGCCTCGTCGCCAATGTTTTGGTTGGCAGGAGAGCCAACATCGTGTTACTAGAAGGAGGCCGAAAGGCACGCTTTTTAGCACACGCAGGCTGGCGTGAGGTCTGGAACAGGACAAGGAAATTAGAATTTAGAAAAACGGACGTAGCTGGTGGAATACTTAACTTTAATCCGTTAATGAAGAACGTCGGTCTTGACGGTACATGAATCAATATCAATAGTAACTGATAATGGCACCTTGCTAGGTCGTAGCAAATGACGTAGCTGAAGGCTATGCTAAACTATCGTCTCGGCAAATGAGAGCGTATTTTGTCAGTGAACCATCGCTAGCAAAGTCGGTTGTACAACTGGGGCGAGTGCTAGGAAGTCTCTCTAGACCTGCCGTGTGGCGGCGCTCGGTCTGCAATCACTGATAGTGGCGGCCATGAGGGTCCGACGTATACGTACTAACGGACTGCGGCCCATTTAAAGGCTACCACCTAGCAAGTGTGGTGTCTGGCGGTGACACCACAACGAACACATCCACTGCTACTGCAACAATCTCAGTTCCAACCACTGAATCTACTTCTAGTCTCTGGCTCGAATATGACGAAGTTTTTTCCAGGCTGCAGAGTAGTCCACACCCGAGAGCTGCTGCAATAGTGGAAGTGGACAAATATTTACAAGAGCCCGTGCTACAGAGACAAGGCAATCCACTTCAGTGGTGGTCTGAACGGCTGTCAGTATACCCCTCGCTCTTTGAACTTGCAAAAATACGACTGTGTATTGTTGCAACTCCACGCCGTGTGAAAGAGTGTTCTTGAAGGCAGGACACCTTATAACTGACAGAAGAAATCGCCTGACGGGAAAAAGTGGAACAAATCATGTTATCAAACGGAAATCTCTGAACATTCGCCAAATTCGTTGATGTTTATTCATAAATATATGTGTATTTTTTTTAAATATAATTAGGACAATCCTTAAATTGACATTTAGTGTAGTTATTTCAATAATGTGTACGAGATAAACAATCCAACATGAACGATTAACTTTCAAGCGTGGATTCGACCCATGCTTCAGTTCCAGACTCAGAAGGTAAGCATTTTACTTTCATATTGGCAGTGCGTGCTCAAACAGCCAGCCTTTTCGTTTGTATCTTTAATATTCATTTATCTCCAAGCGCTGCCAACGGTAGGCTACCCGAAGACGCGAAATATAACTGCACAAATAGTCACGGGTAATGTTGTCAGCACTGCAGGAAGCAGCTGACGCTGCCTTCCCCTCGCCCCTCACCTTCCCAACCCCTCCTAACCCTATCGTTCCCCACAAATACCATGCGATTCGTCGACAGGCAGTAGAGGGAGGACTGAAGGGAGGTTGAGTGACGTGGGTGAGGGAGAGGGGAACAGAGTTAGTGAACTACAAAAAAGTGTGGAGTGTGCTATCTGTGAAGAGTTTGAAGTACCAGTTCATTGAAATTGAGTGGTTAGTTGACACTTCACTGGAGTATAGCGTTCATTTGAACGACTCATTCACGAGCTCCCCATCACTAGCCGGCAGTCAACTGTTTCGCGATGGCCATCCACCTGCCCAGTCGTCAACCGGTCAGACTTTCGTGTCCTACATGAGACTTCAACCTTGAACCTTGACCCTAACTTCTTACCCGATGAGCAACCCGGCCACATCTAACGACACTGGTCAAAACACGTCTAGACGTGGAATGTTTATCTACGCTGTACGTTCATCTCCATGTGAAACGGTTCTGTACTGTGCCACGTCGGTTGTAGTTCACTGACACTGTTAACGGGTTGCCAGAGTACAGACACACTTCTACAAATATGACTGGTGCCGCTTTTATTTTGACCAACGCTTTCCCTTAACAGGTAATTTTATATAGTCAAACTATGCCGTCTACTATTTGTAGAACTTTTGCCCTACTTCGTTTTCTAACACTAAAGTGTCAGTTTTTATGTAAGAGGACTATTCTGAGCAAATCCTTACTTTTCTTTTGTTTCCATTCCATCACTTGGTAGCAAGGTGAATTGATGCGACGTAAGTGACGTCAATAAAATAACAACCTATGTCCACTTGCATTTTGAAATCACTAAAAGATTCTTTTACACATGAAAATGAGAAAATATATAGAATTGCGAAATTCGCCTGTACTCCGCCTCTCCATAAACTGATGTCAATAGCGTTAGCAGATTTTTGTGAATCGAGCTTACACACTCCATGGTTAGCGGCGCCATCTGGCAGTCAGCATTTTCGTGTAGCAAAAACATACTTACATATATACAGTACATACGCTGCCACTTCCCTGACGGCCGTAGTACAGCCGCTCCCTGGTTCCTGCAGCGTTGCGAGTGACGAGCCAAATCTACATCCGCACACGGGCTGAGTGATAGTTACCTCTGTCAGAGTCTGTGCATTCTAACACAACAGTGGCAATATGAGCAGTGGACCTGTATGGCTGACGTTGCAGACTACATATCCAGTACGACCTACTTTCAGGACGGCGGTTCAATCCCGCGTCCAGCCATCCTGATTTAGGTTTTCTGTGATTTCCCTAAATCACTCCAGGTAAATGCTGGGATCATTCCTTTGAAAGGGCACGGCCGACTTGCTTCCCAATCCTTCCCCAATCCGATGAGACCGATGACCTCGCTGTTTGGTCTCTTCCCCCAAACAACCCAACCCTCCTTTCAGTGCTTTATTTGTGACTGTTCGCATAGGTTCTTCCTACTGGTGGTGTCTCGGTCTGGGGAAAAAAAAGGATCGATACCGTAGATTTTGAGATCTGGTATGATAGAACTTTATGATTTTAGTAGAACAGATGTTGTACTGACATTTTTAAAATGCGCATAAAAGCGTTAGAATACCGTTTTAAGAAGTCAATTGCAGAAACACTCCCCTGCCCCCTCCCTCCCCACTGCCACCCTGGACGGTCACAGAATCGGAATGCTGAGTGGGAATCGAACCCCACTCATACCATTGTTGACTACACACAAAGAGAAGTCAGCTACCGAATTTTTCTCCACCAGCATCTCGTAATAACGTCCTTGAACTTACAGTGACCTCGCAAATGGTTCTGTGTCTCACTGGGAGTCAAAAACGTCAGATATCGTTAGTATTGACAACGAATGAAGATACATTAAAAATCAAAATTATTATCCACCAGCAGATAGGTGTTCTGATGCTAGGCCATGATAATACAAAATGAAAGCTTTATTGCTGGGCCAGGATTCGAACCCATTCACGCTCAAACTTGAGGAATCTGCAGGTTTTGAACAAACAGCAAATTGTAGTGGAGCTGCATTGTCACGAAGAGATCAAATTCCGCGTTAAGGGCGGTCTGAGTTGCATTCACAGTTGAGAAACAATTTTATCGACATACACAAGTCCAAATAAATGATGGAATATGTGTCCTTTGACCCTACATAGCCATTGTTTTGTAACTACAAGTAAATAACTAGTATAAGAGAGGTTACTGCTGATAATGTTTCTACATGTCGCCTCTCCTGACTTTATTGTTGTGCAACCTAACGTCCACTTGGTAGAGAAGGAATATCATATTTAATGTGATTTCAGATCACAATGCCCTCTTCATTTGGCGTAGCCAGAAGAGAATAGAATCTGCTCTTTTATCAAAAACCATCAGCAGAAGCTGGAATCAGACCCACACCATAAGTATATGAACCTATCAACAATCCAACAGACCAGCAAATCCTCTTCCCAGTGACTCATTTTTCTATCGTAACGCCGTTGCGCCGCACTCGGTGAGATTTCTGACACACAGACTGCCTGTGGTGGTTTGCAACGTGTTCAGTACGTTCATTTGCTTGGTTGACCGAATCACCATGAACTAGCTGCCTCGGCTACCCAGTGCATACATTCGACTCTATTTTGTAATCACCGAAATAAAACGTAACTGTCATCTACACAGAACTACCTACAGTGTAGGATGCATAAATTTAAAAAGGAAGTGCTCCTTCCCACTTGAGCTACTCTATTGCGCTATCTGTTTGTTGAAAACCGCGTCCAAAGCAAAAGAAAAGCTGTAACTGTCTGCCTCTCAGATGTCTAGATCCGGCCATATGAATTATCTCACAGCACTGCGGAATACGCAAGTTCTGGAGGAATTGTTGTTAACTTCTGGAGCTGTTGTAGCTACGTGTAAGCTAGTTACGTGTGTAAAAAGGGCTAACTTCTGCGACATTTCGTTCTTTTCAGGTTTAACAGATGGCCATGCAGCAGATGCAAATCGAAACTTGTGTATTATGTATGATGAGAACACATCGTGCCAAAATACGTCAGAAAAGTACACTCCTGGAAATGGAAAAAAGAACACATTGACACCGGTGTGTCAGACCCACCATACATGCTCCGGACACTGCGAGAGGGCTGTACAAGCAATGATCACACGCACGGCACAGCGGACACACCAGGAACCGCGGTGTTGGCCGTCGAATGGCGCTAGCTGCGCAGCATTTGTGCACCGCCGCCGTCAGTGTCAGCCAGTTTGCCGTGGCATACGGAGCTCCATCGCAGTCTTTAACACTGGTAGCATGCCGCGACAGCGTGGACGTGAACCGTATGTGCAGTTGACGGACTTTGAGCGAGGGCGTATAGTGGGCATGCGGGAGGCCGGGTGGACGTACCGCCGAATTGCTCAACACGTGGGGCGTGAGCTCTCCACAGTACATCGATGTTGTCGCCAGTGGTCGGCGGAAGGTGCACGTGCCCGTCGACCTGGGACCGGACCGCAGCGACGCACGGATGCACGCCAAGACCGTAGGATCCTACGCAGTGCCGTAGGGGACCGCACCGCCACTTCCCAGCAAATTAGGGACACTGTTGCTCCTGGGGTATCGGCGAGGACCATTCGCAACCGTCTCCATGAAGCTGGGCTACGGTCCCGCACACCGTTAGGCCGTCTTCCGCTCACGCCCCAACATCGTGCAGCCTGCCTCCAGTGGTGTCGCGACAGGCGTGAATGGAGGGACGAATGGCGACGTGTCGTCTTCAGCGATGAGAGTCGCTTCTGCCTTGGTGCCAATGATGGTCGTATGCGTGTTTGGCGCCGTGCAGGTGAGCGCCACAATCAGAACTGCATACGACCGAGGCACACAGGGCCAACACCCGGCATCATGGTGTGGGGAGCGATCTCCTACACTGGCCGTACACCACTGGTGATCGTCGAGGGGACACTGAATAGTGCACGGTACATCCAAACCGTCATCGAACCCATCGTTCTACCATTCCTAGACCGGCAAGGGAACTTGCTGTTCCAACAGGACAATGCACGTCCGCATGTATCCCGTGCCACCCAACGTGCTCTAGAAGGTGTAAGTCAACTACCCTGGCCAGCAAGATCTCCGGATCTGTCCCCCATTGAGCATGTTTGGGACTGGATGAAGCGTCGTCTCACGCGGTCTGCACGTCCAGCACGAACGCTGGTCCAACTGAGGCGCCAGGTGGAAATGGCATGGCAAGCCGTTCCACAGGACTACATCCAGCATCTCTACGATCGTCTCCATGGGAGAATAGCAGCCTGCATTGCTGCGAAAGGTGGATATACACTGTACTAGTGCCGACATTGTGCATGCTCTGTTGCCTGTGTCTATGTGCCTGTGGTTCTGTCAGTGTGATCATGTGATGTATCTGACCCCAGGAATGTGTCAATAAAGTTTCCCCTTCCTGGGACAATGAATTCACGGTGTTCTTATTTCAATTTCCAGGAGTGTATTTTCTAAATTAACTGTCATGTGGTAGTGGCATTTTATTCTCCTTCAAACCTTGTTTGACAGCTTTCGGCTGGTTCCGGCGGAGGTTCGAGTCCTCCCTTGGTCATGGATGTGTGTGTTTGTCCTTAGCACAATTTAGGTCAAGTAGTGGGTAAGCTTAGAGACTGATGACCTTAGCAGTTAAGTCCCATAAGATTTCACCCACATTTGAACATCTGAATTTGACAACTTTAATTCAGAACAAGTTTTCTACATGCATGTAATCAATAAACTGCATGTGCTTCGTCAGACTGTTATAGATAACATCAGAGAATTCCCATGTATCGTTGATGATTAATTTCTCTCTCATGTTTTAACAACACTAAAAGAAACCCTACGAAAATTGTGCACTGTATTATCAGAAATGAAATAAAACTACCCACGATAACCTTACGACAAAAGTCTGTTTTAATAATACTGAGTACCTGTACACAGTCGTGCCTCTATCGGCACGAATTAGTAAAATACTACTCACTTTGATTTCGATTGGGTCTGTGTTTAATTGGTATGCTGTGTCATACTCAAGAGGTATGCAAATGTGGCATTTCATAAATAAAGTTATGTATATATAGGAACCCAAAATTTGCTTGTCAGCAGCGGAAAGAGGTGTTACCTGTTGTGCAACATTGTTAGTTTCCACCATTGCACTATGAGCCGAAAGTATTTTCTTGCGATTTCCTTACCTGTGTTCGATCTGACTGCTTGTAGCTCTTTCACAGAAGGGATATAAGAACGTTGCAGGCAGCGAGACTGGAACCGCAGACCAGAACTGACGCTTTCTACAGGTCAGCACGATACCACACAGCTGGCGAAGAGGTATCTTTCTGGTCTTCCTCTTAAGAGGCCAATTGTGGTAGAGCTCGTAAACCGATATTTAAAGAACGAGATTAGTTGCGATTTCCACGTGCAGCTACTTTCCTGGGCTGAAAACCGTAAACTTCCAATTCTTTGTTACACCTCAAACTATAGTAACTCAGATTATTCAATGGAAATGACGGGCAAAATCTAGTGAACTTTAATGCTTAATTCCGTGCACACCAGGAAGTAACTTGTCGATCACAGAGTTGCCAAACATACCTTGCCTTGTTGCCAAATCTCAGTTACAGTATCAACAGGAAGCAGACGAACCAATATGATCCTACAGTGGGCTGGAAAGTGGCCATAGGTGCCGTCTCAAAGACGTGGCTGCCACAGCCTGCAATACGTAATGCGTCTGATTCGCATTTCTGTAACTAGGTTTAGGGACTGAAGCGTAGTTACTGACAATACTCGGGACAGACTGCAAACTGAGCATCATAAATCGGTAAGGCTCGTAGTTGTTTTTATATTTTTTTCATAAGTGTACTCAAAACTGAGACACTCACTCACTGACGTTTTCGTGCCTGGCCGATAGTCGAGCACAACAGACAAATTAAAAAAAAAAAAAAAATAGAATGTGTGCGTGTGAGAGAGAGAAGAGAGAGAGAGATAAAGATAAAAAAGAAAGAAAGGTAGAGTAAAAAACTGTTGTAAAGAAGTTGAATCACAGTATTTAAAGAAATCTTCCATTAAAATGACACATTCCATATCATTACGAAGTTTCGTATTCATGATCTATGGAACAAGTATTTATGTAATCAAATCATATCGTATTGCTGACTAGCCATGAAGAGTCATGAATTACCGAAATGTTCGTCAATATCAGTAACCAAATTTAAACTTAAAAATAAAAGACGTCAATTTTTGTAATAAACTGGGACTCCTATGAAGACCATTTCGTCCCTTTTAATTAACCATGAAAGATGTCTGATATACCTACATTCAGAAGGAAAAAGTGAGCATGCATTTAAAGATGAAGAACATGATGTTAAGTGCTGTGACGGAGATACGAACCCAACATGTAATCCGATTGTTAACTAAGTGAAATCAAATGTTACGTATTGGTTTTTCTAACCAGCTGCTAGGTGTTTGAATAACGATACAAATTTTTGTTCCTAAGCGACAATCGAACCGCACACCTACCGTCCTTCTTTATCATCCAAGAATATAGCTTAAGTATCAATTGCTTACTCACCAACAGTAAGATGTGTGCATGTTGGACCAGAAATAACGACACCTTTTTGGTAACACGTGAACAGACACTAAAAATGCATGTTAATTTTCACTAGCAGGCCAGTGTGCACGTGATAGGGCTTGAAATGAAATTGTGAATATTTTTGTGCTGGGTCAGGATTCGGACCCACATACTTACCTTTTGAGGACACCTAGAGATGACTGCTGTCTTGGGAAAAGGAACGAATTGATTGAACTATACTGTTCCGAGAGATTCAGATCCTCAAAAGAGGAGATACGAATTAGAATCACAGTCCAGCACAAAATTTTTTAAAGTCTCTCGTTCAATCAAGTACAAGTAAAATAAGAGCACTGTTCCTTTAAATGGCTATCGGTTCATCAAGTAAACTAAAATTTTCTAATGTAAGTAAGTTTACTGACGACAGTATTTCTGTGTACCATGACTTTCGCCTATGTCATTTCCCAACGTAAACCGGATCTGCCCAGATGGTAGTGAAGGAACGTGATGTTTGATGGGGATTCTGGGTTGCAGCGTCTTTCTCTTGAGGTTATCAGAGGTAACGTAAATCTGTTTGTGCCTCTTAAAGGTAAATGCCTGAGCTCACGCACTGCACCTGTGATAGTTCGTTACTCCAGACCACTGCGGCCACATTTCCCAGTCACATGAGTGTGCTGTAACGGATGATGTGCTTTGCTTACAAAAGTAGTCACGGTGGAAATAATTCGAGTCTACGAAATGGTTAACTAGAAGCGAGCTTCTGCCTTGGAAATTATACTATTCTCATGTCAGTAGGATGTAAAGACTCTTCTAGGCATCATAGCCTCGATGTGAAGCCATTTTGAAATGTTCACAAATTCAGCAAATTTCTTAGTTCGAGAAAATCCACTGTGAAGTGTGATGTTGCCGGATAATTCGATTATTACCGTCATTATTACTGTCATTTTCTTCATACCGCTGCTGGAACACATTTGCTTGAAGATATTTTAATGCCTTTTGGTCATTATAGAAAGTAGTTGCCCAAGAACAGGTTCTCTCCCTGTCTACGGAATCTTTTTGATATTAATATCAGACATCAGAAATTACTCGTAGATTACATTAACAAAGTAATTGACGAAGACGTTACTTGATAACAAAAACGCGCTGCCTTTCGTCATTTACTTCCGCCTAGAAATGGCTGTTGAATACTGCCAAACCAAAAGCCAAGGTATCTTACTGCCTTCCGATATACCTCGCTGTCAGTTCTTCCATATGATTTGGTCGACGTGACCTGTTTCAAGTTCTGTATGACAGAGAATGTTTTAGAAAATCAATTGTTTTCCTTTGCATTAAACAGAAAGATTTTCATACAAAGGTATCTGGGTAACACTATGGTCGGAGAGCCACGTTAAACTGTAGGTTCCCCTACTAACTGGCCAGGTAAGTCAACTCAAAGGTTGGTGGAAAGCAACGGCATACCACCTCCAACAGGACCGTGCCTATTAAAGCACTGTGGTGTTCGAACTAATCTTCCAACTGATGACCGCTTTACTTTACTATGGGTTCCAAAGTTAATGATCTTCGGGATATTAACATTTTTGTGTTTTCATCCTGCAGGTTTGATACCAGTAAACATAAGTAACCGGCCGAGCACTGCCGCCGTTCGAGTTGTCAAGGTGGTAGACGACGATGCTATCGACCCCAGTTACAATCTTGGTCATGGTGATGTTTCAGTGGGATACCTCTATGTACCTTTCTATGTATTTCAAGATACAATTTTATTCACTTGGTACGCATCCAAATTGATATCTGATAGAGCTGTATTTAGCAACACGAATCAGATATGTTTTCCGAGCAGTATATCGGGCAACACGTCAGTACAGCGAGATTTTGTTTGTTGTGTGTTGCGCATGGTGCAAGAAATATTCGTGTTTTGCTTGCTTCTGTGACAGGTTTCACCCCACTGAATGCGAGCAAGCTCACGAATAGACTGTCAATAATTGTAATTACGCAATTTAATACAGTTAAAAGGTGTAAATTTGCATTATGTATCCCGACGAAAATAGAGTATATGCCTACTTGCTTATTATTCGCGCTTCTCGATGCTTCCCTCAAAAAATAAAAATTAAGAGAGAGACAGAGAGAGAAAACAGAAATGTATTACAAATATCAGCTCAGTGACGCCATGTTCATCTCGTGATGTAAAGCAAAGATATAATATCTCGTACTAGCGATATGTATGACTACAGGGTTCTTTCTTTTCTCTCTGCAAACAACCAGAACAGAATTCAGTAACAAAGTGGTAAGAACACATATGCAGTACGCCAATTAAACACTCAGCCTTTCTTGGTTACTTTGTTAATCGTTAACAATTGTCTGTAATTCAGTAATCATCCTTGATTACTGATTTGTTATTACTACCATTGTTATTGTTATTCGTCACTTCACAACAGCTTTCCTGTCACTCACTGCTGCCGATGCACGTAACGAATGGATCAGGATGAATGGAATGTGGGATGTTTCGTCACGGAGACTATACACATTAATCTCGGTGTCTTGTGTTCAGGGTAATATGAAAATCTCAGTAAGAGAAGACGACAACGGGATTCCGGTTATGCAGGCAATAATATCCAACTATTTCTGTCGACCTAACATCATGACAACAGAGAAATTGGCGTCTCAGTGTATTTTGATTATAATTCGTTAGCCTTCTTGCGACCTCGTTCTAATACCTCGTGGGAGCATGCATAATATTTTGCTTTTTGAACACCGAGCAATAACACACAAAGGTAGTAGATGGAAGTACACAAAGAAACAATCAGACTCATGGGTGTGTATCCAGTTCATCATTAGAAGACTAAACAAGAGGGAAAGATTACGAAAGCAAGAATACGCTGGCTAGTATACATTATTTGTATAGATCTGAAGATGAAAGATCGCAGGTCTGTACAGTGCCCGCATTGGCACTTTAGTTTCTGTCTTAATGGGCATAATTTTTAGTTTCTTCCCTTCAGAATTTTCAAATGAATTGATTATTATGTAGCACAGAATAATTAGTTAACTCTGTTTCTTATAGTTTCCATTCGCACCAACATTTTTCTACATTCTCGTGCAATTCATGAAATTCTACTTCTATGATCACAAGACTGCACATACATGCAATCTATTCCGAGGTACAAAATGTTTGTTATCTTACTTTTCGTGACAGGTGGGCAAAGTTGGCTTCCAAAGACTTTGTTGTACTGAAATAATCTTTTGTCACAAAGTAACCAGGTAAGTGTTTTACTCGTATATATTTTGTGAGAAACTGTAATCATGATGGAAGATTATACACCTGAATTTTTCACACAACTGGTAAGAGAAAACGGTGCATATTAAGCAAACCCCGTGCCTCCTCTCTGTATCCTATGACACGAGCACGGGATTCTCCTCGCATACTGCTGCAGAACTGTTCCTAGCACAGCTGATAATTGGCAACATCGTCACAAACATTTGGGAACACTGTGACAGTGCAATCGCTTCTTTGTATGGTACTGAAATGACTCGCTAAATTCACTTGATATTCCCTTTCCTTTTGAATGACTCGTGCTTTATAATCATCATGTAAACTAAGACACTGGGACAGAAAATTCAATTTTTTGGCTAAAGAAATGCTATACTTCACGTAAGTGACAACTTTTATCATCTTTCACAATGCGTTATGAGGCTGAGCGACCAATGCCATGATGACATTGGCATGCTGGCAGCAGGGTGTCTGTAGCCCTGTGGTGCCGCCCGTGTCTCGCGTCGCAACAGCTCAATGAGTCATCAGTCCTAACCGTAGTAGGGGCCAGTGTGTGCGAGCTTTTCTTTCTGATTTACTTTGTGGAGCTGCGAATTTCCAGAAAAAATTCTGTAGCGAAATCAGAAGAAAACCTTTACACATCAACTCCTTTGGTAGCTCGACTCAGTAAGTTGTGTTAATGGTCACAGATTTCGGCTTTCTTACTGCCAAGCTGCTTCACAATACAAGTGTTTCTGAAGAAATTCGAATCGACCATCAACGATACGAATTTCAGTATTGTTCTTTCCTTAATACTCACATGCCACGGTGATAAGTATGAAGGAAATGAACCTCTTGATTACTATAGAGCCTCTATGCTAAATTTCCACAGTAGCAATTAGGAATTCTCTGCAGACATTTGCTAACAGCGGCTCTAGCAACTTACTTTTTCTCTGGGTAACTTCAACTATGGGCAATTTTGTTGCCTTAAATCCAATTAAATATTTTAAATATCACTTTTGAACAGCATTCACTTCTCCATTAATTAATGTATGGACGTCATAACAAGCAATTTGCATGAGTAGCTGTAGAGCAGGTTATGAAAAGTATTGATACAATGATTCGCATCCATTTACCATACGCAATCAAAGAAAGAAACCAAACACATTGCATTGCGTTTACTCTCTGTACCTTGACTAACACATATGAATCCATGACAAAAATAATGTATTTGAAGAATCTCCTTTGAAAGGAAAAAGAACAGGATGTTATGCTTTAATTACAGCGCATTGGATCAGAAACAACGAAATTAATTCTGTGCCACAGTGATGTATTGCATATAAGTGTAATAAAATACTCATCAAATAAAAACGGTTTTGTGCCTCCGTTGCTATCGAGTGTGAAACACAAATTGTAGACAGATTTTATGGGTCACCACTCAACAACATTCAAGCATTTTACACCGTCGAGAGTGAGGAGTGGAGCAGACGTTGTTGGCAAAAGGCGAGGCAGTGCAGTGCCTCAGCCCCCACTGGTAGGCAGCAAACGGGTCCCAGAGAACTCAGACACATGTGGCGTACAGAGGCAGATGGTCGGCCAAGAAATCTCTCGCTAAAATATTGTTGAACCAAACAGTTATTACCAATGTGACAGAAAGCGAAATATATTGTAGATTCGCTTGAATTACGCTCATAGCTTCAGCACCGAGAGGAAAGGGGCGATAAAAATTTTGTCGACGTGTGCTTTCGGTTGCTGGACATTGTATTAGATAGTCTCGCGTTTTACCTCAAGACTAAGGTCGTAGTCAAGAGTGATGTTCTCAGACTGCAGTCAGGACTTCCTCCGCGAAATGCGGCAGCCGAAAATGGTGCCAGATCGAGCATACTGCTAGACATAGAATTCTGAGGGGAGCACGACTATTGTCCACCTTACGTGAACGACTCGGTGGTCAATTTTTTTGTCTAAGACTGTACCTACAACACACACTGAACGCTGAAGACCCAGAAGAATTAAAAAAAATAGTTTTGTGGGAGCAACGTTAACTATAGTGTTCGATGTATTAATAGTATTGTATACGTGTGTGTGAACGCCTTCCAATGCCCACTCAAGGATACACAGTCTAGCTTCAATATTATAAATATGCCTCAGTTTGTGGATCAACTCAGGCTTAGGTTGATAATCATTTTGAATATTTAGCAATGTACCCATCGGTGTTAAACTCGTTTTCAACCAATGATTCCCACAGCTACACGAACACTACCTGTGATACCTCTTAGACAAAATACTTATGCAGTGCTATCAGGCGAAAAGACCAACCTGACACAAACTGTGGGAAGTTTGTTTTACAACCTTCGTACCTGGATAAAGAGCGTTTCCTATTTGAGATACCTGTGAACGCTGCTGCATAAGACGATTTAAGAAGATACTAAATTCCTTCAGTTATGACAATAGCATGGGGGCTTAATTAAATAATTTTGAAAATATTTTTTTGTTTTTAGTAGCTGTAGTCCGATTACGCTGTGTCTCGTAATCGGTTGGCCCTGACCAGTATTTTTACGCAATCTGACTGCATAGAATAACAACAAACAAGAATGAAATGAAATTTTTCGTTAACACAATTAATTAATTAAGTCCCCAGCAACTATAAAACCTACAAAACCCAAGCACAAATGTAATTGTTCTGTGTGTGGGAGTGTGACTCAACGTACACATCTGGCACGGTTCTTCTTCAACAAGACAAGAATTTTTAAATACCTATTATACTGACGTGATAAAAGAAAATTAGAAATACGATAATTGCGTAAGGAAAGCAGAATTACACTCCAATACAAGAACACACGCCAGATGCTTTGTTGACTGAACCTGTAATGACGCATTATTTAGGACACTAAAATTAAAACAAACGGAGTTAATTACCTCATTTATATTGATGAAAATCATTCTAATCCTTACATTATATCTCAACCAGAACTCTCCAATATCACATCTCAGCAAGCACTGCCTAATAGCACATCTCAACAAACACTCTCTGCTACAACATCTCAGCACAGACTACCACGAGACCTCGACAGGCACTGACTACTACGAGCTCTCTCCAAGCACTGACTTCTACGAGCTCTCGACAAGCACTGTGGAAGCGGCAGAATAATACTCTTTGGCGCAATCTCTGGCGCAGTGGCTCAGAGTAGCCACCTTTCATATGCCCCTCCTCCACAGGCCAGAATTTGATGTTATTTTTGCCAGCATTGGTGGTGAAAATACCACCAAATTCGTCCAGAAAAGTACAGACAAAAATAAAAGATAATATTAATACCTAAATATCACATAATTAGTTAAAATTATGGCTTTGCACTGACCTTTCAATAACCTAATATATAAAATACAGTAGGCAATACAAATTCTTTTCATACATGTGGCTTTACATAATAGTTTACACAATACATAAAAAATCAGATTATACAAATGTTCACATAAAATACTTTTAATTATTCAAAAAAAAAAAACAAATAGTTGATAATTCCAGCCCAGCAATGGTCAACAGGTGCAAACACCAACAAGTGACATCATTTCAGCAGAAACAGTCCATCAGTTGCACCCAGCAATGTTGAGAGCAGGTGCAGACACCGACAAGTGACATCATTTCAGCAGAAGCAGTCCATCAGTTGCACCCAGCAATGTTGAGCAGGTGCAGACACCGACAAGTGACATCATTTCAGTAGAAGCAGTCCATCAGTTGCACCCAGTAATGTTGAGCAGGTGCAGACACCAACAAGTGACTTCATTTCAGTAGAAGCAGTCCATCAGTTGCACCCAGCAATGTTGAACAGGTGCAGACACCGACAAGTGACATCATTTCAGTAGAAGCAGTTCCATCTGTGGCACCCAGTAAAGTTGAAGAGGTACACACAGCAACAAGTCACATTAGTTCAGTAGAAGCAGTCCATCAGTGGCACCCAGCAATGTTGAGTAGGTGCAGACACCGGCAAGTGACATCATTTCAGTAGAAGCAGTCCATCAGTTGCACCCAGCAATGTTGAGCAGGTGCAGACACCGACAAGTGACATCATTTCAGTAGAAGCAGTCCATCAGTTGCACCCAGCAATGTTGAGCAGGTGCAGACACCAACAAGTGACATCATTTCAGTAGAAGCAGTCCATCAGTTGCACCCAGCAATGTTGAGCAGGTGCAGACACCGACAAGTGACATCATTTCAGTAGAAGCAGTCCATCAGTTACACCCAGCAATGTTGAGCGGGTGCAGACACCAACAAGTGACATCATTTCAGTAGAAGCAGTCCATCAGTTGCACCCAGTAATGTTGAGCAGGTGCAGACACCAACAAGTGACTTCATTTCAGTAGAAGCAGTCCATCAGTTGCACCCAGCAATGTTGAACAGGTGCAGACACCGACAGGTGACATCATTTCAGTAGAAGCAGTTCCATCTGTGGCACCCAGTAAAGTTGAAGAGGTACACACAGCAACAAGTCACATTAGTTCAGTAGAAGCAGTCCATCAGTGGCACCCAGCAATGTTGAGTAGGTGCAGACACCGGCAAGTGACATCATTTCAGTAGAAGCAGTCCATCAGTTGCACCCAGCAATGTTGAGCAGGTGCAGACACCAACAAGTGACATCATTTCAGTAGAAGCAGTCCATCAGTTGTACCCAGCAATGTTGAGCAGGTGCAGACACCGACAAGTGACATCATTTCAGTAGAAGCAGTCCATCAGTTGCACCCAGCAATGTTGAGCAGGTGCAGACACCAACAAGTGACATCATTTCAGTAGAAGCAGTCCATCAGTGGCACCCAGCAATGTTGAGCAGGTGCAGACACCGACAAGTGACATCATTTCAGTAGAAGCAGTCCATCAGTTGCACCCAGCAATGTTGAGCAGGTGCAGACACCAACAAGTGACATCATTTCAGTAGAAGCAGTCCATCAGTTGCACCCAGCAATGTTGAGCAGGTGCAGACACCAACAAGTGACATCATTTCAGTAGAAGCAGTCCATCAGTTGTACCCAGCAATGTTGAGCAGGTGCAGACACCAACAAGTGACATCATTTCAGTAGAAGCAGTCCATCAGTGGCACCCAGCAATGTTGAGTAGGTGCAGACACCAACAAGTGACATCATTTCAGTAGAAGCAGTCCATCAGTGGCACCCAGCAATGTTGAGTAGGTGCAGACACCAACAAGTGACATCATTTCAGTAGAAGCAGTCCATCAGTGGCACCCAGCAATGTTGAGCAGGTGCAGACACCGACAAGTGACATCATTTCAGTAGAAGCAGTCCATCAGTTGCACCCAGCAATGTTGAGCAGGTGCAGACACCAACAAGTGACATCATTTCAGTAGAAGCAGTCCATCAGTGGCACCCAGCAATGTTGAGCAGGTGCAGACACCGACAAGTGACATCATTTCAGTAGAAGCAGTCCATCAGTGGCACCCAGCAATGTTGAGCAGGTGCAGACACCAACAAGTGACTTCATTTCTGTAGAAGCAGTCCATCAGTTGTACCCAGCAATGTTGAGCAGGTGCAGACACCGACAAGTGACATCATTTCAGTAGAAGCAGTCCATCAGTTGCACCCAGCAATGTTGAGCAGGTGCAGACACCAACAAGTGACATCATTTCAGTAGAAGCAGTCCATCAGTGGCACCCAGCAATGTTGAGCGGGTGCAGACACCAACAAGTGACATCATTTCATTAGAAGCAGTCCATCAGTGGCACCCAGCAATGTTGAGTAGGTGCAGACACCAACAAGTGACATCATTTCAGTAGAAGCAGTCCATCAGTGGCACCCAGCAATGTTGAGCAGGTGCAGACACCAACAAGTGACATCATTTCAGTAGAAGCAGTCCATCAGTGGCACCCAGCAATGTTGAGTAGGTGCAGACACCAACAAGTGACATCATTTCAGTAGAAGCAGTCCATCAGTGGCACCCAGCAATGTTGAGTAGGTGCAGACACCAACAAGTGACATCATTTCAGTAGAAGCAGTCCGTCAGTGGCACCCAGCAATGTTGAGCAGGTGCAGACACCGACAAGTGACATCATTTCAGTAGAAGCAGTCCATCAGTTGCACCCAGCAATGTTGAGCAGGTGCAGACACCAACAAGTGACATCATTTCAGTAGAAGCAGTCCATCAGTTGCACCCAGCAATGTTGAGCAGGTGCAGACACCAACAAGTGACATCATTTCAGTAGAAGCAGTCCATCAGTGGCACCCAGCAATGTTGAGCGGGTGCAGACACCAACAAGTGACATCATTTCAGTAGAAGCAGTCCATCAGTTGTACCCAGCAATGTTGAGCAGGTGCAGACACCGACAAGTGACATCATTTCAGTAGAAGCAGTCCATCAGTTGCACCCAGCAATGTTGAGCAGGTGCAGACACCAGCAAGTGACATCATTTCAGTAGAAGCAGTCCATCTGTGGCACCCAGCAATGTTGAGCAGGTGCAGACACCGACAAGTGACATCATTTCAGTAGAAGCAGTCCATCAGTTGCACCCAGCAATGTTGAGTAGGTGCAGACACCGGCAAGTGACATCATTTCAGTAGAAGCAGTCCATCAGTTGCACCCAGCAATGTTGAGCAGGTGCAGACACCAACAAGTGACATCATTTCAGTAGAAGCAGTCCATCAGTTGTACCCAGCAATGTTGAGCAGGTGCAGACACCGACAAGTGACATCATTTCAGTAGAAGCAGTCCATCAGTTGCACCCAGCAATGTTGAGCAGGTGCAGACACCAACAAGTGACATCATTTCAGTAGAAGCAGTCCATCAGTGGCACCCAGCAATGTTGAGCAGGTGCAGACACCGACAAGTGACATCATTTCAGTAGAAGCAGTCCATCAGTTGCACCCAGCAATGTTGAGCAGGTGCTGACACCAACAAGTGACATCTTTTCAGTAGAAGCAGTCCATCAGTGGCACCCAGCAATGTTGAGCAGGTGCAGACACCGACAAGTGACATCATTTCAGTAGAAGCAGTCCATCAGTTGCACCCAGCAATGTTGAGCAGGTGCAGACACCAACAAGTGACATCATTTCAGTAGAAGCAGTCCATCAGTTGCACCCAGCAATGTTGAGCAGGTGCAGACACCGACAAGTGACATCATGTCAGTAGAAGCAGTCCATCAGTGGCACCCAGCAATGTTGAGCGGGTGCAGACACCAACAAGTGACATCATTTCAGTAGAAGCAGTCCATCAGTTGTACCCAGCAATGTTGAGCAGGTGCAGACACCGACAAGTGACATCATTTCAGTAGAAGCAGTCCATCAGTTGTACCCAGCAATGTTGAGCAGGTGCAGACACCAACAAGTGACATCATTTCAGTAGAAGCAGTCCATCAGTTGTACCCAGCAATGTTGAGCAGGTGCAGACACCGACAAGTGACATCATTTCAGTAGAAGCAGTCCATCAGTTGCACCCAGCAATGTTGAGCAGGTGCAGACACCAACAAGTGACATCATTTCAGTAGAAGCAGTCCATCAGTGGCACCCAGCAATGTTGAGCAGGTGCAGACACCGACAAGTGACATCATTTCAGTAGAAGCAGTCCATCAGTTGCACCCAGCAATGTTGAGCAGGTGCAGACACCAACAAGTGACATCATTTCAGTAGAAGCAGTCCATCAGTTGCACCCAGCAATGTTGAGCAGGTGCAGACACCAACAAGTGACATCATTTCAGTAGAAGCAGTCCATCAGTTGTACCCAGCAATGTTGAGCAGGTGCAGACACCAACAAGTGACATCATTTCAGTAGAAGCAGTTCATCAGTGGCACCCAGCAATGTTGAGTAGGTGCAGACACCAACAAGTGACATCATTTCAGTAGAAGCAGTTCCATCTGTGGCACCCAGTAAAGTTGAAGAGGTACACACAGCAACAAGTCACATCAGTTCAGTAGAAGCAGTCCATCAGTGGCACCCAGCAATGTTGAGTAGGTGCAGAGAGCAGTCCATAATATCCACTATCCCTGATCACACTGTTCATCAGCAGAAATTAAACATGTCCTAGTGGCACCAATCATGTAGAAAAATTACAAGTAACAGTCCATAATATTCAATATCATTGATCACACAGTTCAGGCATGAACAATAGTTTGAATGCACATACAAATGCTTTTACACTAAACATACAAATCATAACAAACACACAAATGATGTCAGGTAATTTTCATATTAACTATTACAAATACTCAAATATCAGTAAACCTATAATATTTATGAGTGTCAGTGCACGCCACTACAAACAAATAAAATAATATCTAGGAGATAGGTGGGTAGGATTAGGAAAGGAAAACACACAAAACACACTCACTCATCTTTCATCCACATTAAGTACTACTGTGTAACTGAATAGTGTTAACTGTGTAAATGCAATTCTGTCAAAATGTGATGTTCATCATGTGTATCAAGTAGTAGTGGCAGCAATGTATAACAGTCAATAATAGTTAAGAGTCAACGTCATAGTCATCATGTCAAGACCAATGTTTGCCAAGCCAGATCAAATGTACTGTTGTTGAACAACTGTCAGTGAACCAAGATATGCAAATACTTCCTCTCTTCAAAAAAAAAAAAAAAATATATACTGCTTAGTGATTTAACAAAGTGTGTGTAGACAATCTTCCTTCTACTTGAGTGTTCTAGTCTGCTATCTTCATCCTCCTTGTTCCATATAGACCAACAAAAAAAAAAAAAATGTGCACCTCATTTACTTTACCTCTTATCCACCAAAACTCCAATAATCATCAACTTCACACAATCTCAATAATACCTCAATAATACCTCTTCAATGCGTCGATACATATAAACCTTATTATCAGTATCATTTACCTTACCTCTTGTCCACAAAAACGCCAATAATCATCAACTTCACATAATCTCAATAATACCTCATTAATACCTCTTCAATACATCAATACATATAAACCCTATTACCAATATCATTTCACTTCCATAACAACTCTTTCCTTTAGTCAGTCTCCTCGAACAAGTACAGATAAAATCCTAGTGCAAACTTCAGTTCATCATCCCATACAATCTGAAGACACATTGTCAACACACAACCTCTGTGTAATCCATCTGAGCCAAATCTTCTACTCATTATGAATTATAAACAAAGAAATGCATACATGACCTCTAACAGACTTAGTTCGAATAACTCTCAGTAATTAAGTACGAGTACAGAGTTTGAATAATCATAATATTTCACAGTGTGCACACCACTTCAAGAATTATGGCAAACAGAAGCAAACATGTGGAGTATTTCTTGTGTCAAGTGTCACTTCCTATTTCAATTGCTCACGAAAAATGCAGTGTAATAACTGTTAATGGTCTAAACCTAGTAATGGTATGTCATGTCGTTAGCTTCCTTCCTATTAGCATAAATTTATACAGCTTCCATAAAACCTCAGCTCATGTGACTTCAACGAAGTTCTTTGTACCAATGTCGTTCGTCGAATTATAGCAGTTCATTTTCTTATCTTAAAAATATAAGGCACTGAGCGTAAGCAAAACAAGCAATAGCGAGTAAATATACCAGTAGAGAACAGAATGTCAAAAAGTGGATGCAGCACAACCCTTACAACGAGGCTCTGCCAAGCGAACAATCTATAATTAATACCATAGTGTGCCCTAAACTCTATGTTTGTGCACCTTATATCAGCATTTCTATACACCAAATTAAAAAGTAGTTATGACAACAACAGATATGTATAAATATGCAATCCATACGCAAAGCAGTAAACATATGTTATCTAACATAATAAACAGGTCATTAGCATCATATCAGCATAAGCAAATAAATGTTCATATGTCATCTTAATAAGTAAACATAAAGGCGCAAGCAGATAAATCACGAAGTATAACTTACATACATAAACACAGTCAGCACAATTAATCAGGTTACAATTATAATTTAAATAAATAAGCACAGCAGGCACATAATAAAAAAATATGACATCAGTGAAAAAGCAGTGCAGCCAAGCGATGCATGATATATACGAATAACAATCCTGTTCATTAATAAAACATTGACAAAAATCAGTTAACGTACACAAGCACGTCGCTTCACAAGTAAATTCATAGAACATGAAATTAGCGCAATGTATGAATTACGTAATCGCGAGCAGCAAATTACGTCTAAAGTACGTACCTAAGTGGAAATATGTTACCTGAAAAATGAACTCAATTAATAGTTACCCTTTTTAGTTAATTAGTTTCTTCTTCGAAATTACATTCTTCCTGAAAATTTCTCGATAGCAAGTCCTCTTAACGTCGGAGACACACAGAATTTACCTGAAGTTCTTAAATATTTTATAGAACCGTATCCTGAAAAATACTGAATGTTAATAACATAATTCATCAAGTCACTATAGCTTTATACTGAATTTAGTCGGAGAAATTAAACTGTGTATTTGTTTACGGCTGTCAGTGCATTCGCACTGAGCGCTCGATCAGCTGTAGGCGCGTGACGTAGGAAGCAATTGTTCGCGGTCAACGACTGCCTTGTGCGGCGCGCAGACTTGACTGTTGCTTTGAGTATGTGCCGCCGCCAAAACACAGCGCGGTACCCTTGTATTCTCTGCGTGTTTACATGTAGCTGTTAGTTTCTCACAAGTATGTCATTCCACAAAAATTTTGACGTTTGATATATGACGTATTCCCTTAGAGCGTCGAGATTTAAGAGTTTCTACTTCGACAGTGTTATCATGAATAATTTTACGAATTCTATATGGACCGTTTTAAAGCAGAAAAAATTTGCGACACAAGCCTTTTCCTTTGTGAGACAAACGGTGGGACTTAATTAACACCTTCTGACCAACTGACAATGTTTTTAAACGACCAGGACGTTTTGCTGATTTCTCTCTTCTAGCAGCCGCAGATTCAATATTTCGTAGAGCCAGGTTGACAACTTCAGAATGCCGCAGTTTACGTGTAGGCGGAAAAGGAACGATTTCAGATATGTGATTTGCCGGTGCTTTGTTTTTTAATATTAGTAAAGGCGGTAAAGAAGTTGAATCATTAGGGAGTTCATTCAGAATGTTTTGAAAAATATGAAGATACTGATCCCAAGTTCTGTGATTCTGATGACAATAAAGACGACACAATTTATTGATTTCCTTCATCCATCTCTCTGAAGCGTTAGATTGAGGGTGGAAAAGTGAAATGAAGATTGGTTTAATTTTACGACGCTGTAGAGTACGAAGCCAAATTTTAGAACGAAACTGTGATCCATTGTCTGATATAACCTTATCAACATGACCAACTTCATTAAGAAAATGTTTGATGAAAGCGTTAGATACTGAACGAGCTGTTGCTTTGCGTAAAGGTGTAAAACACACCTATTTTGATGTCAACTCCACTGCTACGAAAATGTACGCAAAACCATTAGTAGAACGAACCACTGGACCGAACAAATCGACTGCAGCCATCTCCTTTAATTTCGCTGGAATGATAGGAAACAACGGTGCTCTGTGAGAAACTGTTGGCGGCTTAGCCTTTTGACATAATTTGCATTTGGCCAGAACAGATCGAATACGTTTTTCCATATTACTGAAGTAGCAATTTTCTCGTAATTTACGAAAGCATTTTCTGGTACCAAAGTGTGCATAACTGAAATGCGTATACCAAATCAATTTATTGACCCACTCATCAGGAATACAAACTAACCAAACAGAGTTGTCGACCGATTTTCGTTTAAAAAGAATGTCATTGCGAACTAGATAATGCTGTCTAATCGCTACGCTTTTCCTTTCTCCTCCACTTCTCCTTAATGTCCTTCCAGATTGGATCCTTATTTTGCTCCTTAGCGATGTCCTGGAGCGAAGACGAAATAAAGTTCTCAAACGCAACACCTTGAATATACATCAAACAATAATTGTTTTCTATGCAATCCTCTTCAGCACTTTGTTTCAAACCCATAGGTGCACGTGATAAAGCATCGGCAACAATATTTGAAGAACCCTGTATGTAAACAATACTAAAGTCAAATTCCTGTAGATACAACGCCCATCGTGACAATCTGCCATGAGTTAATTTTGTCGACATAAGAAATTCCAGAGCTCGATGATCGGTATAAACCTTAGTATGTCTGCCAAACAAAAATGTGCGAAATTTTGTGAAAGCCCAAACAACAGCCAAAGCTTCAAGTTCCGTAATCGAATAATTCTTTTCTGATTTAGAGAGAACACGACTTCCAAATGCAATAGTCTTCTGTACTACAACGCCGTTTTCTTCTATCTCTTGAAATAAGTGTGCACCTAAGCCTTTGTATGATGAGTCCGTCGCCAAACAAAATTCTTTAGATAAATCCGGATGTGAAAGAAGTGGAGCAGCAACTAAAGCATCACGAAGCTGTTCAAATTCTGACTGAGCTTCCTCATCCCAACACCAATTAGATTTCTTTCCGGATAGTTCACATAAACGAGGTGTGGCCAAATCGTCCAATTTAACAAAGCGTCGAAGAAAATTACAGACACCAAGGAAACTACGAACATCACGTTTTGTGGTAGGAACAGCGTAATTACGAATAGCGTCAAGTTTCTCTGGATCAGGAAGAATACCTTCTGTAGAAATAATGTGACCGAGAAATTTCACCTGTGAACGACCAAATTCAGATTTTTCTAAGTTCACTGTAATGCCAACTCTTGCAAAAATACGTAATAATGAATCCAAAATTTTGTTGTGCTCACTCCAAGAACGTTTAGCAATAAGAATGTCGTCAACATATGAAGTAATATTGTCACGAATATAAACAGGTAAAATTTCATTTAAGCTACGAATCAATGCTGCTGAAGGTACAGTAACTCCACATGGTAATTTCCGAAATCACTTTTGGGTAAATTAGTCAAATCCGGTTATTGTTTACTTACTCACTATATAGATTGATAGTCGATGAGTTGGTTTGACGGATGCAAAGAATAGTAAAAGAGTAGGCAGCGGTGCAGAAAACTAAAAGAGAAATAGCACCACTACAGCTCGGGGCCCTATGCTCGCTACGGCACATATTCACTTAGAGTAGTGAATCCCCTGAGGACATTAATAGCCGCACATAATTTCCAGTTTGTGACTTAATGGCAACTTTGGCGGAAGTGCGTACATAAATTGATCTAGCCATGAACATGGATGTATGTCATCCTTAGAATTACGGAAGATCTTAAATTTCCGGACAGTCAAAAAGTGTTTATAGTCAAAGTTTTCGCCTCGTGGCGACAAAGACCTGCCGCGCCTGTCCCAGTCACAATGACGATTATTGTTAAATTCACACGCCTGGCGCTCTCTTGTTGCATCCCGTAAATGAAACAAATTATTTTCTTCAAACCCCTCTAATATCTGTGATTCCAAATTTCTTCTGCTATATTTTCCTACGATTTTGCCTTCAATTTGCTTGACTTGCTTTCGTAATGCCTCAACTTCTCTTTTAACGCGTTCATTAAATTTTCCCTGATTTTCAACATGCTTATTTACGTCCTGGTACTCTTCGGTTTCTGCAAATGGCAATGGTGCTGTATCATCTGAATCTCTGTCCCCATTTAAACTAAGACTTGTCAATTTATCTGAAATCTTCTCAACTCTCTCCGATAAATCACCTATTTGTTCTTTCTGTTTATTTACGTCTTCCGTAAGTGTCGCGACTCGGGTTTCAGTATTAACACATTTAGTAGTTAACTGTTCATATTGTTGTGTTAGATTATTCAATCTGTCATTTGGTACGGATTCCTCGATTCTCTCAAATATTTCTTCCTTATCTTTTGCACGTTGTAAATTGAACTCTGAAAATTTCTGTACTATCACGCGATCTCTTTCTTCCTGTTCTCTAGCTTGTTCCCTTTGTCTGATTTCTACTGCAATTAATCTATTATTGTGAGCATTCAAAATTGGTTGTACTTATTATCTGATTTCTTTCTTTAATTCATCTTTCATATTTTTGAAACATGTCCCTATTCGTGAGTCTAACCGTGTTTCCAAAGTTCCCATCTCTGTTTTAAATTCAGAGCGTAAAGTTCCCATCTCTGTTTTAATTGTTCCCATCTCTGTTTTAAATTCAGATCCTAAAGTTCCCATCTGTGTTTCCATTGTTCCTATTCGTGAGTCTAACCGAGATCCCAAATTTAATATTGCACTCATCAACTGCTCCATATCAGCCGGTTCGAAATTCTTTTCGCCCCTAACATTTCCCGCAAAACCAACTTCCTTCGTCATAGCTGTAAGGCTATCTGTGTTCAATACTATTTCAGAATCTTCTGTCGTTAATCTCAGATTCTGTGAATTTTCTGATTGAGAAAAATTTTGAAATGGTTCCGGACTATTTTCCCGACTTATTACATTGTTTTCCACTTCATTATCCATCATACTGTTTTCCTCTGTCGGCGAGTTCGCCATGATAACAATTTCGTCATTCTCACTATTCATCATTTTTGCATTTTTCATCGATCGCGTAATCATTCACAAAATATACAAAACTCGTCACTATATGAAAATTACACACAATGACTCTTTATCTCCAACAATACCATTCACATGAAATGGTTCCCTCAAACACGATTAACAAACAATTGACATAATTGCACTAGATTGTCAAACGCGTAAACAAGACAACAAATCAAATTCTGAGAAAAAATACCATTAGAAGAATGACAATTACCAAATGTACACATGCAAAATAGACTACAATTACTAACTACAAATTACTACAACAATACTACCGTCTACTATTTTTACAATCAGAAGAATCCAAGGGACGATCCGAAGCAGCGGTCGCCACGTGCATGGGGGCTTAATTAAATAATTTTGAAAATATTTTTTTCTTTTTAGTAGCTGTAGTCCGATTACGCTGTGTCTCGTAATCGGTTGGCCCTGACCAGTATTTTTACGCAATCTGACTGCATAGAATAACAACAAACAAGAATGAAATGAAATTTTTCGTTAACACAATTAATTAATTAAGTCCCCAGCAACTATAAAACCTACAAAACCCAAGCACAAATGTAATTGTTCTGTGTGTGGGAGTATGACTCAACGTACACATCTGGCACGGTTCTTCTTCAACAAGACAAGAATTTTTAAATACCTATTATACTGACGTGATAAAAGAAAATTAGAAATACGATAATTGCGTAAGGAAAGCAGAATTACACTCCAATACAAGAACACACGCCAGATGCTTTGTTGACTGAACCTGTAATGACGCATTATTTAGGACACTAAAATTAAAACAAACGGAGTTAATTACCTCATTTATATTGATGAAAATCATTCTAATCCTTACATTATATCTCAACCAGAACTCTCCAATATCACATCTCAGCAAGCACTGCCTAATAGCACATCTCAACAAACACTCTCTGCTACAACATCTCAGCACAGACTACCACGAGACCTCGACAGGCACTGACTACTACGAGCTCTCTCCAAGCACTGACTTCTACGAGCTTTCGACAAGCACTGTGGAAGCGGCAGAACAATACTCTTTGGCGCAATCTCTGGCGCAGTGACTCAGTGTAGCCACCTTTCACAATGTTTGAAGAAATCTCCTTAACGGCACTAAATCGTGGTTTGTGAATCGTTTACCGGCCGTACTCTGCTGCATTTCGCTGGTTGGAAGGTAAAAAGCTCACTGACAAATTTCAGAGAAGGAAAAGGGGGACGAAATGTCTCCCACTGGACGGACATGTTTCATTTAAATTATTACAAAATTAGGTAAAACAAACAGTGAGGTTGTCAGTAAAAGCACATTACTTTTGTCAGTACGATGTTGCAGTGCCCAGGGCGTGTAACGATAAAGTACCAGTTTAGGTCAGGCATATTGTATACAGAAGTGGAAGAACGAGCACCACTAAATTCCACAATTTGTTAGCATTACATACACACAGAAATTACTGTTACAGTGTACTTACGGAGTCCAATGAGTGAATTGCGTATTTTCCAGTGAGAAACAGCACTGGCAAACAGCCTTCTCTACATTAAGTTACTTAAACTGGTGTCACTCTGAGCAAGGATTTATGGCCAGCGACTAAGTGTAAGGTCAATGAGTCAGATGTGGGTTTTGCAACTGTGAAATGCTTTCCTACATTATAGAAGCAAATATTGAATTTGATCTAATATTGCGAAAAGTTTGTTCTTGGATAGGTTAGAATGAAAATCTTTCTGTTCATTGCAAAGGAAAACAATCGATTTTCTAAAACATTTTCTGTCATACACAACTTGAAACAGGTCATGTCGACCAAATCATATGGAAGAACTTGACAGCAACGTATATCGGAAGGCAGTAAGATCCCTTGCCAGCGCACTCCGGCGGCTGGGAAATATGGCCACGGTGGTCTGGTGTAACGATCTATCACAGATAAAATGCGTGGGTTCTGGCATTTACTTTTAAGAGGCATGAACAGATTTACTTTACCTCTGATAACCTCAAGAGAAAGACGTTATAATCCAGAATAACATTAAACATCACGTTCCTTCATTACCAACTGGGCGAGCCGGTTTACGTTGGGAAATGACATCGGTGTAAGTCATGGTAAACAGTAATACTGTCACCAGTAAACCTACTTACATTAGAAAATTTTATTTGATGAACCGACAGCCATTTAAAAGAACATGGCTCTTATTTTACTTGTACTTGATTGAACTAGAGTCTCTGACGAACTTTGTGCTGGACTCTGATTCTAATTCGTATCTCCTCTTTTGAGGATCTGAATCTCTCGGAACAGTATAGTTCAATCATTTCTTTCCTTTTCCCAAGACTGCAATCATCTCTAGGTGTCCTCCAAAGGTATGTATGTGGGTCCGAAACCTGATCCAGTACAAAAATATTCATAATTTCACTTCAAGCCCTATCATATGCACACTGGCCTGCTAGTGTTAATTAACGTGCAATTTTAATGTCTGTTCATGTTGTAACCTCCCTACAAAATTCATTCACATTTAGTGTAACCTCAAAACAGAAAAATTCCTAAACCTCTCAACAGTAAAAATTATAATTATGTCGTACACATTCAGTGTAACGTCCCAACAAAAAATAAATTCAGTAACCTGGTAATAATACAATGTAACTAACCTCTCAATTAAATTGTCGCTCACTTATAACTTTTCAATAATTGACTGTAAATTTTACCCGGTAAATTTTGGACGTCAGCAGTGCTGCGTCATGGCCCTGAAAGATCATTCTGAATAAAAAAAAAATTCTTACCTCAATGAAGTCGCCGGATAACGCATATATATCTGCTCTTACAATAAATTTTTCTGGCGCAGCCCTGTGCAATGCTGGCCGATAGATTTGTCATTTATGAAAGGGAAACAACTGATTTTTCTTTTGCAATGATCGGGATGATCATGGATGGGAGAAATTAGTAAATTCTTTAAATTGAAATGAATGGTTGTTAAAAGTTACTTTTTATGAGAAAGATTATTATTAGGACATTTTTAAAACATTACGTGGGACTTGAGATGACATTACTGCATATGTGCGAGGCTGCTTTTTACCTTATGCAATAATACTCAGGCTCCGGCATCGCTGCACCACGACCAGCCCAGCCAACACGATACACCAGACCAGACTGCTAGCAACAACTTACTGCTACAGCTACACAGTTCCTACTGCAGTCAACACTGTTCTCTGTTCTGAGATTCTCTTATACCTTACATATCGCAGGCAGCGCGTGAGCAATACATCGAAATTACATCTGCTCGGTCCTCTTACATCCTACCCCACCCGCCATATTCTACACACATTGCTCCCTCTGACTATCACCTGTTTAGATCAATGGCGCATGGCCTGGCTGACCAACACTTCTGTTCCCATGAAGAAGTCACAAATTGGATCGCTACAAAAGATGAAATTTTTTTGGACGTGGGATTCGTACATTGCCCGAAAGATGAGAGAAAGTAGAGGCCAGCGATGGAAAATACTTTGAATGATACATGTGTAACGAATTTAATTCTTTAATGCCTCAAATGTTGGGGAAAAACGGCGGAAGCCAAGTAGTACACCTTTTAATATTCGTTAAATTATATAAAAACCGTTATTTTTTCAGAACTTGTGGGAATAAGAACATCATTGCAAGTGATCATATTACAGTGATAACTCAGTCTCCATCTGGAAGAAGTACACTCGTAAGGCAAGTGTTAAAAGGACATTTGGCACAATCTACACATCCCCTGACGCGGATGAGATGTTTCTCATTTCGCAGCTTCCTGTGATTAGGATACTGAAACTGCAGGTCAGACTTGACTTCCAGTTTAAATTTATTCAACTTTTAAAATCTTATATAATGCCCAAGCCTTCCTCTTGACTGTTAATGCATAAAGTCAGCGCCGGCACGCCAATCGGCAGTGTGAGGGAAGAGAAGGCTGTGAGGAGAGGACAGCCAATTGCACGCTGACCGACCTCCCTCCAGGATGACAACGCTACAGCAGCGGCTCCTATGTGAAGGGGACATAAGCGCCGCGCCTGAATGGTGCGAGCCCACTTCGATAGCAGCTTCTACGTTAGCCACTTCGTTAGGAATCTTTATGTAGCACAGACGAGGAAGATTGATTGTTTTGTAAGTCTCCCTTTGCTTCCGCACATCTATCAAAGTTATGTATTGTATTTATTTTGTTGTAATAAAACTCATTAATACGAGTTGTTTGATTGTTTGTCTACCGAACCGAGTATGCAGGATTACTAGACACAAGATCCACTATCTTCACCAAGTGGCAGCACAGTTAAACAGCATGCAGTACGACACTACGAAAGCAGTGCATGAAATTGTACTGAACAAGGTGAAGAAGAATGTTCTGTTACTCTTTTTGAGCTTTAATTATATTCCGTAAATTCAGTGGGCTCATGGACTTTAACATTATATATTATTTAAAATAATTTTTAACAATCACAGACACAAAGAATAGGAAATAAAAAATAAGACGTACCTTAAAGTAACTGCGAGTTTTTCTTCTGCACTGTTACATTGCCTCATAGATGTAGATGTGTTCCTTTCAAATTCCGTCTCTGACCATGCTCAGAAGCATTTCAAATCAGTTAACGGACATGCTGTGGTATTCGAAAAATTTGTCTGGATTTGCCTTCAGTTTTCTGTGTAGAAGCTCAAATTTTCCTTTGTTGATCTCTCGCTTAGCATAGGATGAATCCGGTGGTTTTTCTCATATCGTAGTTTCTGGCCCCTGTGGACAACTATCGGAGCACATCATGCGAGAACCGTATTCTTATTCAATCAACTTCCACCCACAGTTCCAGGAGATGTTTCCGCAGCCTGCACCGGCGCGGCGCACTGCTGACGGGATTTCCCCGGGCTTCACACTGCGTGAGAAGTGCGCCCTGCGGCTACCACTGAACAGTCTTGAGTGTTGCCCGAATTACGTCACAGACCGCGGGCGAAAAACACGTTTGAGAGGCTGTAGCCTTGGAGCCTTCTATTTTCCTCAATAGTTTTATCTCTCCTTTCTCTGGTTATTCTGCACCAATTCTTCTTCCTGATGCGTCTCAGCTGCATATTCAGTGCTTTAATTTTTACCATTCTTTTGTCCTATACGATTCACTAATCTCAATCTCTTAGTTACAAGTACTTTGATACACGTTGTAGGGGGCCTACAATTTGTACAACGCCAAAGGAACATAGACGTTAATACGTGACACAAATGTGAACTTCGTACCCGAAAATGGTCCAGAGAAAATGATCTTAACACTCGGACAGTCAATACATTCCTTCAAATGTGCAATATTCGAGACGTGTTCAGATACAGACGACACCGTGTTAGATGACGAGCAGCAAACGCAAATTTTCGGCAATAGCGATCAGCCAGGCAACAGACTAACTCTACAACATTTTGAGTCAAACTGACATTTCGTGTGTGCACAATTAACTCAGATAATGTTTCAGATATGGAGCGGTTAATGTCTATCGTTGCGTTTGTAGAAGGTCATAACATGTGTTCAGGATTCTCATAGGTTAGGTAACGAGTAGGATTTTGACGTATTTGTCAAGTGTGGCCATTCTATTTTCGAAAATCGTTCAAAAGTTTGAATAGAATCTCCTCAGAGTTCCAGCCACGCCATGTGGCTTTACACGTAGGAACTCGACGCTGCTGGCAGCTCCAGAACATTTCAGTTGGATACATCGTCAAGCGAGTATACATTCATACATTCAGACGTCTGTAATGTCAAATACCAAGAAATATCTGCACCTCTCTTATCGGATGTCACAGTTTGAGAAATGTATTTATTTAATAAAACCCCACTAGGCATCTGCTGTGCATTAATGTTTTTATGCCTGTACAAAACTGAATGTACTAGACTCATACGCTGGCAGTAATTTCAGTGTCATGTAACAGTGCTACATGTAACTTTATATTAAGATAGGCTGCTGCTTGTGGATGTTATGAAAGTAATTTGAACTATTTTCTGTGTGTCTCAGGGTAACCACGCAAGTTATCAGCAACTCCACGGTTGGATTAAGGACATGGAACGTGTGAAAGACATGCTGCGCACGAAATTAACCGGATGGGTACAGGACTTGCAATTCGCCAGCAAACAGGTGGAGCACTACGAGGTGGAAGAAGACAAGGACAGGCCAGGGCACTTGATACTCAGGTATAAACCAGTGTACACTCAAATGTCTGTCGCCCTCACTATGGTTTTTTGGAGTTTATCTCACTTTTATCCATTAAAGTATTCATTAAAGTTATAGAAAACTCAGGGAACATTTAATTCAAAATGGAGTAAAGAACTAGCATTAATAGAGAGTAGTGAAGGACATGGTTACAGAAACTCGTGATTTACAAAGTTTTTTGACATCGCTTAGCCTTCGATTTTTTGATTCGTATTGTGTCTTAAAATGTGCCACGTATTACGTAACAGACCAGCGGAGAAAACTGACACAATAAACGATGTTACTGCATTTACTAGAGGAAGTATTGATGGTTACAGACACTTCCGAAGTTTTCATAATTTGTGGAAACAATGATGTGGAACCGGACACGAAAAGTGAGCGTGTCCTCGTGTTATTCGGGACAGACAAAAAAAAAAAAAAACACTTCGGGAGAAATTACGGTAATACCGTGTATTAGCGACTCTAATCCAGATACTGGCATCCAGTCAGTGAGGAAAAGGGGCCACAAGTCAAGTTCATCTCAATAGATGGAGGAAAAATCTAAGCAGGGATGAGGGAAGATGGGAAGACGTCAGCACAGGGCAGGAAGCGGATGGCCATCGTTCTTATATTTTGTCCTGTGGTTGGTGTGCTTAAATCAGTCCGTAGCATAGAGCGTAAATACTGGAGGTTGCGAGCGGGAGGAAAGCGGAATAGTCTCTCGAGTGGTTGACATATGGGGCCGTGGAATGGAGTAGTGTAGGAGATATGTTGGCACTATGGAGGGTGACCAGGTGGCTTCCTATGTGGGAATGGGCAAGCTCCCAGCAGGCACCCCAGGTCTTGTGGCGGTGTTGTTGGACTCTTTCAGGTGGCTTATTGTGAGGTAGCTATGGAGGTGGAGAACATGGATTAGGATGGACAATTAGACTCAGTCGTGATTACTATCAATAGGATGAAAGACTTCTGCAGTTATATCTGAAGAGGTCGCTAGGGGAGTCACTTTGGGATGAGTGTGTCTGGGAAATGGACTAGGTCTTCTGAAACGAAAGTGATCAACCGACATCCACAAATAAGTTCATCATGGGAATTGATGTGGGTAAACAGCTGTGGAGAGGCAGTGGTCAGTGTGAGGAACGAAATTACGTGCTATAGGATGGCTCGGACAGAGACAGGCAGTAGCACAGACCACGGTCAGGGTGGTAAAATACACACCCAGGAAAAAGTATTATGCAGGATGATTGAACATGATTTGTAACCAACTGGAGCTGTTTTTGAGGAACGGTATTGTTACTCCACAATGTTTATTGTGTGGGGATTTTTGGTTTGCTACTCCACATCTGTCATCAGAACTGTGAGATTGTTACTGGTTCACTGTGTACGGACACATGCAGATAGTGTGACGGGATAAAACTATCGATATTGTGTCAGGCAGTGGGAATAAAGGTAACAGTGGTTGGGAAGGTGAACTGAAAATCGTAGATGGGTAGATTTAAAGACAGGGATGCACTACACAAAGGAAGCAGCTAATCGGATAGCAGAGTACTTGTGGAGTGCACGTGGGGGGTTTCAGACTAGCCAGTAGTTTGAGGTACTCTCATGAACACTCGCCAGTTGGTACACATTTAGGGAAATCAGATAGCTTTCAGAGTAAAGTTAGTTCGACTCTGAAAGTTTTATCAGTCAACTGTCGAAGTATTTGTAACATAGTTCCCAAATTTACTCTCCTCCATGAACGTTCTCAGCCTCAAATTATTCTTGAATTGAGACCCAAAATAAAAAAACTCTGAGATATTTAGCGAGTCTTGGAATGTTTATCGGAAAGACATATTCGACGCCGTAGGAGGGGAAGTGTTCATTGCAGTTGACAAAAAATATTGTCTTCACTGAGGTTGAATTTGAGTGCAATAGTGAAGTTACGTGGTCGCACATAACAGGACTAGGTGAAACCATATCAGTCATGTGGAGCCATTCAAAGAAGGTAAACAGTCAGCATTGCATAAATATCCAGATCACGCGACACTAGCTGGCGGTGACCTTAACCTACCGAGTATAGACTGGGACGTCTATGGATTCACTGCAGGTCGTGCAGACAGACAGTCTTGTGAAGGACTTTTGAACACGTTTTCCGAAAACTTTGTTGAGCAGCTAGTTCGTCAGCCAGCACAAACAGGCAGGACCTTATCGATGGTGTCAGCATAGACATGGGGATTAGTGATCATGATGTCATCATAGCGACTATGGATACGAAAGTCAGTAAATCAGTCGAGAACGCTAGGAGAGTTGATATGCAGTTGTCAGCGTCTCACTTAGACAGTAAAATACAATCATTTAATTCCAGAATTATGTCCATAGAGGAATTATGGCCAAAGTTTAAAAAGATTGTAAATCGTGATCCGGAAAAGTATGCGCCTACTAAGTGGATCAAGGGCGGAACAGACTCACCGTGCTTTAATAACAAAATTCGGAAAATGCTGAAGAACGAAAGGCTGTTACATTCTGGGTTCAAAAGAGAACGCGCAAATGAGGACAGCAAGATTTGTACAGATTCGTGCGTCTGTGAAAAGATCTGTGCACGAAGCATACAACAGCTACCACCGGAGATCGGGAAAAAGTTTTGCTCCTCTGCAAAATCGTAAAGGGGATCTAACGCTTCTATTCAGTCACACGTTGACCAGTCTGCTTTGGCGGTAGAATATTCCAAAAGGAAGGCCGAAGTTAAAAATTCCTCTTTGAAGAAATCGTTCACGCAGGAGAATGGCATAAACGTGCCGTCGCTTGACCGTCGCACAGAGTCCCGTGTGGAAATCATAGTAATGAGTATCGCTGGCGTAGAGAAACAGCTGAAACAGTTGAAAATAAATAAGTGGCAATGCCTAGGTGGAATGCTTGCATTTACCGCGAATCTTGCGATCAGCGCTAAGAACCAAGCGAATGGAAAAAAGTGCAAGTGACTCCAGTGTATAAGAAAGGTAAAAGAACGGACCCACAAAATTACAAATCAATATCCCTAACACTTGTTTGCTGCAGAATGCTTGAACATATTCTCAGTTCGATCAACTTTCTTCAGACTAAGGAGCTTATGTGCACAAATCAACACGGTTTTGGTAAGCATCGCTTCTGTGAAACTCACCTTTTCCGTTTCTCGCATGATGCACTGAGAGCTATGAATGAAGGGCAACAGGCAGATTCCATATTTCTAGATTTCTCGAAAGCATTTGTCACGGTGTCCCATTGCGGGGTGATAACGGAAGAACGAGCATATGGAATAAGTTGAGTGACTGCAGGCTGACACAAGATGACAAAATTTCTAGTTGGTGTGATGAATGGCAGGTGGCTCTTGCTGTAGACGAAAGCGGATGAGTAGCAAAAACGAACCCGCAATATCCGGATACGGCACTCCAAGTGTCCTGCTTACCACAGTCACTTCGTTGAAATATCTGGGCGTAATGTTGCGAAGCGAGATGAAATGGAATAAACATGTGAGGATTCTGGTAGGAAAGGCGAACGGTCGACTTGGGTTTATTGGGAGAGTTTTGTGAAAGTGTGGTTCGTATGTAAGGGAGACCCCGTGTAGGACGCCAGAGCGACTTCTTGTTCAGCATTGCTCGAGTGTTTGGGATCTGCACCAGGTCGGATTGAAAGAAGGCATCGAAACAATTCAGGCGGAGCAGGTAGATTTCTTACCGGAGTTTCGATCAGCATGCAAGTGTTACGTATATGCTTCGGGAGCTCAGCAGGGAATTGTTGGAGGGAAGAAGACTCTCATTTCGAAGAAAACAACTGAGGAAGTGCAGAGAACCGGCACTTGAAGCTGGCTGCAGAACGATCCTAAAGACGCCAGCATACATTTCTGGTAGGGACCACGAAGACAAGATACGAGGAATTACGGCTCCTAAGGAGGCATATAGACAGGCGTCTGTCCCTCGCTCTGTCAGCGAGCGGAACAGGAAAGGAAACGACTAGTTGTGGAACGGGGTACCCTCCGCCACGCACCACACGGTGGCTTGCGGATTATGTATGTAGATGTAGATACAAAGGACGATAGTTGAGAGGAATTATTGGTTTCATGTCCGTAAATTTAGTGAAATCATTTTTGGCTTGGTTTCATTTGAAATCGTGAGGTTTTATCTACTCTATTTCATCTGTTTGGTCTTGTGACTGCATGCATGAGGGTTGTGGTGTAATAGGTGGCCCCAGTTGTGTGTAGATAAGGACATTGACAGGAGTTTATGACGGCGGTGACGAATGTGGATGTGGTTGGAACTTCTGGCTCCGGCAGTGGTGCGGGCGTTGGGGCGGGCCGCGGTTTGGGGCTGGCGACGGTGTTGGCGACAGAGGCAGCGGCGCTGCTGGAGAGGGAGTCGACGGTGGCGCAGGTGGCGGCGACGGTGGTGGAGTATTTGACGGAGGCAGTGGCGAAGGGGCTGCCAGACTACGGCTCTCTGTGAGTGGTGAAGCAATGAAGACGACGGCGAAGGGTGGGAGATGATCGGCGAAGAACCACTGGGAGAGTCCAGGTGAGAGCTGAGGTGCTGGCGAAGTATAGTGGGGCGTGTCAGTAAAACGGAGGATATACTTCGTACTGGAAATTTTGGGAGGACATTTTGAGGTTAACATGAGTAAAGCGAGTCAGAGAATATACTCCAGCCGAGAATGTGCTCATCGCGAGTAAAAGGGTGAGTGATGTTGCTCAAAACAAAGAACGTTCTCCGATTTCGTGTTAACAAAACTAGAGGAGCTTCTCACAACCGGAAAATATTGAAGCGAGATCTGTAGCACTCTTCGGGCTGAGTAAGTTCTGTTAAGTTTTACCTACATTTTGGCAATGATGGCAGAGTTCATATTGCTTGGGAGGCAAAAAAAGAAATATATAGCCCAACGAAGTGCTGAATTGAGGAGCTGTAGAAGTTGATATCACTTTGACAATAAGAACATCATCTGCGGACGACCTCTTAAAAGAAGTGAAGATTGAAACATTTTTATTGCTATTTAGTAGACCCAAGTTTTCAGACTGACGTACGAGAGCATTTAGCTGTAGGCCTACACCAAACAACCGTGTCGCTGACTTTTCCAGACGTTCACCATCATGTCTTCTCACAGCATAAGTCTTATATAGTGTGATGTTAGAAATAAGTAGGGTTACCAGAAAAATTAATAACTGGTTTATCGCAAACCTAGCGACCTGTTACTCGTAACGAACGCATGGTGGGGCGCTTACGTGCTTGCCACGCGAGCAGACAGTTGTGGGCCGTATTTAACCAAAATTATCTCGTGTTAGAGAACTCTGACAGAGTTCCGGCTTGGAGTAGATAAAAAGTCATGCAATCTTAAGATTTCGTTCGCATAATGTTCGCCTAACTTCTATAACTGAAAAGTTTTCCGCATGTTGTAAATTCGGTAACCTCAAGAAAATGCATTTTCATAAGCTGTACGTAATTGTCTTACTAATTGGTTGCCGCACATAAAATAAACAAAATGAGACGCAGTGCAACTCTGCCTGAACACAGTGGTGCCGGTTCCAGACATGTCGCCCGTTTGAGCGAGCTGAATGACACGTGACACTGCACGTGCTTTCTGTGCCGGACACGGCAGACCACACACACCGAGAACTCAGCAGGGAGCAGAGGTAGTGAGAAAAAGGAATCCTCTCGTCACAGATTATGGCTTCGAATGTTTTGCTCGTAAGAACTTTCCCTGAGATTGTTCTTTGGATGGAGAATCTTCTCCAGAGAACGTCGTCTTGTTTATCCATACGACCCAGCGTGTTTAACTTCTGTTGGATGTCAGTACAAAGGCGAGAACCAAAGACGCATGAGGGGCCACAGCGGCAGTGGTGCAGCTTAGGTACCACCCTCCTAGTCCAGGCAGCGCGCCATTTCGTGTCTCTTCTGTAGTTCACGTATCGCCATTTACAGTCGGTCATTTCTAAATTCCGTCAATCCACTTTGTTACTGGACTCGCATGGTACGTTCAGTAATGGCTCCAGCACTACAGGCCAAAGCCGCCTATAGCACACAGACCCCTGCCTCTGCACGCAAATTCTCGACGATTGACTTCCGTCGCAGCGGTCTGCCCCGCTTGTCGACACTCCAGCTCCATGTGGCGAGTATTTATTTCGTCCTCTGTGGCAACGCACTTGCTCCTAAACTGAATATGGCAGTCAGTGTTGTATCATTATAGCTGTGTAGTGCATTCCCAACTGTCCAGAAGTTTCGAGATTTTCTTTAGAGCTTGTTTCACTGGATATTGTTTGTTCACTTCCTCGCTTCATTTAAATCCGTTCTTTCGTTGCCTTATGGAATGAACGGCTCCATTATGTTAAAAACAGCCCTTTCCCGAAATTCTTCCACAACCAAATCTCCGTATAATGTTTATTCAGATCATTGTCAGTATGCACGTACATCCTGCATCTGGGGCGTAGAAACGATGATTTTCATCACGGCACGGGTTCTGAGTCCCAGCTTGTCAGTGGAGTAGGTGTGGTACTGTAGCTCCAAGCAAAACAGCGTGCTGGTCTACGTGGCGTGGAAATGGTTTGCGAGCCTTAGCACCATGGCACCACATGTCTTATGGGAGGGACAGCTTTCCGGTCAAACTGGGGATCCAGACACCACACGGAACTCATTATGATGCAGCTTCATGCTTTAATTGGCAATGACGTTGTCAATTAAAAGTGATAACCAAGGACCATACTACAAGGAGTACAGGGAGTACTGATTGTTCTGCATTGTATCTGGCAGTATGGAAACTTTCCATCGTTCATGGGCTATAGGGAATGTAGTCGTAGATTAATCAGGAAA
Organism: Schistocerca americana; assembly: GCF_021461395.2. Lineage (NCBI taxonomy): Eukaryota > Metazoa > Arthropoda > Insecta > Orthoptera > Acrididae > Schistocerca > Schistocerca americana. The sequence continues at coordinate 82,955,137 of NC_060129.1, forward strand.
AAATTGTCTCATACCCGATTCTGAAGGCTCCATTCTCATCATAATATGTACCTGACACATATGCATCGAATCTATGTACGGAACACTGACCTTAGGCCAACAATTTCTGTATGATAATTTTCACTGCCAAACTAGACACCCGCACCAACCAATCACGAAGCGAGACGGAGCGAATGCTTCAGAGTCAAGTAAACAAACATTTTTATGCAATAGTGAAGCGTCAGCAGACATGTACTTCTGCACGTCAAGCATAGCAGTGTGAAATGGTGGGATGCACACTGCCGGATGTAAGTGGAAACATTATAAAAATGCCACAACTGATAAGGGTATAATGAGTAAAACGAAAGACCTATTGTGAAATAAAAACACATGTTTGGTATTTGCAAAGACGGTTGTGAAATAGCTTAAGTCATCGTATCGCGCTGTCCTTGGCCGTTGGATTGGCTGAAAGGGACTGAATAACTGGACCTGCTTGACGGTACATTCACGATTGTCCGTTGAACTCATCTTCCTGTGGGAGTTCTGCTTTCAGCTGTCATACAGTCTTTACGGAAAATTATCGCAGATGTCACATCACCTAATGCAGATAGGAAACTCCCTGGCAGGTCAGAGCCGTGTGTCGGATCCCCGACGTTTCAAGTGACTGCACTCTCCACTGCAGAGTGAGGATTCGCCCAGGAAGCAACTCCCGAGGCCTCTGGTCACTGCAGTGCCCATCCTTCCGGGAGCGCTGGTCCCGCCAGCCGTGCAGGGGAGCTTCTGTGACGGCTGGAAGGCAGCGGCTGAGCTACTGGCGGAAGTAAAGCTGCGACGGCGGCTCTCGGTTCCTGCCTGCCCAGCTCGATGTCTATCTTTTTAAGGGCGTCATATTCGCCATTGACTTTAAAAATTATTTGTTTTACTATTGCAGTTTCGGCCTTTTGAGCCATTTTCAAGTGGTAATGTGTGCTTCAGCTCATGACAGACATGTGTACATGTCAGCGTCTAAAATCATCTATAACAAATTTGAACAATTCGTTCATATCCTTAACATAAATATCACATGTTCACTCTCTTGCAATGAATACGAAATTCTTCTTTAAAGAAAAGAGGTATTCTGCGGCAAGCGCTGCAGTTCTGCTGTTTGATGTGTCTGAAACCAGTTAAAACGGTATAGTAGCACAGAACGGAGTGGATGATCTGCAAGAAATACACTCCTGGAAATTGAAATAAGAACACCGTGAATTCATTGTCCCAGGAAGGGGAAACTTTATTGACACATTCCTGGGGTCAGATACATCACATGATCACACTGACAGAACCACAGGCATATAGACACAGGCAACAGAGCATGCACAATGTCGGCACTAGTACAGTGTATATCCACCTTTCGCAGCAATGCAGGCTGCTATTCTCCCATGGAGACGATCGTAGAGATGCTGGATGTAGTCCTGTGGAACGGCTTGCCATGCCATTTCCACCTGGCGCCTCAGTTGGACCAGCGATCGTGCTGGACGTGCAGACCGCGTGAGACGACGCTTCATCCAGTCCCAAACATGCTCAATGGGGGACAGATCCGGAGATCTTGCTGGCCAGGGTAGTTGACTTACACCTTCTAGAGCACGTTGGGTGGCACGGGATACATGCGGACGTGCATTGTCCTGTTGGAACAGCAAGTTCCCTTGCCGGTCTAGGAATGGTAGAACGATGGGTTCGATGACGGTTTGGATGTACCGTGCACTATTCAGTGTCCCCTCGACGATCACCAGTGGTGTACGGCCAGTGTAGGAGATCGCTCCCCACACCATGATGCCGGGTGTTGGCCCTGTGTGCCTCGGTCGTATGCAGTCCTGATTGTGGCGCTCACCTGCACGGCGCCAAACACGCATACGACCATCATTGGCACCAAGGGAGAAGCGACTCTCATCGTTGAAGACGACACGTCTCCATTCGTCCCTCCATTCACGCCTGTCGCGACACCACCGGAGGCGGGCTGCACGATGTTGGGGCGTGAGCGGAAGACGGCCTATCGGTGTGCGGGACCGTAGCCCAGCTTCATGGAGACGGTTGCGAATGGTCCTCGCCGATACCCCAGGATACCCACGGTTATGCGCTGACAACTGTTCAGTTGTTCGAGGAATGAGATTCTAATACCCTTCTGAATTTGTAGTTTTAGCTCTTTCGTGATTTTGCATGCCACGCAAGATAATCTCTGGTGCTCTTTCCAAAGTCAGTGTTTAGATTCCTCGGCAACTCTCCGTCTGGATCTATGACAAGCTAACTACTTCATTTCGATGTATTATTGACTTCTTCATTATGCAGGGACTAAAAAAGACTACGTAGACAAAATTTTGGAGTGTTTAGAGAAGATTAAAAAGAACAAATTTTATGTGACACAAATGTCACAGGTGTCATGTTTTGGAGACGTTACTCAAGTGCCAGCTGGGTGCTAATGATTGTGCAACACACTCGAAACAAGTGGGTGTCTCTCAAATAATGTTTGGAGCCTCTGCCTAACAGGCAACCACCTCACCTGGGGTGTCTGCCAGTGTCTGGTACACTGAACAACTCGTCTCTCTCCCGTAGGAGGCATGCAACACCTCTAAACAGTGCCCATCCCACAGCACTTTGAACACCGTCTCTGAACGCCAGTGCAGATAAGACCTTCATACGTGTGCGACACGTGCCTCATATAAAAAAGTGTTCCTTCTTATCTTCTATAAACGCTCTAAAATTGTGTACACGTAGTTTTTTTTGAGACCCAGTCTAAGGCTTGTTTTAAAAATAGCGAATGGTTTCTGCAACTTAACGGCTACAGACAAGCTAATGTTTCGTCAATACTGTAACTTGTGTAGTGTTCTACATTTCTCATCTATGATGCTGGCATGATACTGTTCGTATTTACTAATTTTCTTTGACGAATAATATTTCGATTTGTAACTGAACAGTTAATTTTATCAGATACACTGTTAATATTATCCTTAGAAATGTTAATACTATGAACTGTAGTAGGACTGAGGAAACACAGCTATCGCATCTGTCTGCTAAACAACTCTATTTGTTCGAATCACTATATTTTTTTAAATTTATTATTTTACTCTCGTTGCTGGGCTTTATCTCTTACTCGATCATCTATCTATCGTGCACCAGACATGAAACGAGTTGCAGGGTTTTCATTGGTAGTAAGCTGACTAATTAAGAAACTAAGGTGGTCGAAAAGGGTTACAACAGATAAGGAAGTAAGTTATCACAAAAATATCCGTATAGTAGAACCAGGAACTGTAATACTGAGAAGAAAGGCCTTTCCAAAATTTCGGCTGTCGCCGATAATTTACTGCAGGCACTCACAAGAATAATACTGGCACCTAAAAGGAAATACGCATTGTTAGCAAGTTACTAAACAAGCGGACTCTTACCCCATCTGTTGCTAGACTGAGCTGCACTCTGCAGCATGTCTATAATGATGACTGAAACTGTTATGGACACCGAGATCAAACGTGTGAGCTGTAGTTGATGTTTCAATTCATCACGAGCCGCTACAAGATATTAAAGAATGAGCAGCGACAAGACCTTACAGAGTTGTGGACCACTAGCCGTTTGTCTGGAAGCTAACTTTAAGCCCGACATTGAAGATATCTTCAGGGGCCGACCGGTGTGGCCGTACGGTTCTAGGCGCTTCAGTCTGCAACCGTGTGACCGCTACGGTCGTAGGTACGAATCCTGCCTGGGGCATGGATGTGTGTGATGTCCTTAGGTTAGTTAGGTTTAAGTAGTTCTAACTTCTAGGCGACTGATGACCTCAGATGTTAAGCCCCATTGTCCTCAGAGCCATTTTATCTTCAGGGGAAAGTGGTCGTGATAATCCAGAGAGATCGGAGAGGTCGTGGCAGTTCGGTCGAGATTGGGGGGGGGGGGAGGGGGAGGGAAAGAATAAAGTCGTGCGAATCTCTTCTGAGCACGTGGCGATGTTCGAAATGGTTTGCACCATCCAGCAGGCTGCTACAACGGCCCTGTCTGAAAGAGTTGCCCTCGCCACTATTAAAACCGTGGCGCTTCTCTTCCGGCTTCTTTACGCATCACTGTCCAGCAGAACTAGATGCTTGCGCACAACAGACCAACGTATCAAGAACCGAGCCCTGATCTGTTGTCGCTGCCATTGTGTAAAATCAACTAAATCGCAAATCCAAGCCTACAGATCTCACAAATACTTCCAGTGTGACGACTATCTGACCCAGTATTGCAGAACCACCTGGCCTATCCCAGTTACAAACAAGACCAGTCCAAGTTGCAAATTTTTATTTTTTATTCATTCGATGATTTGTTTCGGAGCAAGACCAATTTTCAAATCACCATAACATAGTCGAAAATGGCATTTCTGAAGATGTCAAAAACGTGCAATGGACATTTACAGTGCATAGAGATAACTCACCGAACGAACAAAAACTTGGAACGGTTTTTCGTTCACTGATTACCAGAAGTTGCTGACACAAACTACTGCAGCATACTGGAAGTTCGTTAAACCTCCCATATTAACTGTGCCCAAATGTACAATCCTTGCACAACTGCATCATCTACACAGCCTCAACTCGAATGATCTAATAAATATAAAGTAAACGCATTATTCACGACACTAAACTTACATTCCGCATCCCAACAGCTACATGCATTGCATCCTCACCATCAAAGATATTGAGTTCAGATCCACAGTTTTCTACACCGTCAGTAGAGCTCACCGTCATCATCCCAACAGTTTCTTGTGTCGCATCCCTAACATGAAAGACATCCAGTTTAGAACCACTGTTTCCCACAACAGTCTTTCAGCGTCCCCATATCGTCCAACAGATGACGATAACAGCCACAGTCACCTTCCATTTTAACATCCAAGTCACCTGTTCCAAAAAGCAATCCAACTTTAACTTCAGCCACACCAAAACATCAGCTTAAAACCTATACCTAACCTCGTTTCGCCACATAAAACATCAAGACAAAGCAGCAGCATAGCATTCCATCCATATGTCTGTTCCATCAGCTCCAACGAGATCTTCATCACTCACATGTTATTTCAATGCTACAACTATACTTTAATGAAAATTGTTACAGTAACGTAACATAGTCCCAGTCATTCTACACTCTACAAAGCACAGATAATTGCTACAACATACAATCAGATGGTACTGCCAATGGGTGCTTGTGAGATATCCTGATACCAGCACCTCATTCTGCAGATCAGAAACCCTGGGATTGGTGATACACATGAACAAAAACACTGCCACATTTTCCATAAACTGAACAATCTATTGAAAAAGGATTCATTCTCCTCTCATCCATAACAACCACACGTTACCAAACAACCTCAACAAGGCAGACTCAGTGCTTCATATCTTAAAGATATACTCACTGTATCTAATGACTGTTCGACAATTCGGTACATACAGTGTCACACAATTACGACCACCATATCTCTTGGTCCCAGTTTAAAACACCTGTCTATAATGCCACAAAACGAATTAAATATAGCATTTACAACACAAGACTATAAAGCCACACATTTTGTGAGCGTGTGGGTTGGTGCTATTCTGTCATTCTGCGCAACAGATTAATCTGAGATGTTCCCTTTACCCTTTGGCCCCTGCAAGATGCAATTTCCACCCCCACACTACTATAGAAGTCAGACGGACAGTCTTGACGTTCCAAAGAGAAATGCCTAAAAAACTTTCAGCAATAAATAGCTTCTGGAGTCATCCACTGTAAGGAAATGACACAAAAATTCACAAAATGTCTTACGTAACTAGTGGGATACTTGGGTACTGGAGTAGTGCTAGTTAGTGTAAGAAAAACACGAAAGTAACGAAAATTATTATTTATTTTGCAAAAATTCTGAGAAATCACCATAGCACTTTTAGTTATGAATTGAACACGTTATTTGCAGGTTCTTTTCAGAATGTGAAGTTACCTCTTAAGGATAGGATTCGGTAATTAAATTTCTATACAAAGTTTAAGATTGTTATTGACTTGGCAGAATGGCTGAGAGCAGCACCTACCCAACTTGAATATTTACCAGTTAGAATGTTGCTAGGTACAGTCGAGGCTGTCACGTGTGATATGCAGTGAAGGGTACTGTTGTGGAAGAAATGTGGGGGTCGCAAGAGCTGTAGCTGTGATGACTGCTGTCTGCGCTGCTCGCTGCCGACAAATAAGATAACTCTCGTTCTATAACTTGACCTTCGCCAATCAAACTCTCCCTACGCCTTGATGAAGTCAAGGACTCCTATTTGCCCCTAGTCTATTGGCGTGGTACACCGGTCAGATATCCAGTCCACCGCGATGCCACTCAAAAATTCACTCACAGGCGTTTAACTATTACTCTGTCCATTCACACCGCATAATAAGTGTGGCGGCCAACACAGTGAACAATGCTTAATCGCAAGGACTCAATATACAGTTGCACTTCGATTCGCTCTCGACAGAGGTGCTCTCCCAGTTAAGTACTGAGGAGAGACTTGTTCCTCGCTCTCTCGAGTACATGTACGAGCGCGCACGCTCTCGTTACATGTTCTCGCTCCAAGAGCGACAATGGAACGGCCCCTCTGCACGCCAGACGAGAAGCGGTATACCTTTCGATCTCTCCCATTACTCCTTCAACTCAAGGCGTCAGAAATATCGTCTGCCAATCAGAATTGCTCTTCTAAAACGCGAGAATGACGTATTGTTTAAGGCGACCAATCGGGAAATCTGTAGTATCGGTGTTTGGCGTTTGCTGTCTCCCTGTGAAACTGCGTGCTATGTGTAAAGAATGCGTAGGCTAACCGCTCCCACACAATGTAGCGGAATTTGCTTTTAAGCCGAACACGAGATCGTCCTTTCACTCGGGCTAACGCTGTCTGCTCTACAGGCGGTCACTGGCCGACGTAGATAACTTGGGACCGGCCTCCTGGGGTGCAGTTGCCTCTCTCGAGCTAAAAGCTCCTGTGACCGGCGTGTCTGGAATGTATGTGTGTACGCCAGCCTCGAGTATTTCGACCACGGTGCGCACTTGCGATTTATTAGTTATTTGCATATCGTTTACATGAATTCATACAATACTGACTTTATCTTATCGAGTTTGGGCTCGAATGAAGCGTCTTGATGTGCAGAATATGATTGTGAGGGCGGAATATGTAAGCAATGAAGGAGACCACGACGTCTTACAATTTCAGGAAATTCTTATGAGAGGCTGCTCATGACTCCATTACTTTAGACCTTCTTAAAAAAAAAAAGAAAGAAAGAATGCTCTTATTTCCTACTACCTATAGTCAATTTGTGTGATATCATACTGTATGCAAGTTTATATCCCACAGCTCACCTATACTAATCAAAACGTCATGGAACCCAGGTTTGAACCTCGCTGCTGCTTAAATTTAGAATAAAAATCATCAGTAATGATGGATGGGCGGATAGAGCTTCAAGGCACTTTTTCCCCTGCTCCTAAAACCCTGAAGAGTCAGCAGTGCTCAAAGGCATGAGAATGCAGAAGGTAATGGGAACCACTGGTGTCTGTCCACAGGACATGTGGCCTGATGTTGAAAAGTGGTACGATGACTCCTCCACTGGCGAAATATTCCGCACTAGTCGCACATTCGGATCTCTGGGAGGAAACTGGCAAGTGCCAGGTGTCCCAATGAATTATGTTTCCTGTATAGCTCCTTGTCTGGCACACCATGCTTCTTTTGTTACTCTAAATCTTACTCAACAGCATATCTCCATCTGCCTCGATAACTTAACCTCTTGGTGTAGCCTCTGCTACATCAAAAACACTTTTGTTAAAAACCCAAGGAATTATTACAGTAAATACCACCAATCATTTCTCTCTCCCTAACTTCCACCATGACACACATAAACATGACTGTGTGGTGGTACTCTGTTCAAAGGTAAGCTGGTTCGAATCCAGGTGATGGAAGAAATTTGCATTGCTGGTATATCCCCAGTAATGGGAGGGGAAATTGAAGCATAAAGTTTCTCATCACCAGACCTCGTGTCAGTGTTCTACATTACATTACCTCTCCTCAGTGTATGATGATACACTGATGACGCCTGTGACACTGTTGAAGGTGACACATGTGGTGTCGACGATAATCGCCTGCAGCAAATCGTCAATCGACCACCGCAGAGATGCTGTACACCTAGGCAGCATCGCCACCGCCTATGAGAAAGAAGTAGTAAGCCACTCCTCCTGTAGCTTCGAGGCGCCACACACGACAAGTAATTCCAGTTCTGCCAGTGCCTGGTACGAGTTCTGCCAGAGTCCAGCCTGAGTTCTGTTCTGTCTACGAGGATATCAAAGTTCCATGACGACTGCAGAGAAGCGACGAATTTCTGCCTTCAGAGTGCAGTGTCGGCGTAACGTCACTCAGTCAAGCCTAGGCCAAGCATGCACGTACAGAGAGTCGAGGGCCAACAACAGACACATATTTGGCACAGTTGTAGTAAACGTTCAGTGCTCATCATCTGCAGACTTGCACTGTAATGCCTCTCAGTGTTTTCAGCAGCTCCTGTGTATTTGGACCCCAATTAATACCACACGTGCTCACACAGCCACAGCCACGAGGAGCTAAAGATAAGTGTATTGCTTTCCAAACAATAAGGCGTTCTGATCATTGACTGTTACATCTATCTACTTGTAAATTTATTAAAAACATGACACAACAACATGTGTGTCAGATGTGGATGTTAAGCTCTTAACGCATCCATTACAGTCATGTACACTCAACAGATAACTCCGAGTCACAGTTCTCTCACAATGCAAGGACAGTGCCCAATTATGTGGAGGAAGATAAGCGCTTGCAGTAAGGCGGTGGACCTGCTGCTCCATTCCTCTGTGCTGACATGGGCAGAGGACTCTCACTTTCTCATATCTTGGAATAATCACGCATCCCCAGCTTACAACAAACTCAAATTAAGAAGACAGGAAACACGACAATGTGGGGATTCCATCACTCAGCCATCCTCTGTACTTGGGTAAAACCCACTGAACGAGGCGATGCTGTGGTAAGCTGTTGGCTCCAAACTTGGTTTTCGACCATATTTAGTTTCTCTGTGATGTCCCTACACAGCTTAAGGTGAATGACACGACGGTTCCTATGGATGGACGCCGCTGTCCTGCTTCCCCGTTCTTCCCAATTCTGGGTTATGCTCTAATAGCTGTTTCACCAACAGGACGTTAAACCCTGATCTTGTTTCTTCCTTCGTCTTTCCAAAAGCCTTAGTGGCCCCAGTGTTACTTTCGCCAATATAGCTTGGATCTCAGCAGTCTCAAAAATTTACCATTCCTTACAGTCTTAGAACACCTTGCACTCTGTATCATATTTGCCGTCTCAGACGCAACCTCTACCAGCTGATTAGATTGCCCTCTCTTCTGAAGTTCCTCAGACTTTGTCACAAATTGTAAACGTCCCATAAACGTGGGGAACAAAAGCAATTTTTCTCGCCTATCCTCTGGATACCTAGGCTTCTGGTGCGCCTGTACCAACATGTCATATCCACCCTCCACTTGCCACCCTTCTGTATCCTATTCGAGCGGAACTTCAGCTGGCTGGTTCTTCATGTTCCAGAATAGTATGTAGACACTTACTCCTCCAACCATCTATAATCCTAGCGTATATGCCTCTTCAATATGTAGATGATCCCGCTTCCAGCCTCCTGACCACTGCCATCCCTCCCTCACACCTCCCTCTACCCACATCAACTTGTCAATCATACTTCCCAGCCCACTCCAACACCTTGAATACATACACCCTTTCTGGCCGGCACCTGCATCATACTGTATTACCCTCGTAGTAGTTATTGGGAACTGACTGCCAGTGACTTGCCAGAAGCACGAGACTTATCTTCACCATAGCACCATCATCAGCTTCAATGTACATGTGTTTATGTAGAGACGCTATGGCTTTTATTTTTTTGAAACCTATCATTTTATTCATTCTCCCATAAAAGCTATACTGGCCTAACTTCGATAGGCTGAAGAGCAGCAAAGTGTCTGAAGCTTGCGCACCACACGATAATGTGGTGGGAGTGGAATGAATAACAAAGAAAATGGAGTGTTTACGACAAAGTCGTGCATTCGGCCTTTCACAGAACATGCCGGTGTATGAGAATCTTTCAGAACTTATTCGTCTTACTGGGTATACATTTGCGCTCAACACGCCAATGAACTATGCAGGGTGAGTCACCTAACATTACCGCTGGATATATTTCGTAAACCACATCAAATACTGACGAATCGATTCCACAGACCGAACGTGAGGAGAGGGGCTAGTGTAATTGGTTAATACAAACCATACAAAAATGCACAGAAGTATGTTTATTAACACAAACCTACGTTTTTTTAAAAATGGAACCCCGTTAATTTTGTTAGCACATCTGAACATATAAACAAATACATAATTTGTTGCATTGTAAAATGTTAATTACATCCGGAGATATTGTAACCTAAAGTTGATGCTTGAGTACCACGCTGTTCGATCGTGTGTATCGGAGAGCACCGAATTACGTAGGGATCCAAAGGGAACGGTGGTGGACCTGGAACAGCACATTACGTCCACATGCTAACACCTTTTTATTGGTCTTTGACGCACATGTACATTACAATGAGGGGTGAGGTACACGTACACACGTGGTTTCCGTTTTCAATTACGGAGTGGAATAGAGTGTGTCCCGACATGTCAGGCCAATAGATGTTCAATGTAGTGGCCATCATTTGCTGCACACAATTGCAATCTCTGGCGTAATGAATGTCGTACACGCCGCAGTACATCTGGTGTAATGTCGCCGCAGGCTGCCACAATACGTTGTTTCATATCCTCTGGGGTTGCAAGCACATCACGGTACACATTCTCCTTTAACGTACCCCACAGAAAGAAGTCCAGAGGTGTAAGATCAGGAGAACGGGCTGGCCAATTTATGCGTCTTCCACGTCCTATGAAACGCCCGTCGGACATCCTGTCAAGGGTCAGCCTAGTGTTAATTGCGGTATGTGCACGTGCACCATCATGCTGATACCACATACATCGACGCGTTTCCAGAGGGACATTTTCGAGCTACGTTGGCAGATCATTCTGTAGAAACGCGATGTATGTTGCAGCTGTTTGGGACCCTGCAATGAAGTGAGGACCAATAAGGTGGTCGCCAATGATTCCACACCATACATTTACAGCCCACAGTCGCTGTCGCTCTACCTGTCTGAGCCAGCGAGGATTGTCCACGGACCAGTAATGCATGTTCCGTAGATTCACTGCCCCGTGGTTTGTGAAACCCGCTTCATCGGCAAACAGGTAGAACTGCAACGCATTCTCTGTTAATGCCCATTGACAGATTTGCACTCGATGATTAAAGTCATCACCATGTAATTACTGATGTGGTGACAAATGAAATGGGTGAAAGCGGTGACGATGCAGTATGCGCATGACACTACTTTGACTCAGTCCACCGGCTCTCGCAATGTCACGTGTACTCATGTGTGGGTTTATGGCAACAGCAGCTAACACACCAACTGCACCCGCTTCTCCTGTGACGGGCCTGTTACGGACCCGTTTGCGTGCTACGACCATACCTGTTGCATACAGTTGGCGGTAGATGTTTTGCAATGTGCGGCACGTTGGATGCTCTCTGTCCTGGTACCGTTCTGCATACACCCTGCAAGCTTCAGCTGCATTACGTCGACACTCGCCATAGATGAGTATCATCTCCGCCTTTTCAGATTTCGAATACACCATGGTCACAGTTCCTACAACACTACACTATCACAGACGTCTGGTAACACGGTGTACTACAGTTGGTCTGCGTGCGGAGACGAATGCAGAATAACAATAGCAGCAAGCGCTACATGCGGACATTGCGACAGCTAGACCAAACCACAACAGTGCACTACAGCCACACTCGTAAACACGGTCGTCATCGAAACATGTCCCTGCAGATGCTGCTTGCCGACCGTGGCCCGTGTTTGTTACAAGACGCAACTGAATGTTGGAGGTTTCAAGCGTCAACTTTAGGTTACAATATCTCCGGATGAAATTAACATTTTACTATGCAACAAACGGCACTGATTACGTATTTGTTTATATGTTCAGATATGCTAACAAAACTAACGTGGCTCCATTTAAAAAACGTAGGTTTGTGTAAAAAAACATACTTCCGTGCATTTTTGTATGGTTTGTATTAAACAGTTACACTAGCCCCTCTCCTCACGTTCGGTCTGTGGAATCGGTTCGTCAGTATTTGATATGGTTTACAAAATATATCCATCGGTAACGTTAGATGACTCACCCTGTATACATTGGATGATGTGTAGCATATCAGTATCATTCTCCTTTGATTTGTACTCTGAACAGGAATAGTGCTCGAGGAAAACGACCATCAGGACTTTTCAGAGTGCAGTAGGTAAAGCCGTCATCAAGCTGAAGCCTGGTTTGGTCACCACAGTGCTTCGCGAGCCATTGACCGACTGTAGGTTGTGGTCACTCGCCGTCTTCCTACTTCTGAACTAACTTACCCAGTTAATAATTGTGGAACAAAGTTAATTATTGGGTCTCCGAACAATTCTACAGTTCCAACATTTTCGATTTCCATAAATCAATGTCAGAGGTGAAAGAAGAGATAAGTGACAGAAGGAATCTCGGGAGCAATGCCTGAATCCCAAATCTCTGGAGTTGTAATCCCACATTCATCCACTCGGCAGCTGAGGCATATATGTCCCAATTGCATTTATTGCTGCATTGTTATCATTACAAAAGGTACGAGTGAGAGGGAGTAATTACATTTATCTGCGTGTTTTTGAATTTATGCAAACAGAATATTAACAGTAAATCGTTCATTGTGGTAAGGGTACTTCCAAAATCGTCAGTCACTGTATTTTGTTGTGCTTTTTCTCGACAATCTCGTGCTAACGAAACAAACAGGTGACAAATATACTCCATCACTTTTTTTTACGCTGCGTGATGGGGTCACTAACTTCATGGTGGAAAGTGAAATATCACAAAGACAAGAAATCAGCCTGCATCCTATTTCTTTGTACAGGACGCCTATGGAGTTATGTCAAAAGAGTATATTCTATATGGACGTAGTTAGATATAAAAAAAATACGTATCCAACGGATCAGTGTATGGACGATCACACCTTCCTCAGATATCTATGTGTCTCGCTGTCCCCCTTGCTTTATTGCGGATCGTTCTAGTAATTCTGCTTAGAAAGACTTCCTCAACACTTGTGTCAATTTTCCATTAATCTATCAACGTTGAGCCACATGAGGCTTTATTATTCTTCATATTCAGTTATTTGCGTGGTAAGATCAAAAGTTTGTCATGACGATTTCAAAAGGTTGTTGAGGTGGTAATGTTGAGATTTCGTGGTAACCATTTTAATGTGGCTTTAAATGCTGCAAAACCAAATAGAATCCGAGAATAAGTTGTTCATTAAGAAACCCACACATCTGAACAACAAAACGAGACTTAAGCTCCTTCCTTCTACAACCACACAAGATCCGTGATTGCCTTGTCATGGAGCTGAGATACTGAAAACTTCTGTTGTACAGATAAATGGAAGTTCCCATTCATGTAAGCTTCAAAAGAATGTGGTCCTAACAGGTATTCTGATCACACATTGGCCCACATAATGTAAGGTAGGTTCCTTTCCAACTCTTGCTGATAATGGGTACTTTCCTTAGACAAGAAAACAATATTTTTCCTGAGCAAACAGTGGTATATGGCACATTTATAAGTAAACAACACTCTTGAGCGAGACATGGCACAAGTCGACACAACGAAGTACGGTAGGTTACGAATCGTTGCTCCACACCATTGTCAGATAATTCAGTAACAAACATGGGCCTAAATCCTTTCGTATTCATATTTTTTCAGTGTGGTCGTGCATTGTTGAACAAGATGCTTGAAGTGCAACTGCTCTTTTGCAGATGATTTTCATTGGAGACTGCTCATCTGATTAAGAGTGGGTGACACACGTTTCCTGCCACTTTTTATTGCTTCCAATATGTGGTCTGAGACAGCCTGAAAATACAGGACATTTTTCTCAATCAGGCATGGCTTCTTTACGAGGGGACTGAGGCAAATGGTCTCATCATGCGTTACATAGTTTTTGCGGATGTTCATGCACCCACAAATCGGCCACTAAACTCTCCTTTACAAGATGGATTCGGAACTCAAAGACTGCAGTGCTGAAACAAAAGTATAATTCTGATAACATTGTTTTTTGTCATCTTCGGTGCAGGACTATCAATAAAACCCATTTAATTCCTCATTTTTACTATGTAAAGAGCGATACAGAGACTTCTTGGACACCCTGTAGATGAAATAGATGTGCATAGTAACATGATATCTATCTTTGTTAATACTCTTACTTTGTGTTGACATGCCGCCTTACATATTTCTGGGTAACTGAACCTGGATAATGTGGGTAAACAACGCCCAGGCTCGCCATCCAGAGAAGACTTTGGATTCAGCTGCCTGCAGTGTACGGGCACCACCTACTTGCTGTCGTTTTCTCGCAGACGAGGAGTGGCAGCTGGAGGACAGAAGCCACGATACGCTCTCCGTGGACACTGACTGCGTGCAGCTGTTGGTGAACGCCCTGGACCACCCCACGTGTCCGCTGGAAGACCTGCCACTGGAAGCCGTGAAGCAGCGCGAGCAGTGCCGCGAGCAGCTGTGGGACGACGTGGTGCAGAGGTCGCCCCACATACCCGTCACCAGCTACCTGGCCTACACGCAGAGGATAAACGTCAACCTCTGTCTGCTGGCCTGGATGGCTGTCAACTCGTACGGCATTTGTCAGGACGTCCCGTTTAGTACGATACAGTCCGTGCACGATGCTCGCTGCTATTTCGATAGTCCTGACGATCAATCATGTCTGCAGTCGAACGCTACAGACGCCATCTGCTCTGTTTCCAGAGCTATTCTGTTGCTAAAGTGTCGCGACTTTTCCTCCATCAGGACTTCCCATAATTGTACGTTCACTAGTTCCGCATTTCCATTATTGAATAGTAGTAGCAGTGTACTGTATCAAAAGCTAACAGAAGAAACACTGAACTACAGAAACAGTTTAAACAACGCCACCTTGAAATACAAGGATTTCAAAATTGACAGCTTGAAGCCTTTAGAAATCTCATTTATACTGATAAATATCATTTTCCGTTTTTCGACTGCCGGAGTATACATGTACCTTCCCCAGTTACGTAACTTGCCTGGAAAGATTTTGTTGTCCTTTCAGATCACGTGCATAACCCAGATCCTGTGTTCTGAGGTCGTGTATCGTATGGCAGGCGTCCCTGACTTACCTACAGCAGTGCTGATAGACAGCGCCCTCACACATCTCAGCTGTATATGGCTGAACTCATTCTGCTACCAGATGTATGCTTGTGTTCGCCATCTCAGGCTTCCGGACCAGCTACTACCTGCTGAAGCAAGCCAGTTATTCCGTCGTGAGGTGCTGTGTGTGTTTATACCGTGGAGTATAGTATGTGTGGCAGCTGTTGCTTTGGAAAAGACGAGTAAATATCACCTGATCCACAGTCGTATAGTAGTCCTTGCAGGGATTTCAGTATCTGTGGCATTCAACTTGGTTTGTCTCGGACTGATTGGATACATGTACCTACGTACTCGGTGCTCCATGCGGCAACTCGAAATTGTTGATAACAAGAAATTTGCCTCAAAGAAGCAATATCTTTTTATGTCAGTTAAAGCCATTATATTAAGTGGAATAGGAATTATTATTAGAATTGGGTTCCACCAAGCTCAGGGAATAGCGCAGTTAGTGTACTATATACATCTAGCTACGATGGTGCAAGGACCAGTGCTCTTCGTCTGTTTCGTTTGCAATGGAACGACGCTCCCTCTACTGAAGAACAGGATACTTCTTTGGTGGGACCCAACCAGCATCCCTGCAGGTCTAGAGCTGTGTTCAGCAGCCGAGAGGAATCTGGCCAGGAGAAACAATGAACAGTCTCCCTTTTCAGAATCCTCGCTGTAGCCTCCTTCAGTATTTTTTGCAAATAACTGTCTCCACACTACACTGCATTAAGCCCAGCAATAAAAATGGACTCTACCTGGTATGACAATATTAAATGTCATTAAATCTAATATCGTACAGCCAGTACTTCTCTTTCCGAACGTCTCCTTCATTTATAACTGTGTGCTTATTTGTGAGTGGTAGCCTCTGTCTACCTATTCTAATGCACTGAGACTACTTACTAAAATTGTTGGGAAATTCTTTGTGTATACAATAGGCTGCGTCAATCACACAGCCTGTTATATACAAGGAAAACGCAGCACGTTGTCAGAGGGATTTCCGTTCGTCAGGGTCATCTACCGTGGCGATGGTGCATTTCTGGACGCATGCTCGTAGGACGTTTTTTCTCCGTTTTCCTTCGAGGATCTGTCTTTGCAGTTTGTCGGTTTTATTAATGTATAATGTATGATTATAGTATATAACATTATGTCTGAAACAAGGAAATTTTCCATATGTGTGTGAAAGATGTACTTTTACATGATTTGTAATTCAAGTACCATGACAAGAGACATTCAGATACTTATAAAATCAAAAGAGAGGGGCCAATGACTGAAGTGGTGTGTGCATGAAAGTGTAAATGGGTTTGTTGAGCTTATTAGTGGTTCGATCACTTAGAGTGGCTCAAACAGGTATGGTAATAAAGTAACATATGACTTGTTGTGTGAAATAAGGCTTGAAGTGAACGCAAAATGTCGAATGGCAGAGTTATATGAGATTAGCATTATTGGGTTTGTGAGACAAGATGGTGATTTGTTAAGCTAGAAGTTTGTAAGGGTACTATGGCAGATGTAAAAAGTTAGTGTTCCATGTGCCACTCTTGAGCAAGGAAGAACATTACTTAAAGGCGTATTTACAGAAACAGTACTGTGGAAGGATAAACTTGTGCCAGTACTGTGAGTCCTGGTAAACATGTGCCATAGTAGCTTCACTAAAAACACACAGTACGCCGAAATTGTTGTGATTCGTAATCAATAGAAGATCTCCCATTTGTTCAAATAAAACCTGAGTGAGCAAAGTAAAGGAGTGTCTGTGTGAATTTAGTACCCAGCCCAAAGGAAAATCCTGTGATAAATAGTACTACGTGGAGTGATTTTCGTGAATTGTGAAAGTACAGGGCTCATCGCGCACTTAGCAGGCACCCGCAGTGTCAACCGCGATTTCCGTCTGGACGCAGTGGAACCAGAGGCCGCAGCGCCACGAGGGAGGCAGGTGCCGGGTGCAGCCCGCCTGGCCGCAGGGGGGCGCCGGCAGCTCAACACATTCTGTAAAACCGTTTGACGAAGATTTGCAGGCCGTGCGCCTTGATTCTGTCAGCGCAGCGCCAAGCCAACCCTGGCCCACTTTGCGTGACGTCACAATAGCGCGCCGCGGCCTTCTCTTTAGGTGGTGGTGGCCAGAGCCGACACGGGGCGCACTGGGGGCGCTTAGCGGCCCACCCAGACAAGCGTCCTGCACCACCGGGACACGCGTAAAGTCAGTCCGACACAGTGGTCGCCAGCCGAGCCTCGACCCGCTGGAAAGTATCGAACCACATCGCTCGAAAGCCAGTAGTTAACGGCCCTCGTGCTACCTACTTACCCCCAGGCAACATCCCGAGTTCCGACCGCAGTACTGGGAACATTCACAGCCAAGTCCAGGAAATTACTTTCGACTGGCTGTACGAAATACACAGTTCAAACTCAACAGGAGGACGGTCACTCAAAAAACATTACTCCCAGATTTGGATAACAAACTGAGATTATCGCTATCCGAACGCGTTTTGAAACTCGAGAACACTGTGCGTCGCGACACAGAACTCCGCTCCAGAGCTCCCGCGACCCGCCACGTCGGCCACATGGGCGCCGACGGCCAGCTTTCGATTCCCCGAGCTCCGAGCCTCTCCACGAAATCATTCTACACGTGGGCCTTTTAGCCAATCAGGAGCAGTAGAGAACAGGAAGCCCCACCACTGGCCACTCCCTGCTGCTGCTTACAGCCGCTGCTGTCACGTTCTGGTCTTCAAAAAGGCGAACCAGCAAGCAGATATGGGTGGTCAGGGAGTTACCTGTTACAGCCCTTTGACTCGTGGGGTATCAAGCATTAACTTCTGCAACCGATATACCTATTAAGGGCTTTCCTCTGATATATCTGGAGACAAGCATTCTCGCAGCCGAAACTGCTTGAACTGTTGTTACATGTACGTAGTTGTTCGACAGCACACGTGTTACTCAGACGATGTCCCCTGCAAAGTGCATCATGCGTAACTCGCGCCACTGTCGCCAAACGCAGCATTGTCAGAGCGATTCAGACTTGGGATCAGCAGTCTGCAAAACCACAACACTTTGAGACAGGGACGACCAACTCGCATCTGGCGAGGCGAAAGGCACAGAACTCAACGCTGACTGCGACCGTTCTCAAGCAGGGCGTGGGGACTATGGATCGTCCTGTTTCCGATATGCAACAACAGTTTTCAGCGCACCAGACTGAAGTAGAGAGCTCTGTCTCCAGAAGATCTCCAGAAACGCAACGCTACGCGAACTAGCCGAAAACCCGGACAAGAAACTCGAAGTAAACAGGCAAAGCCGCCAATTACAAAAAGTTTACACTCATCCAAATACATCTCACGAAGAACAAGGTTTACAACTGGTTGGATGCAGATGGAATGAAAGCACATCTAACACAACTTATGGCACTTTATCAAACCCTACAATAAACTATAAACTAAGAAGGTGGCAAAGAAACCGCCAAATCGTTGTAACCTGCACTAAAACAGTTGCCTGGGCCACCAAGCCGTTCACAAAAAAATCCGAAAAAATTTGCCAACATCACAACACACACATCAGATATCGAAACCCGAGAGAACAGTTTGAGTTACTTACCGATCTGAAGCAACAGTAACAGAAATCACACCGCACACCAAACACTAAGGAAAAGAGAAACCACACAGACTAACGCTCGCCTTTGTGATAATCAATTTTGACCGTGATACAACAAACGAAAAAACTTAAGGGGACCTAGAGATACCGGGAAACTAAATCAAAATTCCCCGCTATTCCTTCCAGTCATGTATAGTTACACAGAACCAACTAACAAGCTACTTGTTCACCATTTCAGAATGCACTCTGTACCTCACAAGGTTGGACTATTTAAACACTACCTCCTCAATAACAGCAACGTCCATATTGCAACACTTTCCAATAAGACACGAAAAGCTGCGATATAAATTGAAATGTGAAGAATGGAGTCGAGCACATCGAATTTTTAATTGCAAAATAGACCCGAAACAAGAAGCACCAAAATGCAGGAGCTGCAACACTGATAACGCTAGTAGTGATGAGAGTTGCAAAGAAAGACCAAAACAGCCTGTCTCAGCAAACAAAACTGAAAACATTAAGCGCACTGATCAAACTATCACGGTCTTCGTCCAAGAATGACACGAAAACAATCAAACGGAAAACATACTCTGAGCTTCACTACAGCCCCTCCCAACATTATATTTGAAAGATGGGAAACAATAACAGCAGCTTCTAAAAAGCTCCTACTACGTTCTATCTTAGAACATATACTGCGTACAACATAGCTACCCAGATTCTGAAGCTACACTGAATTTGGCGACTGCATAACTAACGAATACCTCACATTTATTATACTGTGAACCACAAAAACTAGGAAAAAACTTAAAACGACCATAAACTCACGAAATCGGATAGTCGAAAAATTCAGATTGATACGTTTTAAAACAAAACCTAACGAATCAACTATTCTAACCACTCCTTAAGACTCCTGACGTACATAAGAAACAAAATTAAACAGTAGGGAAATTCTATAGACCATTCGGCACTAACCAAATGGATATGCTACGATTGGATTGATCTCTTGTTAGCGATCCTGAACTATACGCTGTACAGTAACACATACTACAATATACTGCCCTACTTAACTTAATCTGTTACATTAGTTTGCTTTTAGCATCTAAGATGTACGTACTCACTTTGGATTTGACGATGTATTCGTTGTGACGCCTGATTTGAAACAAACAATCTGCAGAAATCGAATGTTTGAAAATAAGAGATACCTCCCCAAATAAGCAAAAAAAAAAAAAAAAAAAAAACATTGGATCTTAAAGCCGATACATTTGTCCGAAAACGGAACAAAAATACGTAGTTTTATTCGGTAAGTCGCAAAAAGAGACGTCCTAAGGGACTTTATAAATACAGCGTTCATGTAGGGTTTAGATGCGACCATTAGATTCCTGTGTTATAGCCTAAATACAGCATTCATGTACGGTTTAGATAGAACCATTAGATTTCGATGTTATAGCCAATAAGTCGTTAAAAGTGATGTCGCTATGAACGGTCTCGACTGAATGTATCCACAGGACGTGTGGCATGTAATTGAAAAAGTGGCGTGCCAACGCGTCTCCTCGAGGCTTTCAGGCTTGCAGCGAAATGACCACGACGAGAAAAATTGGGGAATTGCAGCCAATATAAGAGGCCTTGCCGACGATCGCCCCAACCACGCGACATTCGCGGGCGGAACAGGAGTAGACGGGTGACAGTGTGAGGAGAAATGTTGTTGAGAATAGGTTCTGGGTTCGAACCCCAGTCCAACACAAAGCTTCACGTCACGGCATTTCTAATAAGTTACATGTGAAGAAGCAATATTTAACATCTCTCGTAGTTCGTTAACAAAGGCAATGGATGCTGGGTAGGCATCCGCGTCCGTTAAAAATGTTTACGTTATGTAATTTATAGTTGATATTTGCTAACTGATACTGTCTAAAATCGAGGTATATCACTCTCTGTACGCCTAGTCAGGAATGACTGCTAGATTCCGTCAGTCACGAAATCTTTGCTTAGTCCACATGGCCTGGGTTTGAATCCATATGCAGAACGAGACGGTTCGTCGTGTCATTTGAAGTTCATAGATATTCTCAACTAGCTGCTCGTGAATAACTTAAATTTTTAATGCCATTTTGCGTTAAATAATAAGTACGGTATGTTACTTTCAAGAAAAAATCGTGAATATGACGAACTTACTACGTGCATTACCTATCCGACGTAACAATGAGAGTGGTAACATTTGAGGTATGTCATTTATTGTCATAAATGTGAGCTTACAAGCGTTAAGGACAGTTTATATGTGATAAGGGGTTCCCTGATATTTGTAGTATCGTGGTATTACTTTACATCTTGAGTAACTGCGATATAGAGCAGTGTATCCAAGTGGTGACTTGTTGGAACCATTTTCAACAGTCAAACGACTGTACTGAGAGGCTATTAGAGGACCTGCTAAACAGCTGCGTTATGCCGGTTGCATGCGATTCAGGCGAAATGCAATTCTGTTCGTTCGGATACTTTTTAGCATGACTGTACGTACATAAGTTGTGTACCAGAAAGGAGTATTATGGGTCCGATACAAGTAGGCTATTCTCACCATTTACGTACGTAATCGTTCATTGCTTACGGAAAGATTCCGGACAGTAACGTAGACAGTGTAAGTACTGGCATCAGAGGCGGTACCTTCAGTGTCGGCGCTGTGTGGTCAGGAAGGGGCAAAGTGCAAGCACGTTCTGTGAAAGAAATATTGGGCGCTGCTGTGATTAATAGTAAGGGTACAGAAGTATTTTGTTTGTAAACATTGTCGGGGGTGTTCTTGGAGGCAGATTATCTGTAAAAATATTCCTACGTTATTCAAAGAATTCGTAAATAAAATATTGTCAACCGATCTGACTAAAAATTGAACTAACTTCGGGCATAACATAAAACCAACAAGCGGATCGAAACCATGAGTTGAGTCGCTCAGTGACCATACTGTTACAGAAACGGAAGACGACAGACAGAAGGCGAAATACAGAGCTGCCATGAATCATTCACTCGTTTCCAGAATTCTAAATTTTCCGAAATATTACATGTAGAAATATGATTGGTGTATGGATATAACAGCGAACTCTGCGAGTTTAAACTGTGCCGACCACCTCACATTAACAATGCAGCGCCTTGCCAAAATGCCGACAAAGCGAGAGAAGAGTTTTCTCGTGTTGTAATATGCGGGATATTTGACCGAATGTGGCGGCTGTGGGGGTGAACGAGATTTCTGTACGCGGTCCAAAGAAGTCAACAGCAGGCGCAAGCCGCGGACTCTAAACACCGCAGCAAAGTGTGTGGAACACCGTGCGTCGGCGGTCACACATCGAACCGCGCCGTCTGCATTTCTCACAACAATTAAAACCAGCGCCCTGAGATTTGCGCCACAATGCACGGACCGGTTGAGGATGGACATTTCGTCCCCATGCTCATATTCAGCAACGAAGCAACCTTGCATTTATGTGAAAATGCTTATCTCCGCAATGTGAGAGTGTGGCGTCCTGAGGATCGTCCTAGTTCCTTCACAGAATAACAACGGCCCATTCAGCTTTGTCTGTGACACTGGACAGAAAACATTAACCATCTGCGAATCTGGTTCGTGCGCCGCAATTTCATGATTTTCAGTAGCCCACACTCATATTGCGGAGATTAAGTTTTTCAGATAAATTCTAGGTTGCTTCGTCGCTGAAGATCAGCATGGAGGTTCAGCATGGAGGTTCATCCTCCAGCGATCCCTCCGTTGTGGCGCGAATCTGAATGCGCCGGCCGCAACCTTCTGCTTTTAATTGTTGAACGGGCTGCAGACGGTACGGTTCGAAGTGTAACAGCCGACGCACGGTCTTCCACACACCTTGCTGCGGTATTCAGAGTTCGCGGCTTGTCGCTGCTGTTGACTTCTTTGTACAAAAATCTCGCTCACCCTCCTCCACGGGCGAAGCTGCCACATGTGGTAAAACATCCCGCATATTCCAACACACGAAAACTCTCCTCTCGCCTTTTCGGCATTTTCACAAGGCGCTGCATTCGTAAGATCAGGTATTCCGCACAGTCTAAACTCGCTGAGGTGAAAAATATTTCGGAAAATGCAGAATTCTGGAAACCAGTGAATGATTTATTGGTAGCCCTGTATTTCGCCTCCTGTGTCGTCTTCCATTGCTGTGACGGTATGGTCACTGAGCGACTCAGCTCATGATTTCGATCCCGTTGTTGTTTTCACGTGAGGCCAAAAGTTCTCTTAATTAATCATCGGAAAGGTTGACAATGTTGTATTTACAAATTCTTTTAATAATATAGATAATATTTGCACACAAAACCTGCCTCCAAGGATTCTCCTGATAATGTTAAGAGTCAAAGTACTTCTGTGCATCCCGCAGCGCCTAACATTTCATTCACAGAATGTACTAGCTCTTCTGTACTAACTAATCACACAGTGCCAAAACTATGTAGTGACATCAATGCTACTACCTATACTGCGCACATTACCATCTGCCATCTTGCCGTAAGCAATCAACGATGACATACGTAAATGGTGAGTATATGCCTGCTTGTATCCGACTTTTATTACTCCTTTGCAGTACACTATTCAGTAAGTACGAACATGCAAACCAACGCAATTTCGCACCTGATTGACGTACTCACAGACCAAGACACAGGTATCGTTAATAGGTAGCGTGTGTGGCCGGCCGCTGGTGACCGAGCGGTTCTGGTGCTACAGTCTGGAACCGCGCGACCGCTACGGTCGCAGATTTGAATCCTGCCTCGGGCATGGATGTTTGTGTTGTACTTATGTTTGTTAGGTTTCAGTAGTTCTAAGTTCTAGGGGACTTATGACCTCAGCAGTTGAGTCCCATAGTGCTCAGAACCATTTTTAGGTAGCGTGTGTTTGACTTCCGTAATTAAATCTAGAACTTCTTTCTGTGCAGCCTCAAGAATGAAAAATTAATACCCCAATGGCTTTATTCTTCCTGAAAAACAATGCTGAGAAATTTATGTATGATACTGTTTTCTAACAGGTATGGTGAGCTATCAGTGCCGCTATTCATTAACTTTTAATTCACGTCTTGCTGACAATTTACTTATAGAATCAGTGACGAGTGGCTGCTTTCCTTACCTGAAATACCGATTACAAGATACGAAGTGCCACAGTAACTGACCTAACGTTCTTTAAAGCGCAGATGGACCTGTACTGTATCACTGGCTTGTACCGATAATTTACAATCATTTTCGTTACCACTCACGAATGATTCTGCGTCCTGTTTATTTTTCATTTAAGGCATACTGATTCTGTAGCTGATTTCACTGTTGCCTTTCATCTAGTGATGTAGTGCCCGAACACAAAGCTCCGACGTCATTTGCATGGGAAAATTTAGTCGATAATTTCACATCTCCAGACAAAAACCGATCGTAAAGGTTTGATATTTTGCACAGAAACGAATATTCTTTTAAATGGAGGTTATCGCAAGTAATGCTTTTGAAAGCCATCTAACAATTTGTTTTTGAAACTCGGAAACCGGTAATGGTTTTGTGTAAATAAACTTTCCATATCATATTCATGGTTGACTGCTCTAATTAAGTTATAATCTTTATAATTTTACTACAGCCTAGTTTCTCATGCTGTTTGTTTTCGAGAATGCAGCGATAGATAGCAGGCACTATATAGTGTGTCTCAAATCAACATGAATGTTATTCAAAAGACCATTAGTAATTGATACGCGTTACCACTGCATTGGAAAGCACGTTTCCTCATAACATTAGCACTAAAAAGTTCAACTCGATTATCCATTATATCATTCAGAAGACGCACTAGATGATACCGATAACTCGCGTCATAAGTATGCACGATAATATTCTTCAGATCCATTTGTTCCTTTTTAGGCCACTCGGCCAATGGGTAAACAAAAATTTGAAAGCGCACGAAAGACTAGAACTTAATAGTGCGACGCAGCAAATCGGAGCAAATGAAACAAAACCGTGGACGGGACAGCAAGGTCTGTATTCGTCTG